>NC_045542.1:156557303-157157303 GCF_009769535.1 Thamnophis elegans | reverse complement strand
TTCCCATTCCCTAAACTTCCAGGTTCCCCGGAGGTCAATTTTTCGCCCTCCGGAGCCTTCAGGGACCTTCTAGAGGCTTCCCTGAAGGCTCCGGAGGGCAAAAACTGCCCCTATGAGCAAACCGGAAGTGACTTCAGGTTTGCCCGTAGATCCGTTTTTTGCCCTCTGGAGGCTTCATCGGCCCCATGGGGAACCCGGAAGTCACCATTCCCAAACTTCTGGGTTCCCCATAGTTCCTTTTTTACCCTCCAGAGGCTTCAGGGAAGCTCCAGAGGGCCTCGGGGGGGGGGGGAGAGGCTGTTTTCACCCTCCCCAGGCTCCTAGAAAGCCTCTGGAGCCTGGGGAGGGCAAAAAAACTGTGCCAAAAGCGATGGGTGGTTTGCTGGTTGCACGCACATGCGCGGGGGTGTTGCGCGCATTGAATTTTGGGTGTGGGCATTCCCGCACACAACCCCCCCTGCTCTCCCCCAGCTTTTGGCATGGGAGCCAAAAAAGGTTAGCCATCACTGCCCTATACCGTTTCAGAGAAGTCACTCTCTCGTCTCTTTTGAAAAGCCTCCAGTGATGGAGCGCCACAGTGACAGCCAAGCACTGCTAATAAAGTGCCCTTGATCAATTGATGTGATTGTTGCTGCAAACTTTGACCTGGTCAATTGATCATCAGCAAGTATGACTACATCTATAAAAGCCGAAGTTGTAGGAGTTTCCTGGTCTCCGGCATTGAGGTGTGTGTTAAAACAGTGCCAAAGAATAAAGACATCAGCAAGGATCTTAGAGAAGCAATTGTTGCTGCCCATCAATTTGGGAAGGTTTAAGGGCATTATATTTGATTATTCATGTTATAACAGCAGCTAGGATTGCATTTGCACAAAATTGGAAAAGTGAAGAGATCCCTAAAGAGGAGAATGTGATTAAGAAAATATTAGAATGTGCAGAAATGGAACAGTTTGACACTGGCTATCAAAGAGAAAGAACAATAGCAATAGCAATAGCAGATTTTTATATACCGCTTCATAGGGCTTTCAGCCCTCTCTAAGCGGTTTACAGAGTCAGCATATTGCCCCCAACAACAATCCGGGTCCTCATTTTACCCACCTCGGAAGGATGGAAGGCTGAGTCAACCCTGAGCCGGTGAGATTTGAACCGCTGAACTGCTGATCTAGCAGTCAGCCTGCAGTGCTGCATTTAACCACTGCGCCACCTTGGCTCATGATTATTATTCAATTTGGGAATCTTTTTACAGGTGGTTACAGAATAGACATATTTTGGGGGAATGTTTACAAGGCCATTTGCAAATAATTTAAAATCCATCATTCTACACTGAGGAAGATTATTCATAAGTGGGAAATATTCCAGATACCGTATTTTTCAAAGTATAAGACGCACCTTTTTTCCTCAAAAAAGAGGCTGAAAATCTGGGTGCGTCTTATACACCGAATATAGCACTTTTTTGTGTTCTGAAGAGCTGCCCCCTCACCAAAATGGCCATGCATATACTTGTTGAAGCTTTCAGAGAGCTCCTGGGGGTTGGAGGGGGGGGCAGAAATAAGCAAAAAATGGCCCGTTTTTTGCCCCCCGCCCCAGCAGCACTCTATAAGGCTTTGTATAGTTTTTTTTTACAAAAAACAGGCCCGTTTTCATGAAAAACAAGCCATTTTTTGCTCGTTTTTGCCGCTCCCCAGAGCTCTCTGCAAGCCCCCCCAAAAGGGACTGTTTTTGGGAGGTTTGCGGAGTGCAAAAACTTTTTTTTCCTTTCCAAAAGCTCTTTAACTGACTGATGAGAATTACATTGATCAAGTGCTGTGCCAGCAGAAACAAGGTGCTGCAGATTGTCAGCTGTTTCCTTCTTGGGCACATGGATAAATACACCTGGAAACATCTACGTACCTACCTACCCTCTCTTCCTACCTACCTACTGTATTTCTCTCTCATACTCTTTATCCCTCTACCTACCTACCTACTCTCTCCCTATCTACTGTATTTCTCTCTATCCGTATACCTACCTACCTACACACTCTATCTACCTACTGTATTTCTCTCTTTCTATTTCTATCTCTCTACCCACCTACACACGCAATATCTCTCCCTACCTACTCTCTCTCCCTACCTATCTACTGTATTTCTCTCTCTCTATCCCTCTACCTACCTACACATATAATCTCTCTCCCTACCTACCTACTGTATTTCACTTGCTATCCCTTCATCTACCTGCCTACCCTCTCTCTCTCCCTACCTACTGTATTTCTCTCTCTTTCTCTCCCTCTCTTTCCCTCTATCTACCTACCTACTTTTTTTTAAATTGCCCCTTCAAAACCTTAGTGTGTCTTATACTCCGGTGTGTCTTATACTCCGAAAAATACGGTAGTTGCCAATCTTCTCAAGACTGGACATCCAAGTGTGGGAAGTTATCATCCAGCCCTCTCCCAGAAAAATGAAATATCCTAGGAAATATTGAAAAGGCAGAATATTTCTCTGGATGTGAAAAGAAACATGTTTCAAAAGACAGAATAGTTGCCTATAGCTTTCTGCCCATCCCCAGCTAATGGGCCATTAAGATGACCAGGCCAGCCCACTTTACATAATAAAGACTTTTCCTCACTGCAGCTGTAGGGGGAAGGGATATTACTCAACTGACCACAAGGCAACTGAGAACTCATCACAGCCTAGAGAGTAGCCCCCTGCATGGCACCATGGGAGTCTGACAACCAGTCAGAATACATTTCTTACACAGGAACAGGAAACAGAGAGGTGGGACTGAACAGGGTATAAAAGCCTAGCAAGCCCCTTCCTCAGCCCTTCTCTCTTCTTCTCCATCAACATTGAAGCATGTGATCACCTTTTCTGTTCAGGGCTCAAGCCATGTGGCCCTGTCCAACAATAAACCATCTTTCCAAGCAGCCTCCATGTCTCCAGTGTCTTCTTCCCCACTTGGAGCCAAACCCAGAAGGACATTTCTTTCAACACAAGAAAATTCACCCCAAGGCCAGACAATGCAATGGCCAGAGCAATTTTTTAAAAAAGTTATGTATCAGATTCTACAGGATTCAGTTAGCATGTTAAATATCAAGATCCATGACAGTGTAATTAGAAAAAACGGAACAACTATGGTTCATTTGGAAGGGTTGCTCTTCTCTCTAAAAAGGTCATAGCAACATGGCTGAGATTTGCAAAGTTGCACCTGGACAAACCACAAGACTTCTGGAACACTGTCCTTTGCACAGACCAGACCAAAGTGGAGATGTTTGGCCGTAATGCACAGTGACATGTTTGACAAAAATCAAGCACAGCATATCAGTACAAGCAACAAACGGCTGTTCAATCTCCCCTGAAAACCGTCCAGTGATGGCAGCACCCACAACCTCTGGAGGGAAGACATTCCCAAAGAATCAACCTTAATTAATACAATAATACAATAGCAAAGTTGGAAGGGACCTTGGAGGTCTTCTAGTCCAACCCCCTGCCTAGGCAGGAAACCCTATACCATTTCAGACAAATGGCTATCCTACATCTTCTTAAAGACTTCCAGTGTTGGGGCATTCACAACTTCTGGAGGGAAGCTGTTCCACTGATTAATTGTTCTGTCAGGAAATTTCTCCACAGTTCTAAATTGTTCTCTCCTTGATTAGTTTCCACCCATTGCTTCTTGTTCTACCCTCAGGTTCCTTGGAGAACAGGTTGACTCCCTCTTCTTTGTGGCAACCCCTGAGATATTGGAAGACTGCTATCATGTCTCCCCTGGTCCTTCTTTCTATTAAACTAGACATACCCAGTTCCTGCAACCGTTTTTCATATGTTTTAGTCTCCAGTCCCCTAATTTAAAAGATGTTTTTTAAATCTTCCCACCAGAAGGAAAATTGCAGCCACCAGTTTCACAGCGGGCAGCACCAGTGGGCTTAAATTCGGGGAGGGAAGGAACCTGCAGCAGCAGCAGCAGCAGCAGAGATGCTTCAGCCCAGTTGCTTCTCTGCTTTCAGGCCGTGGAGGGAACCGAACAGCCCGACTTGCTCCAGGATTCTCCTCCCACCGGCCCTCCACTCACCTTCCAGCTACTCCTTCGAGCATGGGAAGAGCAGACGAGCCGCCATGCACACCTCCTTCTTCCCATGAGTCATCCGGAAGAGGAAGTTCCTCTGCGCTTCTCTCCTCCTATCCTTTCTAGCAATGGTTTAAAACTCCTTTTTTTAGGCGCAAGCATGGTATAGAAGACTCTCTAGGCACAGATGTTGCCTGACCGCCATCTAGCGACAGGAGGTGGAAACACACACTTGTCCAATCTCCATCAAGGTGTTTGGAAGATGTTTTCAGTGATTCCATGGCAGCAGGTCCTTTTCGATTCCTCGAATCTCTCTTTGATCAGTTTCCATCCATTGTATCCTAAAAGGTCCTTAAAAATCCTGTCCTTAGAATTTGGGTGGGGGAAGGGAAATTTTAATCCCATCAACTGGAGCTGAAAGCTTTTTCTTTGTGAATAGGCTGGCCTGGATTTCTTAATGGGCACAAAATCTCTAAAGATACTTTCTGCCTTTGTTAAGATTTTTTTTCCTCCATTTCTCCTTTGGGTAAATATAATATTCTGCCTCTCTTTAATATTCCCCAAAACATTTCATTCTCAGGGTGGGTGGGTTTGTGATTGCTTCTCACAGTACACTGACCACATAACCATGGCAACTTACAATATCTGTTGTAGCTGTGGTCATTAAGCAAATCACCATGTTCCGTTCAGTGCAATGTACCATGACTGTGACTTACAACTTCCTGTCATTTTTGTTTCTTGGAAGCCAATTGTGAAGGTCCCAAATGGCGATTCCATGACTTTGGGACACAGCAACTATCGTAATTGCAAGCCAGGGCTGCCCCCAAATAACTGTGATGGCCACAACTTTGAGAAACACTTGTAAGTCTACTTTTTCAGTACCAGTGTAATTGTGAAGGCTGAGTAGTAAGTGGTAAGCAAGGAAGGTCTATAAAACTGAACAACCCAAAAAGTGTTCGATAGCTATTATTTAAAAAATCCTAGGTTAAACACAGTTGTGTCAGGATTATAAATGGATAGTGCACCATGGATAGTGTACAAAATCCTATGTTTTGTTTGCTAGGTATGGAAGTTAAAAAAATCACAGAGGACAGCAGTGGCATTATCAGTTCCATATTGTTTCCAAGAAAAGAACATGTCTACAAAATCACAAGTTAACCCTAATATGAAGGAGAACCAGTTTTAAAGCATGTACCACCAATGGAATGAAATCTCGGGAGTGGAGAAATACGTAGTGTAGAAAGTTAGCACCGACTCCTCTCCTAGAATAATGAGGTCTCCAAATGAGATTATCAAAAATATTCCAACATCAAGTTGATTCCTACCCGTTTTATATCTTTGTAATGTAGAACACCCACGATATGTAAGCTGCAGTTCTGCTTTAGGTCAGGGCTGCTCAGTGGACTGGCAATTCTTTTGTGGAATCCAGTGTGCAGCGTGTATCAAGCTTCAAATGGTGTTTTTGCTGTTGCAAGTATTATCATGCAGATCTGTATTAACAATCTTTCTTCCAACCCTTTGAAATGCCTTTTGGAAACATTTCTCTCAACATATATAGACAGTCATCTCCTCTTCCCAAGCCCCCCTTTTCTAGCCCTGCTGGTTACATGATTTCCTCTCTTTGACCTAATGAAAACTTTTGTGTATGCAAAGTTACAGATGCACAAGACATTTAGGATGGGTGCGCTTGGAAGCATCTCTGGCCAGCACCAATGAAGTTGGCTTCCTTTAGTCTCTCACCCATTGAAACTCTTCAATCCTAAATCCTTGGCAGCGACCACTCCAAAAAGATTTTTACAATTTCTACAAAAATAAATACAGGGAATCCTTGGGTTACAAGCGTTCTCTTAGCAAATGTTCAAAGTTACACGATAAGCCCCCCCTTCCCCTCAGCATTTACAAACAAATCCCGAAATTATGAATACTGGAGCACCACGGCTGTTGTTCATCCTTACGAACGACCGCAGAGGCTCTGTTATATTCACCCCTATTCTCCCCACCCCCAGCTGAGTCTTCACAGGCATTTTGCCTGTGGAGAGTGACTTACCTTGCAAAGATCTCTCTGTTGTGCTTTATTTGCCTGCATTACAGAAGACAGAGGCCTAACGTACCGCGAGATCACGCAAGGTCAGTAGTCTTGAGTAATCTCACACTTTAGGCATCTATTCTCTGTGAATTGAAGCGTGGACGTTTGCAAATGGAGGGAAGACTTCATTCTTTCAGTCCTTCCCTCCATTTGCCATTTCCTTGCCAAGGCCTGCTGGGAGATTGCATTCCCATAGGGCCTCAGCAGCCCTTTGCAAACTGCCTTTGTTGGCACCAACTGAGCTTGGGAGGAGTGGGTGTGTCCCTCCGAGGTCCTGTTCCTACAGGCAAAGGCTTTTTGCAAAGGGCTGCCAAAGCCTACAGGAACGCCATCCTCATGTGATTTGCTAATGAGAAAGCAACCCCAAGAAGTCGCGCACAGCCTCTCAGGGCTGCTTTCTTGGCGCCAGATGCCTTGTCAAGCTGATCTGGAGCAAGAAAGCAATGAATGTGTGGGCAAAAGCAAGGAGTGATGTCGTTCAATGTACGAGATTAACTCATCACTTGGCCTCATGTGGATTTTCTTATATGCAATAAAGGTGGAATTTTTCCTGAAGCACCATCCACATTCGGGACACTAAAATGGTTTCTCTCCTGTGTGTATAAGCATATGATTTAGAAGGCTAGTCCTAATACTGAAATCTTTCCCACAGTCTAGACACTCATACGGTTTCTCTCCTGTGAGTTCTCTGGTGTTTAACCAGACTAGAATTCTGACTGAAAAATTTCTCACAATCATGACACTCAAAGGGTTTCTCTCCTGTGTGAATCCTCTGGTGTCTAACCAGACTGGAATTCTCACTGAAACTTTTCCCACAATCAGGACACTCAAAGGGTTTCTCTCCTGTGTGAGATCTCTGGTGTGCCAACAGATGGGAATTCTGACTAAAACGTTTACCACAATCAGGACACTCAAAGGGTTTCTCTCCTGTGTGAGTCCTTTGATGTGCCAACAGGTTGGAATTCTGACTAAAACTTTTCCCACAATCAGGACATTGAAAGGGTTTCTCTCCTGTGTGAGTCCTCTGGTGTTTCACCAAGCTGGAATTGGTATTGAAACTTTTCCCACAATCAGGACATTTAAAGGGTTTCTCTCCTGTGTGAGTCCTCTGGTGTTTCACCAGGTTGGAAATGTGACTAAACCTTTTACCACAATCAGGACACTCAAAGGGTTTCTCTCCGGTGTGAACCCTCTGGTGTCTAACCAGACTGGAATTGGTATTGAAACTTTTCCCACAATCAGGACACTCAAAGGGTTTCTCTCCTGTGTGAGTCCTCTGGTGTTTCACCAGGCTGGAAATATGACTAAAACTTTTCCCACAATCAGGACACTCAAAGGGTTTCTCTCCTGTGTGAGTCCTTTGGTGTGTCACCAGGCTGGAAAACTGATTAAAACTTTTACCACATTCAGGACATTCAAAGGGTTTCTCTCCTGTGTGAGTCCTTTGGTGTGTCACCATGCTGGAACGATGACTAAAACGTTTTCCACAATCAGGACATTGAAAGGGTTTCTCTCCTGTGTGAGTCCTCTGGTGTCTCACCAGGATGCCTCTCTGACTAAAACAGTTCCCACAATCAGGGCATTCAAATGGTTTCTCTCCTATGTGAGTCTTTTGGTGTGTCACCAGGCTGGAATGATGACTAAAACTTTTTCCACAATTAGGACACTCAAAAGCTTTCTCTCCTGTGTGAGTCCTTTGGTGTGCCAACAGATTGGAATTCTGACTAAAACCTTTACCACAATCAGGACATTGAAAGGGTTTCTCTCCTGTGTGAGTCCTCTGGTGTGTAACCAGTTTGGATTTATCACAGAAACATTTCCCACATTCAGGACATTCAAACAGTTTTTCCTTGGTGTGAGTCCACGTTGCCATACTTGCTAAAGCATTTATTGCATTGGGAGCACTTTTAGGGCTTCTGTCCTGTGTGGATCCTTCCATGAAACAAAACGGAGTTGTTGTGACCAAAGGTTTTGCTACATTCAGAGTATTTGTATGGCTTTTCTCCAGTCTGGATCCTCTCATGAATAATCAACTGTGATTTTCAAGTTGTATCTTTCCCACAACTGGCACGTCTATGGAGCTTTTTCACAACACATATTCCTGAAGAGATCAAAAATATGAATGGTCCCTTGTTTGGTGGTGTTTTGTTTCAAGCCGTTTTCTTCCTCCCAGAGCATTGCCTGTCACACTGTCTGCTCTACGTGGTTTTCCAATTGTCCTTTTCCTCCCCAGTAACTTCCAGATATTTCCCTCTTTTGCTGAATGGAAAAATAATCTCCCTTGACCATTCATGTAATATATGCTTGAATTCACACGCTCCGTTTCCCAGCTAGAAATCTCTTCTTGATTTTCTCTCGTTTCTCTCTCACCTGCTGAGGAAGTTGAAGAATTGTGTGGCTCTCTGAAGGAAATGGAAAACATTTTGATTTCTGGACTGATTTGTTTTCCTTTTCAATGCTGCTTGTTATCCTCAGTGTCCAGAGTGCTCCTATTGCTATCTTCTTTGTCTATAAGATTCAAATAAAAGTATATCGTTAATTGTGCATAAAATGGTTGCAGAAGATGAGGAAAAAAAGAAAAATGTTTCTATTACAATGAAAAATGATGAAATTCACTTGTTGATTGGGTCAATCACAAATTCTTAGCAGTGCAAAGGGTTCTTTTCAAGTAGAGTCAAGTGGGAAAAAAAGTACAACCTATTTGATTTCTATAATTATACTTATCCGGGCATAAAAAATATCATCACAACAGAACAGAACAGGAATTGGAAGGGACCGTAGAGGTCTTTTAATCCAACCGCTGCTCAAGCAGGAGACCCAATATCAGGCATGTAAAACTGGCGGCCTTTCCTCTTTATTCTCCTTTCTTCTTCCTTCCTCTCCTTCTTTTTTCCTTCCTTGCTCTCTTCCCCTCTTTTCATCTTTCCTGTCCCTTCTTGGATGCTCGCATGCAAAAGGGAAATCATTTCTCAATGCCTCCTTCCCTTGTGATCAAATGCCACTTTTGCTAGTAGTTTGTGGCCACTTAAAAGACTGAAAACAAACTACTTTCAGTTTATCCCATGCCTGCCCTTCGTGGAGGTGTCCACACTACGGTACAGCAAAACTGTCAAAATGATGGTTCTAATAGTTGATTAGAACTCCTGTTTTTATTGTGCAATAGCTTTTAGCATTTAAGAACAGAAGTAAGTTAGTTGCTTTTCTACTAATACACATTAAAAAGGCTCTCCTGTAGGGACCCTGCCATGGTCTAATTCAGATTGGAAATATAGCAAAGGAAAATAATTTTCTCCACTTCCTTTGCCCTGTTTCCCCTACTGGAAATAGCTGCTTGCAACACACAAGGATGGGAAACTTTCTTAAGAGCTCACAATTCAAGAATACCAAGGTGCAGATGAGGTATCTCAGGGTGGGGAAGGCCATGGGGAGGGGGGCGCGTAGTGATAGAACAGGCCCTCAAGGCCTCTCCTGCCCACTTGCTTCTCCCTCCCTTCCTGCCCCAAGGACTCACTTACCTTGCATCCTCTGTTTCTTTGCCTCTGAGGAAGGGAGAGGAGATTTGGCTTGGAAAGGCTTTTCATGCTGAGAATGGACGCTCTTGAATGCTATAATATCATGCAGATTCAGGCACCCATCCTCTTTTGCAGAGTCAGGGACCCAGAAACTTTCATTCTCAGCGCGAAAAGTGTTTGCCAATCTCCTGCTAGTCTCCCCACCGCAAACTACTTTCCACTTAACTACTTAATGAGACCTTGTTGGGATGTTTGCATGCAAATGAGATGAGAGAGAGAGAGAGAGAGAGAGAGAGAGAGAGAGAGACAGAGAGACAGAGAGACAGAGAGAGAGAGAGACAGAGACAGAGACACAGAGAGAGAGAGAGTGTGTGTGTTTATGGGAGAAAGAGCGATCTTCAGCCAGGGCACCCAGGTTGCTGGGAGTGAGGCAGTGGGAGTGGAGTACGAATCAAGGCGGAGAGTAGGTATGGAGCTTCCCACCCAATCTCTGCACCAGCTTAACTGGGTGCCCCGCCAGCAAGGCACCGAAGCGCTGCAACTTCTGCCGCAGCAAGACAGAGAGAGAGAGGAAGGGGGCTCTCCAAACTCTGTTTGTGTGTGTGAATGAGAGAGTACGGATCCCTGCTTCAGTCGCGGCATTCAAGTTGCTGGCAGCAGCAGCCGGGGGCGGGGGGCAGGAGCCACCTGAGTAGCTGTTTTTCTCCTTGTTCTCCTCCCCACTCAAGCAGTGACAGGCTTTACGGGACAGCAGGGCCTCTCATTTCCCCCCCCTGCATGGCAAATACCAGCTTCAGTCAGGGTATTCAAGCTGCTGCTGGCGGTAGCCATGATTGCCCCCTTCCCAACCCAGCCAGCACTGCATGACCTGCTCCCTCCCTGCCCAGCCAGCACAAAGCATCACCGTTCTTCTCCTTCTCATCGTCCTCCCCGCTCATGCAGCAGCAGGGTCCGTGGGACATGGTCTCATTCCTGCCCCGGCGCAGCAAACTCTGGTGGGTTGGACGTGGGTGTGAAGGGCATGGCCCTGCAGTGCTTCCTTGCTCATTTGAAGGCTTCATTCAGCCTTCAAACAGTAAGGCTGGCCCATGTAAGTGAGCAGCGCACCAAGGGCATGGATGACATTGGTTACTGCACCCGTCCAATTCCGATTCCACGACTTGCCTTACTGTTTGACAGGGAGTTTGTCTTATTCCATGTCCCATGGAGCCGCTGCCGCTTGGGCGGGGAGGACAACAAGGGACCTCAAGAGAGTTGTGCATAAAAAAACACCCACAAATCTTAATGAACTGAAGCAATATTGTAAAGAAGAGAGGGCCATAATTCCTCCACAACACTTCAAGACACTGATAAAGTCACACAGAAAAGAATTACTTCTAGTTGTGGTTGCTAAAGTTGGTTCTACAAATTATTGAGTCATACATTTTTCATACATGACTTCTCCGTTTTGGCTTTCCTTTTATAAAATAAATGAAGACCTGATGTAACATGTCAGGTGTTGTTGTTCATCCGTGGTTGTATTTATCTACTTTTAAGAACTTCTAAGGACCAACTGATTTTTACTACGTCCTGATACCTAAAATCATAGAAGTCAAGGAGAGTATACTTTCTTTTCCAAATGACTCATGAGAGATTATACGTTTGCAGACAAATACACTCAGAGAGAAATAAAAATGCACACATCTACAATAGGGAGATAATCCATGCCTTTCAAGCCTGAAAAAATAATTAAAATTGTTACCATCAAACCTTCTGCACAAATATTAATCGGGAACTTGATGAATTTGATGATTGCTCATGTTTTCAGATGGCAAGGCTGAAGTTCAGGCCTCAACAGGCTTCTGGGGCCATGAAAACTTTCATTGGAAAGTTTTTGTTCAGATAAATAAAAGCATTGGCTTCTCAACAGACACACTTGATTTTACTGAGCCACACCTGTCAATCTGCATGACACTAACTTTACAGATGTGAGGACTTTAATGGATGAAATGATGCCGAAAGCCTCTGCAAGATTTGAAGCAACAGCTGAAGCCATGAGCTCAAAGTAAGGGAAGTAAATACTTTCCACAACCCCTTTGGTGACATCCCAATTGAAGTAGTCCTCCCTTACTGACTGCAGCTGGGCCTGGAATCTATGTCACTAAGTGACCCAATCATGAAGCATGATGTCACAGGACAGAGCCAAGTTACATCTGCACCTTTAATGTATTTTAATATGTATGTATCTTTTATGTCTCTAAGCCCCTCCATAGTTATGTCATGGTAAGGTTGGTGGCCAATAACTTTTATAAATGAGTACAGCTGAATAATAAAAACATTCCAAACGTTCATTTTTTTAAAAAAGTGCTGGGTTAAGCACAGTTGAAGCTGGTGAATACAGGGAGGGGGGCACCAATAGGAAACAGGTACTTGTTAGTTAGAAATGGAAGTAAAACAATAAACGCAGAAAAGACCAGAGGAACATTAGTCCGACCTTGTTGCCCAGAAAACATCAGGTCCATAACAGAATAATTGAGTTTGGGGGGAGTTTCCAGTTTCACAGCATGCAGCCCCAGTGGGCTTAAATTCGGGGAGGGAAGGAACCTGCAGCAGCTGAGATGTTTCAGCCCAGTTGCTTCTCTGCTTCCAGGCCGTGGAGGGAACCGAAGAGCCCGACTTGCTCCAGGACTCTCCTCCCACCGGCCGTCCACTCACCTTCCAGCTGCTGCTTCGATCCTGGGAAGAGCACAAAAGCCGCTCTGCACACCTCCTTCCTCCCATAAGCGATCCAAGAGGAAGTTCCCCTGAGCTTCTTCTCTACTCTCATTCTTTCTAGCAATGATGTACTCGATGGTTGAAAACTCTTTTTTTTAAGCTCAAGCACGGACGATACTACTGAATTGATGCCTTTCTAGGCACAGATGTTGCCTGACCGCCCTCAAGCGATAGGAGGTGGGAAAACATGCTTGTCCTGTTTTTTGGAAGATGTTTTAGTGATTATATGGCAGCCGGACTTTTTCGATTCCTAGCGACCGACCTTTGCAACTGAGCCCCGTGAAGTAGTGATACTTGACGCTATTTAGCTTTGTTTTTAGTGCCTTTGGGTCAGTCTGTAATGTCTGTCCTTGCAGTTTCCCTGGAAAGGGTTTTTGGAGTGGTTTCCCCTCTTTTCTGCTTCCTAAACTTGAGATGATTTTGCTCTTCAGGTGGGACTGGAACTGAGTGTTTCTCTGTCTCTAACCTGGTGCCTTCACCACTACACCATTTTTTCTACGTGTTTCACTTTTCTTCTTTATAACTGCTATTCTAATAGAAAATCTTTCATAAAAGTTATTGCAGTACATTTTTGATTAAAATATCTTTTCATTGATATATAATTTATGGTATTAACCATAAAATAAAAAGCATAACCCCAAAAATGTTATTAGCCATCAAACCTCAAAAATAAACTTTTCCCAAAAGGTTTCCACAATTTTGGCCACTACTGTAGGTTATGATCTACATTATCAAATGCTTTACTGAAATCTAAGTATATGATATCCACAGCATTTTGCTGGTCCACTAATTAGTCATTTTGTCAAACAATTAAATAAGGTTTGTTTGGCATAATGTTTTAAATAAACCCTACTGGTTACTGGTTATAATTTTGTTTCCTTCCAGTTGTTCACAGATTTGTTGTCTGGATATGTTTTCCAAGATGTTACCAGTTATTAATGTCAGGCTGATCTGTCTGTAATTTCCTGGATTTGTTCCCCCCCCCCCTTTTTTTTTTGAAGATGGTGTTAAATGGAAAAAGATTTCCTCTGCGGGTTCGGATTTCCCGTCTGGGAGAGTGTCCCTGGCTGAGTGAATGAATTTAGGATCAAAGCAAGCTGCGTTTGAAAGCAAGTTGTCTTTATTATTTCAGGAAAGCAAGACTGACAGTGATGTAGATTAGCATTCCTAGTTGAGCTGACCCAGTCATACAGTAAGTTTATTTTTTTTATACCATTTTCCTCGTTGAAGTCCTTTTGTTTTCTTTGTACTATTATTTTATCACTTTTTGTGAGTGCTTTTGCTAACGGTTCTAATCCTATCTTGTGTTTTGTTATTCCTCTGCCCTAAAGTACTTCCCATGGGGCAGGGATGAGCTCTAGTGTCTTCTACTGTATTTCCTATTTTTACATCTTCGCCCTGAGCTAATCAGTCTTTGTTGTCACTCTGATCTTTTCCTCTCTTAAGGTAACTTCTTCCTACACTTCCTAGGTCTTTTGTATTATTTTGTACTCTGCAGCTATTTCTAATTGTCCTGATATCCCGGTAATTATTCTCAGGAGGTTTGTTAATGTATCCTGGCTTTGTTATTCTAGTGACTTCCAGTTTGGTTATGGGCTGTACTGGTCTTCCTAATGGAACACTGTCTTAGTGAAGTTCCCTTCCCACAGAGGTTAAAAAAATCACAGAAGACAGCAGTGGCATTATCAGTTCCATATTGTTTCCAATTGAAGAAAGTTAGCAACCCCCTTTAGAAGAATGATATATATTAGGAAATATTAAAAAGGCAGAATATTATATTTTCCCTAAAGGAGAAACATGTTTATAAAGAAAGATTCTCAAAGCCTCAGCTCTCTGCCCCAAGGAGAAACAAAGGGACCAACTTTTAGAAATGCATATTTGGTAATCCATTCAAGACAGGAATAGAACCCCAAGGAAGTCAGCATCTAGGATTAATTACATTTGCTAAACAAGATTAAAAACCCCAAATCATTGCCGGCCTTTGGGAGACCAACTACCGTATTTTTCAAAGTATAAGAAGCACCTTTTTCCCCTCAAAAAAGAGGATGAAAATATGGGTACATCATACACTGAATACAGCCTCTGGAAACCCCACCCCTTTTGCAAAAATGTCCATGCATAGTCTTTAGGAGGCTTCCAGAGTGCTGCTGGGGGCTGGAGAGAGGAAAAATGAGCAAAAATGGGCCAATTTTTGCCTCTTTTTGTCCCCCCCCAGCCCCCAGGAGCACTCTACAACCCTCCTAAAGGCTATGCATGCTCCCCACTTTTTTTTTTTTTTTTACAAAAAATGGGCCTGTTTTCACAAAAAAACGGCCATTTTTGGGAGGTCTGCAGAGTGCAAATTTTTTTTTAAAAAAATGCCTCTTCAAAATCTTGGTGCGTTTTATACACCAGGGCGTCTTGTACTCCGAAAAATATGGTAATTAAAATCAAATAACAAAATACACAAAACAAGCCTCCAAATTTCAAAATGCTGTAGAAGAAACTGTATAAAAGTCCAGCGATTGGGCTATATGTTTGGGATTGAGAGGAAAACTTTTAATTAGGTGAAAACAAGGGGTCCCTCAGAGTTGATTTTAACCAGATTTGTGCCAATTTGATATTTCCAATAAAGATATTCTTTTAGGAATTTACCTGCCTCTGAGGTTTGCTTGTGATGGATCTATTTCTCTGAACCCTGGCATTAAACCAACTCTCTACTAAAATGTCAGGAAACTTTTTGCTCCATTTGGAGCTGCATATTTGGAGTCCTGAGCCCCAACCGCTTAGCCGGACTACCAGGCAGCAGGAAGACTCGGGAAAGATGGAGGAGATGGCGGGCACTGATGGAGCTTGTGCAGGGGTTGCTGAAAGCCTACAGTACCCCTCCTTGCCCCAGCAGGTGACTGCCATGCTTCCCTGCCTTCCACATTGCCTTACTGGCGGTCCTCCATCCCTGCTTGCCTTCTGAGGTCGGCGTCCAGCCCAATCTGGCCAGTCATTGGGTGGACGGCCCTTGCTGGAAATGCAGACCCTGTGCTGGAGCTGAGAGGGGTGGCGGAGATCCTGTGGCCCTCCCAACTCTGAGGAACCCCTTGTTTTCACCTAATTAAAAGTTTTCCTCTCAATCCCAAACAGTCATATACCCCAATCACTGCAGCGTCCGATGGTCTGGTGACAACACTCCTACTTTATCTGGCCAGGTATGAGAACATTCTTGGTTCTCAGGAGAAAATATTTTATTATGACTCCACCATCCCAGCTATCTCTAATCCCCCCCCCTTGCGCTAATGCGGCAGCATTGATGCCTCAAAATGACCCTGTGCTGGAGCTGAGAGGGGTGGCGGAGATCCTGTGGGAGGGCAAGCAGACATACTGAGGCTGTTGCACATGCACCCGCTCCATTTCTGCAAAGGCAGAAATGCCCGTCTCTGCTGCAGATCAATCCAAAGAGGGGAGGATGCTGCTGCAGAAAAGGCTGCCTTCCACCCGGGCCCTGTGTGCTTCTCATTGCCAGTTCAGCAGGCCTGATGGCCCTATGGGATTTCAGACGGCGCTTGGTGAGATACCTGATTCTCTCGCCCACAGTCCGGCTGAGTCTTTGGTCGCTGCTTGGAATACACCTGCGGCGGAGGCTCTAAACCGGATTGTGCCTTTATGGCCTCTCCGTGACAGCGGATCCAGGAGGGCTCCTTGGTTCACTGAGGAACTCCGGGAGATGAAGCGCCAAAAGAGACGCCTAGAGCGACACTGGAGGGCCAGTAACTCCGAGTCAGATCGAGCACTGATGAGAGCCTTTATCAGGACCCATCTCGTGGCAATAAGGGCGGCGAAATGTGCGCATTTTGCCGCTCTTATTGCATCCGCTGAATCGCGCCCAGCCGCCTTGTTCAGGATAACCCGCTCCCTCCTGAAAGGGAGGGACGGGGATGAACTTTTACAAGGTAGAGCTGAGGAATTTGTCCAGTATTTAACAGATAAAGTCGCTTGGATTCGGACAAACCTGGATTCCAATTGCACGGTACCAGCCGAGGTACCGGGGGAAGGTCTTGAGCGGAAACATAGGGGAGAAACCATTGAGTGTCCCGAATGTGGATGGTGCTTCAGGAAAAATTCCACCCTTATTGCACACAAGAAAATCCACATGAGGCCCCAAGTGATGAGTGTAGAAAAGGTTTGAATTTCATTTCTAAAGTCCCTCTGTAAATCCAACTGAGAAATTGACTATTTAATTTGACTACAAAGTATTTGCCTAATTTTTTGTAGGCAAATATGTAATGGTATTAAACGGGAAGGAGGAAGGAAAAAATGGCAACATATTAGTGTGATAATGCCTATCTGGTCATTAGCAGCAGAACTTGCTGGATATGGGTAGTTCTCGGGTTACGAATGTAATGGATCCTACCAATTCCATCCGAAACTTGAGAAGTTGTGGGATTGAATCTCGTACATTGAATGACATCACTCCCTGCTTTCGCCCACATGTTCATTGCTTTCTTGCTCCAGATCAGCTTGACAAGGAATTTGGCGCCAAGAAAGCAGCCCTGAGAGGCTGTGCGCGACGTCTTAGGGTTGCTTTCTCATTGGCAAATCATTGGCAAATGTCCTGTAGGCATTGGCAGCCCTTTGCAAAAAGCCTTTGCCTGTAGGAACAGTACCTCGGAGGGACACACCCACTCCTCCCAAGTTGGTTGGTGCCAACAAAGGCAGTTTGCAAAGGGCTGCTGAAGCCCTATAACAGTGCAATCTTCCAGCGAGGAGCCAATGTCACAACGAGATGGTTGTGTGGTCTCAATGCTCTGAGACCATAGCCAATACTTTTGCCACTGGATGGTCCAAACAGACCTAAACTTTCCTGAAGAGATGGTGAACAGTAAGAATACGTCTTGCTGATCTCGGGGATATCACAAAATCCTTGAAAGAAGCAAGAGAAGTTCTTCAAGCCAGTGACAAATCTTCCAGCAGGCCTTGGCAAGGAAATGGCAAATGGAGGGAAGGCCTGAAAGACTGAAGTCTTCCCTCCATTTGCAAACGTCCACACCTCAATTCACAGAGAATAGATGCCTAAAGTGTGAGATTGCTCAAGACTACTGACCTTGCATGATCTCGTGGTACGTTAAGACTCCATCCTCTGTGAATGCTGGCAAATAAAGCACAGCAGAGAGATCTTTGCAAGGTAAATCACTCTCCAAAGGCAAAATGCCTGTGAAGACTCATCTGGGGGTTGGGAGAATAGGGGTGAATATAACAGAGCCTCTGTGGTTGTTCGTTAGGATGAACAACAGCCGTGGTGCTCCAGTATTCATAATTTTGGGATTTGTTTGTAAATGCTGGGGGGGAGGGGGGGCTTATCATGTAACTTTGAACATTTGCTAAGAGAACACTTGTAACCCAAGGATTACCTGTATTTATTTTTGTAGAAATTTTAAAAATCTTTTTGGAGTGGTCGCTGCCAAGGATTTAGGATCAAAGAGTTTCAATGGGTAAGAGACTAAAGGAAGCCAACTTCATTTGTGCTGGCCAGAGATGCTTCCAAGCACACCCATCCTAAATGTCTTATGCGTCTGTAACTTTGCATACACAGAAGTTTTCATTAGGTCAAAGAGAGAAAATCACAGAACCAGCAGGGCTTGAGAAGGGGGGCTTGGGAAGAGGAGATGACTGTCTATATATGCTGAGAGAAATGTTTCCAAAAGGCATTTCAAAGGTTTGGAAGAAAGATTGGTAATACAGATGTGCATACAAAAATGTATCAAAGTTGCCCCACTCTTTGTTTGATACACATTCCTTTTTGTAAGTCAAAATTTTAATTAATAAAGTATGCAAAACAAACTAAAACAATTGATACAGAGAAGCAGGAAAGGAGTCGAAAAAAAGAAAAAATGATATAATGCACCTTCCGCCTTTTTCTCCGTTGAGAAATTGTCATCACCCATTCCTCTTTGGAAATTACCTCTGCTCAGTTTACCAGAATAAAATCTTCCTTGGAAATAGATCCTGTCCTAAAGTCCATTCCTCACAGTAATCCAGTCCAACATTTCTCTTTCACATTGCTCATAGGAACAGGGAGATTTTCTCTATGCACAGGTAGCAAGCAGCAAAGCTTTAATGAATACATCATATTGGCAAAGATGAGGGCAAAAGAAGATCTGACTATTTCCCGCGCAAATGCACATAGTTAAAGTTCAGGTTTTCCCTCCCTGCTATTAGGCCTGGTCACATTGTCCAATGGAGACTTCTAGTATTGTTGTGAGAAAGTCTTTTTTGGCTCTGGTAAACCTGCCGAAATGTCCTTGGTTCCCATGGCTGGCATCGATGTCTGGAGCTTTGTTCTATCTCCCCCTTCTGTCGCCCCATAGTTTTTTTTGCAAACTGAGAAATGATAATAGTTGCAACAGCAAAAACGCCATTTGAAGCTTGACACACTCTGCACACTGGATTCCACAAAAGCATTGGCAGCCCTCTGATCAGCCCTGATCTAAAGCAGAACTGCAGCTTATATATCTTGGGTGTTCTACATTATAAAGATATAAAACGGGTAGGAACCAACTTGATGTTGGAATTTTTTTGATTATCTCATTTAAGAGACCTCATTATTCTAGGAGAGGAGTCGGTGCTAACTCTCTACACTACATATTTCTTCACTCCCGAGATTTCATTCCATTGGTGGTACATGCTTTAAAACTGGTTCTCCTTCATATTAGGGTTAACTTGTGATTTTGTATACATGTTCTTTTCTTGGAAACAATATAGAACTGATAATGCCACTGCTGTCCTCTGTGATTTTTTAAAACTTCCATACCTAGCAAACAAAACATAAGATTTTGTAGTGGTGCACTATCCATTTATAATCCTGACACAACTGTGTTTAAACTAGGATTTTTTAAATAACAGCTATCGAGCAGTCTTTGGGTTAGTCAGTTTTATAGACCATCCTTGCTTACCACTTACTACTCAGCCTTCACAATTACACTGGTACTGAAAAAGTAGACTTACAAGCATTTCTCAAAGTTGTGGCCATCAGTTATTTGGGGGCAGCCCTGGCTTGCAATTACGATAGTTGCTGTCTCCCACAGTCATGGAATTGCTATTTGGAACCTTCACAATGGGCTTCCCACAAACAAAAATGACAGGAAGTTGTAAGTCACAGTCATGGTACATTGCACTGAACGGAACATGGTGATTTGCTTAATGACCACAGCTACAACAGATATTGTAAGTTGGCATGGTTATGTGTCAGTGTACTGTGAGAAGTAATCACAAACCCACCCACCCTGAGAATGAAATGTTTTGGGGAATATTAGAGAGAGGCAGAATATTATATTTACCCAAAGGAGAAATGGAGAAAAAAAATCTTAAGAAAGGCAGAAAGTATCTTCAGAGATTTTGTGCCCATTAAGAAATCCAGGCCAGCCTATTCACAAAGAAAAAGCTTTCAGCTCCAGTTGATGGGATTAAAATTTCCCTTCCCCCACCCAAATTCTAAGGACAGGATTTTTAAGGACCTTTTAGGATACAATGGATGGAAACTGATCAAAGTGAGATTCGAGGAATCGAAAAGGACCTACTGCCATGGAATCACTGAAAACATCTTCCAAACACCTTGATGGAGATTGGACAAGTGTGCGTTTCCACCTCCTGTCGCTAGATGGCGGTCAGGCAACATCTGTGCCTAGAAAGCCATCTATTCTACACCATGCTTGCGTTTAAAAAAGGAGTTTTAAACCATTGCTAGAAAGGATAGGAGGAGAGAAGCGCAGAGGAACTTCCTCTTCCGGACGACTCATGGGAGGAGGAAGGTGTGCAGGGCGGCTCTTCCAAGTTTGAAGTTTAATAACATTTGTATGCTGCCCAATCCAGAGTCGAAGGATCGAACCAGCAGCTGGAAGGTGAGTGGAGGGCCGGTGGGAGGAGAGTCCTGGAGCAAGTCGGGCCCTTCGGTTCCTCCACGGCCTGGAAGCAGAGAAGCAACTGGGCTGAAACATCTCAGCTGCTGCTGCTGCAGGTTCCTTCCCTCCCCGAATTTAAGCCCACTGGTGCTGCCCGCTGTGAAACTGGTGGCTGCAATTTTCCTCCTGGTGGGAAGAGGGAACCTCTTTTAAATTAGGGGACTGGAGACTAAAACATATGAAGAAACGTTGCAGGAACTGGGTATGTCTAGTTTAACAGAAAGCAGGACAAGGGGAGACATGATAGCAGTCTTCCAATATCTCAGGGGTTGCCACAAAGAAGAGGGAGTTGAACTATTTTGCAAGGCACCTGAGGGTAGAACAAGAAGCAATGGGTGGAAACTAATCAAGGAGGGAAACAACTTAGAACTGAGGAGAAATTGCCTGACAGTTAGAACAATTAATCAGTGGAACAGCTTCCCTCCAGAAGTTGTGAATGCCCCAACACTGGAAGTCTTTAAGATGTTGGATAGCCATCTGTCTGAAGTGGTATAGGGTTTCCTATACCTTGGTATAGGAGCCAAGGTGGCGCAGTGGTTAAATGCAGCACTGCAGGCTACTGCTAGATCAGCAGGTCAGCGGTTCAAATCTCACCGGCTCAGGGTTGACTCAGCCTTCTATCCTTCCGAGGTGGGTAAAATGAGGACCCAGATTGTTGGGGGCAATATGCTGACTCTCTGTAAACCGCTTAGAGAGGCCTGAAAGGCCTATGAAGCGGTATATAAGTTTACTGCTATTGCTATTGCTATTTCCTGCCTAGGCAGGGGGTTGGACTAGGAGACCTCCAAGGTCCCTTCCAACTCTGCTATTGTATTATTATATTAATTAAGGTTGATTCTTTGGGAATGGCTTCCCTCCAGAGGTTGTGGGTGCTGCCATCACTGGAGGGTTTTCAGGGGAGATTGAACAGCCATGTGTTGCTTGTGCTGATATGCTGTGCTTGATTTTTGTCAAACATGTCACTGTGCATTATGGTCTGGTCTGTGCAAACGACAGTGTTCCAGAAGTCCTGTGATTTTTTCAGATGCAACTTTGCAAATCTCAGCCATGTTCCTATGACCTTTTTAGAGAGAAGAGCAACCCTTCCAAACGAACCAGAGTTGTTCAGTTTTTTTTCTATTTGCACTGTCATGAATCTTGATATTTAACATGCTAACTGAAGCCTGTAGAGTCTGATATATAACCTTTTTTAAAAAAAATTGCTCTGGCCATTGCATCATCTGGCCTTGGGATGGATTTTCTTGGATGTCCACTCCTGGGAAGATTGGCAACGATCACATTTTTCGGGGTATAAGACACACCAAGGTTTTGAAGGGGATAATTAAAAAAAAGTAGGTAGGTAGATAGAGTTAGAGAGAGAGAGAGAGTGGGTAGGTAGGTAGGTAGATGGTGTGAGAGAGCGAAATACAGTAGGTAGGTAGGGAGAGAGATTGCGTGTGTAGGTAAGTAGAGGGATAGAGAGAGAGTAATAGAAAGAGAAATACAGTAGATAGGTAGGGAGAGAGAGGTATGTAGATAGAGGGATATGGGTGCTTTTACTCACCCATAAAGCCCTACATGGCAGTGGATCTGGATACTTGAGAGACCGCCTTCTGCCGATTACCTCCCTACGACCTATAAGATCGCATAGACTGGGCCTCCTCCGCATTCCATCGGCCAGCCAGTGTCGGCTGGCAACTACAAGGAGGAGGGCCTTTTCAGCAGTCGCCCCGACCCTTTGGAACGAGCTCCCCGTGGAGATTCGTACCCTCTCCACCGTCCAAGCCTTCCGCACAGCCTTGAAGAACTGGCTCGCCCGTCAGGCCTGGGGATAAGGACCGTTACCCCGCCCGAATATTGAATGTATGGTGTTGATTTTATTATATGTTGTCGTCTTAATGTTGTGTTCCCCCTCCCTTGGTTTTCTGTGAGCCGCCCTGAGTCCCCTCAGGGAAAAGGGCGGCCTACAAATATTAATAAAAACCATAAAAAAAAAAAAAAAACCATAGAGAGAGAGAAATACAGTAGGTAGGTAGGGAGAGAGTGTGTGTAGGTAGGTAGTATCCAAGTGTATTTATCCATGTGCTGGAGAAGGAAACAGCTGACAATCTGCAGCACTTGATCAATGTAATTCTCATCAATCAGTTAAAGAGCTTTTGGAAAAGAAAAAAAAAGTTTTTGCACAATGCAAACCTCCCCAAAACAGTCCATTTTTCACGAACATGGGCCCTTTTTTTCAAACAAAAGGTAAGGACAGCCTTGGGGGGGGGGGCTTGCAGAGTGCTCCGTGGTGGCAAAAACAAGCAAAAAAATGGCTCGTTTTTCTCGAAAACGGGCCCATGTTTTGTCAAAAAAACTGCATACATAGCCTTATAGAGTGCTGCTGGTGGGGGAGCAAAAATGGGCCATTTTTTGCTTATTTCTGCCCTCCCCAGCCCCCAAGAGCTCTCTGAAAGCTTCCACAACAGTATGCATGGCCATTTTGGTGAAGGGGCGGGGCTTCAGAAGGCAAAAAAGTGCTATATGATGCTGATGATGCTGATGATCAATTGATAGGTCAGAGTTTGCAGCAGCAATCACATCAATTGATCAAGGGCACTTTATTAGCAGCACTTGGCTGTCACTGTGGCGCTCCATCATTGGAGGCTTTTCAAAAGACACAAGAGAGTGACTTGTCTGAAACGGTATAGGGCAGTGATGGCTAACCTTTTTTAGCTCCCATGCCAAAAGCGGGGGTAGAGCAGTGGGGATCATGTGCGGGCATGCCCACACCCATAATTCAATGCGCGGAACATCCCCACGCATGTGCAGGCAACCAGCAAACCACCCATCGCTTTTGGCACAGTTTTTTCGCCCTCCCCAGGGTCCAGAGGCTTTCTAGGAGCCAGGGGGGGTTAAAACAGCCTCCCCCCCCCCGGAGGCCCTCCGGAGGCTTCAGGAGCTTCCCTGAAGCCTCCGGAGGGTGAAAAGGGAACTACGGGGAACCCGGAAGTTTGGGAATGATGACTTCCGGGTTCCCCATGGGTCCGATGAAGCCTCCAGAGGGCTAAAAGGGATCTATGGACAAACTGGAAGTCACTTCTGGTTTGCTCATAGGAGCAGTTTTTGCCCTCTGGAGCCTTCAGGGAAGCCTCCTGAAGGTCCCTGAATGCTCCGGAGGGTGAAAAATGCTCCTACGGGGAACCTGGAAGTTCAGGAAATGGGAACTTCCAGTTTGTCCGTAGCTCCGATTTTCAACCACTGGAACCTTCAGGATGCTTCCCTGAAGCCTCGGGAGGCCAAAAACCGGCCCTACAAGCAAACCAGAAGTGACAATCACATGTATATGGTCTCCTGCTTTAGCAGGGCTTAGATTAGAAAACCTCCAAAGTCCCTTCCAATTCTGTTATTCTCTATACCATAGAAATTAAAGAGGGTGTAGTTTCTTTTTCACTGGACTGTATTTGAAAACAACCCTTTGCGCTGCTAAGAATTCATTGATTGATCCAGTCAACAAGTGAATTTCATCATTGAATGGATCTGGGTAGTCTTCCATGTGTCAAATGAATAATGATTAATGTAAAATATGCCGCTTGCGAGAGTCCAATATTGCACAAACTTCAAAGTGCTGTTCACCATCAATCAGCAAAGGAGCAGGCGGAGGGTCATCAGGAGGGTCATGCACGCAAGTGCGAAACACGAACAGGTTTAATGAGGTTAATGTGGAACACTGGGTGAATCCGGTTGAGGTGCTTGGGCAGCTGCAATCGCACAGAGACAGGGTTGATGACCTTTACGATAGGGAACGGCCCTACATATTTCGGCCCCAACTTTTTGGACTTTTGGGTGGTGTGAAGAAATTTTGTGGACAGGTAAACTAAGTCACCCTCCCGGTAAACATAAGGCTGGGCACGCTTCTTATCAGCCTGTTTTTTATGAGCACGATGGGCAGCATCCAAACTTGCCAAAGTCAAAGGCCAAACACGGCTCAGACGGTCGCTCCAGTCAGCGACGGAAGAAACTTGCGGCTGGTCACGAGGCAATTCAGGAATAGGGACAAAATCTTGACCATGAACAACACGGAAAGGCGTGAACCCAGTGCTGGAATGGACAGAATTGTTGTAGGACACCTCAGCATGCGGGAGCAAGTCCACCCAATCATCCTGCTGATAATTGATAAAACAACGTAAATATTGTTCCAAAACAGAATTAGTCCTCTCACAAGCGCCATTAGTCTGAGGATGGTAGGCGGAGCTAAGCCCCTGGGCGGAGCCAATACATTTGAGAAACTCCTTCCAGAAAACTGAGGTGAATTGGACACCCCTATCGGAGATGATGCGATCAGGCACTCCATGCAAACGGTAAATGTGGGAAATGAAGAGTTTAGCTAGTGCCTTAGCGGAAGGAATCTTGTGGCACGGTACGAAGTGAACTTGCTTGGAAAACAAATCCGTAACAACCCAAATGACGGTGTGCCCCTGGCTCTCGGGAAGCTCAACAATGAAGTCCATAGAAATCTCCTTCCAAGGGGCAACTGGGCGGGCGACAGACTGGAGCAAGCCTTGTGGCTTTCCCGGAGGCTGTTTTGCGGCCGCACAAACAGGACAACTGGCAAAATAAAGTTCAATGTCCTTTTTCAAAGAGGGCCACCAAAATTATCTTTTCACTAAATGTAAAGTTTTCACAATCCCAAAGTGACCCGCCAGTTTGGAGTCGTGAGCCTGTCTGAGGACTACGAGACGAAGAGAGGCGGGTATATACAGTTTGGCGCCGATCCACGGCAAATCGTCCCTCATCGTGCACTCATCCTTCTGGAACCAGTCATCCTGGGGAAGGGCGCATTTGAGGTCAGACAGAAAATCTTGAGGCACGTTCACTTGGGCAGACCCGGTTACAGCACAGAAACCGCTTTGGTCGCATTGACCGATGATCTCTGGAGAGCCAGAGACCGAGGCCATCCCTCTATCCTCGACCTCTCGGCGGCTTTCGATACCATCAACCATGGTATCCTTCTGCGACGACTGCGGGAGGTGGGGGTGGGAGGCACTGTTTTGCAGTGGTTCTCCTCCTACCTCTCGGACAGGTCGCAGTCGGTGTTAGTGGGGGGGCAGAGATCGACCCCTAGGCCCCTATCATATGGGGTGCCACAGGGTTCGGTCTTATCCCCCCTACTATTTAACATTTACATGAAACCGCTGGGTGAGATCATTTGGAGGCACGGGATAAAATACCATCAATACGCGGACGATACTCAATTGTATCTGTCCGCCTCGTGCCAACTCAATGAAGCGGTGGACGTGATGAGCCGGGGTCTTGAAGCCGTTATGGACTGGATGAGAGCTAACAAGTTTGTACTCAACCCGGAGAAGACCGAGTGGCTGTTGTGTTTCCCTCCCAATAATTCGATCAGTGTTCCATCACTCAGGCTGGGGGGTCAAATTTTATACCCCTCAGAGAGGGTTCGCAACTTGGGAGTCCTCCTGGATCCACAGCTGACTTTCGACCACCATCTGACGGCTGTGACCAGGGGGGCATTTGCCCAGGTTCGCCTGGTACGCCAGTTGCGACCCTACCTGAACCAGGAGGCTCTCACAACAGTCACTCGGGCCCTTGTGACCTCTAGGCTGGAATACTGCAATGTGCTCTACATGGGGCTGCCCGTGAAGAGCATCCGGCGACTTCAGCTAGTCCAGAATGCGGCCCCGCGAGTGATTGTGGGCGCACCTCGGTTCGCCCACATAACACCTATCCTCCGCGAGCTGCGCTGGCTACCTGTTGATCTCCGGGTGCGCTTCAAGGTGCTACTCACCACCTATAAAGCCCTCCATGGTAGTGGATCTGCGTACTTGAGAGACCGCCTCCTGCCAATTACCTCCCTGCGACCAATTAGATCGCATAGATTAGGCCTCCTCCGAGTACCATCTGCCAGTCAGTGTCGACTGGCAACCACACGGAGGAGAGCCTTTTCAGTAGCAGCTCCGACCCTTTGGAACGATCTCCCCGTGGAGATTCGTACCCTCACCACCGTCCAGACCTTCCGCACAGCCCTTAAGACCTGGCTAGCCTGTCAGGCCTGGGGATAAAGATAATCTGTCCCCACCCGAATGATGAATGAATGTTGTTTACTATTTTACTTTTATGTACTATTTTGTGTCTATTGTCTGTACCCTCCCTTCCCCATTTTATGTAAGCCGCCCTGAGTCCCCTCAGGGAAAAGGGCGGCCTATAAATATTAAAAAAATCTCTAAAAATCTCTAAATCTCTAAACATTGAAAAGGAAAACAAATCAGTCCAGAAATCAAATGATTTCCACTTCCTCCAGAAAAACACACAATTCTTCACCTTCCGGGTAAGAGAGAAAAAAGAGAAAATAAAGAAGAGATTTCTATCTGGAGAAAGTAGAGTATGCAAAACTCAAGTATATGTTACATGAAAAGTCAAGGGGGATTATTGTTCTTTTGAGCAAAAAAGGGAAATATCTAGAAGTTACTGGGCAGAAAGTGGGGCAACCCTCACTCTGGAAGGAAGAATATCACCACTAAATCAAAGCAGCACTAAACAAGGGATCTTCCATAATTTTGATCTCCCCAGGAATATGAGTTGTGGAAAAGCTCCATTGACATGCCTGTTGTGCGAAAGATACAACTTGCAACTCATAGCTGATTATGCCTGAGAGGAATCCAAACTGGAGAAAACTGGAGAATGTGGCAAAACCTTTGGTCAGAACAACTGTTGTGATTCAGGGAAGGATCCACATAAGAAAAAAAGCCCTTCAAGTGCTCCCAATGCGGTAAATTTTTTAGCGAGCATGGCAACATGGACTCATACCAAGATGAAACCCTTTGAATGTCCTGATTGTGGGAAAAGTTTCAGTACCAATTCGACCCTGGTTCAACACCGGAGGATTTTCACGGGAGAGAAACTGTTTCAATGTTCTGATTGTGGGAAATGTTTCAGTCAAAATTCCAAACTCGTGAGACACCAGAGAACTCACACAGGAGAAAAACCCTTTGAATGTCCTCATTGCGGAAAAAGTTTCAGTCGGAACTCTTTCCTTGTGGCACACGAGAGAACAGGAGAAAAACCCTTCGAATGTTCTGATTGCGGGAAAAGTTTCTGTCAGAACTCCACCCCGGTGAAACACCAGAGAACTCACACAGGAGAAAAACCCTTTAAATGTTCTGATTGCGGAAAAAGTTTCAGTCAGAATTCCAACCTGGTGACACACCAGAAAACTCACACAGGAGAGAAACCATATGAGTGTCCAGAATGTGGGAAAGATCTCAGTAATATGACTAGCCTTCTAAATCATATGCTTATACACACAGGGGAGAAACCATTTGAGTGTCCTGACTGTGGGAAATGTTTGAGTCAGAATTCCCAACTGATTACACATCAGAGTGCTCACACAAGAGAGAAACCGTTTGAATGTCCTGATTGTGGGAAAAGCTTCACTCAGAATTCCAGCCTGGTGACACACCAGTGGATTCACACAGGAGAAAAACCCTTTCAATGTTCTGATTGCGGAAAAAGTTTCAGTCAGAACTCCAGCCTGGTGGCACACCAGAGAACTCACATAGGAGAAAAACCCTTTGAATGTTCTGATTGCGGAAAAAGTTTCAGTCAGAACTCCAGCCTGGTGGCACACCAGAGAACTCACACAGGAAAAAAACCCTTTCAATGTTCTGATTGCGGAAAAAGTTTCAGTCAGAATTCCACCCTGGTGACACACCAAAGAACTCACACAGAAGAGAAACCATATGATTGTCCAGACTGTGGGAAATATCTCAGTAGTGTGACTAGCCTTCTAAATCATATGCTTTTACACACTGAAGAGAAACTCTTTGAATGTCCTGATTGTGGGAAACATTACAGTCAGAATTAAAACCTGGTGACACACCAGAGAACTCACACAGGAGAAAAACCTTTTGAATGTTCTGATTGTCAGAAAAGTTTCAGTACCAATTCCAGCCTGGTGTCACACCAGAGAGAAACCATTTGAAAATCCTAATTGCAGAAAAAGTTTCAGTCAGAATTCCAGCCTGGTGATATACCAGAGAACTCACACAGGAGAGAAACCATATGAGTTTCCAGACTGTGGGAAATATGTCAGTAGTATGACTAGCCTTCTAAATCATATGCTTATACCCACTGGAGAGAAACCCTTTGAATGTCCTGAATGTGGGAAATGTTTCAGTCAAAATTTCAGACTTCTGAGACACCTGAGGAAACTGAGGAAACAAGAAAGAAACTGTTTAAATGTCCTGATTGTGAGGAAAATTTCAATCACAATTCTAGGCTGGTGACACACAAGACGGTTCACAGAGGAAAGAAATCCTTTTGTGAGAATCAAGAAATATAGCCTATGATCAATTAAGAGTCAATAAGTCCTATGGATAATAGAAAGCCCCAGAAGAAAGTGATATGAACCAAAGTTTTCAGATCGGATGATTTCAAAATTTACCAGAAATATATGTAATCCTTCTGAACCGTTGCTAACTCTGAAATATGTTTTTGCAAAATATGCACTTGTATGGATTCGTTTAAAATAGGAAGAATGAAACTGTTAGAAATAAAGAATTGAAAGTAATGTTACACCGATGTTCACAGAGAGTGTCAGTTAGTGAGGTTGTGAAGCAAGGATGTCATTAGAAGAATAGTATAAAAGATAAGGTTCAAGATCGGCTCGGGACTCTTTGATTTATAGCAGTGCTTGTAGGACTTGCTATTTCTCATTGGCCCTCTGCATTAATATGTTAATGCAGTGTATTATTGCTATTATCTATTCATTTCTAATGTTCCAAATTATTAAAAACAATAAGCCTTATGTTAAAGGAAGAATTTTTGCTTGTGTTGTTGCCTTTGTTTCCCTGTTGGAATTTTCCTGTCACACTTTGGATGTCCCGATTGTGGGGGGAAATTTCAATCACCGTTCCCATCTTATGAGACACCTTATGAGACTTTCCCTTATGACTGTGGGAAAGAGCTCTGTGGGAAATCATGTCCTTATACAAATCAGGGGAGAAACCACTTATGTGCCCTGAATGTGATCAGTGCTTCAGGAAATGTTCCACCCTTATTGCACATGAGAAAACCCACGTGACCCAAAGTGATGAGTGTAGAGAAGGTTTGAATTTCATTTCTAATCTCCCATTTTGTGTCCAGCTGAGAAATGACTGATTTGAAGACTTTGCCTGATTTTTTTGTAGGCAAATATGTTGTATTAGATGGGTCTTCAGCGTAAGAAGTGACGGGTCCCTCCTATGGAGGAAGGAACCCTGAGCATAGTGCAAGACAGATATTTATACATTTCTTTGCTTTCACTTCAGACTAGCAGAAACCTGTTGAAGCCTAAACTTCAGCCTTGCCATCTCAACATATGAGCAATCATCAAATTCATCAAATGTGTGATTAACATTAGCACAAAAGGTTTGACTAGCCAGAGACATTTTTCAGGCTTGAAAGACATGGATTTTCTCCATGTTGTAGGTGTGCAGTTTCTCTGTGGGTCGCTCATGAAGCCAATGATGAAAGAAGACAAGGAGGCAGGTTTCTTTCGTGATGAGCCGACACGGAATAGAATCCGGAGGCCTCTTTTATTGAGCATACACAAGGAAAGGGTGGATTCACATAATCAATGTGGACCAATCATGGTTGAACAAGTCTATGGTATATGGTAACTCATTTACTTCCATGTAGACCTAAAGAATGCCCATCAAATAAATCTTTTACCAGCATGCAAACTTCTAATCCTTAATTAATGTTTGAGAGTTAATCAGTTGTAACCTCTGACCTAATTAACGAACTCCCTGATTTAATCAACGCTTATAATTAAGAGTCTGTGATTGCTGATCTTACTTAGTGTTAAGAGGTAAACAGTGGGTCTTACTGATCCAATCATATGGTTAGTCATTACTTCTATTGCATACGTGTTTCAGCATAGCTAACGTATGGTAGGGCTTTGTGTTGTGAATCAAATGTAGCTGTGTTAATGTTTTTGCCCTGTGTTTTCCAGACAGCCATAATAGCCGCCCTATACACAGAACTGGTAATGGATCTCAACATCTCCTCAATTTTGTTTTAAAATGAGAAGGAGGAAAACAAACATATCAAAATGCAGATTCTTCATCATCACTGGTTATAGCAAACACCTTTACAAACAGATTATTGTCTAGCTCATATTCGTCCTCAGCGTCCAGAAGGGATTTAGTTTCGTTGATAAGAGCGTCCTTCCTAGTTGAGGAAAAAAGGCCTTTGCAGAGCTGAAAAAGGGAGGGTAGGCATTGGATGCAGCAGCAATTTGTAAGATTAAATGTCCCACATACCCCCTTTCTTTTTGTTTTTTCTTCAAAACGTGAGTGGAATGCACACGTGTTTGACAAAAGATTAAAATTGGTCAGATCAGGGAGATTATGAGTTGTGAACCGCCCTGAGTCCCCTCAGGGAAAAGGGCGGCCTATAAATAAACTTTCAAACTCAAAACTTTCAAATTTAATTCTTCTGATGAAAAAGCATTGAGAGAGACACTAGAAGGATCTCTTCAGTGGCTCCCAGATAGCTTTCAACCATGAAGGTCTAGCAACCAGGGTACAAATTTCTGGAAAGAAATTTACAGTATCCAATTTTCCATGCCAATTAGTATCAGATATCATTTTCTGTGAGCTTCCAGACAGGTTTTAAACAAGCAGAAAAGGGATGGTTCTTGAACCTGCCCTGGCTCTTGAGGCCAAATTGAGTTTAGCTAATGTGCAATCCAGGCTTTTGTGCCTGGGGCAAAAATCAACCTAGGAAAAACTGTGTGGAGATAGTTTCAATCTAATTCTGAATAGGCTCTTATCTCTCTCTTTCTCTCTCTCTCTTTCTCTCTCTCTCTCTGTTTTTCTTGGTGTGTGTGTGTGTGTGTGTAGCTGCTTCTACAATACAGAAAATACAGACATTTTGGACAAACTTTCCCTCCCACCAGACATAAATCCAAGGTGTTCAGAATTGCTGTACTAGCCATTCACAAATACAATTCTTACATGAATACATTAAACTGATTACAATATAAATGAGACAAGAAAGAAATCTAACAATGAATTTCTGTGAAGGAAGCAAAGAAAGAAAACTTTAGGATCAATTTTCACCCTCCCCTATAGTCTTCTGGGGATAAAAGAAAGTCCTTTGGTCTTTTACTTCTCCATCTCAGAGTCCATTCTTTCATATCTGCTGGATGGCATTAGGCTTAGCTTGCTGATAAGAGTGGTCAGTCAGGCTAGGTAGAGTCTGTCCCAGGCTTGGCTAAATTTTTTCTCCTCATGTCAGGTAATCACCAGCAGCCAATTCAAGAGTTAGCAGTCCTTTGTGTCTTAGGTGAAGAAAAAGAGAGGCCAAATATACAGTTCTATACAGACATAGTCCCATGTTGTGGAATCTCACCCATTCTGTCCAAATGTGGAAATCCAAACATTATTCCAGAAGGCAGACAATGTAAATGATGTAAATTTCATGGAACAGGACATTCCCACTGCTTCTATGATTGAAACACTTTTGCAGTAAGATGAGTAAATTTTCAAAAGAGACAACAACTTGTGTTGCAAACAAACAAACAAAATATCATAAGGTAGAGTACCTTGACTCACAAGCTTTTAAAATTGCACTCAGGTGTAAAAGAGAAAGGGAAGAAAAATAGCTTTTTTTTTAAAAAATGCAATTAAAAAAAGAGGTACTTTGAGTCAACGCTCCAAAATATTAGATTCCATTCAGATGGAAGCAAATTCTCATCAAGTATGTTAGAACATTTACAAATGTAAGCAAAATATCTCAAAATCATTTCTGTTTATAGGTATAATTAAGCATTTTAAACCTAAAAAATTTCCAGAAGGAAAAGAGAAAAACCAAAATTGCATTCAGAGCAGAAAAGGAAATGTAACTGCATAACTTTTATAGATGAAAAGATAACAGCGAAAGGTAAAGGAGCAAGTCACCCATTTACTCCAAATTTCTTAGAAGAGAGAGGAAAAAAAATTGTTTAAATGAGCAGAAAAACTTCACCCCCCCTTCAATGACCCAAAAGGAATGAGGGAAAGAAGGGGGGGGGGGAATGCACAGAGGCATTCATACACACGTTCACTGTAAAAATGAGCAGACACACTCTCCCCTCCTTTCCTGCTTCCCTCCAAAGAATGACCCAGAGGGGGAAAAAAGGGGGGGGGGGTTCACGCAGGCAATCACAGGTCTTTGGATCTCTTCAGTTATCACTTTCTGGGGCATTGGGGACATATACATTCATACTGCAATCAGAGCACATGCTTGCTCATGCCAACCAATCATTATAATTATTTCAGGAAGCTTTTTCACAAGCCACCAAGCTTCATTTTATTTATTAGAGGATCTCACCCTCCCTTCAGGTTTGGAAATGATAACACACAAGAATACACACACATACCATTAAACAACCTTGCAACTTACTGCTTCTTTATATGAAAGGAATAAAAGTACATTCATACCAACTTTTACCATTGACATACATTTGCACTGCAATCAGACTGCTTGTGTAAATTAACTTCACATACAAAAATCCCATTTTATTCATTTTTTCATACAAAGCAATCATTACAATTATTTCAGGGAGCTGTACATAAGCCAATGAGCTCCATTTTCTATTATTAAGAGATTTCAACTTCCCTCCAGGTCTGAAAATGATTACACACACACATGCACACATACCATGAAACAGCACTTTCAGGCCTGGGGGAGGTTCTGTCCCTTTAAATCTTCAAATTTCTTTCCTTGGAGAACTTGTGGCTCATTCTCCAAGCAGTGGGGAAACTCAGAGAGCAGCTTAAATCCTAACTACTCTTCCCTCCCCCACAGCGTCAAGCCCAAGCTTATTTATTTATTTAGCTAGCTGATCAAACATATCACCATCAATTCAATTCAATTCTACATGTTATTAGATGCACACCTAAGAATTTTTTTAACAGACATTACATCAAAGTAATCAAGTCCAATTACCTAGGTCTTCCCATTCAGTCAGGCTTTACCTCGTTACCTGCTAAATTTCTTACTTTTGCTCAAAGTTATGCCCATTCTATCTCCTTAAGCACTAGATTGTTAATATCTGTCTCTCCCTGGGATGTTCCGTTTCTATCTTGATCTCCCAGCAGCGCTGGCATATTTTTAAAGGTCAAGATTTATAGAGACAATGTATAGAGATGTTTGTCCACATTATTTGCATTGGCCAGGGTTCCAGCTTGGTCCTCCCAGCTGAGCGCTGGCATAGTTTTAAAGGTCCAAACTCTTAGCTCTCCAAGCAGAACGCTGGCATAGTTTTAAAGAGCAAGATATATAGATATTTTATTAACACATCATTTGCATCTGGGTGGGGCTCGAGCTCTGCTTTTCTTTTAAAAGACAACTATTAACAGCTTTCTAACATATCCCTGTGGACTTCTTAATTGCTTTCGGGGAAGAAACTCAGGTGGAACTTCTCTTCAGTTCATCTGATGGTGGCCAGAAAATCAGCAAACTTGTTACAAAATCTAAATTAAAACTGTCTAGGGGCCAGGTTTCGAGTAGGTTGGCCAGATAGATGTGCAGAGGGTTTTTACTCAGGTTGAAGGCAAACCTTTAGTAGGAATTTCCTTCATTTTATACATGCACAAATAAGGCAACACTCTCCTCCTCCCCCAAAAGAAAAAAAATCTTTACTCACCTGAAGAGTAAATCTTCCAGGCCTGAAAAACATGAAAACAAGGTTCCCTCCCCCACAGAAAAGGCATTGTTGGGGGATTACGGGTAAGGGAGGGGCTTGGGGAGGGTAGAAAGCTTGCAGGCAGAGTAAAAAAAGGGTAAAATCATCAGTTACTAAACAGATAAACTGGTAACATTATGGGGATATCACAGATGCAAAATGGGGTCTGGATTCACATGCTTCAGGAAAGAAACAGGTAAAATCATTTAAACACACGACAGAAGCAAGGATGAAACTTTTCCTGTAAATGAACTTAAAACATTTCCTGGGTTGTTACTTTAAGGCAAAGGGAAGGAAGGAAGGAAAAAAAACACTTCTCTGTACTCTTTTTTTTGGGGGGGGGGGAAACAAACTGAGGGAAGGGAATTTCTGCCAGTTTACTCCTTTCTTTGAACACTTTAAAATCCCTGTCTTTTGGATTGAAGACATACAATTACCTTGAGGGTGCACAAAAACTTAGGCACACATTTACACAAGAACAAGGAGAAAATAAGAAGGGAAAAAAACAGAACTCTCAGGTTTTCACATCCTACATTCCCAGCACAAATCTGTTAAATTAGGGAAGGCACAAATCTTAACAAACAAACCACGTGGTTACATAGAAGACAAAGAGACAAACAGACAAGAGAAAAAAGAAACCTCAACATTTTTCCCTTTTCTTTTAAGTACCTTTATGTACTAAGATCTTTTTTTGAGGGGAAAACGGGAAGCGACTTGCCCATCGCTTGAATAATTACACCAGAAAATTTACAGATATCCCGAACTTCTACCTGTTCCTTCGAGAAACCCGACCTCATACTCACAAAATGGGAGGGTGCTTCATTGGCTGACGGCCGGCCCTGAGTGCGAGGCTTTTCCCAGCCTGGGGGTGAGATGAGGTGGGCGACACGGATCATCACGTCGGGGTCACCAGATGCGGTTTCTCTGTGGGTCGCTCATGAAGCCAATGATGAAAGAAGACAAGGAGGCAGGTTTCTTTCGTGATGAGCCGACACGGAATAGAATCCGGAGGCCTCTTTTATTGAGCATACACAAGGAAAGGGTGGATTCACATAATCAATGTGGACCAATCATGGTTGTACAAGTCTATGGTATATGGTAACTCATTTACTTCCATGTAGACCTAAAGAATGCCCATCAAATAAATCTTTTACCAGCATGCAAACTTCTAATCCTTAATTAATGTTTGAGAGTTAATCAGTTGTAACCTCTGACCTAATTAACGAACTCCCTGATTTAATCAACGCTTATAATTAAGAGTCTGTGATTGCTGATCTTACTTAGTGTTAAGAGGTAAACAGTGGGTCTTACTGATCCAATCATATGGTTAGTCATTACTTCTATTGCATACGTGTTTCAGCATAGCTAACGTATGGCAGGGCTTTGTGTTGCGAATCAAATGTAGCTGTGTTAATGTTTTTGCCCTGTGTTTTCCAGACAGCCATAATAGCCGCCCTATACACAGAACTGATAATGGATCTCAACATAGGTGTGTGTATTTGTATTTCTCTCTGAGTGTATCTGGAAATGTATACTCTATCCCCAGGACTTCCAGATATACAGTCATGTAAAAAAGGAAGTACACTCTTCTTGACTTTTATGATTTTACTTATCAGGACATAGTAGAAATCATGACATAGTTAAGAACTTAAAAGTTCTTAAAAGTAGGTAAATACAACCACAACAACATGTGACATATTACATCAGGTCATCATTTATTTTATTTTAAAAAATGGAGAAGTGTGTGAAAAAAGTATGACTCAATAATATGTAGAGCCACCCTTAGCAGCAATAACTAGAAATAATTCTTTTCTGTATGACTTTATCAATCCCTTGCAAATGTCAGCCTCTGCTTCGCTTGCTTGCTTTCGGCTGCCATGGAAATGGGGAGGGGGGCATGGTATTTGGGATGGGAATAAATGGTGCAGGACTGATAGTCAAAAAGGAAGTTTTGTTCTCACCATCTTCTGAGCATGGTATTGGCCGATGTTTGGACCTGGTCAAGGCCAACCATCCTGCATACCAACCTGATGATGGTTCTTGGAGATGCAACCACATGACACCTAAGGGAGTTGCAGACTGGGCAATGGGGTGGGGGTTGTTAGAGGGAGGGGGCTGGGCAAATGTTTGATATGTATGATTTCGTGCTTTTCTGACTCAGACTTTGCTTTACTTTGCTGCTATCTATTCATAACCAGTAAAAGTACTTTTAATTCCACAAACAATGGAGTTGAAAATTTTGTTTCTTGGTTACTGAAGGAGGCATGCCTGACAATAAGCAAGGTCTCAGTTCGCGCTCATCCTGGAGCTAATACCTTTCGAGGGGAGTGCAATTAAAACAAAACTTTCATAGAAATGTCCAACCCAGGCAGTGACCAGGAGGACAACATGGCACTGCCAGATCCACATGCCCCTTGGAAACAGAGCAGACAGAGGAACTGGATTTGGAGGAAAGATCCGTTCACCCTAGGTGGTCGTTGGGAGTGGGGCAGAGATATGACCCTGAGGAAATCCCTGCCGGAGCTACCACCAGCCAATACCGGCGACCTGCAGCTGCTTGGCAGGAAGCCAAAGAAGAGGATCTCGTGATGTCCCACGCTATGAAACTCTTCCAAGAGGCTTGGGGGAAACGTTTTTGTGAGCGCCAGACTGAGAGGGAAGCTGATTTTCCTGATCAAGAAGAGAAACATGCAGAGGACCTGCCTCACCCTGGGGGTGGGGCTGGGGGCAGATAGCAGAGCTGATCAGGATGGGAGAGCCCCAGCACAAGAAGCAGCAGCCACATAAGCCCCTCCAAGGGGGGAGCCCCCCCCGAAGACATCGAATGACAAAAGTTCCTCCTCTTCGTATGAAATTCGGAGGGGACCCCACAGAACTGGGATTTTTCCTGGTCCAGGTCTGGAATTTCATGCAACAGTTTGGAGAAGATTTCCCCAACGAGGAAAGAAAGGTGAAACTGTGACAATAGCATTGGAGAATAAGGCGGCAGCTTGGATGGTCGCCTTGCATAATGATGACTTTCCCTGCTGAGGAATTACAATGTGTTTATGGCCGCCCTGAGGAAGCGCTCTGATGACTCTCTAGCCGAGCGTAAGGCGAGAGCCAAGATGAAAACTCTTACTCAGGGAAGAAGTCCAGTGGCTGAGTACATCCAAGAGTTTCGTGATCTGTTGGTGCGTATGCGGGAGTGGTCCGAGGAGGCTTTAATAGACAGTTTTATGAATGGCCTGAACCAAGATATATACCACAACTGTGTTAACAGAAGGGCCCCACACAACCTGCAACGTTGGTACGAGCTGGCAGCAGATGTGGAGATTGACCTAGCCAGGAATAAATACTGGGGAGACAGTGATAAAGGTAAAAATCTGGGAAATGTTTCCAGGAGACCAAATACTGAATGCGACCTCTATGTTTTCTGGAGTCTACGATTTCTTTAACTTCAAAATGTTGTTCTCCCTCAATAAGAAGAGGGACCGGAGGTGAAGGTTGAGGCGGACGAAAGGAAGAAGTGTGTTCTGGTTTCAACAAGTTCACATGAAATACAGGAAAAATTCTTCTAAGGTTCTTCAGCAGCTCCAACTTCACCGACACAGAATATATGATTTTTACAATGGGGAACGGACCTAAGTACTTTGGCCCCGGCTTCTTCGATTTTTGGGTGGTTTGTAGGAACTTGGTGGACAAAAACATTCTATCCCCAACTTGGTACTCTTTAGGTTTAACCCTTTTCTTATCCGCCTGCTTTTTGTGAGTCTGGTGAGCCGCATCTAATGCTTTGCGGGTCATTGGCCAAAATTGCTGAATTTGATCATTTCCCTCTAGGAAGTGTCGCCAGGTCATCACAGCCCATCTAGCAGCAAAAGCTTCCTTTTCCCATATGGCCCATCTCCTTTCTATCTCTGTAAGCTTACGTGAGGTGTAAGCGCATGGTTGCAATTTACCCTCAGCATTACAATACAATAGCAGAGTTGGAAGGGACCTTGGAGGTCTTCTAGTCCAACCCCCTGCCTAGGCAGGAAACCCTATACCGTTTCAGACAAATGGCTATCCAACTTCTTCTTAAAGACTTCAAAGTTGGGGCATTCACAACTTCTGGAGGCAAGTTGTTCCACTGATTAATTGTTCTAACTGTCAGGAAATTTCTCCTCACTTCTAAGTTGCTTCTCTCCTTGATTAGTTTCCACCCATTGCTTCTTGTTCTACCCTCAGGTGCCTGGGAAAATAGTTTGACTCCCTCTTCTTTGTGGCAACCCCTGAGATTTTGGAACACTGCTATCATGTCTCCCTTAGTCCTTCTTTCTATTAAACTAGACATACCCAGTTCCTGAACCCGTTCTTCATATGTTTTAGTGTCCAGTGCCCTAATCATCATTGTTGCACTTCTCTGCACTCTTTCTAGAGTCTCCACATCTTTTCTACATTGTGGGGACCAAAACTGAATGCCGTATTTCAAGTGTGGCCTTACCAAGGCCTTATAAAGTGGTATTAACACTTCACGTGATCTTGATCCTCTCCCTCTGTTTATGCAGCATAGAACTGTGTAGGCTAAAAAAGCTGCCAAAAAGACAGCTGTTGCACATTGCTGGCTCATATTTAAATGGTTGTCCACTAGGACTCCAAGATCCCTTTCACAGTTACTACTGTTGAGCAAGGTTCCACCTATACTGTATCTGTGCATTTCGTTTTTGTTGCCTAAATGTAGAACCTTACTCTTTTCAGCATTGAATTTCATTTTATTAGATAGTGCCCAATGCTCAAGTCTGTCAAGATCCTTCTGTATGTTTAGCCTATCTTCTGGAGTGTTGGCTATTCCTGCCAGCTTGGTGTCATCTGCAAATTTGATGAGTTCCCCAATTATTCCCTCATCCAAATCATTGATGAAGATGTAGAAGAGTACTGGGCCCAAAACAGAGCCTTGGGGTACTCCACTGCATACTTCCCTCCATGAAGATGCAGTTCCATTGAGGACTACATGTTGAGTGCGGTTGGTCAGCCAGTTACAAATCCATTTGGTGGTGATGCCGTCTAACCCACATTCTTCTACTTTATCTAGTAGTAGGTTATGGTCTACCTTATCAAATGCCTTACTGAAGTCCAAGTAAACTATATCGACGGCATTCCTCTGGTCCACTAATTTTGTCACATTATCAAAGAATGCCATAAGATTAGTATGGCATGATCTGTTTTTGACAAACCTATGTTGGCTTTTAGCTATTACTTTGTTTGCTTATAGGTGTTCGCTAATTCGTTGTTTGATTATGTTTTCCAGAATCTTTCCTGGCATTGAGGTCAGGCTGATAGGTCTGTAGTTTCCTGGATCTGTTTGTTCCCCTTTTTTGAAGATGGGAACCACATCAGCTGTTTTCCAGTCCTCTGGTAGTTCCCCGGTGCTCCAGGATCTCTGAAAGATATACTTAAGTGGTTCTGAGATCTCGTCTATACGTTCCTTCAGAACCCTGGGGTATAATCCGTCTGGTCCTGGCAATATGAATTCATCTAGGGTAGACAGGTGCTCACTTACCATTTTCTTCCTTATTTCAACTTGTGTTCCTAATCTGATTTTTGTGGTGCTGTTTTTGATAGGTTGGACTGTTTTATGCCTATGTGTAAAGACAGATGGAAAACATGAGTTAAATAATTCTGCTTTCTTCCTGTTGCTTGTCACCTACTTGCCACTTTCTCCCAGCAATGGACCAATTGTTTCCTTAATTTTTTTCTTGTTTTTAACATGTTGGAAGAAACTTTTTTTTATTTTTTACTTTTGTGGCAAGCCTTTCTTCATTGTGAGCCTTAGCTTTCCTCACTTCATCTTTACATGTTCGGGCTATTTGCTGATATTTGTTCTACTACTTGTGTTTGCATAATGCCTTAATTATATCCTCCACTTTCCACTTTTTATACTTACCTTTTTTGTCTTTTTAAGTCCTGAGTGGTCATCATCTGAATCGGTTTCACTTTCTCCCACGGAAGAGAAGGGTTCCTTCTCCTGGCCTGGAGAAAGGACATCAACACCTTCCACGCTTTCCAGGGCAGTTTCACAGCGTCTCCCTAGTTGCCAGCCAGGTTCCTCCCTACCAGCCAGGGTCAGTTTTGGGAGATGTCTAGCGTAGCAGTTGGGTTCCCAATGCCCCTCCATTCCTGCTTTTGGTGCCTCCTCAGATCTCCCCCGCATGCGCACCAACAGCTCACAAAACTCCTGTGTGTACTCAGCCTCAGGCCTCCCCTCCTGGGTTAAGGGTTTCATCCTGCTTTTTTGCCTTTTGATTTAGGGGGGGGTGTCATCAAAACGTTTCCTCAAGGCAGTCATAAACCCCTTGTAATCCCTCAGCAGGAGGGAATGATCATTATGCAAGGTTACCATCCAGGCAGCCGCTTTTCCTTCCAAAGCCATAGTAACACTTCTCACTTTGGCAACTTCCGACAAAAAACCTCCCCAAACTCCTGCATGTAATTCCAAACTTGCAGTAAAAAAAACCCCAGTTCTTTGGGATCTCCTCTGTACTTCACTCCACGTGGAGGATCTGAGCATTTGGTGCCTTTGGGGGTTTCCCTCCTCCTTGGGGGAGCATGACCTGCTGCTGTGGCTGGTGCCCCTCCCTCTTGCCCAGCTCCGGTAGCTGTTTTCAGGGAGGTTTCAGGGCTAATCAGGTTTTCTGCTCCTCCCTCCGCCTGCTCGGCTAATCCACTTTCCCTTTCAGCAAGACTTACATGGACGTGTCGTCGCTCCCAAACCTCCTAAAGAAGATGTAAAGCATGTGTCATCATGACAGCCTCTCTTTCAGCTGCCTGCCAGTCATCTTCTGGTTTTCCGCTGGTTGTGACCCTTGCCATTACCTTCTCCTGTTTGCTGCAGGAGTTAGATATTTGGGTGCTCCCCCCACGGAAACTTTTAACTCCGGGATGGGTGCGAGCTGAGACCTTGCTTAATGTCAGGCATGCCTTCCTCAATAACCAAGAAAGAAAACTCCTAACCCCATTGTTTGTGGAATTAAAATACTTTTACTGGTTATGAAAAGATAGCTACGAAAGAAAAGCAAGGTCTGAGTCAGAAAAGCGCAAAATCTTACATATCAAACATTGCCCAGCCCCCTCCCTCCAACAACCCCCACCCCATTGCCCACTGCAACTCCCTTAGGTATCATGTGGGTTACATCTCCAAGAACCATCATCAGGTTGGTATGCAGGATGGTTGGCCTTGACCAGGTCCAAACATCGGCCAATAACATGATCAGAAGATGGTGAGAACAAAACTCCCTTTATGACAATTATCTTGAATGTCCAGTCCTAGGAAGATTGGCAACTGTCTTGAATGTTTCCTCTTCTGAATAATCTTCCTCAGTGTAGAATGATGGATTTTAAATTACCATATTTTTTTGAGTATAAGATGCACCAAGACTTTGAAAAGGCAAATTTTTAAAAAAAGTTTTTGCACTCTGCAGATCACCCAAAAATGGCCCATTTCTCGCATAAACTGGGCCATTTTTGTATCCAAAAAGGGCATGCACAGCCTTTAAGGGGCTTATTGACTGCTCCTGGGGGCTGGGGGAGCAAAAATGAGTGAAAAACGGCCCATTTTAGCTCATATCTGCCCTCACCTGCTCCCAGGAGCACTTTGGAAGCCTCCTAAGGGCTATGCACAGCCATTTTGGTGAAGCAGGCAGGGTTTCAGGAGGCCAAAAAAGTTGTATTTGCTGTATAAGATGCACCCAGATTTTCACCTTTTTTTGAGGGAAAAGGGTGCATCTTATACTCCAAAAAATATGATATCTGGAAATAGCCTTTTAAATCTTCAAAAATTGATGTACAGCAACAATTGCTTTTCTAAGATCATTACACTTTGCCATTGTTTTAACACACACCTCAATGTCAGAGACTAGGAAACTCCTACACTTTGGCTTTTATAGATGTAGTCTTTATCTGACCCGTGTTGCAACGTGAATCAAGTAAATGCAGTCTTACTGAAGTACTAATGCAAATCTCTGGCATTTTTCATGTTTCAGCTAAGCATGAAAAAATTAAGTTTTGATTCAAAGCAAAATTGTGGTTGCATGATTGCATTTCCATTTTTAGTGTTTTTAAATTTTATAACACCTGTGTTTGAAAACAACTCTTTGCGCTGCTAAGAATTCATTGATTGACCCAGTCAACAACCAATTTCTTCATTGAATGGATATTTGAACTTGGATCTGGGTAGTTTACCATGTGTCAAAAGAATCATGATTAATGTAAAATTACTGTAGGATTGTGGCATGTTTGCTATTTCATTGCAACATAAGCTCTTTTCTTTTTTCCTCATTTTCTGCAACTATTCTATACATAATTAAAGATACATTTCTGCAACTATTCTATACACAATTAAAGATACATTTTATTTGTCTATCTTATAGACAAAGAAGATGGCAATAGGAGCACTCTGGACACTGAGGATAACAAGCAACACTGAATAGCAAAGCAAGTCAGTCTGGAAATCAAAATATTTTCCATTCCCTTCAGAGAGCCGCACAATTCTCCAACTTCCTCAGCAGGTGAGAAAGAAAATCAAGAAGAGATTTCTAGCTGGGAAACGGAGAGTGTGAATTCAAGCATATATTACATGAATGGTCAAGGGAGATTATTTTTCCATTCAGCAAAAGAGGGAAATATCTGGAAGTTACTGGGGAGGAAAAGGAGAATTGGAAAACCACGTAGAGCAGACAGTGTGACAGGCATTGCTCTGGGAGGAAGAAAACGGCTTGAAACAAAACACCATCAAACAAGGGACCATCCATATTTTTGATCACTTCAGGAATATAAGTTGTGGAAAAGCTCCATAGACGTGCCAGTTGTGTGAAAGATACAACTTGCAAATTATAGTTGATTACGCATGAGAGGATCCAGACTGGAGAAAAGCCATACAAATACTTTGAATGTGACAAAACCTTTGGTCACAACAGCTCCGTTTTGTTTCATGGAACGACCCACACGACAGAAGCCCTAAAAGTGCTCCCAATGCAATAAATGCTTTCGCAAGTATGGCAACGTGGACTCACACCAAGGAGAAACCGTTCGAATGTCCTGATTGTGGGAAATGTTTTAGTCAGAGAGGCATCCTGGTGGCACACCAGATGACTCACACAGGAGAGAAACCCTTTGAATGTCCTGATTGTGGAAAACGTTTTAATGATCATTCCCACCTGGTGACACACCAAAGGACTCACACAGGAGAGAAACCATTTGAGTGTCCTGATTGTGAGAAAAGCTTTAGACAAAATTCTCACCTCGTTTCACACCAGAGGATTCACACAGGAGAGAAACCCTTTGAGTGTCCTGATTGTGGTAAAAGTTTTAGTCACAATTCCAGCTTGGTGCAACACCAGAGGACTCATACAGGAGAAAAGCCCTTTAAATGTCCTGATTGTGGGAAACGTTTTAGTCAGCTTTCAAGCCTGGTTTCACACCAAAGGACTCACACAGGAGAGAAACCCTTTGAGTGTCCTGATTGTGGGAAAAGCTTCAGTCACAATTCTCATCTCGTTTTACACCAGAGCACTCACACAGGAGAGAAACCCTTTCAATGTCCTGATTGTGGGAAAAGCTTCAGTACTAATTCCAACCTGGTGACACACCAAAGGACTCACACAGGAGAGAAACCCTTTCAATGTCCTGATTGTGGTAAAAGTTTTAGTCAGAATTCCAACCTGTTGGCACACCAGATGACTCACACAGGAGAGAAACCCTTTGAATGTCCTGATTGTGGAAAACGTTTTAATCATCATTCCAGCCTGGTGACACACCAAAGGACTCACACAGGAGAGAAACCATTTGAGTGTCCTGATTGTGAGAAAAGCTTTAGTCAAAATTCTCACCTCGTTTCACACCAGAGGATTCACACAGGAGAGAAACCCTTTGAGTGTCCTGATTGTGGTAAAAGTTTTAGTCACAATTCCACCCTGGTGATACACCAGAGGACTCACACAGCAGAGAAACCCTTTAAATGTCCTGATTGTGGAAAAAGCTTTAGTCAAAATTCTCACCTTGTTTCACACCAGAGGACTCATACAGGAGAGAAACCCTTTAAATGTCCTGATTGTGGAAAAAGCTTTAGTCAAAATTCTCACCTCGTTTCACACCAGAGGATTCACACAGGAGAGAAACTCTTTGAGTGTCCTGATTGTTGTAAAAGTTTTAGTCAATATTCCAGCATGGTGACACACCAAAGGACTCACACAGGAGAGAAACCCTTTAAATGTCCTGATTGTGGAAAAAGTTTCAGTCATTATTCCAGCTTGGTGACACACCAAAGGACTCACACAGGAGAGAAACCCTTTGAGTGTCCTCATTGTGGGAAAAGTTTTAGTCAGCTTTCAGGCCTGGTTTCACACCAAAGGACTCACATAGGAGAGAAACCCTTTGAGTGTCCTGATTGTGGAAAATGTTTCAGTACCAATTCCAGCCTGGTGACACACCAAAGGACTCACACAGGAGAGAAACCCTTTCAATGTCCTGATTGTGGGAAAAGTTTCAGTACTAATTCCCACCTGGTTTCACACCAAAGGACTCACACAGGTGAGAAACCCTTTGAGTGTCGTGATTGTGGTAAAAGTTTTAGGCACAATTCCAGCTTGGTGCAACACCAGAGGACTCATACAGGAGAAAAGCCCTTTAAATGTCCTGATTGTGGGAAAAGTTTTAGTCAGCTTTCAGGCCTGGTTTCACACCAAAGGACTCACACAGGAGAGAAACCCTTTGAGTGTCCTGATTGTGGGAAAAGTTTCAGTCAAAATTCTCATCTCGTTTTACACCAGAGTACTCACACAGGAGAGAAACCCTTTCAATGTCCTGATTGTGGGAAAAGCTTCAGTACTAATTCCAACCTGGTGACACACCAAAAGAATCACACAGGAGACAAACCCTTTCAATGTCCTGATTGTGGGAAAAGCTTCAGTAACAATTGTAACCTGGTGAAACACCAAAGGACTCACACAGGAGAGAAACCCTTTCAATGTCCTGATTGTGGTAAAAGATTTAGCCAGAATTCCAACCTGTTGACACACCAAAGGACTCACACAGGAGAGAAACCCTTTCAATGTCCTGATTGTGGTAAAAGATTTAGTCAGAATTCCAACCTGTTGGCACACCAAAGGACACACAGGAGAGAAACCCTTTGAATGTTCTGATTGCGGAAAAAGTTTCAGTGAGAATTCCAGCCTGGTGACACACCAGAGAACTCACACAGGAGAGAAACCATATGTGTCCAGACTGTGGGAAAGATTTCAGTGTTAGGACTACCCTTCTAAATCATATGCTTATACACACAGGGGAGAAACCATTTGAGTATGCCGAATGTGGATGGTGCTTCAGGAAAAATTCCACCCTTATTGCACACAAGAAAATTCACATGAGGCCCCAAGTGATGAGTGTAGAAAAGATTTGAATTTCATTTCTAAAGTCCCTCTGTAAATCCAACTGAGAAATTGACTATTTAATTTGACTACAAAGAATTTGCCTAATTTTTTATAGGAAAATATGTAATGGCGTTAAACGGGAAGGAGGAAGGAAAAAATGGCAACATATTAGTGTGATAATGCCTATCTGGTCATTAGCAGCAGAACTTGCTGGATATGGGTAGTTCTTGGGTTATGAATGTAATGGATCCTGCCCATTGCATCTGAAACTTGAGAAGTTATGGGAGTGAATCTCTTACATTGAACGACATCACTCCCTGCTTTCGCCCACACACTCATTGTTTTCCTGCTTCAGATCAGTTGGACAATGCATCTGGCGCCAAGAAAGCAGCCCTGAGAGGCTGTGCGCGACTTCTTAGAGTTGCTTTCTCATTGGCAAATCACTTGAGGATTGCGTTCCTGTAGGCTTTGGCAGCCCTTTGCAAAAAGCCTTTGCCTGTAGGAACAGGACCTCAGAGGGACACACCCACTCCTCCCAAGCTCAGTTGGTGCCAACAAAGGCAGTTTGCAAGGGGCTGCTGAGACCCTATGGGAATGCAATCTCCCAGCAGGCTTTGGCAAGAAAACGGCAAATGGAGGGAAGGACTGAAAGAATGAAGTCTTCTCACCATTTGCAAACGTCCATGCCTCAATTCACAGAGAATAGATCCCTAAAGTGTCAGATTACTCAAGACTACTGACCTTGCGTGATCTCGCGGTAGGTTAGGCCTCTGTCTTCTGAATGCAGGCAAATAAAGCACAGCAGAGAGATCTTTGAAAGTTAAGTCACTCTCCACAGGCAAAATGCCTGTGAAGACTCAGCTGGGGTTGGGAGAATAGGGGTGAATATAACAGAGCCTCTGCGGTCGTTCGTAAGGATGAACAACAGCCGTGGTGCTCCCGTATTCATAATTTTGGGATTTGTATGTAAATGCTGTGGGGGGAGGGGGGCTTATCGTGTAACTTTGAACATTTGCTAAAAGAACACTTGTAACCCAAGGATTACCTGTATTTATTTTTGTAGAAATTTTAAAAATCTTTTTGGAGTGGTCGCTGCCAAGGATTTAGGATCAAAGAGTTTCAGTGGGTGAGAGATTAAAGGAAGCCAACTTCATTGGTGCTGGCCAGAGATGCTTCCAAGGACACCCATGCTAAATGTCTTGTGCGTCTGTAACTTTGCATACACAGATGTTTTCATTAGGTCAAAGAGGAAATCACGTAACCAGCAGAGCCAGAAAAGGGGGGCTTGGGAAGGGGAGATGATTGTCTATATATGCTGAGAGAAATGTTTCCAAAAGGCATTTCAAAAGGTTGGAAGAAAGATTGGTAATACAGATCTGCATGATAATACTATCAAAGTTGCCCCACTTTTTGTTTGATACACATTCCTTTTTTTAATTCAAAATTTTAATTAATAAAATATGCAAAACAAGCAAAAACAATTGATACAGAGAAGCAGGAAAGGAGTCAAAAAAAATAAAAAAAAATATAATGCACCTGCCGTCTTTTTCTCTGTTGAGAAATTGTCATCACCCATTCCTCTTTGGAAATTACCTCTGCTCAGTTTACCAGAATAAAATCTTCCTTGGAAATTGATCCTCTCTTAAAGTCCATTCCTCAGAGTAATCCAGTCCAACATTTCACTTTCACATTGCTCTTGGAACAGGGAGATTTTCTCTATGCACAGGTTGAAAGCAGGAAAGCTTTAATGAATACATTATATCGGTAAAGATGAGGGCAAAAGCAGATCTATTTCCCGCGCAAATGCACATAAAGTTCAAGTTTTCCCTCTCTGCTATTAGGCCAGGACACATTGTCCAATGGAGACTTCCAGTATTGTTGTGAGAAAGTCTTTTTAGGCTCTTGTAAACCTGCCAAAACGTCCTTGGTTCCCATGGTTGGCATCGATGTCTGGAGCTTTGTTCTTTTTTTTTAAAAAAATACTTTTTTATTTCCATTTTCATAACATACACTCACATGTATACTATACATAACCCGTATCATATAGTATTAAATAATAATTACATCAGTTCCTCTTGTCAACAATGCCCAGAAAAATAAAAACCCATTATAGCTCTTCTGCTCTCCATACACCTCTTTCTTCTACCACCCTCCAACTTTCTATCTTCCCTCCATCATCCTTTCCTACTCTATTTCCCCTTCCTTTCTACTGCTCCTCTCTCTACAATCCACTCTTCCTTATCCTCCTCATCTTCCCCACTTACCCTCTCTCCTATCCTTCTCTTCCCATTTTTCTTCTCCCTTCTGTTTCCCACTCCTCTCATTGGTGTATTTCCACTACATGTCAATATGCTTAATATATCCTAGTTTAAAGAAAAAATAATCATAATAATAGTAATGAAAATATAAGAGAAAACAGTATACACGTGGAGTCAAATTACATTAAAATCTAACACGTATCGTCAAACCTGATATATATCCCTCCCCCCCACCCTCCCCCACAACCTTCCTCCGACTTCCCAGAACCCATACACGGTATAGATTTTTAACAAAAGCAGTCTAAAATATATTGGGAAAAAGAATAAGAAATTGATAACATCTTTACATTGAACTTAGCTCCTCCTTGCTAAACTAACTTTAAACAATTTAAATCATTCCTGATCTTAAGCATAAGCTATCTGGAATTTCTTAGTCCTGTATTTATTTTGTATATAATCATTTCATTTTTTCCAGTCTCGTTTATATCTCTCGTTTGAGTGGTCCTTAAGATATGCAGATATTTTAGCCATCTCGGCTAAATTTGTGACTTTCAACTTCATTAAGTAATGTGATAGGTCTATAGTTTTTTAGTTGAGTAATACCTTGGTCTTCTTTAGGTATCAGGGATATAAAAGCTGTCTTCCAAGATGGGGGTACCTTCCGTTTGAATCTTATTAAGTAATTCCTTAAGAGGTTCTACCATTTCTAATTGTAGATTTTTATAGTAAGCCGCTGTCAAGCCATCTGTACCAGGTGCCTTTCCTGTCTTTAACTGCTTAATTACGTGCAAAATTTCCCCCGAAGTTGTTGGTTGATTCAGTCTTTGCCTCTGCTCTTCTTTAACTATGGGTATTTTTTCTTTGTCCAAGTATCTCTCTATATCTAGGCCGTTAATTTTGTCACCCTTATACAGCTCTGTAAAAAATTCTCGGAAGACCTTTTGAATCTGTGGAACACATCCTTCCCTCTATAGAGCAATTTAGCTATGTTTCAAGAATTTTGTTTTTTCCTAATCTGATAAGCTAACCATCTGCCAGATTTATTTGCATTACAAAAAGTATTATGTTTTGCATATAACAGACTAGTGGCTACCTGGTCTGAGATCAACATATTAAATTGGTCCTTTAATATGGTAATTGCTTCTTTAATCTTTATATCTCCTGGTTTTAAAGTTAGCTCTTGCTCTTTCTTCCTAATTTCATCTTCCAGTTCTGTTCGTTTTACCCCTTGTTTATGTCTATGTAATCTATTTATATTTATCAAAGCTCCTCTCATATACGCTTTACTTGCATCCCATACAATTTCCATAGGTGTGCCCTTATTCATATTAAAAACAAAGTATTCTGTTAACAATTTTTTACATTCATTAATGTATTTTTCATATCTGAATAAATTTTCATTCAATCTCCAAGACCTTCTTGCTTGTGTCACCCCTCCCAACTCCATCCAAACTGGATTATGATCTGATAAAACTCTAGCTGAAATCTTTGTCTTCTTCCTGCACTTCCTAGGTATTTTGTATTATTTTGTACTCTGCAGCTATTTCTAATTGTCCTGATATCCCAGTAATTATTCTCAGGAGGTTTGTTAATGTATCCTGGCTTTGTTATTCTAGTGACTTCCAGTTTGGTTATGGGCTGTACTGGTCTTCCTAATGGAACACTTGGTGAAGTTCCCTTCCCACAGAGGTTAAAAAAATCACAGAAGACAGCAGTGGCATCATCAGTTCCATATTGTTTCCAATTGAAGAAAGTTAGCAACCCTCTTTAGAAGAATGAAATATGTTAGGAAATATTAAAAAGGCAGAATATTATATTTTCCCTAGGGGGGAAACATGTTTATAAAGAAAGATTCTCAAAGCCTCAGCTCTCTGCCCCCAGGAGAAACAAAGGGGCAACTTTTAGAAATGCATATTTGGTAATCCATTCAAGACAGGAATAGAACCCCAAGGAAGTCAGCATCTAGGATTAATTACATTTGCTAAACAAGATTAAAAAACCCAAATCATTGCTGGCCTTTGTGAGACCAACTACCGTATTTTTCAAAGTATAAGAAGCACCTTTTTCCCCTCAAAAAAGAGGATGAAAATATGAGTACATCATAAACTGAATACAGCCTCTGGAAACCCCACCCCTTTTGCAAAAATGTCCATGCATAGTCTTTAGGAGGCTTCCAGAGTGCTGCTGGAGGCTGGAGAGAGGAAAAATGAGCAAAAATGGGCCATTTATTGCCTCTTTTTGTCCCCCCCTCAGCCCCCAGGAGCACTCTACAACCCTCCTAAAGGCTATGCATGCTCCCCACTTTTTTTTTTTTTTTACAAAAAATGGGCCTGTTTTCGCAAAAAAACGGCCATTTTTGGGAGGTCTGCAGAGTGCAATTCTTTTTTTAAAAAAAATGCCTCTTCAAAATCTTGGTGCGTCTTATACACCAGTGCGTCTTATACTCCGAAAAATATGGTAATTAAAATCAAATAACAAAATACACAAAACAAGCCTCCAAATTTCAGCCTGGAAGCAGAGAAGCAACTGGGCTGAAGCATCTCAGCTGCTGATGCTGCAGGTTCCTTCCCTCCCCGAATTTAAGCCCACTGGGGCTGCACGCTGTGAAACTGGTGGCTGCGATTTTCCTTCTGGTGGAAAGATTGAAAAAGTCCCTTTTAAATTAAGGTTGATTCTTTGGGAATGTCTTCCCTCCAGAGGTTGTGGGTGCTGCCATCGCTGGAGGGTTTTCAGGGGAGATTGAACAGCCGTTTGTTGCTTGTACTGATATGCTGTGCTTGATTTTTGTCAAACATGTCACTGTACATTACGGCCGAACATCTCCACTTTGGTCTGGTCTGTGCAAAGGACAGTGTTCCAGAAGTCCTGTGGTTTGTCCAGGTGCAACTTTGCAAATCTCAGCCATGTTCCTATGACCTTTTTAGAGAGAAGAGCAACCCTTCCAAACGAATCAGAGTTGTTCAGTTTTTTTCTATTTGCACTGTCATGAATCTTGATATTTAACATGCTAACTGAAGCCTGTAGAGTCTGTTATGTAACCTTTTTTTAAAAAAAAAATTGCTCTGGCCATTGCATCATCTGGCCTTGGGATGGATTTTCTTGGATGTCCACTCCTGGGAAGATTGGCAACGATCACATTTTTCAGAGTATAAGACACACCAAGGTTTTGAAAGGGCTAATTAAAAAAAAGTAGGTAGGTAGATAGAGTTAGAGAGAGGGAGAGAGAGTTGGTAGGTAGGTAGGTAGATGGTGTGAGAGAGCGAAATACAGTAGGTAGGGAGAGAGATTGCGTGTGTAGGTAAGTAGAGGGATAGAGAGAGAGTAATAGAAAGAGAAATACAGTAGATAGGTAGGGAGAGAGAGGTACATAGATAGAGGGATAGAGAGAGAGAAATACAGTAGGTAGGTAGGGAGAGTGTAGGTAGGTAGGTAGACGGATAGAGAGAAATAGAAAGAGAGAAATACAGTAAATAGGGAGAAAGGGTAGGTAGGTAGGTAGGTAGGTAGGTAGGTAGGTAGGTAGGTAGGTAGGTAGGTAGGTAGGTAGAGGGATAAAGAGAGAGAAATACAGAGAAATACAGTAGACAGACAGTCACCTGCTGGGGCAAGGAGGGTTACTGTAGGCTTTCACCAACCCCTGCACAAGCTCCATCAGTGCCTACCATCTCCTCCATCTTTCCCGAGTCTTCCTGCTGCCTGGTAGGCTGGCTAAGCAGTTGGGGTCAGGACCCCAAATAAGCAGCTCCAAATGGAGCAAAAAGTTTCCTGACATTTTAGTGAAGAATTGGTTTAATGCCAGGGTTCCGAGTAATAGATCCATCACAAGCAAACCTCAGAGGCAGGTAAATTCCTAAAAGAATATCTTTATTGGAAATATCAAATTGGCACAAATCTGGTTAAAACCAACTCTGAGGGACCTCTTGTTTTCCTCTCAATCCCAAACAGTCATATACCCCAATCACTGCAGCGTCCGATGGTCTGGTGACATCACTCCTACTTTATCTGGCCAGGTATGAGAACATTCTTGGTTCTCAGGAGAAAATATTTTATTATGACTCCACCATCCCAGCTATCTCTAATCCCCCCTCCTACTCCCTTGCACTAATGCGGCAGCACTGATGCCTCAAAATGGCTTCAACCGGATCAGCTTCAGGGTTGACAGTATTTCCTTATGAATAGAGCTATCTATCTCTTTGTAAGTGCTGACATCTATTGGGGGCTATCAAAGAGTGTAGGGGATGCTTTCTCCCTGTAGGTAAATATAATATTCTGACTTTTAAATATTTCTTCTAGGAGAGGAGTGGGGGCTAAGTTTCTCCAGGACATATTCCTTCACTCCCCAAATTTTATTCCATTGGCGGTGCATGCTTTAAAACTGGTTCTCCTTTATATTAGGGTTGTTTTGTTATTTTATGGGCATGCTCTTTTCTTGTGTTGTAAGAAATGTCCATCTGGATTCAGTTCCAAGTGGGGAGAAAGACACTGGAAATATAGACGCTGATTGGAAAGATGGTTTTAATAGTGAAGCAGAACCATCAAACATGTGTGATTCTGGGTAGCTGAACACTTGGTTTGATGAGCACATGGACTTTCATACAGTTTCTTCTACAGCATTTTGAAATTTGGAGGCTTGTTTTGTGTATTTTGTTATTTGATTTTAATTACCATATTTTTCAGAGTACAAGACGCCCTGGTGTATAAGACGCACCAAGATTTTGAAGAGGCATTTAAAAAAAAAAAAGCACTCTGCAGACCTCCCAAAAATGGCCGGGTTTTTTTTTGCGAAAACAGGTCCATTTTTTGTAAATAAAAAATAAAAAAAAATGTGGGGAGCATGCATAGCCTTTAGGAGGGTTGTAGAGTGCTCCTGGGGGCTGGGGGAGCACAAAAAGAAGCAAAAAATGGCCCATTTTTCCTCATTTTTCCTCTCTCCAGTGCCCAGCAGCACTCTAGAACCCTCCAAAAATACGGTAGTTGGTCTCCCAAAAGCCAGCAATGATTTGGGGTTTTTAATCTTGTTTAGCAAATGTAATTAATCCTAGATGCTGACTTCCTTGGGGTTCTATTCATGTCTTGAATGGATTACCAAATATGCATTTCTAAAAGTTGCCCCTTTGTTTCTCCTTGGGGCAGAGAGCTGAGGCTTTGAGAATCTTTCTTTATAAACATGTTTCTCCTTTAGGGAAAATATAATATTCTGCCTTTTTAATATTTCCTTATATATATCATTCTTCTAAAGGGGTGTGTGTGTTGCTAACTTTCTTCACTTGGAAACAATATAGAACTGATAATGCCACTGCTGTTTTTTGTGATTTTTTTAACCTCTGTGGGAAGGGAACTTCACCAAGACAGTGTTCCATTAGGAAGACCAGTACAGCCCATAACCAAACTGGAAGTCACTAGAATAACAAAGCCAGGATACATTAACAAACCTCCTGAGAATAATTACTGGGATATCTGGACAATTAGAAATAGCTGCAGAGTACAAAATAATACAAAATACCTAGGAAGTGCAGGAAGAAGTTACCGTTAAGACAGGAAAAGGTCAGAGTGACAACAGACTGATTAGCTCAGGGCAAAGATGTAAAAATCGGAAATACAGTAGAAGACACTAGAGCTCATCCCTGGAAAGTACTTTAGGGCAGAGGAATAACAAAACGCGAGATAGGATTAGAACCGTTAGCAAAGGCACTCACAAAAAGTGATAAAATAATAGTACAAAGAAAACAAAAGGACTTCAAAGAGGAAAATGGTATAAAAAAAATAAACTTACTGTATGACTGGGTCAGCTCAACTAGGAACGCTGATCTACATCACTGTCAGTCTTGCTTTCCTGAAATAATAAAGACAACCTGTTTTCAAACTTAGCTGAAATGGCTAAAATATCGGCATATCTCAAAGATCATTCAAATGAGATATATAAACGAGACTGGAAAAAATGGATTGACTATATACAAAATAAATACGGGACTAAGAAATTCCAGTTAGCCTATGCTTAAGATCAGGAATGATTTAAACTGTTAAAAGTCAGTTCAGTAAGAAGAAGCTAAGGTCAATCTAGAATGTCATTAATTTCTTTATTTCTTTTTTCTCAATAGATTTTAGACTGTGTTAGTTAAAAATCCATAGCGTGTACGGGTTCTGGGAAGTCGGGGGGGGGGGAAGGAGGAGGGGGGGTGGGGGGTGGAGGGAGGGAGGGGTACACACAACAACAAAAAATTGTACTTCAATGTCTTAATGATTGACAAATGATGACATATTTGTGTTTTTTTTAAAGAAAAAATAAAAAAGTTCTGTTCATAAGTCTTGCTTTCCTGAAATAATAAAGACAACCTGTTTTCAAATGCAGCTTGCTTCGATCCTAAATTCATTCACTCAGCCAGTGACGTTCTCCCAGCTGGGAAATCCGAACCCGCAGAGGAAACCTTTTTCCATTTAACACCATCTTCAAAAAAAGAGGGAAAAAACAAATCCAGGAAATTACAGACAGATCAGCCTGACATTAATACCTGGTAACATCTTGGAAAACATATCCAGACAACAAATCTGTGAACAACTGGAAGGAAACAAAATTATAACCAGTAACCAGTAGGATTGATTTAAAACATTATGCCAAACAAACCTGATTTAATTGTTTGACAAAATGACTAATTAGTGGACCAGCAAAATGCTGTGGATATCATATACTTAGATTTCAGTAAAGCATTTGATAAGGTAGATCACAACCTACAGTAGTGGCCAAAATTGTGGAAACCTTTTGGGAAAAGTTTATTTTTGAGGTTTGATGGCTAATAACACTTTGGGGAGGGGGGCAGGGAATACCATAAAATTATATATCAGTGAAAAGATATTTTAATCAAGAATGTAATGCAATTACTTTTATGAAATATTTTCTATTAGAATAGCAGTTATAAAGAAGAAAAGTGAAACACGTAGAAAAAAGGGTGTAGTGGTGAAGGCACCAGGTTAGAGACAGAGAAACACTCAGTTCCAGTCCCACCTGAAGAGCAAAACCATCTGTCGAACTTTAGCCAGTCCTCTCAAGTTTAGGAAGCAGGAAAGTGAGGAAACCACTCCAAAAACCCTTGCCAGGACATTACAGACTGACCCAAAGGCACTAAAAACGAAGCTAAGTAGCGTCACGTGTCACTACTTCACGGGGCTCAGTTGCAAAGGTGGGTCGCTAGGAATCGAAAAAGCCCGGCTGCCATATAATCACTACAACATCTTCCATAACGCCTTGGTGGAGATTGGACAAGCATGTTTTCCCACCTCCTGTCGCTTGAGGGCGGTGAGGGAACATCTGTGCCTAGAAAGGCATCAATTCAGTAGTGTCAGCCCTGCTTCAGCTTGAAAAAACCATCGAGTACATCATTGCTAGAAAGAATGAGAGTAGAGAAGAAGCTCAGGGGAACTTCCTCTTGGATCGCTTATGGGAGGAAGGTGGAGTGCAGAGCGGCTTTTGTGCTCTTCCCAGGATCGAAGCCGCAGCTGGAGGGTGAGTGGAGGGCCGGTGGGAGGAGAGTCCTGGAGCAAGTCGGGGTGTTCGGTTCCCTCCACGGCCTGGAAGCAGAGAAGCAACTGGGCTGAAGTATCTCAGCTGCTGCTGCTGCAGGTTCCTTCCCTCCCCGAATTGAAGCCCACTGGGGCTGCAGCTGTGAAACTGGTGGCTTCAATTTTCCTCCTGCTGGGAAGATTTTAAAAATCTCTCTTAAATTAAGGAGGATTCTTTGGGAATGGCTTCCCTCCAGAGGTTGTGGGTGCTCCCTTCACTGGAGGGTTTTAAGAGGAGATTGGACAGCCAATTGCTCAGAATCGAATGGGGTCCCCTGCCTGAACAGAGGATGGACTAGAAGACCTCCAAGGTCCCTCCAAACTCAATTATTCTGTTATGGACCTGACGTTTTCTGGGCAACAAGGTCGGACTAATGTTCCTCTGGTCTTTTCTGGGTTGTTTTGTTTTACTTACATTTCTAACTAACAAGCACTGTGTTTCCTATTGGTGCCCCCATCCCCGTATTCACCAGCTTCAACTGTGCTTAACACAGCACTTTTTTAAAAAAATGAACGTTTGGAATGTTCTTATTATTCAGTTGTATTCATTTATAAAATGTATTGCCGACAAACCTTACCATGACATAACTATGGAGGGGCTTAGAGACATAAAAGATACATACATATTAAAATACATTAAAGGTACAGATGTAACTTCGCTCTGTCCTGTGGCATCATGCTTCATGATTGGGTCGCTTAGTGACACAGATTCCAGGCCCATCTGCAGTCAGTAAGTGAGGACTACTTCAATTGGGATGTCACCAAAGGGGTTGTGGAAAGTATTTACTTCCCTTTGAGCTCATGGCTTCAGCTGTTGCTTCAAATCTTGCAGAGGCTTTCGACATCATTTCATCCATTAAAGTCCTCACATCTGTAAAGTTAGTGTCATGCAGATTGACAGGTGTGGCTCAGTAAAATCAAGTGTGTCTGTTGAGAAGCCAATGCTTTTATTTATCTGAACAAAAACTTTCCAATGAAAGTTTTCATGGCCCCAGAAGCCTGTTGAGGCCTGAACTTCAGCCTTGCCATCTGAAAACATGAGCAATCATCAAATTCATCAGGTTCCCGATTAACATTAGTGCAGAAGGTTTGACTGTAACAATTTTAATTATTTTTTCAGGCTTGAAAGGCATGGATTATCTCCCTATTGTAGATGTGTGTATTTTTATTTCGCTCTGAGTGTATTTGTCTGCAAATGTATAATCTCTCATGTGGAAAAGAAAGTATACTCTCCTTGACTTCTATGATTTTAGGTATCAGGACGTAGTAAAAATCAGTTGGTCCTTAGAAGTTCTTAAAAGTAGATAAATACAACCACGGATGAACATCAACAACACCTGACATGTTACATCAGGTCATCATTTATTTTATAAAAAGAAAGGCAAAACGGAGAAGTCATGTGTGAAAAATGTATGACTCAATAATTTGTAGAACCAACTTTAGCAGCAACATCTAGAAGTAATTCTTTTCTGTGTGACTTTATCAGTGTCTTGAAGTGTTGTGGAGGAATTTTGGCCCTCTCTTCTTTACAATATTGCTTCAGTTCATTAAAGATTTGTGGGTGTTTTTTTATGCACAACTCTCTTGAGGTCCCTTGTCGTCCTCCCCGCCCAAGCGGCAGCGGCTCCATGGGACATGGAGTAAGGCAAACTCCCTGTCAAACAGTAAGGCAAGCTGTGGAATCGGAATCAGACGGGTGCAGTAACCAATGTCATCCATGCCCTTGGTGCGCTGCTCACTTACATGGCCAGCCTTACTGTTTGAAGGCTGAATGAAGCCTTCAAATGAGCTCCCTGAGTCATAGGGAGAAGGGCGGCATATAAATCGAATAAACCTAAACCCAAGCACTGCGGGGCCAGGCACTTCACACCCGCGTCCAGCCCACCAGAGTTCGCTGCGCGGGGGCAGGAATAAGACCATGTCCCACGGACCCTGCTGCTGCATGAGCGGGGAGGATGATGAGAAGGAGAAGAACGGTGATGCTTTGTGCTGGCTGGGCAGGGAGGGAGCAAGTCATGCAGTGCTGGCTGGGTTGGGAAGGGGGCAATCATGGCTACTGCCAGCAGCAGCTTGAATACCCTGACTGAAGCTTGTATTCGCCATGCAGGGGGGGAAATGAGAGGCCCTGCTGTCCCGTAAAGCCTGTCACTGCTTGAGTGGGGAGGAGAACAAGGAGAAAAACAGCTACTCAGGTGGCTCCTGCCCCCCCCCCCCCCGCTGCTGCTGCCAGCAACTTGAATGCCGTGACTGAAGCAGGGATCCGTACTCTCTCATTCACACACACAAACAGAGTTTGGAGAGCCCCCTTCCTCTCTCTCTCTGTCTTGCTGCGGCAGAAGTTGCAGCGCTTCGGTGCCTTGCTGGCGGGGCACCCAGTTAAGCTGGTGCAGGGATTGGAGGGGAAGCTCCATACCTACACTCCGCCTTGATTCGTACTCCACTCCCACTGCCTCAATCCCAGCAACCTGGGTGCCCTGGCGGAAGATCGCTCTTTCTCCCATAAAGACACACACACACACTGCGCTCTCTCTCTCTGCCTCTTTCTCTCTCTGTCTCGTCCCATTTGCATGCAAACATCCCAACAAGGTCTCATTAAGTAGTTAAGTGGAAAGTAGTTTGCAGTGGGGAGACTAGCAGGAGATTGGCAAACACTTTTCGCGTTGAGAATGAAAGTTTCTGGGTCCCTGACTCTGCAGAAGAGGATGGGTGCCTGAATCTGCATGATATTATAGCATTCAAGAGCGTCCATTCTCAGCATGAAAAGCCTTTCCAAGCCAAATCTCCTCTCCCTTCCTCAGAGGCAAAGAAACAGAGGATGCAAGGTAAGTGAGTCCTTGGGGCAGGAAAGGAGGGAGAAGCAAGTGGGCAGGAGAGGCCTTGAGTGCCTGTTCTATCACTACGCGCCCCCCCCCCCCCCAATGGCCTTCCCCACCCTGAGATACCTAATCTGCACCTTGGTATTCTTGAATTGTGAGCTCTTAAGAAACTTTCCCATCCTTGTGTGTTACAAGCAGCTATTTCCAGTAGGGGAAACAGGACAAAGGAAGTGGGGAATATTATTTTCCTTTGCTATATTTCCAATCTGAATTAGACCATGGCAGGGTTCCTGCAGGAGAGCCCTTTTAATGTTTATGTATTACTAGAAAAGCAACTAACTTACTTCTGTTCTTAAATGCTAAAGCTGTTGCACAATAAAAACAGGAGTTCTAATCAACTTATTAGAACCATCATTTTGACAGTTTTGCTGTCCTGTATTGCGGACACCTCCACGAAGGGCAGGCATGGGATAAACTGAAGGTAGTTTGTTTTCAGTCTTTTAAGTTGATCCAATCAACAAGTGAATTTCATCATTTTTCATTGTAATGGAAACATTTTTCTTTTTTTCATCTTCTGCAACCATTTTATGCACAATTAAAGATACACTTTTATTTATTTTATTTGAATCTTATAGACACAGAAGATGGCAATAGGAGCACTCTGGACACTGAGGATAACAAGCAACATTGAAAAGGAAAACAAATCAGTCCAGAAATCAAAATATTTCCCATTTCCTTCAGAGAGCCACACAATTCTCCAACTTCCTCAGCAGGTGACAGAGAAACGAGAGAAAATCTAGAAGAGATTTCTAGCTGTGAAACGGAGAGTGTGAATTCAAGCATATATTACATGAATGGTCAAGGGAGATTATTTTTCCATTCAGCAAAAGAGGGAAATATCTGGAAGTTACTGGGGAGGAAAAGGAGAATTGGAAAACCACGTAGAGCAGACAGTGTGACAGGCATTGCTCTGGGAGGAAGAAAACGGCTTGAAACAAAACACCACCAAACAAGGGACCATCCATATTTTTGATCTCCTCAGGAATATGAGTTGTAGAAAAGCTCCATAGACGTGCCCATTGTGGGAAAGATACAACTTGCAAATCACAGTTGATTATGCATGAGAGGATCCAGACTGGAAAAGGCATACAAATACTCTGAATGTAGCAAAACCTTTGGTCACAACAACTCCGTTTTGTTTCATGGAAGGACCCACACAGGACAGAAGCCCTAAAAGTGCTCCCAATGCAATAAATGCTTTAGCAAGTATGGCAACGTGGACTCACACCAAAGAGAAACTGTTTGAATGTCCTGAATGTGGGAAATGTTTCTGTGATAAATCCAAACTGGTTACACACCAGAGGACTCACACAGGAGAGAAACCCTTTGAATGTCCTGATTGTGGTAAAAGTTTTAGTCAGAATTCCAACCTTTTGGCACACCAAAGGACTCACACAAGAGAGAAACCCTTTCAATGTCCTGATTGTGGAAAAGGTTTTAGTCATCATTCGAGGCTGGTGGCACACCAATGGACTCATAGAGGAGATAAACCCTTTGAGTGTACTGATTGTGGTAAAAGTTTTAGTCAAAATTACAACCTGTTGTCACACCAGAGAACTCACACAGGAGAGAAACCGTTTGAATGTCCTGATTGTGGGAAAAGTTTTAGTCACAATTCCAGCTTGGTGTCACACCAAAGGACTCACACAGGAGAGAAACCCTTTGAGTGTCCTGATTGTGGTAAAAGTTTTAGTCACAATTCCAGCCTGATGCAACACCAGAGGACTCACACAGGAGAGAAACCCTTTCAATGTCCTGATTGCGGAAAAGGTTTTAGTCATCATTCGGATCTGGTGAAACACCAAAGAACTCATACAGGAGAGAAACCCTTTCAATGTCCTGATTGCGGAAAAGGTTTTAGTGATCATTCGGGGCTGGTGAAACACCAAAGAACTCATACAGGAGAGAAACCATTTGAGTGTCCTGATTGTGGTAAAAGTTTTAGTCAGAGAGGCATCCTGGTGAAACACAAGAGGACTCACACAGGAGAGAAACCCTTTGAGTGTACTGATTGTGGTAAAAGTTTTAGTCAAAATTACAACCTGTTGTCACACCAGAGAACTCACACAGGAGAGAATCCCTTTGAGTGTCCTGATTGTGGGAAAACTTTTGGTCATTATTCCAGGCTGGTGAAACACCAAAGAACTCATACAGGAGAGAAACCATTTGAGTGTCCTGATTGTGGTAAAAGTTTTAGTCAAAATTCCTACATGTTGTCACACCAGAGAACTCACACAGGAGAGAAACCCTTTAAATGTCCTGATTGTGGGAAAAGTTTCAGTAGCAATTCCAGCCTGGTGAGACATCAGAGGACTCATACAGGGGAGAAACCCTTTGAATGTCCTTATTGTGGGAAATGTTTTAGTCAGAGTGGCATCCTGGTGAGACACAAGAGGACTCATACAGGAGAGAAACACTTTGAGTGTCCTGATTGCGGAAAAGGTTTTAGTCATCATTCGGGGCTGGTGAAACACCAAAGAACTCATACAGGAGAGAAACCCTTTGAGTGTCCTGATTGTGGTAAAAGTTTTAGTCAAAATTCCAGCCTGATGGAACCCCAGAGGACTCACACAGGAGAGAAACCGTTTGAATGTCCTGATTGTGGGAAAAGTTATAGTTGGAATTCCAGCCTGGTGACACACCAAAGGACTTACACAGGAGAGAAACCCTTTGAGTGTCCTGATTGTGGGAAAAGTTTTAGTCGGAATTACAGCCTGGTGATACACCAAAGAACTCACACAGGAGAGAAACCCTTTGAGTGTCCTGATTGTGGGAAAAGTTTTAGTCGGAATTCCGGCCTGATGGAACACCAGAGGACTCACACAGGAGAGAAACACTTTGAGTGTCCTGATTGCGGAAAAGGTTTTAGTCATCATTCGGGGCTGGTGAAACACCAAAGAACTCATACAGGAGAGAAACCATTTGAGTGTCCTGATTGTGGTAAACATTTCAGTACCAGTTCTAGCCTGGTGACACATCAAAGGACTCATACAGGAGAGAAACCCTTTAAATGTCCTGATTGTGGAAAAAGTTTCAGTACCAGTTCTAGCCTGGTGACACATCAAAGGACTCATACAGGAGAGAAACCCTTTGAGTGTCCTGATTGTGGTAAACATTTCAGTATCAATTCCACCCTGGTGAAACACCAGAGAACTCACACAGGAGAGAAACCCTTTGAATGTTCTGATTGCGGAAAAAGTTTCAGTCAGAATTCCACCCTGGCGACACACCAGAGAATTCACACAGGAGAGAAACCATATGAGTGTCCAGACTGTGGGAAAGATTTCAGTATTAGGACTACCCTTCTAAATCATATGCTTATACACACAGGGGAGAAACCATTTGAGTGTGCCGAATGTGGATGGTGCTTCAGGAGAAATTCCACCCTTATTGCACACAAGAAAATCCACATGAGGCCCCAAGTGATGAGTGTAAAAAAGATTTGAATTTCATTTCTAAAGTCCCTCTGTAAATCCAACTGAGAAATTGACTATTTAATTTGACTACAAAGAATTTGCCTAATTTTTTATAGGAAAATATGTAATGGCGTTAAACGGGAAGGAGGAAGGAAAAAATGGCAACATATTAGTGTGATAATGCTATCTGGTCATTAGCAGCAGAACTTGCTGGATATGGGTAGTTCTTGGGTTATGAATGTAATGGATCCTGCCCATTGCATCCGAAACTTGAGAAGTTATGGGAGTGAATCTCTTACATTGAACGACATCACTCCCTGCTTTCGCCCACACACTCATTGTTTTCCTGCTTCAGATCAGTTGGACAATGCATCTGGCGCCAAGAAAGCAGCCCTGAGAGGCTGTGCGCGACTTCTTAGAGTTGCTTTCTCATTGGCAAATCACTTGAGGATTGCGTTCCTGTAGGTTTTGGCAGCCCTTTGCAAAAAGCCTTTGCCTGTAGGAACAGGACCTCAGAGGGACACACCCACTCCTCCCAAGCTCAGTTGGTGCCAACAAAGGCAGTTTGCAAAGGGCTGCTGAGGCCCTATGGGAATGCAATCTCCCAGCAGGCTTTGGCAAGAAAACGGCAAATGGAGGGAAGGACTGAAAGAATGAAGTCTTCCCTCCATATGCAAACGTCCACGCCTCAATTCACAGAGAATAGATGCCTAAAGTGTCAGATTACTCAAGACTCCTGACCTTGCGTGATCTTGCGGTACGTTAGGACTCTGTCCTCTGTGAATGCTGGCAAATAAAGCACAGCAAAGAGATCTTTGCAAGGTAAGTCACTCTCCACAGGCAAAATGCCTGTGAAGACTCAGCTGGGGTTGGGAGAATAGGGGTGAATATAACAGAGCCTCTGCGGTCGTTCGTAAGGATGAACAACAGCCGTGGTGCTCCAGTATTCATAATTTCGGGATTTGTTTGTAAATGCTGGGGGGAAGGGGGGGCTTATCGTGTAACTTTGAACATTTGCTAAAAGAACACTTGTAACCCAAGGATTACCTATATTTATATTAGTAGAAATTGTAAAAATCTTTTTGGAGTGGTCGCTGCCAAGGATTTAGGTTCAAAGATTTTCAATGGGTGAGAAACTAAAGGAAGCCAACTTCCTTCGTGCTGGCCAGAGATGCTTCCAAGGGCACCCATCCTAAATGTCTTGTGCGTCTGTAACTTTGCATACACAGAAGTTTTCATTAGGTCAAAGAGGAAATCACGTAACCAGCAGAGCTAGAAAAGGGGGGCTTGGGAAGAGGAGATTATTGTCTATATATGCTGAGAGAAATGTTTCCAAAAGGCATTTCAAAGGGTTGGAAGAAAGATTGGTAATACAGATGTGCCTACAAAAATGTATCAAAGTTGCCCCACTCTTTGTTTGATACACATTCCTTTTTTTAATTCAAAATTTTAATTAATAAAATATGCAAAACAAACTAAAACAATTGATACAGAGAAGCAGGAAAGGAGTCGAAAAAAAGAAAAAATGATATAATGCACCTTCCGCCTTTTTCTCCGTTGAGAAATTGTCATCACCCATTCCTCTTTGGAAATTACCTCTGCTCAGTTTACCAGAATAAAATCTTCCTTGGAAATAGATCCTGTCCTAAAGTCCATTCCTCAAGAGTAATCCAGTCCAACATTTCTCTTTCACATTGTTCATAGGAACAGGGAGGTTTTCTCTATGCACAGGTAGCAAGCAGCAAAGCTTTAATGAATACATCATATCGGCAAAGATGAGGGCAAAAGCAGATCTATTTCCCATGCAAATGCACATAGTTAACATTCAAGTTTTCCCTCCCTGCTATTAGGCCAGGACACATTGTCCAATGGAGACTTCTAGTGTTGTTGTGAGAAAGTCTTTTTTGACTCTGGTAAACCTGCCGAAACGTCCTTGGTTCCCATGGCTGGCATCGATGTCTGGAGCTTTGTTCTATCTCCCCCTTCTGTCTCCCCATAGTTTTTTTTGCAAACTGAGAAATGATAATAGTTGCAACAGCAAAAACGCCATTTGAAGCTTGACACACTCTGCACACTGGATTCCACAAAAGCATTGGCAGCCCTCTGATCAGCCCTGATCTAAAGCAGAACTGCAGCTTATATATCTTGGGTGCACTACATTACAAAGATATAAAACGGGTAGGAACCAACTTGATGTTGGAATTTTTTTGATTATCTCATTTAAGAGACCTCATTATTCTAGGAGAGGAGTTGGTGCTAACTTTCTACACTACATATTTCTCCACTCCCGAGATTTCATTCCATTGGTGGTACATGCTTTAAAACTGGTTCTCCTTCATATTAGGGTTAACTTGTGATTTTGTATACATGTTCTTTTCTTGGAAACAATATAGAACTGATAATGCCACTGCTGTCCTCTGTGATTTTTTTAACTTCCATACCTAGCAAACAAAACATAAGATTTTGTAGTGGTGCACTATCCATTTATAATCCTGACACAACTGTGTTTAAACTAGGATTTTTTAAATAACAGCTATCGAGCCCTCTTTGGGTTAGTCAGTTTTATAGACCATCCTTGCTTACCACTTACTACTCAGCCTTCACAATTACACTGGTACTGAAAAAGTAGACTTACAAGCATTTCTCAAAGTTGTGGCCATCACAGTTATTTGGGGGCAGCCCTGGCTTGCAATTACAATAGTTGCTGAGTTCCACAGTCATGGAATCGCCATTTGGAACCTTCACAATTGACTTCCAAGAAACAAAAATGACAGGAAGTTGTAAGTCACAGTCATGGTACATTGCACTGAACGGAACATGGTGATTTGCTTAATGACCACAGCTGCAACAGATATTGTAAGTTGGCATGGTTATGTGGTCTGTGTACTGTGAGAAGCAATCACAAACCCACCCACCCCGAGAATAAAATGTTTTGGGGAATATTAAAGAGAGGCAGAATATTATATTTACCCAAAGGAGAAATGGAGAAAAGTATCTTCAGAGATTTTGTGCCCATTAAGAAATCCAGGCCAGCCTATTCACAAAGAAAAAACCTTCAGCTCCAGTTGATGGGATTAAAATTTGCCTTCCCCCACCCAAATTCTAAGGACAGGATTTTTAAGGACCTTTTAGGATACAATGGATGGAAACTGATCAAAGAGAGATTCGAGGAATCGAAAAGGACCTGCTGCCATGGAATCTCTGAAAACATCTTCCAAATACCTTGATGGAGATTGGACAAGTGTGCGTTTCCACCTCCTGTCGCTAGATGGCGGTCAGGCAACATCTGTGCCTAGAAAGCCATCTACACCATCCTTGCGTTTAAAAAAGGAGTTTTAAACCATTGCTAGAAAGGATAGGAGGAGAGAAGCGCAGAGGAACTTCCTCTTCCGGATGACTCATGGGAGGAAGGAGGTGTGCTGGGCGGCTCTTCCAAGTTTGAAGTTTAATAACATTTGTATGCTGCCCAATCCAGAGTCGAAGGATCGAACCAGCAGCTGGAAGGTGAGTGGAGGGCCGGTGGGAGGAGAGTCCTGGAGCAAGTCGGGCTGTTCAGTTCCCTCCACGGCCTGGAAGCAGAGAAGCAACTGGGCTGAAGCATCTCAGCTGCTGCTGCTGCAGGTTCCTTCCCTCCCCGAATTTAAGCCCACTGGTGCCGCCCGCTGTGAAACTGGTGGCTGCAATTTTCCTTCTGGTGGAAAGATTGAAAAAGTCTCTTAAATTAAGGTTGATTCTTTGGGAATGGCTTCCCTCCAGAGGTTGTGGGTGCTGCCATCACTGGAGGGTTTTCATGGGAGATTGAACAGCCGTTTGTTGCTTGTGCTGATATGCTGTGCTTGATTTTTGTCAAACATGTCACTGTGCATTATGGTCTGGTCTGTGCAAAGGACAGTGTTCCAGAAGTCCTGTGATTTTTTCAGATGCAACTTTGCAAATCTCAGCCATGTTCCTATGACCTTTTTAGAGAGAAGAGCAACCCTTCCAAACGAATCAGAGTTGTTCTATTTTTCTATTTGCACTGTCATGAATCTTGATATTTAACATGCTAACTGAAGCCTGTAGAGTCTGATATATAACCTTTTTTAAAAAAAATTGCTCTGCCCATTGCATCATCTGGCCTTGGGATGGATTTTCTTGGATGTCCACTCCTGGGAAGATTGACAACGATCACATTTTTCGGAGTATAAGACACACCAAGGTTTTCAAGGGGCTAATTAAAAAAGGTAGGTAGATAGAGTTAGAGAGAGTGAGAGAGAGAGTGGGTAGGTAGGTAGGTAGATGGCGCGAGAGAGCAAAATACAGTAGGTAGGTAGGGAGAGAGATTGCGTGTGTAGGTAAGTAGAGGGATAGAGTGAGAGTAATAGAAAGAGAAATACAGTAGATAGGTAGGGAGAGAGAGGTACGTACATAGAGGGATAGAGAGAGAGAAATACAATAGGTAGGTAGTGTGAGAGTGTAGGTAGGTAGGTAGACGGATAGAGAGAAATAGAAAAGAGAGAGAAATACAGTAAATAGGGAGAAAGGGTGGGTAGGTAGGTAGGTAGGTAGGTAGGTCGAGGGATAAAGAGAGAGAAATACAGTAGATAGGTAGGGAGAGAGGTAGATAGATAGAGGGATAGAGAGAGAGAAATACAATAGGTAGGTAGGGAGAGAGTGTGTGTAGGTAGGTAGTATCCAAGTGTATTTATCCATGTGCTGGAGAAGGAAACAGCTGACAATCTGCAGCATTTGATCAATGTAATTCTCATCAATCGGTTAAAGAGCTTTTGGAAAAGAAAAGTTTTTGCACAATGCAAACCTCCCCAAAACAGTCCATTTTTCACGAACATGGGCCCTTTTTTTCAAACAAAAGGTAAGGACAGCGCTGGGGGGGCTTGCAGAGTGCTCCGGGGTGGCAAAAACGAGCAAAAAAATGGCTCGTTTTTCACGAAAACGGACCCATGTTTTGTCAAAAAAACTGCATACATAGCCTTATAGAGTACTGCTGGTGGGGGAGCAAAAATGGGCCATTTTTTGCTTATTCCTGCCCTCCCCAGCCCCCAGGAGCTCTCTGAAAGCTTCCACAAGGGTATGCATGGCCATTTTGGTGGAGGGGCGGGGCTTCAGAAGGCAAAAAAGTGCTATATTCGGTATATAAGACGCACCCAGATTTTCAGTCTCTTTTTTGAGGGAAAAAGTTGCGTCTTATGATGCTGATGATCAATTGATAGGTCAGAGTTTGCAGCAGCAATCACATCAATTGATCAAGAGCACTTTATTAGCAGTACTTGGCTGTCACTGTGACGCTCCATCATTAGAGGCTTTTCAAAAGACACAAGAGAGTGACTTGTCTGAAATGGTATACGGCAGTGATGGCTAATCTTTTTTGGCCCCCGTGCCAAAAGCGGGGGTAGAGCAGTGGGGATCATGTTCGGGCATGCCCACACCCATAATTCAATGCGCGGAAGACCCCCGCGCATGTGCAGGCAACCAGCAAACCACCCATCGCTTTTGGCACAGTTTTTTCTCCCTCCCCAGGGTCCAGAGGCTTTCTAGGAGCCTGGGGAGGGTGAAAACAGCCTCCCCCCACCGGAGGCCCTCCGGAGGCTTCAGGAACTTCCCTGAAGCCTTCACAGGGTGAAAAGGGAACTATGGGGGCCCGGAAGGTTCGGAATGATGACTTCCGGGTTCCCCATGGGTCCGATGAAGCCTCTAGAGGGCAAAAAGGGATCTACGGACAAACCGGAAGTCACTTCCGGTTTGCTCATAGGGGCAGTTTTTGCCCTCTGGAGCCTTCAGGGAAGCCTCCTGAAGGTCCCTGAAGGCTCCGGAGGGTCAAAAATGGTCCTACGGGGAACCTGGAAGTTCAGGAAATGGGAACTTCCAGTTTGTCCGTAGCTCCGATTTTCAACCTCTGGAACCTTCAGGAGGCTTCCCTGAAGCCTCGGGAGGCCAAAAACCGGCCCTACAAGCAAACCAGAAATGACAATCACATGTATATGGTCTCCTGCTTTAGCAGGGCTTGGATTAGAAAACCTCTAAGAATTCATTGATTGACCCAGTCAACAAGCGAATTTCATCATTGAATGGATCTGGGTAGTCTTCCATGTGTCAAATGAATCATGATTAATGTAAAATTATTGTAGCTTTGTGGCATGTTTGCTTTTTCATTGTAACATAAGCTTTTTTCTTTTTTTCTCATCTTCTGCAACCATTTTATGCACAATTATACACTTTCATTTGAATCCTATAGACAAAGAGGATGGCAATATGAGCATGCTGAACAATTGAGGAAAACAAGCAACATTGAAAAAGAAAACAAATCAGTCCAGAAATCAAAATGTTTTCCACTTCCTCCAGAAAAACACACAATTCTTCACCTTCCGGGTAAGAGAGGTAAGAGAGAAAAAAGAGAAAACAAAAAAGAGATTTCTACCTGGAGAAAGTAGAGTATGCAAAACTCAAGTATATGTTACATGAAAAGTCAAGGGGGATTATTGTTCTATTGAGCAAAAACGGGAAATATCTAGAAGTTACTGGGCAGAAAGTGGGGCAAGCCTCACTCTGGGAGGAAGAATATCACCACTAAATCAAAGCAGCACTAAACAAGGGATCTTCCATAATTTTGATCTCCCCCAGGAATATGAGTTGTGGAAAAGCTCCATTGACGTGCCTGTTGTGCGAAAGATACAACTTGCAACTCATAGCTGATTATGCCTGAGAGGAATCAAACTGGAGAAAACTGGAGAATGTGGCAAAACCTTTGGTCAGAACAACTCTGTTGTGATTCAGGGAAGGATCCACACAAGAAAAAAAGCCCTTCAAGTGCTCCCAATGCAGTAAATTCTTTAGCGAGCATGGCAACATGGACTCATACCAAGATGAATGTCCTGATTGTGGGAAAAGTTTCAGTACCAATTCGACCCTGGTTCAACACCGGAGGATTCACACGGGAGAGAAACTGTTTCAATGTCCTGATTGTGGGAAATTTTTCAGTCAAAATTCCAAACTCGTGAGACACTAGAGAACTCACACAGGAGAAAAACCCTTTGAATGTCCTCATTGCGGAAAAAGTTTCAGTCGGAACTCTTTCGTGGTGGCACACCAGAGAACTCACACAGGAGAAAAACCCTTTGAATGTTCTGATTGCGGAAAAAGTTTCAGTCAGAATTCCAACCTGGTGACACACCAGAAAACTCACACAGGAGAGAAACCATATGAGTGTCCAGAATGTGGGAAAGATCTCAGTAATATGACTAGCCTTCTAAATCATATGCTTATACACACAGGGGAGAAACCATTTGAGTGTCCTGACTGTGGGAAATGTTTCAGTCAGAATTCCCAACTGATTACACATCAGAGTGCTCACACAAGAGAGAAACCGTTTGAATGTCCTGATTGTGGGAAAAGCTTCACTCAGAATTCCAGCCTGGTGACACACCAGTGGATTCACACAGGAGAAAAACCCTTTGAATGTCCTAATTGCGGAAAAAGTTTCAGTCAGAACTCCAGCCTGGTGGCACACCAGAGAACTCACACAGGAGAAAAACCCTTTCAATGTTCTGATTGCGGAAAAAGTTTCAGTCAGAATTCCACCCTGGTGACACACCAAAGAACTCACACAGAAGAGAAACCATATGATTGTCCAGACTGTGGGAAATATCTCAATAGTGTGACTAGCCTTCTAAATCATTTGCTTTTACACACTGGAGAGAAACTTTTTCAATGTCCTGATTGTGGGAAACGTTACAGTCAGAATTAAAACCTGGTGACACACCAGAGAACTCACACAGGAGAAAAACCTTTTGAATGTTCTGATTGTCAGAAAAGTTTCAGTACCAATTCCAGCCTGGTGTCACACCAGAGAGAAACCATTTGAATATCCTAATTGCAGAAAAATTTTCAGTCAGAATTCCAGCCTGGTGATACACCAGAGAACTCACACAGGAAAGAAACCATATGAGTTTCCAGACTGTGGGAAATATGTCAGTAGTATGACTAGCCTTCTAAATCATATGCTTATACCCACTGGAGAGAAATCCTTTGAATGTCCTGAATGTGGGAAATGTTTCAGTCAAAATTTCAGACTTCTGACACACCTGAGGACGCACACAAGAAAGAAACTGTTTAAATGTCCTGATTGTGAGGAAAATTTCAATCACAATTCTAGGCTGGTGACACACAAGACGGTTCACAGAGGAAAGAAATCCTTTTGTGAGAATCAAGAAATATAGCCTACTGATCAATTAAGATTCAATAAGCCCTATGGATAATAGAAGGCCTCAGAAGAAAGTGATATGAACCAAAGTTTTCAGCTCGGATGATTTCAAAATTTACCAGAAATATTTGTAATCCTTCTGAACCGTTGCTAACTCTGAAATATGTTTTTGCAAAATATGCACTTGTATGGATTCGTTTAAAATAGGAAGAATGAAACTGTTGGAAATAAAGAATTGAAAGTAATGTTACACCGATGTTCACAGAGAGTGTCAGTTAGTGAGGTTGTGAAGCAAGGATGTGGTTAGAAGAATAGTATAAACGATAAGGTTCAAGATCGGCTCGGAACTCTTTGATTTATAGCAATCCTTGTAGGACTTGCTATTTCTCATTGGCCCTCTGCATTAATATATTAATGCAGTGTATTATTGCTATTATCTATTCATTTCTAATGTTCCAAATTATTAGAAACAATAAACCTCTTATCTTAAAGTAAGAATTTTTGCTTGTGTTGTTGCCTTTGTTTCCCTGTTGGAATTTTCCTATCACACTTTGGATGTCCCGATTGTGGGGGAAAATTTCAATCACCGTTCCCATCTTATGAGACACCTTATGAGACTTTCCCTTAGCCAAGGTGGCGCAGTGGTTAAATGCAGCACTGCAGGCTACTGCTAGATCAGCAGTTCAGCGGTTCAAATCTCACCGGCTCAGGGTTGACTCAGCCTTCCATCCTTCCGAGGTGGGTAAAATGAGGACCCAGATTGTTGAGGGCAATATGCTGACTCTCTGTAAACCGCTTAGAGAGGGCTGAAAGCCCTATGAAGCGATATATAAGTCCACTGCTATTGCTATTGCTATTGCTTATGACTGTGGGAAAGAGCTCTGTGGGAAATCATGTCCTTATACAAATCAGGGGAGAAACCATTTATGTGCCCTGAGTGTGATCAGTGCTTCAGGAAATGTTCCACCCTTATTGCACACGAGAAAACCCACATGACCCAAAGTGATGAGTGTAGAGATGGTTTGAATTTCATTTCTAATCTCCCATTTTGTGTCCAGCTGAGAAACTGACTGATTTGAAGACTTTGCCTGATTTTTTTGTAGGCAAATATGTTGTGGTATTAAGATTTTGAGATTTTAATAAGACTTATAGGCCGCCCTTCTCCCTGAGGGGACTCAGGGCGGCTTACAATCACAAAGGGAAGGGTGTGCAATAACAAGACAAACAATAAGTGACCAATAATAAAATAGTAAACCACAACATACATTCAACAATCAACATTCGGACGGGTAAATTGAAAACCTATCCCCAGGCCTGCTGGGAGAGCCAGGTCTTGAGGGCTGTGCGGAAGGTCTGGATGGTGGTGAGGGTACAAATCTCCACGGGGAGATCGTTCCACAGGGTCGGAGCTGCAACAGAAAAGGCTCTCCTCCGTGTAGTCGCCAGTCGGCATTGACTGGCGGATGGAATCCGGAAGAGGCCCAGCCTGTGTGATCTAATCGGTCGGAGGGAGGTAATCGGCAGAAGGCGGTCTCTCAAGTATCCAGATCCACTACCATGGAGTGCTTTAAAGGTGGTCATCAGTACCCTGAAGCGCACCCGGAGACCAACAGGTAGCCAGTGCAGCTCGCGGAGGATGGGTGTAATGTGGGCGAACCTTGGTGCGCCCACTATCACTCGCGCGGCCGCATTCTGGACTAACTGCAGTCGCCGGGTGCTCTTCAAGGGCAACCCCATGTAGAGCCCATTGTATTAGATGGGCCTTCAGCGTAAGAAGTGACGGGTCCCTCCTATGGAGGAAGGAACCCTGAGCATAGTGGAAGACCGATATTTATACATTTCTTTGCTTTCACTTCAGACTAGCAGAAACCTGTTGAGGCCTAAACTTCAGCCTTGCCATCTCAACATATGAGCAATCATCAAATTCATCAAATGTGTGATTAACATTAGCACAAAAGATTTGACTAGCCAGAGATATTTTTCAGGCTTGAAAGACATGGATTTTCTCCATGTTGTAAGTGTGTGTATTTGTATTTCTCTCTGAGTGTATCTGGAAATGTATACTCTATCCCCAGGACTTCCAGATACACAGTCATGTAAAAAAGGAAGTACACTCTCCTTGACTTTTATGATTTTACTTATCAGGACATAGTAGAAATCATGACATAGTTAAGAACTTAGTAGTTCTTAAAAGTAGGTAAATACAACCACAACAACACGTGACATATTACATCAGGTCATCATTTATTTTATTTTTAAAAATGGAGAAGTGTGTGAGAAAAGTATGACTCAATAATATGTAGAGCCACCCTTAGCAGCAATAACTAGAAATAATTCTTTTCTGTATGACTTTATCAATCCTTTGCAGATGTCAGCCTCTGCTTCTCTTGCTTGCTTTCGGCTGCCATGGAAATGGGGAGGGGGGCATGGTATTTGAGATGGGAATAAATGGTGCAGGAGTGATAGTCAAAAAAAGAGTTTTGTTCTCACCATCTTCTGAGCATGCTATTGGCCGATGTTTGGACCTGGTCAAGGCCAACCATCCTGCATACCAACCTGATAATGGTTCTTGTAGATGCAACCACATGACACCTAAGGGAGTTGAAGATTGGGCAATGGGGTGGGGGTTGTTAGAGGGGGGGGCCTGGGCAAATGTTTGATATGTATGATTTCGTGCTTTTCTGACTCAGACTTTGCTTTACTTTGCTGCTATCTATTCATAACCAGTAAAAGTACTTTTAATTCCACAAACAATGGAGTTGAGAGATTTGTTTCTTGGTTACTGAAGGAGGCATGCCTGACAATAAGCAAGGTCTCAGTTCGCGCTCATCCTGGAGCTAATACTTTTCAAGGGGAGTGCAATTAAAACAAAACTTTCATAGAAATGTCCAACCCAGGCAGTGACCAGGAGGACAACATGGCACTGCCAGATCCACATGCCCCTTGGAAACAGAGCAGACAGAGGAACTGGATTTGGAGGAAAGATCCGTTCGCCCTAGGTGGTCGTTGGGAGTGGGGCAGAGATATGATCCTGAGGAAATCCCTGCCGGAGCTACCACCAGCCAATACCAGCGACCTGCAGCTGCTTGGCAGGAAGCCGAAGAAGAGGATCTCATGATGTCCCACGCTATGAAACTCTTCCAAGAGGCTTGGGAGAAACGTTTTTGTGAGCGCCAGGCTGAGAGGGAAGCTGATTTTCCTGATCAAGAAGAGAAACGTGCAGAGGACCTGCCTCACCCTGGGGGTGGGACTGTGGGCAGATAGCGGAGCTGATCAGGATGGGAGAGCCCCAGCACAAGAAGCAGCAGCCACACAAGCCCCTCCAAGGGGGGAGCCCCCCCCCCCCGAAGACATCGAATGACAAAAGTTCCTCCTCTTCGTGTGAAATTCGGAGGGGACCCCACAGAACTGGGATTTTTCCTGGTCCAGATCTGGAATTTCATGCAACAGTTTGAAGAAGATTTCCCCAACGAGGAAAGAAAGGTGAAACTGTGACAATAGCATTGGAGAATAAGGCGGCAGCTTGGATGGTCGCCTTGCATAATGATGACTTCCCGTGCTGAGGAATTACAATGTGTTTATGGCCGCCCTGAGGAAGCGCTCTGATGACTCTCTAGCCGAGCGTAAGGCGAGAGCCAAGATGAAAACTCTTACTCAGGGAAGAAGTCCAGTGGCTGAGTACATCCAAGAGTTTCGTGAGCTGTCGGTGCTTATGTGGGAGTGGTCCGAGGAGGCTTTAATGGACAGTTTTATGGATGGCTTGAACCAAGATATATACCACAACTGTGTTAACAGAAGGGCCCCACACAACCTGCAACGTTGGTACGAGCTGGCAGCAGATGTGGAGATTGACCTAGCCAGGAATAAATACTGGGGAGACAGTGATAAAGGTAAAAATCTGGGAAATGTTTCCAGGAGACCAAATACTGAATGCAACCTCTATGTTTTCTGGAGTCTACGATTTCTTTAACTTCAAAATGTTGCTCTCCCTCAATAAGAAGAGGGACCGGAGGTGAAGGTTGAGGCGGACGAAAGGAAGAAGTGTGTTCTGGTTTCAACAGGTTCACATGAAATACAGGATAAATTATTCTAAGGTTCTTCAGCAGCTCCAACTTCACCGACACAAAATTTATGATTTTTGCAATGGGGAACGGACCTAAGTACTTTGGCCCCGGCTTCTTCCATTTTTGGGCGGTTTGTAGGAACTTGGTGGACAAAAACACTCTATCCCCAACTTGGTACTCTTTAGGTTTAACCCTTTTCTTATCTGCCTGTTTTTTGTGAGTCTGGTGAGCCGCAGCTAATGCTTTGCGGGTCATGGGCCAAAATTGCTGAATTTGATCATTTCCCTCTAGGAAGTGTCGCCAGGTCATCAAAGCCCACCTGACAGCAAAAGCTTCCTTTTCCCATATGGCCCATCTCCTTTCTATCTCTGTAAGCTTACGTGAGGTGTAAGCGCATGGTTGCAATTTACCCTCAGCATTACAATACAATAGCAGAGTTGGAAGGGACCTTGGAGGTCTTCTAGTCCAACCCCCTGCCTAGGCAGGAAACCCTATACCGTTTCAGACAAATGGCTATCCAACTTCTTCTTAAAGACTTCAAAGTTGGGGCATTCACAACTTCTGGAGGCAAGCTGTTCCACTGATTAATTGTCCTAACTGTCAGGAAATTTCTCCTTAGTTCTAAGTTGCTTCTCTCCTTGATTAGTTTCCACCCATTGCTTCTTGTTCTACCCTCAGGTGCCTGGGAAAATAGTTTGACTCCCTCTTCTTTGTGGCAACCCCTGAGATTTTGGAACACTGCTAACATGTCTCCCTTAGTCCTTCTTTCTATTAAACTAGACATACCCAGTTCCTGCACCCGTTCTTCATATGTTTTAGTCTCCGGTCCCCTAATCCAGTATTTTTCAACCTTTTTTGTGCAAAGGCACACTTTTTTCATGAAAAAAAATCACGAGGCACACCACCATTAGAAAATGTTAAAAAAAATTAACTCTGTGCCTATATTGACTATATATAAAGTACTTTCCCACGGCACACCTTACACTATGTCACGGCACACTAGTGTGCCGCGGCACAGTGGTTGAAAAACACTGCCCTAATCATCATTGTTGCACTTCTCTGCACTCTTTCTAGAGTCTCCACATCTTTTCTACATTGTGGTGACCAAAACTGAATGCAGTATTCCAAGTGTGGCTTTACCAAGGCATTATAAAGTGGGATTAACATTTCACGTTATCTTGATTCTATCCCTCTGTTTATGCAGCATAGAACTGTGTAGGCTTTTTTGGCAGCTGTTGCACACTGCTGGCTCATATTTAAATGGTTGTCCATTAGGACTCCAAGATCCCTTTCACAGTTACTACTGTTGAGCAAGGTTCCACCTATACTGTATCTGTGCATTTCATTTTTGTTGCCTAAATGTAGAACCTTACTCTTTTCAGCATTGAATTTCATTTTATTAGATAGTGCCCAATGCTCAAGTCTGTCAAGATCCCTCTGTATGTTTAGCCTATCTTCTGGAGTGTTGGCTATTCCTGCCAGCTTGGTGTCATCTGCAAATTTGATGAGTTCCCCAATTATTCCCTCATCCAAATCATTGATGAAGATGTAGAAGAGTACTGGGCCCAAAACAGAGCCTTGGGGTACTCCACTGCATACTTCCCTCCATGAAGATGCAGTTCTATTGAGGACTACATGTTGAGTGTGGTTGGTCAGCCATTACAAATCCATTTGGTGGTGATGCCGTCTAACCCACATTCTTCTACTTTATCTAGTAGTAGGTTATGGTCTACCTTATCAAATGCCTTACTGAAGTCCAAGTAAACTATATCGACGGCATTCCTCTGGTCCACTAATTTTGTCACATTATCAAAGAATGCAATAAGATTAGTATGGCATGATCTGTTTTTGACAAACCTATGTTGGCTTTTAGCTATTACTTTGTTTGCTTATAGGTGTTCGCTAATTCGTTGTTTGATTATGTTTTCCAGAATCTTTCCTGGCATTGAGGTCAGGCTGATAGGTCTGTAGTTTCCTGGATCTGTTTGTTCCCCTTTTTTGAAGATGGGAACCACATCAGCTGTTTTCCAGTCCTCTGGTAGTTCCCCAGTGCTCCAGGATCTCTGAAAGATATACTTAAGTGGTTCTGAGATCTCGTCTGCCAGTTCCTTCAGAACCCTGGGGTATAATCCATCTGATCTTGGCAATTTGAATTCATCTAGGGTAGACAGGTGCTCACTTACCATTTTCTTCTTTATTTCAACTTGTGTTCCTAATCTGATTTTGTGGTGCTGTTTTTGATAGGTTGGACTGTTTTATGCCTATGTGTAAAGACAGATGCAAAACATGAGTTAAGAAGTTCTGCTTTCTTCCTGTTTCTTGTCACCTACTTGCCACTTTCTCCCAGCAATGGACCAATTGTTTCCTTAATTTTTTTCTTGTTTTTAACATGTTGGAAGAAGTTTTTTTTTTTTTTTTACTTTTGTGGCAAGCCTTTCTTCATTGTGAGCCTTAGCTTTCCTCACTTCATCTTTACATGCTCGGGCTACTTCCTGATACTTGTTCTACTACTTGTGTTTGCATAATGCCTTAGTTATGTCCTCCGCTTTTCACTTTTTATGCTTATCTTTTTTGTCTTTCAATTTGCCAGAGAGTTCTTTATGGATCCTGTAGAGGGCACTTTAAGTCCTGAATGGTCATCATCTGAATCGGTTTCACTTTCTCCCACGGAAGAGGAGGGTTCCTTCTCCTGGCCTGGAGAAAGGACATCAACACCTTCCACGCTTTCCAGGGCAGTTTCACAGCGTCTCCCTAGTTGCCAGCCAGGTTCCTCCCTACCAGCCAGGGTCAGTTTTGGGACATGTCTAGCGTAGCAGTTGGGTTCCCAATGCCCCTCCTTTCCTGCTTTTGGTGCCTCCTCAGACCTTCCCCGCATGTGCACCAACAGCTCACGAAACCCCTGTGTGTACTCAGCCTCAGGCCTCCCCTCCTGGGTTAAGGGTTTCATCCTGTTTTTTGCCTTTTGATTTAGGGGCGGGGGGGGGGTCATGAAGGCAGTCATAAACCCCTTGTAACCCCACAGCAGGGGGAATCATCATTATGCAAGGCTAACATCCAGGCAGCCGCTTTTCCTTCCAAAGCCATAGTAACACTTCTCACTTTGGCAACTTCCGATGAAAAACCTCCCCAAACTCCTGCATGTAATTCCAAACTTGCAGTAAAAAAAACCCCCAGTTCTTTGGGATCTCCTCTGTACTTCACTCCAAGTGGAGGATCTGAGCCAGGACGGTTGGCCTTGACCAGGTCCAAACATCGTCCAATAACATGATCAGAAGATGGTGAGAACAAAACTCCCTTTATGACAATTATCTTGAATGTCCAGTCCTGGGAAGATTGGCAACTGTCTTGAATGTTTCCTCTTCTGAATAATCTTCCTCAGTGTAGAATGATGGATTTTAAATTACCGTATTTTTTTGAGTATAAGATGCATCAAGACTTTGAAGAGGCAAATATTTAAAAAATGTTTTGCACTCTGCAGATCACCCAGAAATGGCCCTTTTCTCGCAAAAACTGGGCCATTTTTGTATCCAAAAAAGGGGGCATGCACAGACTTTAAGGGGCTTATAGAATCCTCCTGGGGGCTAGGGGAGCAAAAATGAGCGAAAAATGGACCATTTTAGTTTATATCTGCCCTCTCCTGCTCCCAGGAGCACTTTGGAAGCCTCTTAAAGGCTATGCACAGCCGTTTTGGTGAAGCGGGTGGGGTTTCAGGAGGCCAAAAATGTTGCATTTACTGTATAAGATGTACCCAGATTTTCACCCTTTTTTTGAGGGAAAAGGGTGCATCTTATACTCCAAAAAATATGGTATCTGGAAATGGCCTTTTAAACCTTCCCAAATTGATGTACAGCAACAATTGCTTCTCTAAGATCATTGCCGAGGTCTTTAATCTTTGGCATTGTCTTAACACAAACCTCAATGTCAGAGACTAGGAAACTCCTACACTTTGGCTTTTGTAGATGTAGTCTCTATCTCTGACCCGTCTTGCAACGTGAAACAAGTAAATACAGTCTGACTGAAGTACTAATGCAAATCTCTGGCATTTTTCATGTTTCAGCTAACCATGAAAAAATAAAGTATGGATTCAAAGCAAAATTGTGGTTGCATGTTTGCATTTCTATTTTTAGTGTTTTTAAATTTTATAACACCTGTGTTTGAAAACAACCCTTTGCACTGCTAAGAATTCATTGATTGACCCAGTCAACAACCAATTTCTTCATTGAATGGATATTTGAACTTGGATCTGGGTAGTTTTCCATGTGTCAAATGAATCATGATTAATGTAATATTATTGTAGGATTGTGACATGTGTGCTATTTCATTGCAACATAAGCTCTTTGCTTTTTTCCTCCTCTTCTGCAACCATTTTATGCACAATTAAAGATAAACTTTTATTTGAATCTTATAGACACAGAAGTTGGCAATAGGAGCACTCTGGACACTGAGGATAACAAGCAACATTGAAAAGGAAAACAAATCAGTCCGGAAATCAAAATATTTTCCATTTCCTTCAGAGCGCCACACAATTCTTCAACTTCCTCAATAGGTGAGAGAGAAACGAGAGAAAATCAAGAAGAGATTTCTAGCTGGGAAACGGAGCATGTGAATTCAAGCATATATTACATGAACGGTCAAAGGAGATTATTTTTCCATTCAGCAAAAGAGGGAAATATCTGGAAGTTACTGAGGAGGAAAAGGAGAATTGGAAAACCACATAGAGCAGACAGTGTGACGGGCATTGCTCTGGGAGGAAGAAAACGGCTTGAAACAAAAGGACACCAAACAAGGGACCATCCATATTTTTGATCTCAGGAATATGAGTTGTGGAAAAGCTCCATAGACCTGCCAGTTGTGTGAAAGATACAACTTGCAAATCACAGTTGATCATGCGTGAGACGATCCAGACTGGAGAAAAGCCATACAAATACTCTGAATGTAGCAAAACCTTTAGTCACAACAAGTCCATTTTGGTTCATGGAAGGACCCACACAGGACAGAAGCCCTAAAAGTGCTCCCAATGTGATAAATGCTTTAGCAAGTATGGGAATGTGGACTCACACCAAGAAGAAACTGTTTGAATGTCCTGAATGTGGGAAATGTTTCTGTGATAAATCCAAACTGGTTACACACCAGAGGACTCACACAGGAGAGAAACCCTTTGAATGTCCTGATTGTGGGAAAAGTTTCAGTCAGCGTTCCAGCCTGGTTACACACCAGAGGACTCACACAGGAGAGAAACCCTTTCAATGTTTTGATTGTGGTAAAAGTTTTAGTCAGACTTCCAACCTGTTGGGACACCAAAGGACTCACACAGGAGAGAAACCCTTTGAGTGTCCTAATTGTGGAAAAAGTTTTAGTCGTCATTCCAGCCTGGTGACACACCAAAGGACTCACACAGGAGAGAAACCCTTTGAGTGCCCTGATTGTGGGAAAGGTTTCGATACCAATTCCAAGCTGGTGACACACCAGAGGGTTCATACAGGAGAGAAACCCTTTGAGTGTCCTGATTGTGGGAAAAGTTTCAATACCAATTCCAGTTTGGTGACACACCAGAGGGTTCACACAGGAGAGAAACCCTTTGAGTGTCCTGCTTGTGGTAAAAGTTTTAGTCAAAATTCTAGTCTGGTTAAACACCAGAGCACTCACACAGGAGAGAAACCCTTTGAGTGTCCTGATTGTGGGAAAAGTTTCAATACCCATTCCAAGCTGATGAGACACCAGAGGATTCACACAGGAGAGAAACCCTTTGAGTGTCCTGATTGTGGGAAAAGTTTCAATACCAATTCCAGTCTGGTGAGACACCAGAGGGTTCACACAGGAGAGAAACCCTTTGAATGTCCTGATTGTGGGAAAAGTTTTAGTCACTATTCCAGCATGGTGACACACCAAAGGACTCACACAGGAGAGAAACCCTTTGAGTGTCCTGATTGTGGGAAAAGTTTCAGTACCAATTCCAACCTGGTGATGCACAGGAGGACTCACACAGGAGAGAAACCCTTTAAATGTCCTGATTGTGGGAAATGTTTCAGTCAGAGTTCTAGTCTGGTTAAACACCAGAGCACTCACACAGGAGAGAAACCCTTTGAGTGTCCTGATTGTGGGAAAAGCTTCACTAACAATTCTAATCTGGTGATACACAGGAGGAGTCACACAGGAGAGAAACCCTTTAAATGTCCTGATTGTGGGGAAAGCTTCAGTAACAATTCTAACCTGGTGATACACAGGAGGAGTCACACAGGAGAGAAACCCTTTGAGTGTCCTGATTGTGGGAAAAGTTTCAATACCAATTCCAAGCTGGTGACACACCAGAGGGTTCACACAGGAGAGAAACCCTTTGAGTGTCTTGATTGTGGGAAAAGTTTCAATACCAATTCCAGTCTGGTTAGACACCAGAGGGTTCACACAGGAGAGAAATCCTTTGAGTGTCCTGATTGTGGGAAAACTTTTAGTCACTATTCCAGTCTGGTGACACACCAAAGGACTCACACAGGAGAGAAACCCTTTGAGTGTCCTGATTGTGGGAAAAGTTTCAGTACCAATTCCAGCCTGGTGATGCACAGGAGGACTCACACAGGAGAGAAACCCTTTAAATGTCCTGATTGTGGGAAATGTTTCAGTCAGAATTCTAGTCTGGTTAAACACCAGAGCACTCAAACAGGCTAGAAACCCTTTGAGTGTCCTGATTGTGGGAAAAGCTTTAGTAACAATTCTAACCTGGTGATACACAGGAGGAGTCACACAGGGGAGAAACCCTTTGAGTGTCCTGATTGTGTTAAAATTTCAATACCAATTCCAAGCTGGTGACACACTAGAGAGTTCACACAGAAGAGAAACCCTTTGAGTGTCCTGATTGTGGGAAATGTTATAGTCAGAATTCCAGCCTGGTGAGTCACCAGAGGACTCACACAGGGGGGAAACCTTATGAGTGTCCAGACAGTGGGGAAGATCTCATACTAGGGTTAACGTTATAAATTATGTCCTTATACACAGAGGGGAGAAACCATTTGAGTGCCCTGTGTGTGACCTTTGCCTCAGAAAACATTCCACCCATACACTTTCAGCATAAGAAGTTGCTGAATTTTTATTTTTTTTTGCAGAAATTCTGAAATTATGCAAAAATCTTTTTTGGTGTGTTATATGCATTCTTATGGTGATAGATGATAGAAATTGCCAAATACAGGTTGCAGTGAACCAGAATCGTGTGATTCTCTTCTATGTCCTTTTGACCAGCAAATTCAATATGGAAGCCAGATTAGCTTAACAACCACGTAACTAATAACAGCAATGATTCACTTATCTGTAACAAGAAACGTGGTTCAAATGGAGCAAAACTTTCTTAACAGATGTCTCACTTAGAAAGTGAAATTTTGGGGTGAATTGTTGCAAATCAAGGACTACCTGTATTTACCCTGCATCTCCTTCCCTCTGTCCTGCGTCGTAATTCATATTCTCCAACTAGGCTGTAGACATGAGATCTGACTCCGGCTGAAGGCATGCATGGAATTTCCCCTTCCATGCCAGCCTGATAATAGTCATGGCAATGCTTTAGAAGTTGACATACGGCTCCCCTCACTTCCCGAAAGCGACCTGTGTGACACAAAGACAATTTGAGTACAGGTATATAACTTAGGGATGTGTCCCTCCTGCAGGCTTGCTTGGATTTCCTGAATGGAATTTTGCTATGAGGTCTGCCCAATTGTACTGCTAATAGTTCACGTAACACCTCAGGTACTGCTCTATCGTGGTGTTCAGTCTCTCTGCTACCCCATTGGTGCCCAGATGAAAAGCTGAACTAAGACCCTGAGATGACCCAATAGACTGCAGGAACTCCCTCCAGAACTTAGCCGTGAACTGGACCCCTCTGTCTGAGATAATTCTTCAAGATACTCCATGCAGGCGGTAGATATGCTTCATGAACAGTTTTGCCAGCTTGTGAGCCAAGGGTAGTCCATTACAAGATATGAAGTGTGCCTGTTTGGAGAAGAGACCTATTACAGTCCAAATCATTGTGTTTCCCCACTTTTTGGCAACTCTACTATAAAGTCCCTTGCTATCTCCTCCCATGGCCTCCTTGTCTCTGCTACTGTTTGCAGCAGTCTGGGGGGGTGTTTCCTGGTCGTCTCTTCATTGTGGCGCAGATGGTGCAACTTTTCACATAACTATCCACATCTTTCTTTATGCTTGGCCAGCAGAATTGCCTCCAGGCTAAGGGTAAAGTCTTTAGGAACCCAAAGTGGCCTGCCGGTTTGGCATCATGACTCCTCTGGAGAACTAGGGTATGTAGGGATTCTGGGACTTAGAATTTCGTCCCCTTCCATGCAAGGTCATCTCCTTTCATCAAGATGTGTTGGCTGTTTTGGAACCAGGGGTCTGCTAGCAGTTCAGTTTTGAGTCTTGTGGTTAGGTTGCTTGCGGGTTGGTCTTGCTGTTCACAGCGTTCCCGCCTGATGGTTACTTGGGCAGCTGAGTAGAGGAAATGATGGCGTCCACTACGTGCTCCCGTTCTCATTTGTACTGAGGCATGCAGGAGAGGACGCCAGCTAATAAGTTCCTCCCGCCTGGAATGTGCTTTAAAACAAAATCAAAAGGGTTGAAGTATTGAGCCCATGGGACTTGTTTGGGTGATAGCTTCTGTGGGGTCCTAAGCACCTCCAGATTTTTGTGGTCGGTCCAGACTTCAAATTGTTTCTGGCCCCCTTCCAACAGGTGTCTCCAGGTTAGCAGTGCCCATCTCACTGTGAAAGCCTCCTTGTTCCATGCAGTCCATCGTCTCTCTGTGTCTGTGAGCTTGCGGGAGGTGTAGGCGCAGGGTTGTAAGTTTCCTTAGTTGTTTCTTTGGAGTAGCACTCCCACTGCAATGTCGCTGGCATCTACCTGGATCACGAAAGGTTGCTTCAGCACTGGCTCCTTTGCATACATTTATTTTAGTGTCTCGAACGCCTCTTGGCAGGTTAGGTCCCATGGTAGGGGTTGTCCCGGAGGTCTGCCAGGGGTTTGGCAATCTTCGTAAAGGAGGGGATGAATTGCCTGTAGAAATTCGCGTAACCTAGGAAACTTTGTAGTTGTCTGGGTGTGCGAGGGGGTTGCCAGCCTAAGATGACTTGCACTTTGGCACATCTCTATTCCCTCATTTGACACTCGGTAACCCAGGTAGTCTAACCAGGCACGGTGGAATTCACATTTTGATACCTTGACGTACAGGTTGGCTGCCAGAAGTTTTTCCAGTACTTGGCGGACCAGGGGTATGTGGTCATTCATGGTCTCAGTGTAGATAAGGATGTTATCTAGGTAGAAGAGGACCCCATTGTAGAGGTGCTCATGCAACACCTTGATTATCAACTCCATGAATACCGCTGGGGCCCCCTGCAATCCCAAAGGCATCATTTTGAATTGAAAGCTGCCTTGGCCAGATGAGACAGCATGTCCTTCATGAGGGGGAGTAGGTATAGGTTGTGTACGGACACCCCATTTATCCCTCGAAAGTCAACACAAGATCTCATGGTTCCATCTTTTTTTCAATGAACCCCGTTGCTAGGATTTTGTCTATGTATTTGCACATCTCTTGCATTTCCCGGGGCATCATGGTATACAGTTTGGGCCTGGGCAGTTTTGCCCCGGGGATGATTTTGATGGCACAGTCTGTCTCCCGGCGGGGGAGGCAGAACATTGCACTCGGCGTTGCTGAATGCTTCTCCAAGGTCCTGATATTCTATTAGAATCAGTTCGGCCTCTGGGATTTTGTCGGATGTGGTTGCCAGTTGTTCTGTGGGCTCTCTTGCGGGTTTCCAGCGTGGGTGGTGTTTCTGCTTGCTGGTGTGGGAGGGGTTGGGGACCCTTGATCTCCTAACTCTGCAGGTACCCCCTTGCCACCACTTGTCTAGCCAGGAAAGTCCCAGTATGACTGCGTCTGTCATTTTGGGGGTTATTATGAATCAAATTACTTCCCAGTGATCCGCTAGTTCTAGCCTCACTGGTTCAGTTAGGTGGGTGCATAGGCTCCTCCCATTAGAGACCCTCAACCTGCTTGAACTAGATTGGGTGGGCCAGTCTTTTTGTTCTGATCCCCAGTTTCAGGACTGTGGTTAGGTTGATCAAACACCTTATGCAGCCTGAGTCTATTAGGGCTTGAAAATTCCCCTGGCTTCCTGTTTTGGGGCTCTGAGGTGTATTGGAAAAAGGAAAGGGTGAATTGATTCACTCACCATTGGGTCATTTTCTCCCTCGTCCTTGCTGTCATATGTTTCGGGCAACTGGTTGTCATTGCCTGGGGTTCCACCACTTTCACCCGGGGGGGGGGGGGGGAAGGGGCGTCTGCAGCCTGGAGGGCTTTCCCAAACTTGTTGGTGGTCCATTTGGGGCCTCATTCTGGTCGTGCCCCAGGCGGTGGGTCTGGCCTTGGTTTTGGGGCTGGGGTTGGGCATGCAACTGCCATGTGGCCCATGCTCTCACATCTGTTGCATTTTACCGGAATTCAAGAGTGGGCTGGTCTCGGGGCCTGCTGTGGTGCTGTGATTCCCCGCCAGCTTGGTGGTTTCAGGTTGGGTTGACCTCTCTATTGTGTGTCCAGTTGCCTTCTCATGTCGTTGGTGCGCAGCCCGCTGTCGACTTTTGCTACTCAGAACCACTCGGAGAGTTGATTTGGGATGTCGCAGTATGCAGTTACCTGAGCAATTTGCTTGTCCAGGCTTGTCCTGAAAAAAATACACCAGCAGCTGCTCTGGTAAAGTGGGTAGCCTTCTTATGACGCTCCTAAATGCACAGAAGTGCTCTCTTAATGGTGGCCCTCTCTGCTTTAGGTTGCTGAGTTCCTCTTCCGCATATGAGTCCTCCACCTCCTCAAATCTGGCCTCTAGTAGTTGCAGGAAGTCATCTATGTCTTGCAGTTGGGGGACTCTTCTCTTGTGGAGGGCGGCTAGCCATTCCCTTGCTTCTCCCTCTAGACCCTCTGCGATGGAATTCACCATGGTTCTGGGGGATGGGTAGAAGTGCCCATAGCGTTCTAGGTGGATATCAGCTGAATCAAGGAATAGGGCTACCTGGTCTGAGTCTCTGTCAAACTTTCCCTTGAATTGGGGTGGGTCATTCAGCCCTAATCCCCCAGCCTCCTGTCGCGCTGGGTATGCTTGCGCCCGATATGCCTGGTCATCTTCTTCACCCCTCGTTCGGAGAGAGGGAGGGGGTTGTCTGCTCTTGGCAGCCTGCCTGCTGCGTGGGAGAGGCTCTGGTTGCCGTTTTGGGCTCTTTCTCCTATCAGAAGGGGGAGGGGGGGTGGACTCCAGTCAGCATGTCTTCCCCCCAACAAGATCAGATGTCCCTCCCCTCTCTTTTGGGCAGCATGATGGCCCCTCATCAGCAAGGGTGGCCTGGTCAAGACCCTCCTTCAGTTGCTCTATTGCACTCCCTAGGGATTCCATCAGCCTGGCTTGTTTCCAGTCCCACCCCCAGTCCACCCTTGCCACCTTGCTTGAGACCCTTCCCTGTATCTGGGGACTACCGCAAGGGAATTCCAGCTCAGCTGCTTTAGGGGTTGATTTTCAAAAGTACTAATCTTTTCTTGATTCTGCTGCTGGGAAAGACATCGCTGCTTGGCATTGCTGCATACCTCCTGCTGTAATCAGTCTTTTTCTCCAGCCTCCTGTTGCCTGATTTTCCCTCCAAGCACCCCAAATATTGGGGGAGTGCTCGGAGAGCCTGGGATTCAGGAAACCCGGAAATCGTAATAGATTTTTTAAAAGTCAGTTTCGTCCCTCTGTGAAGTTTCCAGAAGACGACCTAATCATTTATGAGCCTCCAGACAAAGTTGAAAAGAAACCCAATCATTTATTAGGATCGACATTCTGGCGTGGACTCCTGTGGAGCCGAAACTGCTTTCGTTTAATTGCGTTTGAACTTTACCCCCTGTATCTCCTCCCTTCTGTCCTGCATCATAATACATATTCTCCAACTAGGCTGTAGACATGAGACCTGACTCCGGCCGAAGCCATGCATGGAATTTCCCCTTCCATGCCATGATAATAGTTATGGCAATGCTTTAGAAGTTGACACTGGCATTGCGCAGCTCCTGGTCCAGACCGTCCCTGAAGTAGTGGACCAGGAAGTGTTTGGGCCAGTGCCGCAAGCCTCCAAAACTCCACAACATACTCTTTAGCTGGGTGGTTATTTTGCTTAATCACCTTCATCTCCACTTCTGCTTAATGACCGTGGGCCGAGTCCACAAATCTCAACCTTAGTTCCTGCAGGAAGTCATCTATGTCTTCGAGCTCCCCATGTCATGGAGCTGGGTCACCCACTCTACTTCTTCACCCTCTATGTTATTGACCGTGCTGAGGGTGGTGATGGCTGCAGACTGAAACCAGAGATTTCTGCTTTTGCAGGGCTGAGAGGAAAAGGGGAATGATGAACAGGCCCTCCAAGGTTGCCCGCCCCTTAACGTTTTTCCAACCAAATTCTCCCCCCAAACAGAGGACCCTCCCACCCAAATACTGCAGGACAGAGTAGCCCCAAAACTGGTTAACATGTGGGGGGGGGGGAGGCTGTAGCAGCTCTGCTGTGAATGGAGGGAGAGAAAAAAATTGGATTCTATCTGCTGCAGCACTTAGCGTTGAATGCTGTGACAGAGAGAAGCCTAACTTTTTCCCCTTCATTCACAGTGAAGCTGCTGCTCCCTTTATGGTCCCCCCTGGCCACATCCCTCCCGGAGGTCAAATTACCTGAAAGGGACAGGCATGCTGCTGCAGCTCCCTTCCAAGCTGGCTCCGAGTCCCTTCCCTTTGCTGCAATTAACAAATTCTTGCACTCTTGGGAACTTTTTCTTTACTGTGCAAGGGTTTTCCGTGCATACAACGGCTGAGAGATGCTTACAGTGGGGCACAATTTGGGTCTACCCTCCACCTCAAGGAAAGGTCCATCAACTATGGTTAGACTCAATAAGCCAGGGGTTGTTCCCTTGACGAGCTCCACCGAAGATCCCCTTCATCCTTTTTGATTTGGTCTGCTTTGCTGCCCGGGGAACAACCGTGCCAAACCGCTCCTGCCCTCAATCCCCGTGAAGCCCTGCTGAACTGGCATGAGAAGCACACGGGGCCCGGGTGGAAGGCAGCCTTTTCTGCAGCATCCTCCTCCCCTCTTTGGATTGACCTGCAGCAGAGACGGGCGGGACTCTGCCTTTGCAGAAATGGAGCGGGTGCATGTGCAACAGCCTCGGTATGTCTGCTTGCCCTCCCACAGGATCTCCGCCACCCCTCTCAGCTCCAGCACAGGGTCTGCATTTCCACCAAGAGCTGTCTGCCCAATGACTGGCCAGGTTGGGCTGGACGCCGACCTCAGAAGGCAAGCAGGCATGGAGGACCGCCAGTAAGGCAATGTGGAAGGCAGGGAAGCACGGCAGTCACCTGCTGGGGCAAGGAGGGTTACTGTAGGCTTTCAGCAACCCCTGCACAAGCTCCATAAGTGCCTGCCATCTCCTCCATCTTTCCCGAGTCTTCCTGCTGCCTGGTAGGCCGGCTAAGCGGTTGGGGCTCAGGACCCCAAATAAGAAGCTCCAAATGGAGCAAAAAGTTTCCTGACATTTTAGTGAAGAATTGGTTTAATGCCAGGGTTCCGAGTAATAGATCCATCGCAAGCAAACCTCAGAGGCAGGTAAATTCCTAAAAGAATATCTTTATTGGAAATATCAAATTGGCACAAATCTGGTTAAAACCAACTCTGAGGGACCCCTTGTTTTCACCTAATTAAAAGTTTTCCTCTCAATCCCAAACAGTCATATACCCCAATCACTGCAGCGTCCGCTTGTCTGGTGACATCACTCCTACTTTATCTGGCCAGGTATGAGAACATTCTTGGTTCTCAGGAGAAAATATTTTATTATGACTACACCATCCCAGCTATCTCTAATCCCCCCTCCTACTTCCTTGCGCTAATGCGGCAGCACTGATGCCTCAAAATGGCTTCAACCGGATCAGCTTCAGGGTTGACAGTATTTGCTTATGAATAGAGCTATCTATCTCTTTGTAAGTGCTGACATCATCTGAGGGCTATCAAAGAGTGTAGGGGATGCTTTCCCCCTGTAGGGAAATATAATATTCTGACTTTTAAATATTTCTTCTAGGAGAGGAGTGGGGGCTAAGTTTCTCCAGGACATATTCCTTCACTCCCCAAATTTTATTCCATTGGCGGTGCATGCTTTAAAACTGGTTCTCCTTTATATTAGGGTTGTTTTGTTATTTTATGGGCATGCTCTTTTCTTGTGTTGTAAGAAATGTCCATCTGGATTCAGTTCCATGTGGGGAGAAAGACACTGGAAACATAGACGCTGATTGGAAAGATGGTTTTAATAGTGAAGCAGAACCATCAAACATGTGTGATTCTGGGTAGCTGAACACTTGGTTTGATGAGCACATGGACTTTCATACAGTTTCTTCTACAGCATTTTGAAATTTGGAGGCTTGTTTTGTGTATTTTGTTATTTGATTTTAATTACCATATTTTTCAGAGTACAAGACGCACTGGTGTATAAGACGCACCAAGATTTTGAAGAGGCTTTTTTTTTTAAACAAAAAATTGCACTCTGCAGACCTCCCAAAAATGGCCGGTTTTTTTTTTTTGCGAAAACAGGTCCATTTTTTGTTAAAAAAAAAAAAAAAAGCGGGGAGCATGCATAGCCTTTAGGAGGGTTATAGAGTGCTCCTGGGGGCTGGGGGAGCACAAAAAGAGGCAAAAAATAGCCCATTTTTCCTCATTTTTCCTCTCTCCAGCCCCCAGCAGCACTCTGGATGCCTCCTAAAGACTATGCATGGCTATTTTTGCAAAAGGGGTGGGGTTTCCAGAGGCTGTATTCAGTGTATGACGCACCCATATTTTCACCCTCTTTTTTGAGGGGAATTAGGTGCTTCTTATACTTTGAAAAATATGGTAGTTGGTCTCCCAAAGACCAGCAATGATTTGGGGTTTTTAATCTTGTTTAGCAAATGTAATTAATCCTAGATGCTGACTTCCTTGGGGTTCTATTCCTGTCTTGAATGGATTACCAAATATTCATTTCTAAAAGTTGGCCCTTTGTTTCTCCTTGGGGCAGAGAGCTGAGGCTTTGAGAATCTTTATAAACATGTTTCTCCTTTAGGGAAAATATAATATTCTACCTTTTTAATATTTCCTAACATATATCATTCTTCTAAAGGGGGGGGGGGTGTTGCTAACTTTCTTCACTTGGAAACAATATGGAACTGATGATGCCACTGCTGTCTTCTGTGATTTTTTTAACCTCTGTGGGAAGGGAACTTCACCAAGACAGTGTTGCTTTAGGAAGACCAGTACAGCCCATAACCAAACTGGAAGTCACTAGAATAACAAAGCCAGGATACATTAACAAACCTCCCGAGAATAATTACCGGATATCCGGACAATTAGAAATAGCTGCAGAGTACAAAATAATACAAAAGACCTAGGAAGTGCAGGAAGAAGTTACCTTAAGAGAGGAAAAGATCAGAGTGACAACAGACTGATTAGCTCAGGGCGAAGATGTAAAAATAGGAAATACAGTAGAAGACACTAGAGCTCATCCCTGCCCCATGGGAAGTACTTTAGGGCAGAGGAATAACAAAACGCAAGATAGGATTAGAACCCTTAGCAAAGGGACACAAACAAATAGAGCTATCTATCTCTTTGTAATGCTGACATCTACTGGGGGCTGATCAAATAATAGTACAAAGAAAACAAAAGGACTTCAAGGAGGAAAATGGTATAAAAAATATACACTTATTGTTTGATGGGGTCAGCTCAACTAGGAACGCTGGTCTACATCACTGACAGTCTTGCTTTCCTGAAATAATAAAGACAACCTGTTTTCAAATGCAGCTTGCTTCGATCCTAAATTCATTCACTCAGCCAGTGATGCTCTCCCAGCCAGAAATCTGAACCCGCAGAGGAAACCTTTTTCCATTTAACACCATCTTCAAAAAAAAGTGGGGGGGAAACAAATCCAGGAAATTACAGACAGATCAGCCTGACATTAATACCTGATAACATCTTGGAAAACATATCCAGACAACAAATCTGTGAACACATGGAAGGAAACAAAATCATAACCAGTAACCAGCAGGGTTGATTTAAAACATTATGCCAAACAAACCTTATTTAATTGTTTGACAAAATGACTAATTAGTGGACCAGCAAAATGCTGTGGATATCATATACTTAGATTTCAGTAAAGCATTTGATAAGGTAGATCACAACCTACAGTAGTGGCCAAAATTGTGGAAATCTTTTGGGAAAAGTGTATTTTTGAGGTTTGATGGCTAATAACATATTTTGGGGTTATGGTTTTTATTTTATGGTTAATACCATAAAATTATATATCAATGAAAAGATATTTTAATCAAGAATGTAATGCAATAACTTTTATGAAGGATTTTCTATTAGAATAGCAGTTATAAAGAAGAAAAGTGAAACACGTAGAAAAAAATGGTGTAGTGGTGAAGGCACCAGGTTAGAGACAGAGAAACACTCAGTTCCAGTCCCACCTGAAGAGCAAAACCATCTGTTGAACTTTAGCCAGTCCTCTCAAGTTTAGGAAGCAGGAAAGTGAGGAAACCACTCCAAAAACCCTTGCCAGGGAAACAGCAAGGACAGACATTACAGACTGACCCAAAGGCACTAAAAACGAAGCTAAGTAGCGTCACGTGTCACTACTTCACGGGGCTCAGTTGCAAAGGTCGGTCGCTAGGAATCGAAAAAGCCCGGCTGCCATATAATCACTACAACATCTTCCATAACGCCTTGGTGGAGGTTGGACAAGCATGTTTTCCCACCTCCTGTCGCTTGAGGGCGGTCAAGCAACACCTGTGCCTAGAAAGGCATCAATTCAGTAGTGTCAGCCGTGCTTCAGCTTTAAAAAAAAAAAGAGTTTGCAACCATCGAGTACATCATTGCTAGAAAGAATGAGAGTAGAGAAGAAGCTCAGGGGAACTTCCTCTTGGATCGCTTATGGGAGGAAGGAGGTGTGCAGAGCGACTTTTGTGCTCTTCCCAGGATCGAAGCAGCAGCTGGAAGGTGAGTTGAGGGCGGGTGGGAGGAGAGTCCTGGAGCAAGTCGGGTTGTTCAGTTCCCTCCACGGCCAGGAAGCAGAGAAGCAACTGGGCTGAAGCATCTCAGCTGCTGCTGCTGCAGGTTCCTTCCCTCCCCGAATTTAAGCCCACTGGGGCTGCATGCTGTGAAACTGGTGGCTGCAATTTTCCTCCTGCTGGGAAGATTTTAAAAATCTCTCTTAAATTAAGGAGGATTCTTTGGGAATGGCTTCCCTCCAGAGGTTGTGGGTGCTCCCTTCACTGGAGGGTTTTAAGAGGAGATTGGACAGCCTATTGAATTCTGGAAGGAGGGACGCGACACCAGGGTGAGCAACAACAACTTCTTTATTAACAGGCAACTTATGACAGCGATTCAAATGGCCGCGGTGCGCGCCAAGGTATTTATATTAACTAGACAGCCAATAGGACAGCAACTGCTGTCAAGTCCCTGGTCCAATTAAAGGTAACTTTCGGCCGGCAACAGCCTCCTGCTGCGTCCTGGCCAATCAGGACGCAGGAGGCTGTTGCTGGCCTCCGAGAAGGTGCTGAAGCAACATTAACTATCTGAGCCTATTTTACATGGCTCATGAATATTTAACACAGCCAATTGTTCAGAATCGAATGGGGTCCCCTGCCTGAACAGAGGATGGACTAGAAGACCTCCAAGGTCCCTCCAAACTCAATTATTCTGTTATGGACCTGATGTTTTCTGGGCAACAAGGTCGGACTAATGTTCCTCTGGTCTTTTCTGCGTTTTTTTTTTTTACTTCCATTTCTAACTAACAAGCACTGTGTTTCCTATTGGTGCCCCCATCCCTGTATTCACCAGCTTCAACTGTGCTTAACACAGCACATGTCTTAAAAAATGAACGTTTGGAATGTTTTTATTATTCAGCTGTACTCATTTATAAAATTTATTGGCCACCAACCTTACCATGACATAACTATGGAGGGGCTTAGAGACATAAAAGATACATACATATTAAAATGCATTAAAGGTGCAGATGTAACTTGGCTCTGTCCTGTGACATCATGCTTCATGATTGGGTCGCTTAGTGACACAGATTCCAGGCCCAGCTGCAGTCAGTAAGTGAAAACTACTTCAATTGGGTTGTCACCAAAGGGGTTGTGGAAAGTATTTACTCCCCTTACTTTGAGCTCATGGCTTCAGCTGTTGCTTCAAATCTTGCAGAGCCTTTCGGCATCATTTCATCCATTAAAGCCCCCAAATCTATAAAGTTAGTGTCATGTAGATTGACAGGTGTGGCTCAGTAAAATAAAAGACAGAGTCCAAGTGTGTCTGTTGAGAAGCCAATGCTTTTATTTATCTGAACAAAAACTTTCCAATGAAAGTTTCCATGGCCCCAGAAGCCTGTTGAGGCCTGAACTTCAGCCTTGCCATCTGAAAACATGAGCAATCATCAAATTCATCAGGTTCCCGATTAACATTTGTGCAGAAGGTTTGACTGTAACAATTTTAATTATTTTTTCAGGCTTGAAAGGCATGGATTATCTCCCTATTGTAGATGTGTGTATTTTTATTTCTCTCTGAGTGTATTTGTCTGCAAACGTATAATCTGAGTCATGTATCATGAGTCATGTATCAGGACGTAGTAAAAATTAGTTAGTAGGAATGAGACCGTGTCCCACAGACCCTGCTGCTACGTGGGCGGGGAGGACGATGAGAAGGAGAAGAACGGTGATGCTTTGTTCTGGCTGGGCAGGGAGTGAGCAGGTCATGCAGTGCTGGCTGGGCTGGGAAGGGGGCAATCATGGCTACCGCCAGCAGTAGCTTGAATACCATGACTGAAGCTAGTGTTCGCCGTGCAGGGGGAGAAATGAGATGCCCTGTTGTCCCATAAAGCCTGTCACTGCTTGAGTGGGGAGGAGAACAAGGAGAAAAACAGCTACTCAGGTGGCTCCTGCCCCCCCCCTCCCCGCTGCCGCTGCCAGCAACTTGAATGCCCCGACTGAAGCAGGGATCCGCACTCTCTCTCATACACAAACACAAACAGAGTTTGGAGAGCACCCTTCCTCTCTCTCTCTCTGTCTTGCTGCGGCAGAAGTTGCAGCGCTTCGGTGCTTTGCTGGCGGGGCACCCAGTTAAGCTGGTACAGGGATTGGGGGGGGAAGCTCCATACCTACTCTCCGCCTTGATTCGTACTCCACTCCCACTGCCTCACTCCCAGCAACCTGGGTGCCCTGGCGGAAGATCGCTCTTTCTCCCATAAAAACACAAACACACACACACACACAATCTCTGTCTCTCTCTGTCTCTCTCTGTTTCTCTTGTACCATTTGCAACCATTTTATGCACAATTAACGATATACTTTTATTTGAATCTTATAGACAAAGAAGATAGCAATAGGAGCATTCTGGACACTGAGGATAACAAGCAACATTGAAAAGGAAAACAAATCAGTCTAGATATCAAAGTGTTTTCCATTTCCTTCAGAGAGCCACACAATTCTCCAACTTCCTCCGCAGGTGAGAGAGAAACGAGAGAAAATCTAGAAGAGATTTCTAGCTGGGAAACGGAGAGTGTGAATTCAAGCATATATTACATGAATGGTCAAGGGAGATTATTTTTCCATTCAGCAAAAGAGGGAAATATCTGGAAGTTACTGGGGAGGAAAAGGACAATTGGAAAACCACGTAGAGCAGACAGTGTGACAAGCATTGCTCTGGGAGGAAGAAAACGGCTTGAAACAAAACACCACCAAACAAGGGACCATCCATATTTTTAATGTCTTCGGGAATATGAGTTGTGGAAAAGCTCCTTAGACGTGCCAGTTGTGTGAAAGATACAACTTGCAAATCATAGTTGATTATGCATGAGAGGATCCAGACTGGAGAAAAGCCATACGAATACTCTGAATGTAGCAAAACCTTTGGTCACAACAACTCCGTTTTGTTTCATGGAAGGACCCACACAGGACAGAAGCCCTAAAAGTGCTCCCAATGCGATAAATGCTTTAGCAAGTATGGCAACGTGGACTCACACCAAGGAGAAATTGTTTGAATGTCCTGAATGTGGGAAATGTTTCTGTGATAAATCCAGCCTGGTTACACACCAGAGAACTCACGCAGGAGAGAAACACTTTGAGTGTCCTGATTGTGGGAAAAGTTTCAGTCAAAATTCTCATCTCGTTTTACACCAGAGCACTCACACAGGAGAGAAACCCTTTCAATGTCCTGATTGTGGGAAAAGTTTCAGTACTAATTCCAACCTGGTGACACACCAAAGGACTCACACAGGAGAGAAACCCTTTCAATGTCCTGATTGTGGGAAAAGTTTCAGTACTAGTTCCAACCTGGTGACACACCAAAGGACTCACACAGGAGAGAAACCCTTTGAGTGTCGTGATTGTGGTAAAAGTTTTAGTCACAATTCCAGCTTGGTGATACACCAGAGGACTCATACAGGAGAAAAGCCCTTTAAATGTCCTGATTGTGGGAAAAGCTTCAGTAACAATTCTAACCTGGTGATACACAGGAGGAGTCACACAGGAGAGAAACCCTTTGAATGTCCTGATTGTGGGAAAAGCTTCAGTAACAATTGTAACCTGGTGATACACAGGAGGAGTCACACAGGCGAGAAACCCTTTGAGTGTCCTGATTGTGGGAAAAGTTTCAGTCGAAATTCTCATCTCGTTTTACACCAGAGCACTCATACAGGAGAGAAACCCTTTCAATGTCCTGATTGTGGGAAAAGTTTTAGTCAGCTTTCCAACCTGGTGAAACACCAAGGGACTCACACAACAGAGAAACCCTTTCAATGTCCTGATTGTGGAAAAAGTTTTAGTCAAAATTTCAGCCTGGTGACACACCAGAGGACTCACACAGGAGAGAAACCCTTTGAATGTTCTGATTGTGGTAAAGGTTTTAGTCACAATTCCAGCCTGGTGAAACACCAGAGGACTCACAAAGGAGAGAAACCCTTTCAATGTCCTTATTGTGGTAAAAGATTTAGTCAGAATTCCAACCTGTTGGCACACCAAAGGACTCACACAGGAGAGAAACCCTTTCAATGTCCTGATTGTGGTAAAAGATTTAGTCAAAATTTCAGCCTGGTGACACACCAGAGGACTCACACAGGAGAGAAACCCTTTGAATGTTCTGATTGTGGTAAAGGTTTTAGTCACAATTCCAGCCTGGTGAAACACCAGAGGACTCACAAAGGAGAGAAACCCTTTCAATGTCCTTATTGTGGTAAAAGATTTAGTCAGAATTCCCACCTGTTGGCACACCAAAGGACTCACACAGGAGAGAAACCCTTTCAATGTCCTGATTGTGGTAAAAGATTTAGTCAGAATTCCAACCTGTTGGCACACCAAAGGACTCACACAGGAGAGAAACCCTTTGAATGTCCTGATCGTGGTAAAGGTTTTAGTCACAATTCCCACCTGTTGGCACACCAGAGAACTCACACAGGGGAGAAACCCTTTGAGTGTCCTGATTGTGGTAAAGGTTTTAGTCACAATTCCAGGCTGGTGATACACCAAAGGACTCACACAGGGGAGAAACCCTTTGAGTGTCCTGATTGTGGTAAAAGTTTTAGTCACAATTCCAACCTGGTGAAACACCAGAGAACTCACACAGGAGAAAAACCCTTTGAATGTTCTGATTGCGGAAAAAGTTTCAGTCAGAGTTCCAGCCTGGTGACACACCAGAGAACTCACACAGGAGAGAAACCATTTGAGTGTCCAGACTGTGGGAAAGATTTCAGTATTAGGACTACCCTTCTAAATCATATGCTTATACACACAGGGGAGAAACCATTTGAGTGTGCCGAATGTGGATGGTGCTTCAGGAGAAATTCCACCCTTATTGCACACAAGAAAATTCACATGAGGCCCCAAGTGATGAGTGTAGAAAAGATTTGAATTTCATTTCTAAAGTCCCTCTGTAAATCCAACTGAGAAATTGACTATTTAATTTGAGTACAAAGAATTTGCCTAATTTTTTATAGGCAAATATGTAATGGCATTAAACTGGAAGGAGGAAGGAAAAAATGGCAACATATTAGTGTGATAATGCCTACCTGGTCATTAGCAGCAGAACTTGCTGGATATGGGTAGTTCTTGGGTTACGAATGTAGTGGATCCTACCCATTCCATCCGAAACTTGAGAAGTTATGGGAGTGAATCTCTTACATTGAACGACATCACTCCCTGCTTTCGCCCACACGGTCATTGCTTTCTTGCTCCAGATCAGCTTGACAAGGCATCTGGCGCCAATAAAGCAGCCCTGAGAGGCTGTGCGCGACTTCTTAGGGTTGCTTTCTCATTGGCAAATCACTTGAGGATTGCGTTCCTGTAGGCTTTGGCAGCCCTTTGCAAAAAGCCTTTGCCTGTAGGAACAGGTACTTCGTAGGGACACACCCCACTCCTCCCAAGCTCAGTTGGTGGCAACAAAGGCAGTTTGCAAAGGGCTGCTGAGGCCCTTTGGGAATGCAATCTCCCAGCAGGCCTTGGCAAGGAAACGGCAAATGGAGGGAAGGCCTGAAAGACTGAAGTCTTCCCTCCATTTGCAAACGTCCATGCCTCAATTCACAGAGAATAGATCCCTAAAGTGTGAGATTACTCAAGACTACTGACCTTGTGTGATCTCGCGGTACGTTAGGCCTCTGTCCTCTGAATGCAGGCAAATAAAGCACAACAGAGAGATCTTTGCAAGGTAAGTCACTCTCCACAGGCAAAATGCCTGTGAAGACTCAGCTGGGGTTGGGAGAATAGGGGTGAATATAACAGAGCCTCTGCGGTCGTTCGTAAGGATGAACAACAGTCGTGGTGCTCCAGTATTCATAATTTCGGGATTTGTTTGTAAATGCTGGGGGGAAGGGGGGGCTTATCGTGTAACTTTGAACATTTGCTAAGAGAACACTTGTAACCCAAGGATTACCTATATTTATTTTTGTAGAAATTGTAAAAATCTTTTTGGAGTGGTTGCTGCCAAGGATTTAGGATCAAAGAGTTTCAGTGGGTGAGAGATTAAAGGAAGCCAACTTCATTGGTGCTGGCCAGAGATGCTTCCAAGAACACCCATGCTAAATGTCTTGTGCGTCTGTAACTTTGCATACACAGAAGTTTTCATTAGGTCAAAGAGGGAAAATCACAGAACCAGCAGGTCTTGAAAAGCGGGGCTTGGGAAGAGGGGATGACTGTCTATATATGCTGAGAGAAATGTTTCCAAAAGGCATTTCAAAAGGTTGGAAGAAAGATTGGTAATACAGATGTGCATACAAAAATGTATCAAAGTTGCCCCACTCTTTTTTTGATACACATTCCTTTTTTTAATTCAAAATTTTAATTAATAAAGTATGCAAAACAAACTAAAACAATTGATACAGAGAAGCAGGAAAGGAGTCGAAAAAAAGAAAAAATGATATAATGCACCTTCCCCCTTTTTCTACGTTGAGAAATTGTCATCACCCATTCCTCTTTGGAAATTACCTCTGCTCAGTTTACCAGAATAAAATCTTCCTTGAAAATAGATCCTGTCCTAAAGTCCATTCCTCACAGTAATCCAGTCCAACATTTCTCTTTCACATTGTTCATAGGAACAGGGAGGTTTTCTCTATGCACAGGTAGCAAGCAGCAAAGCTTTAATGAATACATCATATCGGCAAAAATGAGGGCAAAAGCAGATCTATTTCCCATGCAAATGCACATAGTTAACATTCAAGTTTTCCCTCCCTGCTATTAGGCCAGGACACATTGTCCAATGGAGACTTCTAGTGTTGTTGTGAGAAAGTCTTTTTTGGCTCTGGTAAACCTGCCGAAACGTCCTTGGTTCCCATGGCTGGCATCGATTTCTGGAGCTTTGTTCTATCTCCCCCTTCTGTCGCCCCATAGTTTTTTTTTGCAAACTGAGAAATGATAATAGTTGCAACACCAAAAATGCCATTTGAAGCTTGACACACTCTGCACACTGGATTCCACAAAAGCATTGGCAGCCCTCTGATCAGCCCTGATCTAAAGCAGAACTGCAGCTTATATATCGTGGGTGCACTACATTACAAAGATATAAAACGGGTAGGAACCAACTTGATGTTGGAATTTTTTTTGATTATCTCATTTAAGAGACCTCATTATTCTAGGAGAGGAGTCGGTGCTAACTTTCTACACTACATATTTCTTCACTCCCGAGATTTCATTCCATTGGTGGTACATGCTTTAAAACTGGTTCTCCTTCATATTAGGGTTAACTTGTGATTTTGTATACATGTTCTTTTCTTGGAAACAATATAGAACTGATAATGCCACTGCTGTCCTCTGTGATTTTTTTTAACTTCCATACCTAGCAAACAAAACATAGGATTTTGTACACTATCCATGGTGCACTATCCATTTATAATCCTGACACAACTGTGTTTAACCTAGGATTTTTTAAATAATAGCTATCGAACACTTTTTGGGTTGTTCAGTTTTATAGACCTTCCTTGCTTACCACATACTACTCAGCCTTCACAATTACACTGGTACTGAAAAAGTAGACTTACAAGTGTTTCTCAAAGTTGTGGCCATCACAGTTATTTGGGGGCAGCCCTGGCTTGCAATTACGATAGTTGCTGAGTTCCACAGTCATGGAATTGCTATTTGGAACCTTCACAATTGGCTTCCCACAAACAAAAATGACAGGAAGTTGTAAGTCACAGTCATGGTACATTGCACTGAACGGAACATGGTGATTTGCTTAATGACCACAGCTACAACAGATATTGTAAGTTGGCATGGTTATGTGTCAGTGTACTGTGAGAAGCAATCACAAACCCACCCACCCTGAGAATGAAATGTTTTGGGGAATATTAAAGAGAGGCAGAATATTATATTTACCCAAAGGAGAAATGGAGAAAAAAAATCTTAACAAAGGCAGAAAGTATCTTTAGAGATTTTGTGCCCATTAAGAAATCCAGGCCAGCCTATTCACAAAGAAAAAGCTTTCAGCTCCAGTTGATGGGATTAAAATTTCCCTTCCCCCACCCAAATTCTAAGGACAGGATTTTTAAGGACCTTTTAGGATACAATGGATGGAAACTGATCAAAGTGAGATTCGAGGAATCGAAAAGAACCTACTGCCATGGAATCACTGAAAACATCTTCCAAACACCTTGATGGAGATTGGACAAGTGTGCGTTTCCACCTCCTGTCGCTAGATGGCGGTCAGGTAACATATGTGCCTAGAAAGCCATCTACACCATGCTTGCGTTTAAAAAAGGAGTTTTAAACCATTGCTAGAAAGGATAGGAGGAGAGAAGCGCAGAGGAACTTCCTCTTCCGGATGACTCATGGGAGGAGGAAGGTGTGCAGGGCGGCTCTTCCAAGTTTGAAGTTTAATAGCATTTGTATGCTGCCCAATCCAGAGTCGAAGGATCGAAGCAGCTTTAAGGTGAGTGGAGGGCCGGTGGGAGGAGAGTCCTGGAGCAAGTCGGGCCCTTCGGTTCCTCCACCGCCTGGAAGCAGAGAAGCAACTGGGCTGAAGCATCTCAGCTGCTGCTGCTGCAAGTTCCTTCCCTCCCCGAATTTAAGCCCACTGGGGCTGCCCGCTGTGAAACTGGTGGCTGGAATTTTCCTTCTGGTGGAAAGATTGAAAAAGTCTCTTTTAAATTAAGGTGGATTCTTTGGGAATGTCTTCCCTCCAGAGGTTGTGGGTGCTGCCATCACTGGAGGGTTTTCAGGGGAGATTGAACAGCCATGTGTTGCTTGTGCTGATATGCTGTGCTTGATTTTTGTCAAACATGTCACTGTGCATTATGGTCTGGTCTATGCAAAGGACAGTGTTCCAGAAGTCCTGTGGTTTGTCCAGGTGCAACTTTGCAAATCTCAGCCATGTTGCTATGACCTTTTTAGAGAGAAGAGCAATCCTTCCAAATGAATCAGAGTTGTTCCATTTTTTCTAATTGCACTGTCATGAATCTTAATATTTAATATGCTAACTGAAGCCTGTAGAGTCTGATATATAACCTTTTTTTTAAAAAAATCTCTCGCCATTGCATCGTCTGGCCTTGGGGTGAATTTTCTTGGATGTCCACTCTTGAAAAGATTGGCGAGTACCGTATTTTTTGGAGTATAAGACACACTAAGATTTTGAAGGGGCAGATTAAAAAAAAGTAGGTAGGTAGATAGAGTTAGAGAGAGGGAGAGAGAGAGTGGATAGGTAGGTAGGTAGATGGCGTGAGAGAGCGAAATACAGTACGTAGGTAGGGAGAGAGAGGTACGTAGATAGAGGGATAGAGAGAGAGAAATACAGTAGGTAGGTAGGGAGAGAGTGTAGGTAGGTAGGTAGACGGATAGAGAGAAATAGAAAGAGAGAGAAATACAGTAAATAGGGAGAATAGCAATAGCAGCAATAGCAGTAGACTTATATCTCTTTCCTTTCAGGCCTCTCTAAGCGGTTTACAGAGAGTCAGCATATTGCCCTCAACAATCTGGGTCCTCATTTTACCCACCTCGGAAGGATGGAAGGCTGAGTCAACCCTGAGCCGGTGAGATTTGAACCGCTGACCTGCTGATCTAGCAGTAGCCTGCAGTGCTGCATTTAACCACTGCGCCACCTTGGGTAGGTAGGTAGGTAGGTAGGTAGGTAGGTAGAGGGATAAAGAGAGAGAAATACAGTAGATAGGTAGGGAGAGAGGTAGGTAGATAGAGGGATAGAGAGAGAGAAATACAATAGGTAGGTAGGGAGAGAGTGTGTGTAGGTAGGTAGTATCCAAGTGTATTTATCCATGTGCTGGAGAAGGAAACAGCTGACAATCTGCAGCACTTGATCAATGTAATTCTCATCAATCAGTTAAAGAGCTTTTGGAAAAGAAAAGTTTTTGCACAATGCAAACGTCCCCAAAACAGTCCATTTTTCACGAACATGGGCCCTTTTTTTTCAAACAAAAGGTAAGGACAGCCTTGGGGGGGCTTGCAGAGTGCTCCGGGGTGGCAAAAACGAAAACGGGCCCATGTTTTGTCAAAAAACCTGCATACATAGCCTTATAGAGTGCTGCTGGTGGGGGAGCAAAAATGGACCATTTTTGCTTATTTCTGCCCTCCCCAGCCCCCAAGAGCTCTCTGAAAGCTTCCACAAGAGTATGCATGGCCATTTTGGTGGAGGGGCGGGGCTTCAGAAGGCAAAAAAGTGCTATATTCGGTATATAAGACGCACCCAGATTTTCAGTCTCTTTTGAGGAAAAAAGTTGCGTCTTATGATGCTGATGATCAATTGATAGGCCAGAGTTTGCAGCAGCAATCACATCAATTGATCAAGAGCACTTTATTAGCAGTATTTGGCTGTCACTGTGACGCTCCATCATTGGAGGCTTTTCAAAAGACACAAGAGAGTGACTTGTCTGAAATGGTATACGGCAGTGATGGCTAATCTTTTTTGGCCTCCGTGCCAAAAGCAGGGGTAGAGCAGTGGGGATCATGTTCGGGCATGCCCACACCCATAATTCAATGCGCGGAACACCCCCGCGCATGTGCAGGCAACCAGCAAACCACCCATCGCATTTGGCACAGTTTTTTCGCCCTCCCCAGGGTCCAGAGGCTTTCTAGGAGCCTGGGGAGGGTGAAAACACCCTCCCCCCCCCCGGAGGCCCTCCGGAGGCTTCAGGAGCTTCCCTGAAACCTTCGGAGGGTGAAAAGGGAACCATGGGGAACCCGGAAGTTTGGGAATGATGACTTCCGGGTTCCCCATGGGTACGATGAAGCCTCCAGAGGGCAAAAAGGGATCTACGGACAGTTTTTGCCCTCTGGAGCCTTCAGGGAAGCCTCCTGAAGGTCCCTGAAGGCTCCAGAGGGTGAAAAATGGTCCTACGGGGAACCTGGAAGTTCAGGAAATGGGAACTTCCAGTTTGTCCGTAGCTCCGATTTTCAACCTCTGGAACCTTCAGGAGGCTTCCCTGAAACCTCGGGAGGCCAAAAACCGGCCCTACAAGCAAACCAGAAATGACAATCACATGTATATGGTCTCCTGCTTTAGCAGGGCTTGGATTAGAAAACCTCCAAGGTCCCTTCCAATTCTGTTATTCTCTTCTTTTCTGTTGTAATGATATTTATTATGTCTTGATAAGTAAAACCATAGAAATCAAAGAGGGTGTAGTTTCTTTTTCACTGGACTGTATTTGAAAACAACCCTTTGCGCTGCTAAGAATTCATTGATTGACCCAGTCAACAAGCGAATTTCATCATTGAATGGATCTGGGTAGTCTTCCATGTGTCAAATGAATCATGATTAATGTAAAATTATTGTAGCTTTGTGGCATGTTTGCTTTTTCATTGTAACATAAGCTTTTTTCTTTTTTTCTCATCTTCTGCAACCATTTTATGCACAATTATACACTTTCATTTGAATCCTATAGACAAAGAGGATGGCAATATGAGCACGCTGAACAATTGAGGAAAACAAGCAACATTGAAAAGGAAAACAAATCAGTCCAGAAATCAAAATGTTTTCCACTTCCTCCAGAAAAACACACAATTCTTCACCTTCCGGGTAAGAGAGGCACAGCGCCCCCCTGCGGGGTATAAAAGTGGGCGGGGTATACGTAAAATATTTTACACAGATTAACTAAGGGGAGAGCTTGGGACGACCACTTTCCTCGCGGCAGTGGGCTGGCTCGGCGGCTCGGGCTCCTTTTCTCCCTTTTCCTGCTTGGGTTTCGGGACGCCTTCCTGAAAATCCCACCCCTGGCTATGGGCGAAGCGACCAGGAAGAAGCAGGAGGTGAGAGGAAGCCCGGATTCTGCAGCTCCTCGTCTTCTCTGGGCTTGGAAGTCCGGCAGGAAGGGAAGGGGAGGAGGCGGCGGCGCGGCTGTGGCTCAGTTTTCACACACACACCCCCTCCCTTCTTCTGATTTGCTCTGTGAAAGGGCTTCACTGCCGAAGCATTTTGGTTTAAAAAAAAAAAAACACAACACCGTCCCTTTCTCTCTCAAGTTAACAGGGCCAACCCCAGTGGTGCATTTTATCTGGGGGACGACACACACACAAACACACACACACACACACGACACGTGCGGCAGGAGGAGCAGCATTCTCCGCGTTCTCGGCTGCCACAAACGCCACGCAATTAGGGAATCTCCTTTTGGGGGTGTGTGTGAGACGCTGACAGAAAAAGGGCAAGCAGTGGCCGCGTGAGGCGGCCTTGAGAGCTCCAAACGACCTACCGTACTGGCTGGTGAGGTTAGTTCTCTAAAGGCCGTTGAAAGCTCCGGGGAAACCCCTTTTTCCGCCCTCGGAGCCCCCGGTGCTTCCTCACCCCCCCCCCACTTTTTCCTCTTTGGTTCACCCCACCCCCACCCTCAAGGGCCCGGGACTCTGGGAAAGTGTGCAGCTGGGGAGCTGGGGAGGAGAGAACGTCTACCGTTCCTCACGGGAGGCACTTCGAGCCCCGCCGTATCTGAGAGGCTCTTAGTCGTCAGTGTGGGAGAGGAGAGAAAGGTTAAAATGTTTTTGAAACATAAAAAGAATCCTTTGTGGGCAAACCTAAAGCTGCTGGGCTGCACGGGCTTGCTGTAAATTGAGGGCATGTTTTGCCTTTATTTATTTTGCCGCCTCCCCTTCCCTTCCTCGGAGGGGAACGCTCGGAGCAAAAGGGACCCCCGCCTCGTTAAAGCCGCATCCGACGCTTCACCTACAAACGATCCCGATTCTCCCGCGTCCTTCCTTCCCTCCCTTCAATGTACTCTTCCTATAAAGAGAAGGGAAGCGTGACAAGCTCCGGGCAGGAGATGGGCTCGCGTAGAGGTACCAGAAGTTTAACGGTTTCACCTAAGCCACAGCTCATCCTCTCTTGGGACAGCCTTCCGCCGACATTAAAACGATGCGTGAACTTGCGAAAAACTGTGGCAGGCACGGAGGGGAGGGAGGGAGCGAAAAAAGAAGCCAGAAACGGATATTTTCTCCTTCTCGTGAAGGGGGGAGGATCTGGTGCTTTCCGGCTCGGGCTCCTTTTCTCCCTTTTCCTGCTTGGGTTTCGGGACGCCTTCGTGAAAACCCCGCCCCTGGCTATGGGCGAAGCGACCAGGAAGAAGCAGGAGGTGAGAGGAAGCCCGGATTCTGGAGCTCCTCGCCTTCTCTGGGCTTGGAAGTCCGGCAGGAAGGGAAGGGGAGGAGGCGGCAGCGCGGCTGTGGCTCTGTTTTCACACACACACACACTCCCTTCTTCTGCTTTGCTCTGTGAAAGGGCTTCACTGCCGAAGCATTTTGGTTTAAAAAAAAAAAACACACAACACCGTCCCTTTCTCTCTCCAGTTAACAGGGCCAACCCAAGTGGTGCATTTTATCTGGGGGACGACACACACACACACACACACACACACGACACGTGCGGCAGGAGGAGCGGCGTCCTCCACCCTCTCGGCTGCCACAAACGCCACGGAACGAGGGAATCTCCTTTTGGGGGGGGGTGAGACGCTGACACAAAAAGGGCAAGCAGTGGCCGCGTGAGGCGGCCTTGAGAGCTCCAAACGACCTACCGTACTCCGTTTTCACACACACACATACCCTCCTTTCTTCTGCTTTGCTCTATGAAAGGGCTTCACTGCCGAAGCATTTTGGTTTTTAAAAAAAAAAAAAACACCGTCCCTTTCTCTCTCCAGTTAACAGGGCCAACCCAAGCGGTGCATTTTATCTGGGAGATGACACACACACAGGAAAGTGTGCAGCTGGGGGGCTGGGGAGGAGAGAGCATCTACCGTTCCTCACGGGAGGCACTTCGAGCCCCGCCGTATCTGAGAGGCTCTTAGTCGCCGAGCGGTTTTGTTTTTTAAAGCCGAAGGGCTCGGGGCTGAGGGCAGAAGAAGGGCTACGGTCGTTAACGCCGTCCGCCTGAACCTCGCTGCATCCGGCTCTTTAACGAGGGGGTCCCTTTTGCTCCTAGCGTTTGCGAAACTGTGGCTCTGGGAACTATAAAAGGGGATAAACAAGTTTGGAGGCTCCGTCGTCGCCTCTGCCGCTTCCTCGCTCTGCCAACTGGCTGGGTGTCGAGAAGGTGCCAAAGAGGAAGAGATCAAATGAATCACCCGAACAATAACAAAGGAGCGGAGAAAGCACCAGATCCTCCCCCCTTCACGAGAGGGAGAAATCCGTTTCTGGCTTCTTTTTTTGCTCCCTTCTGGCAGGCACGGGAGAGGAAGCGCCGGAGGAGACGCCTAGAGCACCTATGGAGGTCCGATAAATCCGAATCGAACCGAGCACTCTTAACAACTTGCATCAAGGAGTACATCAGGGCACTTAGGACAGCAAAAAGATCGTATATTGCCACCTTGGTTGCGTCCGCTGAGTCTCGCCCAGCCGCCCTGTTTAGGATAACCCGTTCCCTCCTAAATAGGAGAGATACGGGGGACTCCTTGCAGGGTAGGGCTGAAGACTATGTCCAGTTCTTAGCGGACAAAGTTGCTCGGTTTCAGTCGGATTTGGACTCCACCTTTGCAGATCCAGCCGAGGCACAGGAGGATAATTTGGCGGACCATCGCTGGGTTGAGTTTCAGGATCTAAACCAAGGAGGCCTCTGGGATCCGCCACCTCGGAGCGGCCGTAGTGGCGCAATCCGGTCAAGGGACTCCGATGCTGCCGAGTGCCAGGCAGCAACCAGAGTCTCCACCGGACTGTGGGCGAGAGTATCAGGAATAACCCCAAGCTCCGTCTGGAACCTCAAGGGGTCCATAAGTTGCCTGGGGCGGAACCACCTGGTCAGTTCCTCCTCCCTACAGTGGGGGTTTGGTCTCCGGAAGTCAAGCCTCAGTAGGCAGTGGTCTGACCACGACAGGGGTATGATCTCATTACCCCTCAAACCAAGATCACAAGTCCACTGCTCCGAGAGGAATACAAGGTCGAGCATGTGACCCGCTGAGTGGGTTGGGCCCCGAATTACCTGGGTCAAGCCCATGGCTGTCATGGAAGCCATGAACTCCTGCGCCCCATCAGAGTGTTCACCGAGCGAAGGCAAATTGAAATCCCCCAGGACCATAAGCCTGGGGAACTCAATTGCTAGCTCGGCTACCGACTCGAGGAGCGAGGGGAGGGCTGCTGCAACGCTGTTGGGAGGCAGGTACATTACACCATGATGGTACACCAACGCACTGTTGGTGCGTATGCGGGAGTGGTCCGAGGAGGCTTTAATAGACAGTTTTATGAATGGCCTGAACCAAGATATATACCACAACTGTGTTAACAGAAGGGCCCCACACAACCTGCAACGTTGGTACGAGCTGGCAGCAGATGTGGAGATTGACCTAGCCAGGAATAAATACTGGGGAGACAGTGATAAAGGTAAAAATCTGGGAAATGTTTCCAGGAGACCAAATACTGAATGCGACCTCTATGTTTTCTGGAGTCTACGATTTCTTTAACTTCAAAATGTTGCTCTCCCTCAATAAGAAGAGGGACCGGAGGTGAAGGTTGAGGCGGACGAAAGGAAGAAGTGTGTTCTGGTTTCAACAAGTTCACATGAAATACAGGAAAAATTCTTCTAAGGTTCTTCAGCAGCTCCAACTTCACCGACACAGAATTTATGATTTTTACAATGGGGAACGGACCTAAGTACTTTGGCCCCGGCTTCTTCAATTTTTGGGTGGTTTGTAGGAACTTGGTGGACAAAAACATTCTATCCCCAAGTTGGTACTCTTTAGGTTTAACCCTTTTCTTATCCACCTGCTTTTTGTGAGTCTGGTGAGCCGCATCTAATGCTTTGCGGGTCATTGGCCAAAATTGCTGAATTTGATCATTTCCCTCTAGGAAGTGTCGCCAGGTCATCACAGCCCATCTAGCAGCAAAAGCTTCCTTTTCCCATATGGCCCATCTCCTTTCTATCTCTGTAAGCTTACGTGAGGTGTAAGCGCATGGTTGCAATTTACCCTCGGCATTACAATACAATAGCAGAGTTGGAAGGGACCTTGGAGGTCTTCTAGTCCAACCCCCTGCCTAGGCAGGAAACCCTATACTATTTCAGACAAATGGCTATCCAACTTCTTCTTAAAGACTTCAAAGTTGGGGCATTCACAACTTCTGGAGGCAAGTTGTTCCACTGATTAATTGTTCTAACTGTCAGGAAATTTCTCCTTAGTTCTAAGTTGCTTCTCTCCTTGATTAGTTTCCACCCATTGCTTCTTGTTCTACCCTCAGGTGCCTGGGAAAATAGTTTGACTCCCTCTTCTTTGTGGCAACCCCTGAGATTTTGGAACACTGCTATCATGTCTCCCTTAGTCCTTCTTTCTATTAAACTAGACATACCCAGTTCCTGCACCCGTTCTTCATATGTTTTAGTGTCCAGTGCCCTAATCATCATTGTTGCACTTCTCTGCACTCTTTCTAGAGTCTCCACATCTTTTCTACATTGTGGGGACCAAAACTGAATGCAGTATTTCAAGTGTGGCCTTACCAAGGCCTTATAAAGTGGTATTAACACTTCACGTGATCTTGATCCTCTCCCTCTGTTTATGCAGCATAGAACTGTGTAGGCTAAAAAAGCTGCCAAAAAGACAGCTGTTGCACATTGCTGGCTCATATTTAAATGGTTGTCCATTAGGACTCCAAGATCCCTTTCACAGTTATTACTGTTGAGCAAGGTTCCACCTATACTGTATCTATGCATTTCGTTTTTGTTGCCTAAATGTAGAACCTTACTCTTTTCAGCACTGAATTTCATTTTATTAGATACTGCCCAATGTTCAAGTCTGTCAAGATCCTTCTGTATCTTTAGCCTATCTTCTGGAGTGTTGGCTATTCCTGCCAGCTTGGTGTCATCTGCAAATTTGATGAGTTCCCCATTTATTCCCTCATCCAAATCATTGATGAAGATGTAGAAGAGTACTGGGCCCAAAACAGACCCTGTTTTGGGCCTAGTACTGGGGTACTCAACTGCATACTTCCCTCCATGAAGATGCAGTTCTATTGAGGACTACATGATCAGTGCGGTTGGTCAGCCAGTTACAAATCCATTTGGTGGTGATGCCATCTAACCCACATTCTTCTACTTTATCTAGTAGTAGGTTATAGTCTACCTTATCAAATGCCTTACTAAAATCCAAGTAAACTATATCGACGGCATTCCTCTGGTCCACTGTCACATTATCAAAGAATGCAATAAGATTAGTATGGCATGATCTGTTTTTGACAAACCCATGTTGGCTTTTGGCTATTACTTTGTTTGTTTCTAGGTGTTCGCTAATTTGTTGTTTGATTATGTTTTCCAGAATCTTTCCTGGCATTGAGGTCAGGCTGATAGGTCTGTAGTTTCCTGGATCTGTTTGTTCCCCTCTTTTGAAGATGGGAACCACATCAGCTCTTTTCCAGTCCTCTGGTGGTTCCCCGGTGTTCCAGGATCTCTGAAAGATATACTTCAGTGGTTCTGAGATCTCGTCTGCCAGTTCCTTCAGAACCCTGGGGTATAATCCGTCTGGTCCTGGAAATTTGAATTCATCTAGGGTAGACAGGTGCTCACTTACCATTTTCTTCCTTATTTCAACTTGTGTTCCTAATCTGATTTTTGTGGTGCTGTTTTTGATAGGTTGGACTGTTTTATGCCTATGCGTAAAGACAGATGGAAAACATGAGTTAAATAATTCTGCTTTCTTCCTGTTGCTTGTCACCTACTTGCCACTTTCTCCCAGCAATGGACCAATTGTTTCCTTAATTTTTTTCTTGTTTTTAACATGTTGGAAGAAACTTTTTTTTATTTTTTACTTTTGTGGCAAGCCTTTCTTCATTGTGAGCCTTAGCTTTCCTCACTTCATCTTTACATGTTCGGGCTATTTGCTGATATTTGTTCTACTACTTGTGTTTGCATAATGCCTTAATTATATCCTCCACTTTCCACTTTTTATACTTACCTTTTTTGTCTTTCAATTTGCCAGAGAGTTCTTTATGGATCCAGTAGAGGGCACTTTAAGTCCTGAGTGGTCATCATCTGAATCGGTTTCACTTTCTCCCATGGAAGAGGAGGGTTCCTTCTCCTGGCCTGGAGAAAGGACATCAACACCTTCCACGCTTTCCAGGGCAGTTTCACAGCGTCTCCCTAGTTGCCAGCCAGGTTCCTCCCTACCAGCCAGGGTCAGTTTTGGGACATGTCTAGCGTAGCAGTTGGGTTCCCAATGCCCCTCCTTTCCTGCTTTTGGTGCCTCCTCAGATCTCCCCCGCATGCGCACCAACAGCTCACAAAACTCCTGTGTGTACTCAGCCTCAGGCCTCCCCTCCTGGGTTAAGGGTTTCATCCTGCTTTTCACCTTTTGATTTGGGCGGTGAAAACGTTTCCTCAAGGCAGTCATAAACCCCTTGTAATCCCTCAGCAGGAGGGAATGATCATTATGCAAGGCTACCATCCAGGCAGCCGCTTTTCCTTCCAAAGCCATAGTAACACTTCTCACTTTGGCAACTTCCGACAAAAAACCTCCCCAAACTCCTGCATGTAATTCCAAACTTGCAGTAAAAAAAACCCCAGTTCTTTGGGATCTCCTCTGTACTTCACTCCACGTGGAAGATCTGAGCATTTGGTGCCTTTGGGGGTTTCCCTCCTCCTTGGGGGAGCATGACCTGCTGCTGTGGCTGGGGCCCCTCCCTCTTGCCCAGCTCCGGTAGCTGTTTTCAGGGACGTTTCAGGGCTAATCAGGTTTTCTGCTCCTCCCTCCGCCTGCTCGGCTAATCCACTTTCCCTTTCAGCAAGACTTACATGGACGTGTCGTCGCTCCCAAACCTCCTAAAGAAGATGTAAAGCATGTGTCATCATGACAGCCTCTCTTTCAGCTGCCTGCCAGTCATCTTCTGGTTTTCCGCTGGTTGTGACCCTTGCCATTACCTTCTCCTGTTTGCTGCAGGAGTTAGATATTTGGGTGCTCCCCCCACGGAAACTTTTAACTCCGGGATGGGTGCGAGCTGAGACCTTGCTTAATGTCAGGCATGCCTTCCTCAATAACCAAGAAAGAAAACTCCTAACCCCATTGTTTGTGGAATTAAAATACTTTTACTGGTTATGAAAAGATAGCTACGAAAGAAAAGCAAGGTCTGAGTCAGAAAAGCGCAAAATCTTACATATCAAACATTGCCCAGCCCCCTCCCTCCAACAACCCCCACCCCATTGCCCACTGCAACTCCCTTAGGTATCATGTGGGTTACATCTCCAAGAACCATCATCAGGTTGGTATGCAGGACGGTTGGCCTTGACCAGGTCCAAACATCGGCCAATAACATGATCAGAAGATGGTGAGAACAAAACTCCCTTTATGACAATTATCTTGAATGTCCAGTCCTAGGAAGATTGGCAACTGTCTTGAATGTTTCCTCTTCTGAATAATCTTCCTCAGTGTAGAATGATGGATTTTAAATTACCGTATTTTTTTGAGTATAAGATGCACCAAGACTTTGAAAAGGCAAATTTTTTTAAAAAGTTTTTGCACTCTGCAGATCACCCAAAAATGGCCCATTTCTCGCATAAACTGGGCCATTTTTGTATCCAAAAAGGGCATGCACAGCCTTTAGGGGGCTTATTGACTGCTCCTGGGGGCTGGGGGAGCAAAAATGAGCGAAAAACGGCCCGTTTTAGCTCATATCTGCCCTCGCCTGCTCTCAGGAGCACTTTGGAAGCCTCCTAAAGGCTATGCACAGCCATTTTGGTGAAGCAGGCAGGGTTACAGGAGGCCAAAAATGTTGTATTTGCTGTATAAGATGCACCCAGATTTTCACCTTTTTTAAAGGGAAAAGGCTGCATCTTATACTCCAAAAAATATATCTGGAAATAGCCTTTTAAATCTTCAAAAATTGATGTACAGCAACAATTGCTTTTCTAAGATCATTACTCTTTGCCATTGTTTTAACACACACCTCAATGTCAGAGACTAGGAAACTCCTACACTTTGGCTTTTATAGATGTAGTCTCTATCTCTGACCCGTGTTGCAACGTGAATCAAGTAAATGCAGTCTTACTGAAGTACTAATGCAAATCTCTGGCATTTTTCATGTTTCAGCTAAGCATGAAAAAATTAAGTTTTGATTCAAAGCAAAATTGTGGTTGCATGATTGCATTTCCATTTTTAGTGTTTTTAAATTTTATAACACCTGTGTTTGAAAACAACTCTTTGCGCTGCTAAGAATTCATTGATTGACCCAGTCAACAACCAATTTCTTCATTGAATGGATATTTGAACTTGGATCTGGGTAGTTTTCCATGTGTCAAATGAATCATGATTAATGTAAAATTATTGTAGGATTGTGGCATGTTTGCTATTTCATTGCAACATAAGCTCTTTTCTTTTTTCCTCCTCTTCTGCAACCATTTTATGCACAATTAAAGATAAACTTTTATTTGAATTTATAGACAAAGAAGATGGCAATAGGAGCACTCTGAACACTGAGGATAACAAGCAACATTGAAAAGGAAAACAAATCAGTCCGGAAATCAAAATATTTTCCATTCCCTTCAGAGAGCTGCACAATTCTCCAACTTCCTCAGCAGGTGAGAGAGAAAATCAAGAAGAGATTTCTAGCTGGGAAACATAGAGTGTGAATTCAAGCATATATTACATGAATGGTCAAGGGAGATTATTTTTCCATTCAGCAAAAGAGGGAAATATCTGGAAGTTACTGGGGAGGAAAAGGACAATTGGAAAACCACGTGGAACAGACAGTGTGACAGGCAATGCTCTGGGAGGAAGAAAACGGCTTGAAACAAAACACCATCAAACAAGGGACCATCCATATTTTTGATCTCTTCAGGAATATAAGTTGTGGAAAAGATCCATAGACGTGCCAGTTGTGTGAAAGTTACAACTTGCAAATCATAGTTGATTACGCATGAGAGGATCCAGACTGGAGAAAAGCCATACAAATACTTTGAATGTGACAAAACCTTTGGTCACAACAGCTCCGTTTTGTTTCATGGAACGACCCACACAACAGAAGCCCTAAAAGTGCTCCCAATGCAGATAAATGCTTTAGCAAGTATGGCAACGTGGACTCACACCAAGGAGAAACTGTTTGAATGTCCTGAATGTGGGAAATGTTTCTGTGATAAATCCAGCCTGGTGAAACACCATAGGACTCACGCAGGAGAGAAACCCTTTCAATGTCCTGATTGTGGGAAAAGTTTCAGTTGGAATTCCAACCTGTTGACACACCAGATGACTCACACAGGAGAGAAACCCTTTGAATGTCCTGATTGTGGAAAACGTTTTAATCATCATTCCAGCCTGGTGACACACCAAAGGACTCACACAGGAGAGAAACCATTTGAGTGTCCTGATTGTGAGAAAAGCTTTAGTCAAAATTCTCACCTTGTTTCACACCAGAGGATTCACACAGGAGAGAAACCCTTTGAGTGTCCTGATTGTGGTAAAAGTTTTAGTGACAATTCCAGCCTGGTGAAACACCAGAGGACTCACACAGGAGAGAAACCCTTTAAATGTCCTGATTGTGGAAAAAGCTTTAGTCAAAATTCTCATCTCGTTTCACACCAGAGGATTCACACAGGAGAGAAACCCTTTGAGTGTCCTGATTGTGGAAAAAGCTTTAATCAAAATTCTCATCTCGTTTCACACCAGAGGATTCACACAGGAGAGAAACCCTTTGAGTGTCCTGATTGTGGAAAAAGCTTTAGTCAAAATTCTCACCTCGTTTCACACCAGAGGATTCATACAGGAGAGAAACTCTTTGAGTGTCCTGATTGTTGTAAAAGTTTTAGTCACTATTCCAGCCTGGTGACACACCAAAGGACTCACACACGAGAGAAACCATTTGAGTGTCCTGATTGTGGTAAAAGTTTTAGTGACAATTCCAGCCTGGTGAAACATCAGAGAACTCACACAGGAGAGAAACCGTTTGAATGTCCTGATTGTGGGAAAAGTTTTAGTCGGATTTCCAACCTGGTGATACACCAAAGGATTCACACAGGAGAGAAACCCTTTGAGTGCCCTGATTGTGGGAAAAGCTTCAGTAACAATTCTAACCTGGTGATACACAGGAGGAGTCACACAGGAGAGAAACCCTTTGAGTGTCCTGATTGTGGTAAAAGTTTCAATACCACTTCCAAGCTGGTGACACACCAGAGGGTTCATACAGGAGTGAAACCCTTTGAGTGTCCTGATTGTGGGAAATGTTTCAGTCGGAATTGTAGTCTCGTTGGACACCAGAGGGTTCACACAGGAGAGAAACCCTTTGAGTGTTCTGATTGTGGTAAAAGTTTTAGTCACTATTCCAGCATGGTGACACACCAAAGGACTCACACAGGAGAGAAACCATTTGAGTGTCCTGATTGTGGGAAAAGCTTTAGTCAAAATTCTCACCTCGTTTCACACCAGAGAATTCACACAGGAGAGAAACCGTTTGAGTGTCCTGATTGTGAGAAATGTTTCAGTGAGAATTCTTGTCTGGTTAGACACCAGAGAATTCACATAGGAGAGAAACCCTTTGAGTGTCCTGATTGTGAGAAATGTTTCAGGGAGAATTCTAACCCTTAGAATTAGTTAAGGATTGTATGATAAAGTGGGCTCAAAATATTGAAGAACCAATAATGTTGGACACATGGGAAAGAATTTGGGTAAGAAATGTGAAATTTACACAAGCCCAAAACCTGAGAGAAAATTTTTACAAGATGTTCTATAGATGGCATTTAGATCCTAAAAGGTTGGCTTCTATGTACTCGAATTTACAACCCAAATGTTGGAGATGTGGTTCTCTCAATGCTACATATTTCTATATATGGTGGACTTGCCAAAAGGTTAAGGCATTTTGGATAAAAAATATGATGGATTATGCAAAATATTTTTAAAAGAAGGATAAAGTTTACTCCTCAGTTATTTTTGTTAGGTATAATTACTGACTGTACAGCGGTAGAGATTAACTTGATTTTGCACTTAATAACGGCAGCAAGACTGTTGGTGGCGCAATACTGGAAGAAGGAAGACTTGCCAACAATTCAAGAATGGACATTGAAAGTCACAAATTTAGCCAAGATGGCTAAAATATCTGCATATCTTAAAGACCACTCAAATGAGAGATATAAACGAGACTGGAAAAAATGGATTGATTACATACAAAATAAATAAATACGGGACTAAGAAATTTCAGATAGCCTATGCTTAAGATCAGGAATGATTTAAATTGTTTAAAGTTAGCTTAGCAAGGAGGAGCTAAGCTCAATATAAAGATATTATTAATTTCTAATTCTTTTTTTTCCTCAATATATTTTAGACTCTGTTTGCTAAAAATCTATACTGTGTACGGGTTCTGGGAAGTCGGGGGGGGGGAGGTAGGTTGTGGGGGTTTGGGGGGGAGAGTGTGGGGGGAGAGGGATATATATCAGGTTAGATAAGATGTGTTAGATCTCAATGTAATTTGACTCCACATGTATACTGTTTTTTTTTTCTTTTTACTTTTTCTTTAAAAATAGGATAGGCCAAGTATATTGACATGTAGCGTAAATACACCAAGGAGAGGAGGAGTGGGAAAGAAGAAAGACGGGCAGAGAGGGATGGGAGAGAGGGTGGGGGGGAGATGAGAAGGATGGGGGGGGGAGTGGATTGTGGAGAGAGGAGTGGTAGAGGGGGAGGGGAAGTAGAATAGAGGGGGATGATAGAGGGAAGATAGAAAGTTGGAGGGTGGTGGAAGAAAGAGGTGTATGGAGAGCGGAAGAGCTATATTGGGTTTCTATTTTCTGGGGCATTGTTGACAAGAGGAATTGATGTAATTATTGTTTAATGGTGTATGGTGTGGGCTATGTAAAGTATACATGTGAGTGCGTGTTATGAAAATGAAAATCTAAATAAAATCTGTTGTGGAAAAAAAAGCAAAAGGAGAGAAACCCTTTGAGTGTCCTGATTGTGGGAAAAGTTTCAGTACCAATTCCAGCCTGGTGATGCATAGGAGGACTCACACAGGAGAGAAACCCTTTAAATGTCCTGATTGTGGGAAATGTTTCAGTCAGAATTCTAGTCTGGTTAAACACCAGAACACTCACACAGGAGAGAAACCCTTTGAGTGTCCTGATTGTGGGAAAAGCTTCAGTAACAGTTCTAACCTGGTGATACACAGGAGGAGTCACACAGGAGATAAACCCTTTGAGTGTCCTGATTGTGGTAAAAGTTTCAATACCAATTCCAAGCTGGAGGGTTCACACAGGAGAGAAACCCTTTGAGTGTCCTGATTGTGGTAAAAGTTTCAATACCAATTCCAAGCTGGAGGGTTCACACAGGAGTGAAACCCTTTGAGTGTCCTGATTGTGGTAAAAGTTTCAATACCAATTCCAGACTGGTGACACACCAGAGGGTTCACACAGGAGAGAAACCCTTTGAGTGTCCTGATTGTGGGAAACATTACAGTCAGAATTCCAGCCTGGTGAGTCCCCAGAGGACTCACACAGGGGGGAATCCTTATGAGTGTCCAGACAGTGGGGAAGATCTCGTAGTAGGGTTAACCTTATAAATTATGTCCTTATACACAGAGGAGAGAAACCATTTGAGTGCCCTGAGTGTGACCTTTGCTTCAGAAAACATTCCACCCGTACACTTTCAGCATAAGAAGTTTCTGAATTTACTTTTTTTTTTTTTTTGCAGAAATTCTGTAATTATGCAAAAATCTTTTTTGGAGTGTTATATGCATTCTTATGGTGATAGATGATAGAAATGCCAAATACAGGTTGTAGTGAACCAGAGTTGTGTGATTCTCTTCTATGTCCTTTTGACCAGCAAATTCAATATGGAAGCCAGATTACCTTAACAACCACGTAACTAATAACAGCAATGATTCACTTATCTGTAACAAGACAAGTGGTTCAATTGGAGCAAAACTTACTTAACAGATGTCTCACTTAGCAAGTGAAATTTTGGGATCCTTTGTTGCAAGTGAAGGACTACCTGTATTTACCCCACATCTCCTTCCTTCTGTCCTGCGTCGTAATTCATATTCTCCAACTAGGCTGTAGACATGAGATCTGACTCCGGCCGAAGGCATGCATGGAATTTTCCCTTTCATGCCAGCCTGATAATAGTCATGGCAACGCTTTAGAAGTTGACATCCGGCTCCCCTCACTTCCCAAAAGCGACCTGTGTGACACAAAGACAATTTGAGTACAGGTATATAACTTAGGGATGTGTCCCTTCCGCAGGCTTGCTTGGATTTTCTGCATGGAATTTTGCTATGAGGCGATCAGCCTGGATATTTCTACTTTTCACCCAAGATGCCTCCGATAATGGGTAGCCCTTCCACTTGATTAAGTATTGGAGTTGTCTCCTGTGCCACCTTGAATCGAGGATTCATTGAACTTCATAATGGGTTTGGCCCCCTATGACCATAGGGCTCGTGTGCTCCTGGAGTAGTGGTCTCAGAGTGGATCCGATCACAGGTTTTAAGAGGCTGCTATGAAACGCTGGGTGTAGCTTCCCCAACAATCAAGGTAGTTTCAATTGCACTGTGACTGGGTTGATGATCTTTACTATAGGGAATGGTCCCATAAACTTCGGCCCCAGTTTCTTGCTAGGCAGTTTTAATCTCAAATATTTTGTGGAGGGGATAAATTGCCTGTAGAAGTTCGCATAACCTAGGAAACTTTGTAGTTGTCTAGGTGTGCGAGCAGGTTGCCAGCCTAAGACGACTTGCACTTTGGCACATCTCTATTCCCTCATTTGACACTCGGTAACCCAGGTAGTCTAACCGTGCACGGTGGAATTCACATTTTGATACCTTGACATACAGGTTGGCTGCCAGAAGTTTTTCCAGAACTTGGCGGACCAGGGGTACGTGGTCATCCATGGTCTCAGTGTAGATAAGAATGTTATCTAGGTAGACGAGGATCCCATTGTAGAGTTGCTCATGCAACACCTTGATTATCAACTCCATGAATACCGCTGGGGCCCCTTGCAGTCCCAAAGGCATCACTTTGAATTGAAAGCTACCTAGGGGGCAGTTGAACGCTGCTTTCCACTCAACTCCCTCTCTGATACGTACTCAGTAGTATGCTTCTCTGAGGTCTAGTTTGGTGAAGACTTTACCCTTGGCCAGATGAGACAGCATGTCCTTCATGAGGGAGACCAGGTAGAGCTTGTGTACAGACAACCCATTTATCCCTCGAAAGTCAACCCACAATCTCATGGTTCCATCTTTTTTTCTATGAACCCCGTTGCTAGGTTTTTGTCTATGTATTTGTGCATCTATTGCATTTCTCGGGGCGTGGGGGCCCTTGATCTCCTAACTCTGCGGGTACCTCCTTGCCACCAGATGGTCGGTCCCCACTTGTCTAGCCAGGAAAGTCCCAGTATGACTGTGTCTGTCATTTTGGGGGCTATTATGAATTGAATTATTTCCCAGTGATCCACTAGTTCTAGTCTCACTGGTTCAGTTAGGTGGGTGGCATAGGCTCCTCCCATTAGGGACCCGTCGACCTGCTTGAACCAGATTGGGTGGGCCAGTTTTTTTGCTCTGATCCCCAATTTCAGGACTGTGGTTAGGTTGATCAAGGACCTTGTGCAGCCTGAGTCTATTAGGGCTTGAAAATTCCCCTGGCTTCCTGTTTTGGGGCTCTGAGGTGTATTGGAAAAAGGAAAGGGTGAATTGATTCACTCACCATTGGGTCATTTTCTCCCTCGTCCTCACTGTCATATGTTTTGGGCGACTGGTTGTCGTTGCCTGGGGTTCCACCACTTTTGTGGGGGGGGAAGGGGTGTCTGGAGCCTGGAGGGCTTTCCCAAACTTGTTGGTGGTCCATTTGGGGCCTCGTTCTGGTCGTGCCCTGGGCGGTGGGGCTGGCCTTGGTTTTGGGGCTGGGGTTGGGCATGCAGCTGCCATGTGGCCCATCTCCCCGCATCTGTAGCATTTTAGCGGAATTCAGGGTGGGCTGGTCTTGGGGCCTGCTGTGGTGCTGTGGTTCCCCGTCGGCTGGGTGGTTTAAGGTTGGGTTGCCCTCTCTATTGTGTGTCCAATTGCTTTCTCATCTCGTTGGTGCACAGCCCGCTGTCGACTTTATTTGGGATGTCGCAGTATGCAGTTACCTGAGCAATTTGCTTGTCCAGGCTTGTTCTGAAAAAATACACCAGCAGCCGCTCTGGTAAAGTGGGTAGCCTTCCTATGACCCTTCTAAATGCATGGATGTGCTCCCTGAATGGGAGGCCTCTCTGCTTTAGGTTGCTGAGTTCCACTTCCGCATATGAGTCCTCCACCTCCTCAAATCTGGCCTCTAACAGTTGCAGGAAGTCATCTATGTCTTGCAGTAGGGGGACTCTCCTCTTGTGGAGGGCGGCTAGCCATTCCCTTGCTTCTCCCTCTAGACCCTCTGCGATGGAATTCATTCCATTAGGTCATTCAGCCCTAATCCCCCAGCCTCCTGTCGCCCTTGGTATGCTTGCGCCTGATCGTGGCACGACAAAACCGCGCTACGCAAAATAGCGGAGATTAAATCGCGTCGCTAAAGTCGCGATGTCATCACCGCGCGTCTTCACCATGGGGACAACAGCGCGGCGACAGAAGGGCATTCTACATACTTCGTTCTTTGCCTCCAAAGGTAGCCCTCCTCCTCCAGCTGACAGCGGCAGCGGGCACGGGGCAAAATGGGCTGCCCCGCCCAGCAGAGGCAGGCCCCCCTCTTCTTCCTCAACAACATCTCCTTGGATGGGCGGCCGCCGCCACCGGGCAAGCCCGCTTCGCCGGCCCCGGGAGAGCCTCAGCCGCCGCCGCTGCCGCGTCCTCCTCCGCTTCCTGCTGCCCCCCGCGGCTGAGCTGGACCCTTCCCACGGGCTGCTGCTGCTGGGCAGCCCACTTTGCCCCGTGCCCGCTGCCGCTGTCAGCTGGAGGAGGAGGGCTACCTTTGGAGGCAAAGAACGAAGCATGTAGAACGCCCTTCTGTCACCGCGCTGTTGTCGCGGCGGTAGGGTCGTTTTTTTCTTAGCGCTTCGGATGCCGCGGATTTGCCTCCGCACTTATGTCGGCGCGGATAAGGGCATCGCGGTTTTGTGGTGGAACCGCGCCTGATAAGGCTGGTCATCTCCTTCACCCCTAGTTCGGAGAGAGGGAGGGGGTTGTCTGCTCTTGGCAGCCTGCCTGCTGTGTGGGAGAGGCACTGGTTGCTGTTTTGGGCTCAACCTTAGTTCCTGCAGGAAGTCATCTATGTCTTCGAGCTCTGGGGGCCCTTGTCATGGAGCTGGGCCACCCACTCTATATGCTGCACCACTTAGCGTTGAATGCTGTGACAGAAAGAAGCCTAACTTTCCCCCCTTCATTCACAGCGAAGCTGCTGCTCCCTTTATGGTCCCCCCTGGCCACATCCCTCCTGGGGGTCAAATTACCTGAAAGGGACAGGCATGCTGCTGCAGCTCCCTTCCAAGGTGGCTCCGAGTTCCTTCCCTTTGCTGCAATTAACAAATTCTTGCACTCTTGGGAACCTTTTCTTTACTGTGCAAGGGTTTTCCGTGCATACAACGGCTGAGAGATGCTCACAGTGGGGCACAATTTGGGTCTACCCTCCACCTCAAGGAAAGGCCCATCAACCACGGTTAGACTCAATAAGCCAGGGGTTGTTCCCTTGACCAGCTCCACCGAAGATCCCCTTCATCCTTTTTGATTCGGTCTGCTTTGCTGCCCGGGGAACAACCGTGCCAAACCGCTCCTGCCCTCAATCCCCGTGAAGCCCTGCTGAACTGGCATGAGAAGCACACGGGGCCCGGGTGGAAGGCAACCTTTTCTGCAGCATCCTCCTCCCCTCTTTGGATTGACCTGCAGCAGAGACGGGCGGGACTCTGCCTTTGCAGAAATGGAGCGGGTGCATGTGCAACAGCCTCGGTATGTCTGTTTGCCATCCCACGGCATCGCCGCCACCCCTCACAGCTCCAGCACAGGGTCTGCATTTCCACCAAGGGCCGTCCGCCCAATGACTGGCCAGGTTGGGCTGGACGCCGACCTCAGAAGGCAAGCAGGCATGGAGGACCGCCAGTAAGGCAATGTGGAAGGCAGGGAAGCACGGCAGTCACCTGCTGGGGCAAAGAGGGTTACTGTAGGCTTTCAGCAACCCCTGCACAAGCTCCATCAGTGCCTGCCATCTCCTCCATCTTTCCCGAGTCTTCCTGCTGCCTGGTAGGCTGGCTAAGCAGTTGGGGTCAGGACCCCAAATAAGCAGCTCCAAATGGAGCAAAAAGTTTCCTGACATTTTAGTAGAGAGTTGGTTTAATGCCAGGGTTCCGAGTAATAGATCCATTGCAAGCAAACCTCAGAGGCAGGTAAATTCCTAAAAGAATATCTTTATTGGAAATATCAAATTGGCACAAATCTGGTTAAAACCAACTCTGAGGGGCCCCTTGTTTTCCTCTCAATCCCAAACAGTCATATACCCCAATCACTGCTGCGTCCGATGGTCTGGTGACATCACTCCTACTTTATCTGGCCAGGTATGAGAACATTCTTGGTTCTCAGGAGAAAATATTTTATTATGACTCCACCATCCCAGCTATCTCTAATCCCCCCTCCTTCTCCCTTGCGCTAATGCGGCAGCACTGATGCCTCAAAATGGCTTCAGCCGGATCAGCTTCAGGGTTGACAGTATTTGCTTATGAATAGAGCTATCTATCTCTTTGTAAGTGCTGACATCTACTGGGGGCTATCAAAGAGTGTAGGGGATGCTTTCTCCCTGTAGGGAAATATAATATTCTGACTTTTAAATATTTCTTCTAGGAGAGGAGTGGGGGCTAAGTTTCTCCAGGACATATTCCTTCACTCCCCAAATTTTATTCCTTTGGCGGTGCATGCTTTAAAACTGGTTCTCCTTTATATTAGGGTTGTTTTGTTATTTTATGGGCATGCTCTTTTCTTGTGTTGTAAGAAATGTCCATCTGGATTCAGTTCCAAGTGGGGAGAAAGACACTGGAAATATAGACGCTGATTGGAAAGATGGTTTTAATAGTGAAGCAGAACCATCAAACATGTGTGATTCTGGGTAGCTGAACACTTGGTTTGATGAGCACATGGACTTTCATACAGTTTCTTCTACAGCATTTTGAAATTTGGAGGCTTGTTTTGTGTATTTTGTTATTTGATTTTAATTACCATATTTTTCAGAGTACAAGACGCCCTGGTGTATAAGACGCACCAAGATTTTGAAGAGGCATTAAAAAAAAAAAAAGCACTCTGCAGACCTCCCAAAAATGGCCGGATTTTTTTTGCGAAAACAGGTTTATTTTTTGTTAAAAAAAAAAAAATGTGCGGAGCTTGCATAGCCTTTAGGAGGGTTGTAGAGTGCTCCTGGGGGCTGGGGGAGCACAAAAAGAAGCAAAAAATGGCCCATTTTCCCTCATTTTTCCTCTCTCCAGTCCCCAGCAGCACTCTACAATCCTCCAAAAATACGGTAGTTGGTCTCCCAAAGGCCAGCAATGATTTGGGGTTTTTAATCTTGTTTAGCAAATGTAATTAATCCTAGATGCTGACTTCCTTGGGGTTCTATTCATGTCTTGAATGGATTACCAAATATGCATTTCTAAAAGTTGCCCCTTTGTTTCTCCTTGGGGCAGAGAGCTGAGGCTTTGAGAATCTTTCTTTATAAACATGTTTCTCCTTTAGGGAAAATATAATATTCTGCCTTTTTAATATTTCCTTATATATATCATTCTTCTAAAGGGGTGTGTGTGTGTTGCTAACTTTCTTCACTTGGAAACAATATGGAACTGATGATGGCACTGCTGTCTTCTGTGATTTTTTTAACCTCTGTGGGAAGGGAACTTCACCAAGTGTTCCATTAGGAAGACCAGTACAGCCCATAACCAAACTGGAAGTCACTAGAATAACAAAGCCAGGATACATTAACAAACCTCCCGAGAATAATTACCGGGATATCTGGACAATTAGAAATAGCTGCAGAGTACAAAATAATACAAAAGACCTAGGAAGTGCAGGAAGAAGTTACCGTTAAGACAGGAAAAGGTCAGAGTGACAACAGACTGATTAGCTCAGGGCAAAGATGTAAAAATCGGAAATACAGTAGAAGACACTAGAGCTCATCCCTGGAAAGTACTTTAGGGCAGAGGAATAACAAAACGCGAGATAGGATTAGAACCGTTAGCAAAGGCACTCACAAAAAGTGATAAAATAATAGTACAAAGAAAACAAAAGGACTTCAAAGAGGAAAATGGTATAAAAAAAATAAACTTACTGTATGACTGGCTCAGCTCAACTAGGAACGCTGATCTACATCACTGTCAGTCTTGCTTTCCTGAAATAATAAAGACAACTTGCTTTCAAACGCAGCTTGCTTCGATCCTAAATTCATTCACTCAGCCAGTGACGTTCTCCCAGCCGGGAAATCCGAACCCGCAGAGGAAACCTTTTTCCATTTAACACCATCTTCAAAAAAGAGGGAAAAAACAAATCCAGGAAATTACAGACAGATCAGCCTGACATTAATACCTGGTAACATCTTGGAAAACATATCCAGACAACAAATCTGTGAACAACTGGAAGGAAACAAAATTATAACCAGTAACCAGTAGGATTGATTTAAAACATTATGCCAAACAAACCTTATTTAATTGTTTGACAAAATGACTAATTAGTGGACCAGCAAAATGCTGTGGATATCATATACTTAGATTTCAGTAAAGCATTTGATAAGGTAGATCACAACCTACAGTAGTGGCCAAAATTGTGGAAACCTTTTGGGAAAAGTTTATTTTTGAGGTTTGATGGCTAATAACACTTTTGGGGGGGGGGGCGGGGAATACCATAAAATTATATATCAGTGAAAAGATATTTTAATCAAGAATGTAATGCAATTACTTTTATGAAATATTTTCTATTAGAATAGCAGTTATAAAGAAGAAAAGTGAAACACGTAGAAAAAATGGTGTAGTGGTGAAGGCACCAGGTTAGAGACAGAGAAACACTCAGTTCCAGTCCCACCTGAAGAGCAAAACCATCTGTTGAACTTTAGCCAGTCCTCTCAAGTTTAGGAAGCAGGAAAGGGGGGAAACCACTCCAAAAACCCTTGCCAGGACATTACAGACTGACCCAAAGGCACTAAAAACGAAGCTAAGTAGCGTCACGTGTCACTACTTCACGGGGCTCAGTTGCAAAGGTGGGTCGCTAGGAATCGAAAAAGCCCGGCTGCCATATAATCACTACAACATCTTCCATAACGCCTTGGTGGAGATTGGACAAGCATGTTTTCCCACCTCCTGTCGCTTGAGGGCGGTGAGGGAACATCTGTGCCTAGAAAGGCATCAATTCAGTAGTGTCAGCCCTGCTTCAGCTTGAAAAAACCATCGAGTACATCATTGCTAGAAAGAATGAGAGTAGAGAAGAAGCTCAGGGGAACTTCCTCTTGGATCGCTTATGGGGGGAAGGAGGTGTGCAGAGCGGCTTTTGTGCTCTTCCCAGGATCGAAGCCGCAGCTTTAAGGTGAGTTGAGGGCGGGTGGGAGGAGAGTCCTGGAGCAAGTCGGGCTGTTCGGTTCCCTCCACGGCCAGGAAGCAGAGAAGCAACTGGGCTGAAGCATCTCAGCTGCTGCTGCTGCAGGTTCCTTCCCTCCCCGAATTTAAGCCCACTGGGGCTGCACGCTATGAAACTGGTGGCTTCAATTTTCCTCCTGCTGGGAAGATTTTAAAAATCTCTCTTAAATTAAGGAGGATTCTTTGGGAATGGCTTCCCTCCAGAGGTTGTGGGTGCTCCCATCACTGGAGGGTTTTAAGAGGAGATTGGACAGCCAATTGCTCAGAATCGAATGGGGTCCCCTGCCTGAACAGAGGATGGACTAGAAGACCTCCAAGGTCCCCCCAAACTCAATTATTCTGTTATGGACCTGATGTTTTCTGGGCAACAAGGTCGGACTAATGTTCCTCTGGTCTTTTCTGGGTTGTTTTGTTTTACTTCCATTTCTAACTAACAAGCACTGTGTTTCCTATTGGTGCCCCCCTCCCTGTATTCACCAGCTTCAACTGTGCTTAACACAGCACATGTCTTAAAAAATGAACGTTTGGAATGTTTTTATTATTCAGTTGTATTCATTTATAAAATTTATTGGCCACCAACCTTACCATGACATAACTATGGAGGGGCTTAGAGACATAAAAGATACATACATATTAAAATACATTAAAGGTACAGATGTAACTTCGCTCTGTCCTGTGGCATCATGCTTCGTGATTGGGTCGCTTAGTGACACAGATTCCAGGCCCATCTGCAGTCAGTAAGTGAGGACTACTTCAATTGGGATGTCACCAAAGGGGTTGTGGAAAGTATTTACTTCCCTTACTTTGAGCTCATGGCTTCAGCTGTTGCTTCAAATCTTGCAGAGGCTTTCGACATCATTTCATCCATTAAAGTCCTCACATCTGTAAAGTTAGTGTCATGCAGATTGACAGGTGTGGCTCAGTAAAATCAAGTGTGTCTGTTGAGAAGCCAATGCTTTTATTTATCTGAACAAAAACTTTCCAATGAAAGTTTCCATGGCCCCAGAAGCCTGTTGAGGCCTGAACTTCAGCCTTGCCATCTGAAAACATGAGCAATCATCAAATTCATCAGGTTCCTGATTAACATTAGTGCAGAAGGTTTGACTGTAACAATTTTAATTATTTTTTCAGGCTTGAAAGGCATGGATTATCTCCCTATTGTAGATGTGTGTATTTTTATTTCCCTCTGAGTGTATTTGTCTGCAAACGTATAATCTCTCATGAGTCATGTGGAAAAGAAAGTATACTCTCCTTGACTTCTATGGTTTTAGGTATCAGGACGTAGTAAAAATCAGTTGGTCCTTAGAAGTTCTTAAAAGTAGATTAATACAACCACGGATGAACAACAACAACACCTGACATATTACATCAGGTCATCATTTATTTTATAAAAAGAAAGGCAAAACGGAGAAGTCATGTGTGAAAAATGTATGACTCAATAATTTGTAGAACCAACTTTAGCAGCAACAACTAGAAGTAATTCTTTTCTGTGTGACTTTATCAGTGTCTTGAAGTGTTGTGGAGGAATTTTGGCCCTCTCTTCTTTACAATATTGCTTCAGTTCATTAAGATTTGTGGGTGTTTTTTTATGCACAACTCTCTTGAGGTCCCTTGTCGTCCTCCCCGCCCAAGCGGCAGTGGGCTCCATGGGACATGGAATAAGGCAAACTCCCTGTCAAACATTAAGGCAAGCTGTGGAATCGGAATCAGACAGGTGCAGTAACCAATGTCATCCATGCCCTTGGTGCGCTGCTCACTTACATGGCCAGCCTTACTGTTTGAAGGCTGAATGAAGCCTTCAAATGAGCTCCCTGAGTCATAGGGAGAAGGGCGGCATATAAATCGAATAAACCTAAACCCAAGCACTGCGGGGCCAGGCACTTCACACCCGCGTCCAGCCCACCAGAGTTCGCTGCGCGGGGGCAGGAATAAGACCATGTCCCACGGACCCTGCTGCTGCATGAGCGGGGAGGATGATGAGAAGGAGAAGAACGGTGATGCTTTGTGCTGGCTGGGCAGGGAGGGAGCAAGTCATGCAGTGCTGGCTGGGTTGGGAAGGGGGCAATCATGGCTACCGCCAGCAGCAGCTTGAATACCCTGACTGAAGCTGGTATTCGCCATGCAGGGGGGGAAATGAGAGGCCCTGCTGTCCCGTAAAGCCTGTCACTGCTTGAGTGGGGAGGAGAACAAGGAGAAAAACAGCTACTCAGGTGGCTCCTGCCCCCCGCCCCCGGCTGCTGCTGCCAGCAACTTGAATGCCATGACTGAAGCAGGGATCCAACTCTCTCACACACACAAACAGAGTTTGGAGAGCCTCCTTCCTCTCTCTCTCTCTGTCTTGCTGCGGCAGAAGTTGCAGCGCTTCAGTGCCTTGCTGGCGGGGGACCCAATTAAGCTGGTGCAGGGATTGGGGGGGAAGCTCCATACCTACTCTCCGCCTTGATTCGTACTCCACTCCCACTGCCTCACTCCCAGCAACCTGGGTGCCCTGGCGGAAGATCGCTCTTTCTCCCATAAAGACACACACACACACTGCGCTCTCACTCTGCCTCTGTCTCTCTCTGTCTCGTCCCATTTGCATGCAAACATCCCAACAAGGTCTCATTAAGTAGTTAAGTGGAAAGTAGTTTGCAGTGGGGAGACTAGCAGGAGATTGGCAAACACTTTTCGCGCTGAGAATGAAAGTTTCTGGGTCCCTGACTCTGCAGAAGAGGATGGGTGCCTGAATCTGCATGATATTATAGCATTCAAGAGCGTCCATTCTCAGCATGAAAAGCCTTTCCAAGCCAAATCTCCTCTCCCTTCCTCAGAGGCAAAGAAACAGAGGATGCAAGGTAAGTGAGTCCTTGGGGCAGGAAAGGAGGGAGAAGCAAGTGGGCAGGAGAGGCCTTGAGGGCCTGTTCTATCACTACGCGCCCCCCTCCCCATGGCCTTCCCCACCCTGAGATACCTAATCTGCACCTTGTTATTCTTGAATTGTGAGCTCTTAAGAAACTTTCCCATCCTTGTGTGTTGCAAGCAGCTATTTCCAGTAGGGGAAACAGGACAAAGGAAGTGGGGAAAATTATTTTCCTTTGCTATATTTCCAATCTGAATTAGACCATGGCAGGGTCCCTACAGGAGAGCCCTTTTAATGTTTATGTATTACTAGAAAAGCAACTAACTTACTTCTGTTCTTAAATGCTAAAGCTGTTGCAAAATAAAAACAGGAGTTCTAATCAACTTATTAGAACCATCATTTTGACAGTTTTGCTGTCCTGTATTGCGAACACCTCCACGAAGGGCAGGCATGGGATAAACTGAAGGTAGTTTGTTTTCAGTCTTTTAAGTTGATCCAATCAACAAGTGAATTTCATCATTTTTCATTGTAATGGAAACATTTTTCTTTTTTTTATCTTCTGCAACCATTTTATGCACAATTAAAGATACACTTTTATTTATTTTATTTGAAACTTATAGATACAGAAGATGGCAATAGGAGCACTCTGGACACTGAGGATAACAAGCAACATTGAAAAGGAAAACAAATCAGTCCAGAAATCAAAATATTTTCCATTTCCTTCAGAGAGCCACACAATTCTCCAACTTCCTCAGCAGGTGAGAGAGAAAATCAAGAAGAGATTTCTAGCTGGGAAACGGAGCGTGTGAATTCAAGCATAAATTACATGAATGGTCAAGGGAGATTATTTTTCCATTCAGCAAAAGAGGGAAATATCTGGAAGTTACTGGGGAGGAAAAGGAGAATTGGAAAACCACGTAGAGCAGACAGTGTGACAGGCATTGCTCTGGGAGGAAGAAAACGGCTTGAAACAAAACACCACCAAACAAGGGACCATCCATATTTTTGATCTCCTCAGGAATATGAGTTGTGGAAAAGCTCCATAGACGTGCCCATTGTGGGAAAGATACAACTTGCAAATCACAGTTGATTATGCATGAGAGGATCCAGACTGGAAAAGGCATACAAATACTCTGAATGTAGCAAAACCTTTGGTCACAACAACTCCGTTTTGTTTCATGGAAGAACCCACACAGGACAGAAGCCCTAAAAGTGCTCCCAATGCAATAAATGCTTTAGCAAGTATGGCAACGTGGACTCACACCAAAGAGAAACTGTTTGAATGTCCTGAATGTGGGAAATGTTTCTGTGATAAATCCAAACTGGTTACACACCAGAGGACTCACACAGGAGAGAAACCCTTTGAATGTCCTGATTGTGGTAAAAGTTTTAGTCAGAATTCCAACCTTTTGGCACACCAAAGGACTCACACAAGAGAGAAACCCTTTCAATGTCCTGATTGTGGAAAAGGTTTTAGTCATCATTCGAGGCTGGTGGCACACCAAAGGACTCATAGAGGAGATAAACCCTTTGAGTGTACTGATTGTGGTAAAAGTTTTAGTCAAAATTACAACCTGTTGTCACACCAGAGAACTCACACAGGAGAGAAACCGTTTGAATGTCCTGATTGTGGGAAAAGTTTTAGTCACAATTCCAGCTTGGTGTCACACCAAAGGACTCACACAGGAGAGAAACCCTTTGAGTGTCCTGATTGTGGTAAAAGTTTTAGTCACAATTCCAGCCTGATGCAACACCAGAGGACTCACACAGGAGAGAAACCCTTTCAATGTCCTGATTGCGGAAAAGGTTTTAGTCATCATTCGGATCTGGTGAAACACCAAAGAACTCATACAGGAGAGAAACCATTTGAGTGTCCTGATTGTGGTAAAAGTTTTGGTCAGAGAGGCATCCTGGTGAAACACAAGAGGACTCACACAGGAGAGAAACCCTTTGAGTGTACTGATTGTGGTAAAAGTTTTAGTCAAAATTACAACCTGTTGTTACACCAGAGAACTCACACAGGAGAGAAACCCTTTGAGTGTCCTGATTGTGGGAAAAGTTTTGGTCATCATTCCAGGCTGGTGACACACCAAGGAACTCATACAGGAGAGAAACCCTTTGAGTGTCCTGATTGTGGTAAAAGTTTTAGTCAAAATTGCAACATGTTGTCACACCAGAGAACTCACACAGGAGAGAAACCCTTTAAATGTCCTGATTGTGGGAAAAGTTTCAGTAGCAATTCCAGCCTGGTGAGACATCAGAGGACTCATACAGGGGAGAAACCCTTTGAATGTCCTGATTGTGGGAAATGTTTTAGTCAGAGAGGCATCCTGGTGAGACACAAGAGGACTCATACAGGAGAGAAACCCTTTGAGTGTCCTGATTGTGGTAAAAGTTTTAGTCAAAATTCCAGCCTGATGGAACCCCTGAGGACTCACACAGGAGAGAAACCGTTTGAATGTCCTGATTGTGGGAAAAGTTATAGTTGGAATTCCAGCCTGGTGACACACCAAAGGACTTACACAGGAGAGAAACCCTTTGAGTGTCCTGATTGTGGGAAAAGTTTTAGTCACAATTCCAGCCTGGTGACACACCAAAGGACTCACACAGGAGAGAAACACTTTGAGTGTCCTGATTGTGGAAAAAGTTTCAGTACCAATTCTAGCCTGGTGACACATCAAAGGACTCACACAGGAGAGAAACCGTTTGAATGTCCTTATTGTAGGAAAAGTTTTAGTCGGAATTACAGCCTGGTGATACACCAAAGAACTCACACAGGAGAGAAACCCTTTGAGTGTCCTGATTGTGGGAAAAGTTTTAGTCGGAATTCCGGCCTGATGGAACACCAGAGGACTCACACAGGAGAGAAACACTTTGAGTGTCCTGATTGCGGAAAAGGTTTTAGTCATCATTCGGGGCTGGTGAAACACCAAAGAACTCATACAGGAGAGAAACCATTTGAGTGTCCTGATTGTGGTAAACATTTCAGTACCAATTCTAGCCTGGTGACACATCAAAGGACTCATACAGGAGAGAAACCCTTTAAATGTCCTGATTGTGGAAAAAGTTTCAGTACCAATTCTAGGCTGGTGACACATCAAAGGACTCATACAGGAGAGAAACCCTTTGAGTGTCCTGATTGTGGTAAACATTTCAGTACCAATTCCAGCCTGGTGAAACACCAGAGAACTCACAACAGGAGAGAAACCCTTTGAATGTTCTCATTGCGGAAAAAAATTCAGTCATAATTCCACCCTGGCGACACACCAGAGAACTCACACAGGAGAGAAACCATATGAGTGTCCAGACTGTGGGAAAGATTTCAGTATTAGGACTACCCTTCTAAATCATATGCTTATACACACAGGGGAGAAACCATTTGAGTGTGCCGAATGTGGATGGTGCTTCAGGAAAAATTCCACCCTTATTGCACACAAGAAAATCCACATGAGGCCCCAAGTGATGAGTGTAGAAAAGATTTGAATTTCATTTCTAAAGTCCCTCTGTAAATCCAACTGAGAAATTGACTATTTAATTTGACTACAAAGAATTTGCCTAATTTTTAATAGGAAAATATGTAATGGCGTTAAACGGGAAGGAGGAAGGAAAAAATGGCAACATATTAGTGTGATAATGCCTATCTGGTCATTAGCAGCAGAACTTGCTGGATATGGGTAGTTCTTGGGTTATGAATGTAATGGATCCTGCCCATTGCATCCGAAACTTGAGAAGTTATGGGAGTGAATCTCTTACATTGAACGACATCACTCCCTGCTTTCGCCCACACGTTCATTGCTTTCCTGCTTCAGATCAGTTGGACAATGCATCTGGCGCCAAGAAAGCAGCCCTGAGAGGCTGTGCGCGACTTCTTAGAGTTGCTTTCTCATTGGCAAATCACTTGAGGATTGCGTTCCTGTAGGTTTTGGCAGCCCTTTGCAAAAAGCCTTTGCCTGTAGGAACAGGACCTCGGAGGGACACACCCACTCCTCCCAAGCTCAGTTGGTGCCAACAAAGGCAGTTTGCAAAGGGCTGCTGAGGCCCTATGGAAATGCAATCTCCCAGCAGGCTTTGGCAAGGAAACGGCAAATGGAGGGAAGGACTGAAAGAATGAAGTCTTCTCACCATTTGCAAACGTCCATGCCTCAATTCACAGAGAATAGATCCCTAAAGTGTCAGATTACTCAAGACTACTGACCTTACGTGATCTTGCGGCACGTTAGGACTCTGTCCTCTGTGAATGCTGGCAAATAAAGCACAGCAGAGAGATCTTTGCAAGTTAAGTCACTCTCCACAGGCAAAATGCCTGTGAAGACTCAGCTGGGGTTTGGAGAATAGGGGTGAATATAACAGAGCCTCTGCGGTCGTTCGTAAGGATGAACAACAGCCGTGGTGCTCCAGTATTCATAATTTCGGGATTTGTATGTAAATGCTGGGGGGGGAGGGGGGCTTATCGTGTAACTTTGAACATTTGCTAAAAGAACACTTATAACCCAAGGATTACCTATATTTATATTTGTAGAAATTGTAAAAATCTTTTTGGAGTGGTCGCTGCCAAGGATTTAGGATCGAAGAGTTTCAGTGGGTGAGAGATTAAAGGAAGCCAACTTCATTGGTGCTGGCCAGAGATGCTTCCAAGGGCACCCATCCTAAATGTCTTATGCGTCTGTAACTTTGCATACACAGAAGTTTTCATTAGGTCAAAGAGAGGAAATCACGTAACCAGCAGGGGTAGAAAAGGGGGGCTTGGGAAGAGGAGATGATTGTCTATATATGCTGAGAGAAATGTTTCCAAAAGGCATTTCAAAAGGTTGGAAGAAAGATTGGTAATACAGATGTGCCTACAAAAATGTATCAAAGTTGCCCCACTTTTTGTTTGATACACATTCCTTTTTTAAGTCAAAATTTTAATTAATAAAATATGCAAAACAAGCAAAAACAATTGATACAGAGAAGCAGGAAAGGAGTAAAAATAAATAAAAAAAAATATAATGCACCTGCCGTCTTTTTCTCCGTTGAGAAATTGTCATCACCCATTCCTCTTTGGAAATTACCTCTGCTCAGTTTACCAGAATAAAATCTTCCTTCGAAATTGATCCTCTCTTGAAGTCCATTCCTCAGAGTTATCCAGTCCAACATTTCACTTTCACATTGCTCGTGGAACAGGGAGATTTTCTCTATGCACAGGTTGAAAGCAGGAAAGCTTTAATGAATACATTATATCGGCAAAGATGAGGGCAAAAGCAGATCTATTTCCCGCGCAAATGCACATAAAGTTCAAGTTTTCCCTCTCTGCTATTAGGCCAGGACACATTGTCCAATGGAGACTTCCAGTATTGTTGTGAGAAAGTCTTTTTAGGCTCTTGTAAACCTTCCAAAACGTCCTTGGTTCACATGGTTGGCATCGATGTCTGGAGCTTTGTTCTTTTTTTTAAAAAAAATACTTTTTTATTTCCATTTTCATAACATACACTCACATGTATACTATACATAACCCGTATCATATAGTATCAAATAATAATTACATCAGTTCCTCTTGTCAACAATGCCCAGAAAAATAAAAACCCATTATAGCTCTTCTGCTCTCCATACACCTCTTTCTTCTACCACCCTCCAACTTTCTATCTTCCCTCCATCATCCTTTCCTACTCTATTTCCCCTTCCTTTCTACTGCTCCTCTCTCTACAATCCACTCTTCCTTATTCTCCTCATCTTCCCCACTTACCCTCTCTCCTATCCTTCTCTTCCCATCTTTCTTCTCCCTTCTGTTTCCCACTCCTCTCATTGGTGTATTTCCACTACATGTCAATATGCTTAATATATCCTAGTTTAAAGAAAAAATAATCATAATAATAGTAATGAAAATATAAGAGAAAACAGTATACATGTGGAGTCAAATTACATTAAAATCTAACACGTATCGTCAAACCTGATATATATCCCTCCCCCCCACCCTCCCCCACAACCTTCCTCCGACTTCCCAGAACCCATACACGGTATAGATTTTTAACAAAAGCAGTCTAAAATATATTGGGAAAAAGAATAAGAAATTGATGACATCTTTACATTGAACTTAGCTCCTCCTTGCTAAACTAACTTTAAACAATTTAAATCATTCCTGATCTTAAGCATAAGCTATCTGGAATTTCTTAGTCCTGTATTTATTTTGTATATAATCATTTCATTTTTTCCAGTCTCGTTTATATCTCTCGTTTGAGTGGTCCTTAAGATATGCAGATATTTTAGCCATCTCGGCTAAATTTGTGACTTTCAACTTCATTAAGTAATGAGATAGGTCTATAGTTTTTTAGTTGAGTAATACCTTGGTCTTCTTTAGGTATCAGGGATATAAAAGCTGTCTTCCAAGATGGGGGTACCTTCCGTTTGAATCTTATTAAATAATTCCTTAAGAGGTTCTACCATTTCTAATTGTAGATTTTTATAGTAAGCCGCTGTCAAGCCATCTGTACCAGGTGCCTTTCCTGTCTTTAACTGCTTAATTACGTGCAAAATTTCCCCCGAAGTTGTTGGTTGATTCAGTCTTTGCCTCTGCTCTTCTTTAACTATGGGTATTTTTTCTTTGTCCAAGTATCTATCTATATCTAGGCCGTTAATTTTGTCACCCTTATACAGCTCTGTAAAAAATTCTCGGAAGACCTTTTGAATCTGTGGAACACATCCTTCCCTCTATAGAGCAATTTAGCTATGTTTCAAGAATTTTGTTTTTTCCTAATCTGATAAGCTAACCATCTGCCAGATTTATTTGCATTACAAAAAGTATTATGTTTTGCATATAACAGACTAGTGGCTACCTGGTCTGAGATCAACATATTAAATTGGTCCTTTAATATGGTAATTGCTTCTTTAATCTTTATATCTCCTGGTTTTAAAGTTAGCTCTTGCTCTTTCTTCCTAATTTCATCTTCCAGTTCTGTTCGTTTTACCCCTTGTTTATGTCTATGTAATCTATTTATATTTATCAAAGCTCCTCTCATATACACTTTACTTGCATCCCATACAATTTCCATAGGTGTGCCCTTATTCATATTAAAAACAAAGTATTCTGTTAACAATTTTTTACATTCATTAATGTATTTTTCATATCTGAATAAATTTTCATTCAATCTCCAAGACCTTCTTGCTTGTGTCACCCCTCCCAACTCCATCCAAACTGGATTATGATCTGATAAAACTCTAGCTGAAATCTTTGTCTTCTTCCTGCACTTCCTAGGTATTTTGTATTATTTTGTACTCTGCAGCTATTTCTAATTGTCCTGATATCCCGGTAATTATTCTCAGGAGGTTTGTTAATGTATCCTGGCTTTGTTATTCTAGTGACTTCCACTTTGGTTATGGGCTGTACTGGTCTTCCTAATGGAACACTTGGTGAAGTTCCCTTCCCACAGAGGTTAAAAAAAATCACAGAAGACAGCAGTGGCATCATCAGTTCCATATTGTTTCCAATTGAAGAAAGTTAGCAACCCCCTTTAGAAGAATGAAATATGTTAGGAAATATTAAAAAGGCAGAATATTATATTTTCCCTAGGGGGGAAACATGTTTATAAAGAAAGATTCTCAAAGCCTCAGCTCTCTGCCCCCAGGAGAAACAAAGGACCAACTTTTAGAAATGCATATTTGGTAATCCATTCAAGACAGGAATAGAACCCCAAGGAAGTCAGCATCTAGGATTAATTACATTTGCTAAACAAGATTAAAAACCCCAAATCATTGCCGGCCTTTGGGAGACCAACTACCGTATTTTTCAAAGTATAAGAAGCACCTTTTTCCCCTCAAAAAAGAGGATAAAAATATGGGTACATCATACACTGAATACAGCCTCTGGAAACCCCACCCCTTTTGCAAAAATGTCCATGCATAGTCTTTAGGAGGCTTCCAGAGTGCTGCTGGGGGCTGGAGAGAGGAAAAATGAGCAAAAACGGGCCATTTTTTGCCTCTTTTTGTCCCCCCCCCCAGCCCCCAGGAGCACTCTACAACCCTCCTAAAGGCTATGCATGCTCCCCACTTTTTTTTTTTTTTTTTACAAAAAATGGGCCTGTTTTCGCAAAAAAACGGCCATTTTTGGGAGGTCTGCAGAGTGCAATTCTTTTTTTTAAAAAAATGCCTCTTTAAAATCTTGGTGCGTCTTATACACCAGTGCGTCTTGTACTCCGAAAAATATGGTAATTAAAATCAAATAACAAAATACACAAAACAAGCCTCCAAATTTCAGCCTGGAAGCAGAGAAGCAACTGGGCTGAAGCATCTCAGCTGCTGATGCTGCAGGTTCCTTCCCTCCCCGAATTTAAGCCCACTGGGGCTGCACGCTGTGAAACTGGTGGCTGCGATTTTCCTTCTGGTGGGAAGATTGAAAAAGTCTCTTTTAAATTAAGGTTGATTCTTTGGGAATGTCTTCCCTCCAGAGGTTGTGGGTGCTGCCATCGCTGGAGGGTTTTCAGGGGAGATTGAACAGCCGTTTGTTGCTTGTACTGATATGCTGTGCTTGATTTTTGTCAAACATGTCACTGTGCATTATGGTCTGGTCTGTGCAAACGACAGTGTTCCAGAAGTCCTGTGATTTTTTCAGATGCAACTTTGCAAATCTCAGACATGTTCCTATGACCTTTTTAGAGAGAAGAGCAACCCTTCCAAACGAATCAGAGTTGTTCAGTTTTTTTCTATTTGCACTGTCATGAATCTTGATATTTAACATGCTAACTGAAGCCTGTAGAGTCTGTTATATAACCTTTTAAAAAAAAAATTGCTCTGGCCATTGCATCATCTGGCCTTGGGATGGATTTTCTTGGATGTCCACTCCTGGGAAGATTGGCAACGATCACATTTTTCAGAGTATAAGACACACCAAGGTTTTGAAGGGGCTAATTAAAAAAAAGTAGGTAGGTAGATTGAGTTAGAGAGAGGGAGAGAGAGAGTTGGTAGGTAGGTAGGTAGGTAGATGACGTGAGAGAGCGAAATACAGTAGGTAGGGAGAGAGATTGCGTGTGTAGGTAAGTAGAGGGATAGAGAGAGAGTAATAGAAAGAGAAATACAGTAGATAGGTAGGGAGAGAGAGGTACATAGATAGAGGGATAGAGAGAGAGAAATACAGTAGGTAGGTAGGGAGAGTGTAGGTAGGTAGGTAGACGGATAGAGAGAAATAGAAAGAGAGAGAAATACAGTAAATAGGGAGAAAGGGTAGGTAGGTAGGTAGGTAGGTAGGTAGGTAGGTAGGTAGGTAGGTAGGTAGGTAGAGGGATAAAGAGAGAGAAATACAGTAGATAGATAGGGAGAGAGGTAGGTAGATAGAGGGATAGAGAGAGAGAAATACAATAGGTAGGTAGGGAGAGAGTGTGTGTAGGTAGGTAGTAGCCAAGTGTATTTATCCATGTGCTGGAGAAGGAAATAGCTGACAATCTGCAGCACTTGATCAATGTAATTTTCATCAATCGGTTAAAGAGCTTTTGGAAAAGAAAAAAAAAGTTTTTCCACAATGCAAACTTTCCCAAAACAGTCCATTTTTCACGAACATGAGCCCATGTTCAAACAAAAGGTAAGGACAGCCTTGGGGGGGGGCTTGCAGAGTGCTCCGTGGTGGCAAAAACGAGCAAAAAAATGGCTCGTTTTTCACGAAAACGGGCCCATGTTTTGTCAAAAAAACTGCATACATAGCCTTATAGAGTGCTGCTGGAGGGGGAGCAAAAATGGGCCATTTTTTGCTTATTTCTGCCCTCCCCAGCCCCCAAGAGCTCTCTGAAAGCTTCCACAAGGGTATGCATGACCATTTTGGTGAAGGGGCGGGGCTTCAGAAGGCAAAAATGTGCTATATGATGCTGCTGATGATGATCAATTGATAGGTCAGAGTTTGCAGCAGCAATCACATCAATTGATCAAGGGCACTTTATTAGCAGTACTTGGCTGTCACTGTGGCGCTCCATCATTGGAGGCTTTTCAAAAGACACAAGAGAGTGATTTGTCTGAAACGGTATAGGGCAGTGATGGCTAACCTTTTTTAGCTCCCATGCCAAAAGCGGGGGTAGAGCAGTGGGGATCATGTGCGGGCGTGCCCACACCCATAATTCAATGCGCGGAACATCCCCACGCATGTGCAGGCAACCAGCAAACCACCCATCGCTTTTGGCACAGTTTTTTCTCCCTCCCCAGGGTCCAGAGGCTTTCTAGGAGCCTGGGGAGGGTGAAAACAGCCTCCCCCCTCCCGGAGGCCCTCCGGAGGCTTCAGGAGCTTCCCTGAAGCCTCCAGAGGGTGAAAAGGGAACTATGGGGAACCCGGAAGTTTGGGAATGATGACTTCCGGGTTCCCCATGGGTCCGATGAAGCCTCCAGGGGGCTAAAAGGGATCTACGGACAAACTGGAAGTCACTTCAGGGAAGCCTCCTGAAGGTCCCTGAATGCTCCGGAGGGTGAAAAATGGTCCTACGGGGAACCTGGAAGTTCAGGAAATGGGAACTTCCAGTTTGTCCACAGCTCCGATTTTCAACCACTGGAACCTTCAGGAGGCTTCCCTGAAGCCTCGGGAGGCCAAAAACCGGCCCTACAAGCAAATCAGAAGTGGCAATCACATGTATATGGTCTCCTGCTTTAGCAGGGCTTGGATTAGAAAACCTCCAAGGTCCCTTCCAATTCTGTTATTCTCTATACCATAGAAATCAAAGAGGGTGTAGTTTCTTTTTCACTGGACTGTATTTGAAAACAACCCTTTGCGCTGCTAAGAATTCATTGATTGACCCAGTCAACAAGCGAATTTCATCATTGAATGGATCTGGGTAGTCTTCCATGTGTCAAATGAATAATGATTAATGTAAAATTATTGTAGCTTTGTGGCATGTTTGCTTTTTCATTGTAACATAAGCTTTTTTCTTTTTTTCTCATCTTCTGCAACCATTTTATGCATAATTATACACTTTAATTTGAATCCTATAGACAAAGAGGATGGCAATATGAGCACGCTGAACAATTGAGGAAAACAAGCAACATTGAAAAGGAAAACAAATCAGTCCAGAAATCAAATGTTTTCCACTTCCTCCAGAAAAACACACAATTCTTCACCTTCCGGGTAAGAGAGAAAAAAGAGAAAATAAAGAAGAGATTTCTATCTGGAGAAAGTAGAGTATGCAAAACTCAAGTATATGTTACATGAAAAGTCAAGGGGGATTATTGTTCTTTTGAGCAAAAAAGGGAAATATCTAGAAGTTACTAGGCAGAAAGTGGGGCAAGCCTCACTCTGGAAGGAAGAATATCACCACTAAATCAAAGCAGCACTAAACAAGGGATCTTCCATAATTTTGATCTCCCCAGGAATATGAGTTGTGGAAAAGCTCCATAGACGTGTCTGTTGTGCGAAAGATACAACTTGCAACTCATAGCTGATTATGCCTGAGAGGAATCCAAACTGGAGAAAACTGGAGAATGTGGCAAAACCTTTGGTCAGAACAACTCTGTTGTGATTCAGGGAAGGATCCACATAAGAAAAAAAGCCCTTCAAGTGCTCCCAATGCAGTAAATTTTTTAGCGAGCATGGCAACATGGACTCATACCAAGATGAAACAACCCTTTGAATGTCCTGATTGTGGGAAAAGTTTCAGTACCAATTCGACCCTGGTTCAACACCGGAGGATTCACACGGGAGAGAAACTATTTCAATGTCCTGATTGTGGGAAATTTTTCAGTCAAAATTCCAAACTCGTGAGACACCAGAGAACTCACACAGGAGAAAAACCCTTTGAATGTCCTCATTGCGGAAAAAGTTTCAGTCGGAACTCTTTCCTTGTGGCACATGAGAGAACAGGAGAAAAACCCTTCAAATGTTCTGATTGTGGGAAAAGTTTCAGTCAGAACTCCACCCTGGTGAAACACCAGAGAACTCACACCGGAGAAAAACCCTTTAAATGTTCTGATTGCGGAAAAAGTTTCAGTCAATATTCCAACCTGGTGACACACCAGAAAACTCACACAGGAGAGAAACCATATGAGTGTCCAGAATGTGGGAAAGATCTCAGTAGTATGACTAGCCTTCTAAATCATATGCTTATACACACAGGGGAGAAACCATTTGAGTGTCCTGACTGTGGGAAATGTTTCAGTCAGAATTCCCAACTGATTACACATCAGAGTGCTCACACAAGAGAGAAACCGTTTGAATGTCCTGATTGTGGGAAAAGCTTCACTCAGAATTCCAGCCTGGTGACACACCAGTGGATTCACACAGGAGAAAAACCCTTTCAATGTCCTAATTGCGGAAAAAGTTTCAGTCAGAACTCCAGCCTGGTGGCACACCAGAGAACTCACACAGGAGAAAAACCCTTTCAATGTTCTGATTGTGGAAAAAGTTTCAGTCAGAATTCCACCCTGGTGACACACCAAAGAACTCACACAGAAGAGAAACCATATGATTGTCCAGACTGTGGGAAATATCTCAGTAGTGTGACTAGCCTTCTAAATCATATGCTTTTACACACTGGAGAGAAACTCTTTGAATGTCCTGATTGTGGGAAACGTTACAGTCAGAATTCAAACCTGGTGACACACCAGACAACTCACACAGGAGAAAAACCTTTTGAATGTTCTGATTGTCAGAAAAGTTTCAGTACCAATTCCAGCCTGGTGTCACACCAGAGAGAAACCATTTGAATATCCTAATTACAGAAAAAGTTTCAGTCAGAATTCCAGCCTGGTGACACACCAGAGAACTCACACAGGAGAGAAACCATATGAGTGTCCAGACCGTGGGAAATATGTCAGTAGTATGACTAGCCTTCTAAATCATATGCTTATACCCACTGGAGAGAAATCCTTTGAATGTCCTGAATGTGGGAAATGTTTCAGTCAAAATTTCAGACTTCTGAGGTTTTTTGTCTTTCAATTTGCCAGAGAGTTCTTTATGGATCCAGTAGAGGGCACTTTAAGTCCTGAGTGGTCATCATCTGAATCGGTTTCACTTTCTCCCATGGAAGAGGAGGGTTCCTTCTCCTGGCCTGGAGAAAGGACATCAACACCTTCCACGCTTTCCAGGGCAGTTTCACAGCGTCTCCCTAGTTGCCAGCCAGGTTCCTCCCTACCAGCCAGGGTCAGTTTTGGGAGATGTCTAGCGTAGCAGTTGGGTTCCCAATGCCCCTCCTTTCCTTCTTTTGGTGCCTCCTCAGACCTCCCCCGCATGTGCACCAACAGCTCACAAAACTCCTGTGTGTACTCAGCCTCAGGCCTCCCCTCCTGGGTTAAGGGTTTCATCCTGCTTTTCGCCTTTTGATTTAGGGGAGGTCATCAAAACGTTTCCTCAAGGCAGTCATAAACTCCTTGTAATCCCTCAGCAGGGGGAATCATCATTATGCAAGGCTACCATCCAGGCAGCCGCTTTTCTTTCCAAAGCCATAGTAACACTTCTCACTTTGGCAACTTCCGATGAAAAACCTCCCCAAAACCCTGCATGTAATTCCAAACTTGTAAAAAAAAAACCCAGTTCTTTGGGATCTCCTCTGTACTTCACTCCAAGTGGAGGAATCTGAGGCAGGACGGTTGGCCTTGACCAGGTCCAAACATCGGCCAATAACATGATCAGAAGATGGTGAGAACAAAACTCCCTTTATGACAATTATCTTGAATGTCCAGTCCTGAGAAGATTGGCAACTGTCTTAAATGTTTCCTCTTCTGAATAATCTTCCTCAATGTAGAATGATGGATTTTAAATTACCGTATTTTTTTGAGTATAAGATGCACCAAGACTTTGAAGAGGCAAATATTTAAAAAAGGTTTTGCACTCTGCAGATCACCCAAACATGGCCCTTTTCTCGCAAAAACTGGGCCATTTTTGTATCCAAAAAAGGGGGCATGCACAGACTTTAAGGGGCTTATAGAGTGCTCCTGGGGGCTAGGGGAGCAAAAATGAGAGAAAAACGGCCCATTTTAGTTTATATCTGCCCCCGCCTGCTCCCAGGACCACTTTGGAAGCCTCCTAAAGGCTATGCACAGCCATTTTGGTGAAGGGGGCGGTGTTTCAGGAGGCCAAAAATGTTGTATTTACTGTATAAGATGCACCCAGATTTTCACCCTTTTTTGAAGGAAAAGGGTGCATCTTATACTCCAAAAAATATGGTATCTGGAAATGGCCTTTTAAACCTTCCCAAATTGATGTACAGCAACAATTGCTTCTCTAAGATCATTGCTGAGGTCTTTAATCTTTGGCATTGTCTTAACACACACCTCAATGTCAGAGACTAGGAAACTCCTACACTTTGGCTTTTGTAGATGTAGTCTCTATCTCTGACCCGTGTTGCAACGTGAATCAATTAAATACAGCCTGACTGAAGTACTAATGCAAATATCTGGCATATTTCATGTTTCAGCTAACCATGAAAACATTAAGTTTGGATTCAAAGCAAAATTGTGGTTGCATGTTTGCATTTCTATTTTTAGTGTTTTTAAATTTTATAACACCTGTGTTTGAAAACAACCCTTTGCACTGCTAAGAATTCATTGATTGACCCAGTCAACAACCAATTTCTTCATTGAATGGATATTTGAACTTGGATCTGGGGAGTTTTCCATGTGCCAAATGAATCATGATTAATGTAAAATTATTGTAGGATTGTGACATGTTTGCTATTTCATTGCAATATAAGCTCTTTTCTTTTTTCCTCCTCTTCTGCAACCATTTTATGCACAATTAAAGATACACTTTTATTTGAATCTTATAGACTCTGGAGACTGAGGATAACAAGCAACATTGAAAAGGAAAACAAATCAGTCCGGAAATCAAAGTGTTTTTCATTTCCTTCAGAGAGCCACACAATTCTCCAATTTCCTCAGCAGGTGAGAGAGAAACGAGAGAAAATCAAGAACAGATTTCTAGCTGGGAAACGGAGAGTGTGAATTCAAGCATATATTACATGAAAGGTCAAGGGAGATTATTTTTCCATTCAGCAAAAGAGGGAAATATCTGGAAGTTACTGAGGAGGAAAAGGAGAATTGGAAAACCACATAGAGCAGACAGTGTTGACGAGCATTGCTCTGGGAGGAAGAAAATGGCTTGAAACAAAACGACAAAAAAACAAGGGACAGTCCATATTTTTGATCTCAGGAATATGAGTTGTGGAAAAGCTCCATAGACGTGCCAGTTGTGTGAAAGATACAACTTGCAAATCACAGTTGATTATGCATGAGACAATCCAGACTGGAGAAAAGCCATACAAATACTCTGAATGTAGCAAAACCTTTAGTCACAACAACTCCGTTTTGTTTCATGGAAGGACCCACACAGGACAGAAGCCCTAAAAGTGCCCCCAATGTGATAAATGCTTTAGCAAGTATGGCAATGTGGACTCACACCAAGGAGAAACTGTTTGAATGTCCTGAATGTGGGAAATGTTTCTGTGATAAATCCAAGCTGGTTACACACCAGAGGACTCACACAGGAGAGAAACCCTTTGAATGTCCTGATTGTGGGAAAAGTTTCAGTCAGCGTTCCAGCCTGGTTACACACCAGAGGACTCACACAGGAGAGAAACCCTTTCAATGTTTTGATTGTGGTAAAAGTTTTAGTCAGACTTCCAACCTGTTGGGACACCAAAGGACTCACACAGGAGAGAAACCCTTTGAGTGTCCTAATTGTGGAAAAAGTTTTAGTCGTCATTCCAGCCTGGTTACACACCAAAGGACTCACACAGGAGAGAAACCCTTTGAGTGTCCTGATTGTGGGAAAGGTTTCAATACCAATTCCAAGCTGGTGACACACCAGAGGGTTCATACAGGAGAGAAACCCTTTGAGTGTCCTGATTGTGGGAAAAGTTTCAATACCAATTCCAGTCTGGTGACACACCAGAGGGTTCACACAGGAGAGAAACCCTTTGAGTGCCCTGATTGTGGTAAAAGTTTTAGTCAGAATTCTAGTCTGGTTAAACACCAGAGCACTCACACAGGAGAGAAACCCTTTGAGTGTCCTGGATGTGGAAAAAGTTTCAATACCAATTCCACGCTGGTGAGACACCAGAGGGTTCACACAGGAGAGAAACCCTTTGAGTGTCCTGATTGTGGGAAAAGTTTCAATACCAATTCCAGTCTGGTTAGACACCAGAGGGTTCACACAGGAGAGAAACCCTTTGAGTGCCCTGATTGTGGTAAAAGTTTTAGTCACTATTCCAGCATGGTGACACACCAAAGAACTCACACAGGAGAGAAACCCTTTGAGTGTCCTGATTGTGGGAAAAGTTTCAGTACCAATTCCAACCTGGTGATGCACAGGAGGACTCACACAGGAGAGAAACCCTTTAAATGTCCTGAGTGTGGAAAATGTTTCAGTCAGAGTTCTAGTCTGGTTAAACACCAGAGCACTCACACAGGAGAGAAACCCTTTGAGTGTCCTGATTGTGGGAAAAGCTTCACTAACAATTCTAACCTGGTGATACACAGGAGGAGTCACACAGGAGAGAAACCCTTTGAGTGTCCTGATTGTGGGAAAAGCTTCAGTAACAATTCTAACCTGGTGATACACAGGAGGAGTCACACAGGAGAGAAACCCTTTGAGTGTCCTGATTGTGGGAAAAGTTTCAATACCAATTCCAAGCTGGTGACACACCAGAGGGTTCACACAGGAGAGAAACCTTTTGAGTGTCCTGATTGTGGGAAAAGTTTCAATACCAATTCCAGTCTGGTTAGACACCAGAGGGTTCACACAGGAGAGAAATCCTTTGAGTGTCCTGATTGTGGGAAAAGTTTCAATACCAATTCCAAGCTGGTGATGCACAGGAGGACTCACACAGGAGAGAAACCCTTTAAATGTCCTGATTGTGGGAAATGTTTCAGTCGGAATTCTAGTCTGGTTAAACACCAGAGCACTCACACAGGAGAAAAACCCTTTGAGTGTCCTTATTGTGGGAAAAGCTTCAGTAACAATTCTAACCTGGTGATACATAGGAGGAGTCACACAGGAGAGAAACCCTTTGAGTGTCCTGATTGTGGTAAAAGTTTCAATACCAATTCCAAGCTGGTGACACACTAGAGGGTTCACACAGAAGAGAAACCCTTTGAATGTCCTGATTGTTGGGAATGTTACAGTCAGAATTCCAGCCTGGTGAGTCACCAGAGGACTTCAAATGGTTTCTGGCCCCTTTCCAACAGGTGTCTCCAGGTTAGCAGTGCCCATATCACTGTGAAAGCCTCCTTGTCCCATGCAGCCCATCGTCTCTCTGTGTCTGTGAGCTTGCGGGAGGTGTAGGCGCAGGGTTGTAAGTTTCCTTAGTTGTTTCTTTGGAGTAGCACTCCTCCCACTGCCATGTCGCTGGCATTTACCTGGATCACGAAAGGTTGCTTCAGCACTGGCTCCTTTGCAAACATTTCTTTTAGTGTCTCGAACGGTTAGGTCCAATGGTAGGGGTTGTCTCGGACGAGGTTTCATGGGTTCCCTGTCTTCAGGAGGTCTGCCAGGGGTTTGGCAATCTTCATAAAGGAGGGGATGAATTGCCTGTAGACGTTCGTGCAACCTAGGAAACTTTGTAGTTGTCTGGGTGTGCGAGGGGATTGCCAGCCTAAGATGACTTGCACTTTGGCACATCTCTATTCCCTCATTTGACACTCGGTAACCCAGGTAGTCTAACCATGCACGGTGGAATTCACATTTTGATACCTTGACGTATGGCTGCCAGAAGTTTTTCCAGTACTTGGCGGACCAGGGGTACGTGGTCATTCATGGTCTCAGTGTAGATAAGGATGTTATCTAGGTAGATGAGGACCCCATTGTAGAGGTGCTCATGCAACACCTTGATTATCAACTCCATGAATACCACTAGGGCCCCCTGCAGTCCCAAAGGCATCATTTTGAATTGAAAGCTGCCTTGGCCAGATGAGACAGCATGTCCTTCAGGAGGGGGAGTAGGTATAGGTTGTGTACGGACAACCCCATTTATCCCTCAAAAGTCAACACATAATCTCATGGTTCCATCTTTTTTTTAATAAACCCCGTTGCTAGGATTTTGTCTATGTATTTGCACATCTCTTGCATTTCCCGGGGCGTCATGGTATACAGTTTGGGCCTGGGCAGTTTTGCCCCGGGGATGATTTTGATGGCACAGTCTGTCTCCCGGCGGGGAAGGCAGAACATTGCACTCGGCGTTGCTGAATGCTTCTCCAAGGTCCTGATATTCTATTGGAATCAGTTCGGCCTCTGAGATTTTGTCGGATGTGGTTGCCAGTTGTTCTGTAGGCTCTCTTGGGGGTTTCCAGCGTGGGTGGTGTTTCTGCTTGCTGGTGTGGGAGGGATTGGGGGCCCTTGATCTCCTAACTCTGCGGGTACCCCCTTGCCACCAGATGGTCGGTCCCTACTTGTCTAGCCAGGAAAGTCCCAGTATGACTGCATCTGTCATTTTGGGGACTATTATGAATCAAATTACTTCCCAGTGATCCGCTAGTTCTAGCCTCACTGGTTCAGTTAGGTGAGTTGCATAGGCTCCTCCCATTTGAGACCCGTCGACCTGGTTGAACCAGATTGGGTGGGCCAGTCTTTTTGCTCTGATCCCCAGTTTCAGGACTGTGGTTAGGTTGATCAAACACCTTGTGCAGCCTGAGTCTATTAGGGCTTGAAAATTCCACTGGGTTCCGGTTTTGGGGCTCTGAGGCGTATTGGAAAAAGGAAAGGGTGAATTGATTCACTCACCATTGGGTCATTTTCTCCCTCGTCCTCGTTGTCATATGTTTCGGGCAACTGGTTGTCATTGCCTGGGGTTCCACCACTTTCACCGGGGGGGGGGGAAGGGGCGTCTGCAGCCTGGAGGGCTTTCCCAAACTTGTTGGTGGTCCATTTGGGGCCTCGTTCTGGTCGTGCCCCAGGCGGTGGGTCTGGCCTTGGTTTTGGGGCTGGGGTTGGGCATGCAACTGCCATGTGGCCCATCCCCTCGCGTCTGTAGCATTTTACCGGAATTCAAGGGTGGGCTGGAATCGCGGCCTGCTGTGGTGCTGTGGTTCCCCGCCAGCTTGATGGTTTCAGGTTGGGTTGATCTCTCTATTGTGTGTCCAGTTGCTTTCTCCTGTCGTTGGTGCGCAGCCCGCTGTCGACTTTTGCTACTCAGAACCACTCGGAGAGTTGATTTGGGATGTCGCAGTATGCAGTTACCTGAGCAATTTGCTTGTCCAGGCTTGTTCTGAAAAAATACACCAGCAGCCGCTCTGGTAAAGTGGGTAGCCTTCCTATGACCCTCCTAAATGCATGGATGTGCTCTCTGAATGGACAGCCTCTCTGCTTTACGTTGCTGAGTTCCTCTTCCGCATATGAGTCCTCCACCTCCTCAAATCTGGCCTCTAGTAGTTGCAGGAAGTCATCTATGTCTTGCAGTTGGGGGACTCTCCTCTTGTGGATGGCGACTAGCTATTCCCTTGCTTCTCCCTCTAGACCCTCTGCGATGGAATTCACCATGGTTCTGGGGGATGGGTAGAAGTGCCCATAGCGTTCTAGGTGGATATCAGCTGAATCAAGGAATAGGGCTACCTGGTCTGAGTCTCTGTCAAACTTTCCCCTGAATTGGGGTGGGTCATTCAGCCCTAATCCCCCAGCCTCCTGTCGCGCTTGGTATGCTTGCGCCTGATATGCCTGGTCATCTTCTTTACCCCTAGTTCGGAGAGAGGGAGAGGGTTGCCTGCTCTTGGCAGCCTGCCTGCTGCGTGGGAGAGGCTCTGGTTGCCGTTTTGGGCTCTTTCTCCTATCAGGAGGGGGAGGGGGGCTGCACTCCAGTCTGCATCTCTTCTCCCCAACAGGATCAGATGTCCCTCCCCTCTCTTTTGGGCAGCATGATGGCCCCTCATCAGCAAGGGTGGCCTGGTCAAGACCCTCCTTCAGTTGCTCTATTGCACGCCCTAGGGATTCCATCGGTTCCACCACAAATGCGCGAACAACAAAAGCACACCTGACTAAACTGCGGTGACAAAACCGCGCCGACAAAACCGCGCGACGAATGAGCGACGAATTAGCCCTAAAGCGCGCCGACAAAAGCGCTCCGACAGAAGCACGCTGTAACGTAATCCTAAACCTAACCCTAAACCTAACCCTAAACCTAACCCTAAACCTTACCTTAACTTAAATCGCTCTTCTGTCGGCGCGCTGTTGTCGGCGTGCTGTTGTCGGTGCGCTGTTGTCGGCGCGCTGTTGTTGGCGCGCTTTTGACATCGCGGTTTTAGCGCCGCGGTTTTGTTGGCACGCTTATGACGTTCGCGCTTTTGTCGGGTCACAATTCCATCAGCCTGGCTTGTTTCCAGTCCCACCCCCAGTCCACCCTTGCCACCTTGCTTGAGACCCTTCCCTGTATCTGGGTCTACGGCAAGGGAATTCCAGTTCAGCTGCTTTAGGGGTTGATTTTCAAAAGTACTCATCTTTTCTTGCTTCTGCTGCTGAGAAAGACATCGCTGCTTGGCATTGCTGCATACCTCCTGCTGTAATCAGTCTTTTTCTCCAGCCTCCTGTTGCCTGATTTTCCCTCCAAGCACCCCAAATATTGGGGGAGTGTTCGGAGAGCCTGGGATTCAGGAAACCCGGAAATCGTAATAGATTTTTTAAAAGTCAGTTTCGGCCCTCTGTGAAGTTTCCAGAAGACGACCTAATCATTTATGAGCCTCCAGACAAAGTTGAAAAGAAACTCAATCATTTATTAGGATCGACATTCTGGCGTGGACTCCTATGGGGCCGAAACTGCTTTCGCTTAATTGCGTTTGAACTTTACCCCCTGTATCTCCTCCCTTCTGTCCTGCATCGTAATTCATATTCTCCAACTAGGCTGTAGACATGAGACCTGACTCCGGCCGAAGCCATGCATGGAATTTCCCCTTCCATGCCATGATAATAGTCATGGCAATGCTTTAGAAGTTGACACTGGCATTGCGCAGCTCCTGATCCAGACCGTCCCTGAAGCAGTGGACCAGGAAGTGTTTGGGCCAGTGCCGCAAGCCTCCAAAACTCCACAACATACTCTTTAGCTGGGTGGTTCTTTCGCTTAATCACCTTCATCTCCGCTTCTGCTTCATGACTGTGGGCCGAGTCCACAAATCTCAACCTTAGTTCCTGCAGGAAGTCATCTATGTCTTCGAGCTCTGGGGCCCCCTTGTCATGGAGCTGGGTCACCCACTCTGCTTCTTCACCCTCTATGTTATTGACCGTGCTGAGGGTGGTGATGGCTGCAGACGGAAACCAGAGATTTCTGCTTTTGCAGAGCTGAGAGGAAAAGGGGAATGATGAACAGGCCCTCCAAGGTTGCCCACCCCTTAACGTTTTTCCAACCAAATTCTCCCCCCAAACAGAGGACCCTCCCACCCAAATACTGCAGGACAGAGTAGCCCCAAAACTGGTTAACATGTGGCGGGGGGAGGCTGTAGCAGCTCTGCTGTGAATGGAGGGAGAGAAAAAAATTGGATTCTATCTGCTGCAGCACTTAGCGTTGAATGCTGTGACAGAGAGAAGCCTAACTTTTCCCCCTTCATTCACAGTGAAGCTGCTGCTCCCTTTATGGTCCCCCCTGGCCACATCCCTCCCGGAGGTCAAATTACCTGAAAGGGACAGGCATGCTGCTGCAGCTCCCTTCCAAGCTGGCTCCGAGTCCCTTCCCTTTGCTGCAATTAACAAATTCTTGCACTCTTGGGAACTTTTTCTATACTGTACAAGGGTTTTCCATGCATACAACGGCTGAGAGATGCTTACAGTGGGGCACAATTTGGGTCTACCCTCCACCTCAAGGAAAGGCCCATCAACCACGGTTAGACTCAATAAGCCAGGGGTTGTTCCCTTGACCAGATCCACCGAAGATCCCCTTCATCCTTTTTGATTTGGTCTGCTTTGCTGCCCGGGGAACAACCGTGCCAAACCGCTCCTGCCCTCAATCCCCGTGAAGCCCTGCTGAACTGGCATGAGAAGCACACGGGGCCCGGGTGGAAGGCAACCTTTTCTGCAGCATCCTCCTCCCCTCTTTGGATTGACCTGCAGCAGAGACGGGCGGGACTCTGCCTTTGCAGAAATGGAGCGGGTGCATGTGCAACAGCCTCGGTATGTCTGCTTGCCCTCCCACAGGATCTCCGCCACCCCTCTCAGCTCCAGCACAGGGTCTGCATTTCCACCAAGGGCCGTCCGCCCAATGACTGGCCAGGTTGGGCTGGACGCCGACCTCAGAAGGCAAGCAGGCATGGAGGACCGCCAGTAAGGCAATGTGGAAGGCAGGGAAGCACGGCAGTCACCTGCTGGGGCAAGGAGGGGTACTGTAGGCTTTCAGCAACCCCTGCACAAGCTCCATAAGTGCCTACCATCTCCTCCATCTTTCCCGAGTCTTCCTGCTGCCTGGTAGGCCGGCTAAGTGGTTGGGGCTCAGGACCCCAAATAAGCAGCTCCAAATGGAGCAAAAAGTTTCCTGACATTTTAGTAGAGAGTTGGTTTAATGCCAGGGTTCCGAGTAATAGATCCATTGCAAGCAAACCTCAGAGGCAGGTAAATTCCTAAAAGAATATCTTTATTGGAAATATCAAATTGGCACAAATCTGGTTAAAACCAACTTTGAGGGACCCCTTGTTTTCACCTAATTAAAAGTTTTCCTCTCAATCCCAAACAGTCATATACCCCAATCACTGCAGCGTCCGCTAGTCTGGTGACATCACTCCTACTTTATCTGGCCAGGTATGAGAACATTCTTGGTTCTCAGGAGAAAATATTTTATTATGACTACACCATCCCAGCTATCTCTAATCCCCCCTCCTACTCCCTTGCGCTAATGCGGCAGCACTGATGCCTCAAAATGTCTTCAGCCGGATCAACTTCAGGGTTGACAGTATTTCCTTATGAATAGAGCTATCTATCTCTTTGTAAGTGCTGACATCTATTGGGGGCTATCAAAGAGTGTAGGGGATGCTTTCTCCCTGTAGGTAAATATAATATTCTGACTTTTAAATATTTCTTCTAGGAGAGGAGTGGGGGCTAAGTTTCTCCAGGACATATTCCTTCACTCCCCAAATTTTATTCCATTGGCGGTGCATGCTTTAAAACTGGTTCTCCTTTATATTAGGGTTGTTTTGTTATTTTATGGGCATGCTCTTTTCTTGTGTTGTAAGAAATGTCCATCTGGATTCAGTTCCAAGTGGGGAGAAAGACACTGGAAATATAGACGCTGATTGGAAAGATGGTTTTAATAGTGAAGCAGAACCATCAAACGTGTGATTCTGGGTAGCTGAACACTTGGTTTGATGAGCACATGGACTTTCATACAGTTTCTTCTACAGCATTTTGAAATTTGGAGGCTTGTTTTGTGTATTTTGTTATTTGATTTTAATTACCATATTTTTCAGAGTACAAGACGCACTGGTGTATAAGACGCACCAAGATTTTGAAGAGGCTTTTTTTAAAAAAAAAAAAAATTGCACTCTGCAGACCTCCCAAAAATGGCCGGTTTTTTTTTTTGCGAAAACAGGTCCATTTTTTGTTAAAAAAAAAAAAAAAAGCGGGGAGCATGCATAGCCTTTAGGAGGGTTATAGAGTGTTCCTGGGGGCTGGGGGAGCACAAAAAGAGGCAAAAAATAGCCCATTTTTCCTCATTTTTCCTCTCTCCAGCCCCCAGCAGCACTCTGGATGCCTCCTAAAGACTATGCATGGCTATTTTTGCAAAAGGGGTGGGGTTTCCAGAGGCTGTATTCAGTGTATGACGCACCCATATTTTCACCCTCTTTTTTGAGGGGAATTAGGTGCTTCTTATACTTTGAAAAATATGGTAGTTGGTCTCCCAAAGACCAGCAATGATTTGGGGTTTTTAATCTTGTTTAGCAAATGTAATTAATCCTAGATGCTGACTTCCTTGGGGTTCTATTCCTGTCTTGAATGGATTACCAAATATGCATTTCTAAAAGTTGGCCCTTTGTTTCTCCTTGGGGCAGAGAGCTGAGGCTTTGAGAATCTTTATAAACATGTTTCTCCTTTAGGGAAAATATAATATTCTACCTTTTTAATATTTCCTAACATATATCATTCTTCTAAAGGGGGGGGGGTGTTGCTAACTTTCTTCACTTGGAAACAATATGGAACTGATAATGCCACTGCTGTCTTCTGTGATTTTTTTAACCTCTGTGGGAAGGGAACTTCACCAAGACAGTGTTGCTTTAGGAAGACCAGTACAGCCCATAACCAAACTGGAAGTCACTAGAATAACAAAGCCAGGATACATTAACAAACCTCCCGAGAATAATTACCGGATATCCGGACAATTAGAAATAGCTGCAGAGTACAAAATAATACAAAAGACCTAGGAAGTGCAGGAAGAAGTTACCTTAAGAGAGGAAAAGATCAGAGTGACAACAGACTGATTAGCTCAGGGCGAAGATGTAAAAATAGGAAATACAGTAGAAGACACTAGAGCTCATCCCTGCCCCATGGGAAGTACTTTAGGGCAGAGGAATAACAAAACGAAAGATAGGATTAGAACCCTTAGCAAAGGGACACAAACAAATAGAGCTATCTATCTCTTTGTAATGCTGACATCTACTGGGGGCTGATCAAATAATAGTACAAAGAAAACAAAAGGACTTCAAGGAGGAAAATGGTATAAAAAATATACACTTATTGTTTGACGGGGTCAGCTCAACTAGGAACGCTGATCTACATCAATGACAGTCTTGCTTTCCTGAAATAATAAAGACAACCTGTTTTCAAATGCAGCTTGCTTCGATCCTAAATTCATTCACTCAGCCAGTGATGCTCTCCCAGCCAGAAATCTGAACCCGCAGAGGAAACCTTTTTCCATTTAACACCATCTTCAAAAAAAGAGGCAAAAAACAAATCCAGGAAATTACAAACAGATCAGCCTGACATTAATACCTGGTAACATCTTGGAAAACATATCCAGACAACAAATCTGTGAACACATGGAAGGAAACAAAATTATAACCAGTAACCAGTAGGATTGATTTAAAACATTATGCCAAACAAACCTTATTTAATTGTTTGACAAAATGACTAATTAGTGGACCAGCAAAATGCTGTGGATATCATATACTTAGATTTCAGTAAAGCATTTGATAAGGTAGATCACAACCTACAGTAGTGGCCAAAATTGTGGAAACCTTTTGGGAAAAGTTTATTTTTGAGGTTTGTTGGCTAATAACACTTTTTTTGGGGGGGGGCGGGGAATACCATAAAATTATATATCAGTGAAAAGATATTTTAATCAAGAATGTAATGCAATTACTTTTATGAAATATTTTCTATTAGAATAGCAGTTATAAAGAAGAAAAGTGAAACACGTAGAAAAAATGGTGTAGTGGTGAAGGCACCAGGTTAGAGACAGAGAAACACTCAGTTCCAGTCCCACCTGAAGAGCAAAACCATCTGTTGAACTTTAGCCAGTCCTCTCAAGTTTAGGAAGCAGGAAAGGGGGGAAACCACTCCAAAAACCCTTGCCAGGACATTACAGACTGACCCAAAGGCACTAAAAACGAAGCTAAGTAGCGTCACGTGTCACTACTTCACGGGGCTCAGTTGCAAAGGTGGGTCGCTAGGAATCGAAAAAGCCCGGCTGCCATATAATCACTACAACATCTTCCATAACGCCTTGGTGGAGATTGGACAAGCATGTTTTCCCACCTCCTGTCGCTTGAGGGCGGTGAGGGAACATCTGTGCCTAGAAAGGCATCAATTCAGTAGTGTCAGCCCTGCTTCAGCTTGAAAAAACCATCGAGTACATCATTGCTAGAAAGAATGAGAGTAGAGAAGAAGCTCAGGGGAATTTCCTCTTGGATCGCTTATGGGGGGAAGGAGGTGTGCAGAGCGGCTTTTGTGCTCTTCCCAGGATCGAAGCCGCAGCTTTAAGGTGAGTGGAAGGCCGGTGGGAGGAGAGTCCTGGAGCAAGTCGGGGTGTTCGGTTCCCTCCACGGCCTGGAAGCAGAGAAGCAACTGGGCTGAAGCATCTCAGCTGCTGCTGCTGCAGGTTCCTTCCCTCCCCGAATTTAAGCCCACTGGGGCTGCACGCTATGAAACTGGTGGCTGCAATTTTCCTCCTGGTGGGAAGATTTTAAAAATCTCTCTTAAATTAAGGAGGATTCTTTGGGAATGGCTTCCCTCCAGAGGTTGTGGGTGCTCCCTTCACTTAGAGACATAAAAGATACATACATATTAAAATACATTAAAGGTACAGATGTAACTTCGCTCTGTCCTGTGGCATCATGCTTCATGATTGGGTCGCTTAGTGACACAGATTCCAGGCCCATCTGCAGTCAGTAAGTGAGGACTACTTCAATTGGGATGTCACCAAAGGGGTTGTGGAAAGTATTTACTCCCCTTGCTTTGAGCTCATGGCTTCAGCTGTTGCTTCAAATCTTGCAGAGGCTTTCGACATCATTTCATCCATTAAAGTCCTCACATCTGTAAAGTTAGTGTCATGCAGATTGACAGGTGTGGCTCAGTAAAATCAAGTGTGTCTGTTGAGAAGCCAATGCTTTTATTTATCTGAACAAAAACTTTCCAATGAAAGTTTCCATGGCCCCAGAAGCCTGTTGAGGCCTGAACTTCAGCCTTGCCATCTGAAAACATGAGCAATCATCAAATTCATCAGGTTCCCGATTAACATTAGTGCAGAAGGTTTGACTGTAACAATTTTAATTATTTTTTCAGGCTTGAAAGGCATGGATTATCTCCCTATTGTAGATGTGTGTATTTTTATTTCCCTCTGAGTGTATTTGTCTGCAAACGTATAATTTCTCATGTGGAAAAGAAAGTATACTCTCCTTGACTTCTATGATTTTAGGTATCAGGGCGTAGTAAAAATCAGTTGGTCCTTAGGAGTTCTTAAAAGTAGATTAATACAACAACGGATGAACAACAACAACACCTGACATATTACATCAGGTCATCATTTATTTTATAAAAAGAAAGGCAAAACGGAGAAGTCATGTGTGAAAAATGTATGACTCAATAATTTGTAGAACCAACTTTAGCAGCAACAACTAGAAGTAATTCTTTTCTGTGTGACTTTATCAGTGTCTTGAAGTGTTGTGGAGGAATTTTGGCCCTCTCTTCTTTACAATATTGCTTCAGTTCATTAAGATTTGTGGGTGTTTTTTTATGCACAACTCTCTTGAGGTCCCTTGTCGTCCTCCCCGCCCAAGCGGCAGTGGGCTCCATGGGACATGGAATAAGGCAAACTCCCTGTCAAACATTAAGGCAAGCTGTGGAATCGGAATCAGACAGGTGCAGTAACCAATGTCATCCATGCCCTTGGTGCGCTGCTCACTTACATGGCCAGCCTTACTGTTTGAAGGCTGAATGAAGCCTTCAAATGAGCTCCCTGAGTCATAGGGAGAAGGGCGGCATATAAATCGAATAAACCTAAACCCAAGCACTGCGGGGCCAGGCACTTCACACCCGCGTCCAGCCCACCAGAGTTCGCTGCGCGGGGGCAGGAATAAGACCATGTCCCACGGACCCTGCTGCTGCATGAGCGGGGAGGATGATGAGAAGGAGAAGAACGGTGATGCTTTGTGCTGGCTGGGCAGGGAGGGAGCAAGTCATGCAGTGCTGGCTGGGTTGGGAAGGGGGCAATCATGGCTACCGCCAGCAGCAGCTTGAATACCCTGACTGAAGCTGGTATTCGCCATGCAGGGGGGGGAAATGAGAGGCCCTGCTGTCCCGTAAAGCCTGTCACTGCTTGAGTGGGGAGGAGAACAAGGAGAAAAACAGCTACTCAGGTGGCTCCTGCCCCACTCTCCCCGCTGCTGCTGCCAGCAACTTGAATGCCGCGACTGAAGCAGGGATCCGCACTCTCTCTCATTCACACACACAAACAGAGTTTGGAGAGCGCCCTTCCTCTCTCTCTCTGTCTTACTGCGGCAGATGTTGCAGTGCTTTGGTGCCTTGCTGGCGGGGCACCCAGTTAAGCTGGTGCAGGGATTGGAGGGGAAGCTCCATACCTACTCTCCGCCTTGATTCGTACTCCACTCCCACTGCCTCAGTCCCAGCAACCTGGGTGCCCTGGCGGAAGATCGCTCTTTCTCCCATAAAGACACACACACACACTGCGCTCTCTCTCTGCCTCTGTCTCTCTCTGTCTCGTCCCATTTGCATGCAAACATCCCAACAAGGTCTCATTAAGTAGTTAAGTGGAAAGTAGTTTGCAGTGGGGAGACTAGCAGGAGATTGGCAAACACTTTTCGCGTTGAGAATGAAAGTTTCTGGGTCCCTGACTCTGCAGAAGAGGATGGGTGCCTGAATCTGCATGATATTATAGCATTCAAGAGCGTCCATTCTCAGCATGAAAAGCCTTTCCAAGCCAAATCTCCTCTCCCTTCCTCAGAGGCAAAGAAACAGAGGATGCAAGGTAAGTGAGTCCTTGGGGCAGGAAAGGAGGGAGAAGCAAGTGGGCAGGAGAGGCCTTGAGGGCCTGTTCTATCACTACGCGCCCCCCTCCCCATGGCCTTCCCCACCCTGAGATACTTAATCTGCACCTTGTTATTCTTGAATTGTGAGCTCTTAAGAAACTTTCCCATCCTTGTGTGTTGCAAGCAGCTATTTCCAGTAGGGGAAACAGGACAAAGGAAGTGGGGAATATTATTTTCCTTTGCTATATTTCCAATCTGAATTAGACCATGGCAGGGTCCCTGCAGGAGAGCCCTTTTAATGTTTATGTATTACTAGAAAAGCAACTAACTTACTTCTGTTCTTAAATGCTGAAGCTGTTGCACAATAAAAACAGGAGTTCTAATCAACTTATTAGAACCATCATTTTGACAGTTTTGCTGTCCTGTATTGCGAACACCTCCACAAAGGGCAGGCATGGGATAAACTGAAGGTAGTTTGTTTTCAGTCTTTTAAGTTAATCCAATCAACAAGTGAATTTCATCATTTTTCATTGTAATGGAAACATTTTTCTTTTTTTCATCTTCTGCAACCATTTTATGCACAATTAAAGATACACTTTTATTTATTTTATTTGAAACTTATAGATACAGAAGATGGCAATAGGAGCACTCTGGACACTGAGGATAACAAGCAACATTGAAAAGGAAAACAAATCAGTCCAGAAATCAAAATATTTTCCATTTCCTTCAGAGAGCCACACAATTCTCCAACTTCCTCAGCAGGTGAGAGAGAAAATCAAGAAGAGATTTCTAGCTGGGAAACGGAGCGTGTGAATTCAAGCATAAATTACATGAATGGTCAAGGGAGATTATTTTTCCATTCAGCAAAAGAGGGAAATATCTGGAAGTTACTGGGGAGGAAAAGGAGAATTGGAAAACCACGTAGAGCAGACAGTGTGACAGGCATTGCTCTGGGAGGAAGAAAACGGCTTGAAACAAAACACCACCAAACAAGGGACCATCCATATTTTTGATCTCCTCAGGAATATGAGTTGTAGAAAAGCTCCATAGACGTGCCCATTGTGGGAAAGATACAACTTGCAAATCACAGTTGATTATGCATGAGAGGATCCAGACTGGAAAAGGCATACAAATACTCTGAATGTAGCAAAACCTTTGGTCACAACAACTCCGTTTTGTTTCATGGAACGACCCACACAGGACAGAAGCCCTAAAAGTGCTCCCAATGCAATAAATGCTTTAGCAAGTATGGCAACGTGGACTCACACCAAAGAGAAACTGTTTGAATGTCCTGAATGTGGGAAATGTTTCTGTGATAAATCCAAACTGGTTACACACCAGAGGACTCACACAGGAGAGAAACCCTTTGAATGTCCTGATTGTGGTAAAAGTTTTAGTCAGAATTCCAACCTTTTGGCACACCAAAGGACTCACACAAGAGAGAAACCCTTTCAATGTCCTGATTGTGGAAAAGGTTTTAGTCATCATTCGAGGCTGGTGGCACACCAAAGGACTCATAGAGGAGATAAACCCTTTGAGTGTACTGATTGTGGTAAAAGTTTTAGTCAAAATTACAACCTGTTGTCACACCAGAGAACTCACACAGGAGAGAAACCCTTTGAATGTCCTGATTGTGGGAAAAGTTTTAGTCACAATTCCAGCTTGGTGTCACACCAAAGGACTCACACAGGAGAGAAACCCTTTGAGTGTCCTGATTGTGGTAAAAGTTTTAGTCACAATTCCAGCCTGATGCAACACCAGAGGACTCACACAGGAGAGAAACCCTTTCAATGTCCTGATTGCGGAAAAGGTTTTAGTCATCATTCGGATCTGGTGAAACACCAAAGAACTCATACAGGAGAGAAACCATTTGAGTGTCCTGATTGTGGTAAAAGTTTTAGTCAGAGAGGCATCCTGGTGAAACACAAGAGGACTCACACAGGAGAGAAATCCTTTGAGTGTACTGATTGTGGTAAAAGTTTTAGTCAGAATTCCAACCTGTTGTCACACCAGAGAACTCACACAGGAGAGAAACCCTTTGAGTGTCCTGATTGTGGGAAAAGTTTTGGTCATCATTCCAGGCTGGTGACACACCAAGGAACTCATACAGGAGAGAAACCCTTTGAGTGTCCTGATTGTGGTAAAAGTTTTAGTCAAAATTGCAACATGTTGTCACACCAGAGAACTCACACAGGAGAGAAACCCTTTAAATGTCCTGATTGTGGGAAAAGTTTCAGTAGCAATTCCAGCCTGGTGAGACATCAGAGGACTCATACAGGGGAGAAACCCTTTGAATGTCCTGATTGTGGGAAATGTTTTAGTCAGAGAGGCATCCTGGTGAGACACAAGAGGACTCATACAGGAGAGAAATCCTTTGAGTGTCCTGATTGTGGTAAAAGTTTTAGTCAAAATTCCAGCCTGATGGAACCCCTGAGGACTCACACAGGAGAGAAACCGTTTGAATGTCCTGATTGTGGGAAAAGTTATAGTTGGAATTCCAGCCTGGTGACACACCAAAGGACTTACACAGGAGAGAAACCCTTTGAGTGTCCTGATTGTGGGAAAAGTTTTAGTCACAATTCCAGCCTGGTGACACACCAAAGGACTCACACAGGAGAGAAACACTTTGAGTGTCCTGATTGTGGAAAAAGTTTCAGTACCAATTCTAGCCTGGTGACACATCAAAGGACTCACACAGGAGAGAAACCGTTTGAATGTCCTTATTGTAGGAAAAGTTTTAGTCGGAATTACAGCCTGGTGATACACCAAAGAACTCACACAGGAGAGAAACCCTTTGAGTGTCCTGATTGTGGGAAAAGTTTTAGTCGGAATTCCGGCCTGATGGAACACCAGAGGACTCACACAGGAGAGAAACACTTTGAGTGTCCTGATTGCGGAAAAGGTTTTAGTCATCATTCGGGGCTGGTGAAACACCAAAGAACTCATACTGGAGAGAAACCATTTGAGTGTCCTGATTGTGGTAAACATTTCAGTACCAATTCTAGCCTGGTGACACATCAAAGGACTCATACAGGAGAGAAACCCTTTAAATGTCCTGATTGTGGAAAAAGTTTCAGTACCAATTCTAGGCTGGTGACACATCAAAGGACTCATACAGGAGAGAAACCCTTTGAGTGTTCTGATTGTGGTAAACATTTCAGTACCAATTCCAGCCTGGTGAAACACCAGAGAACTCACAACAGGAGAGAAATCCTTTGAATGTTCTCATTGCGGAAAAAAATTCAGTCATAATTCCACCCTGGCGACACACCAGAGAACTCACACAGGAGAGAAACCATATGAGTGTCCAGACTGTGGGAAAGATTTCAGTATTAGGACTACCCTTCTAAATCATATGCTTATACACACAGGGGAGAAACCATTTGAGTGTGCCGAATGTGGATGGTGCTTCAGGAAAAATTCCACCCTTATTGCACACAAGAAAATCCACATGAGGCCCCAAGTGATGAGTGTAGAAAAGATTTGAATTTCATTTCTAAAGTCCCTCTGTAAATCCAACTGAGAAATTGACTATTTAATTTGACTACAAAGAATTTGCCTAATTTTTAATAGGAAAATATGTAATGGCGTTAAACGGGAAGGAGGAAGGAAAAAATGGCAACATATTAGTGTGATAATGCCTATCTGGTCATTAGCAGCAGAACTTGCTGGATATGGGTAGTTCTTGGGTTATGAATGTAATGGATCCTGCCCTTTCCATCCGAAACTTGAGAAGTTATGGGAGTGAATCTCTTACATTGAACGACATCACTCCCTGCTTTCGCCCACACACTCATTGTTTTCCTGCTTCAGATCAGTTGGACAATGCATCTGGCGCCAAGAAAGCAGCCCTGAGAGGCTGTGTGCGACTTCTTAGAGTTGCTTTCTCATTGGCAAATCACTTGAGGATTGCGTTCCTGTAGGTTTTGGCAGCCCTTTGCAAAAAGCCTTTGCCTGTAGGAACAGGACCTCGGAGGGACACACCCACTCCTCCCAAGCTCAGTTGATGCCAACAAAGGCAGTTTGCAAAGGGCTGCTGAGGCCCTATGGGAATGCAATCTCCCAGCAGGCTTTGGCAAGGAAATGGCAAATGGAGGGAAGGACTGAAAGACTGAAGTCTTCCCTCCATTTGCAAACGTCCACGCCTCAATTCACAGAGAATAGATCCCTAAAGTGTCAGATTACTCAAGACTACTGACCTTGCGTGATCTTGCGGTACGTTAGGACTCTGTCCTCTGTGAATGCTGGCAAATAAAGCACAGCAGAGAGATCTTTGCAAGTTAAGTCACTCTCCACAGGCAAAATGCCTGTGAAGACTCAGCTGGGGTTGGGAGAATAGGGGTGAATATAACAGAGCCTCTGCGGTTGTTCGTTAGGATGAACAACAGCCGTGGTGCTCCAGTATTCATAATTTCGGGATTTGTTTGTAAATGCTGGGGGGAAGGGGGGGCTTATCGTGTAACTTTGAACATTTGCTAAAAGAACACTTGTAACCCAAGGATTACCTATATTTATATTTGTAGAAATTGTAAAAATCTTTTTGGAGTGGTCGCTGCCAAGGATTTAGGATCGAAGAGTTTCAATGGGTGAGAGACTAAAGGAAGCCAACTTCATTGGTGCTGGCCAGAGATGCTTCCAAGGGCACCCATGCTAAATGTCTTATGAGTCTGTAACTTTCCATACACAGAAGTTTTCATTAGGTCAAAGAGAGGAAATCACGTAACCAGCAGGGCTAGAAAAGTGGGGCTTGGGAAGAGGAGATGACTGTCTATATATGCTGAGAGAAATGTTTCCAAAAGGCATTTCAAAGGTTTGGAAGAAAGATTGGTAATACAGATGTGCATACAAAAATGTATCAAAGTTGCCCCACTCTTTGTTTGATACACATTCCTTTTTTAAGTCAAAATTTTAATTAATAAAATATGCAAAACAAGCAAAAACAATTGATACAGAGAAGCAGGAAAGGAGTTGAAAAAAAGAAAAAATGATACAATGCACCTTCCGCCTTTTTCTACATTGAGAAATTGTCATCACCCATTCCTCTTTGGAAATTACCTCTGCTCAGTTTACCAGAATAAAATCTTCCTTGGAAATTGATCCTGTCCTGAAGTCCATTCCTCACAGTAATCCAGTCCAACATTTCACTTTCACATTGCTCTTGGAACAGGGAGATTTTCTCTATGCACAGGTTGAAAGCAGCAAAGCTTTAATGAATACATTATATCGGCAAAGATGAGGGCAAAAGCAGATCTATTTCCCGCGCAAGTGCACATAAAGTTCAAGTTTTCCCTCTCTGCTATTAGGCCAGGACACATTGTCCAATGGAGACTTCCAGTATTGTTGTGAGAAAGTCTTTTTAGGCTCTTGTAAACCTGCCAAAATGTCCTTGGTTCCCATGGTTGGCATCGATGTCTGGAGCTTTGTTTTTTTTTTTTTTTTAAAAAAACTTTTTTATTTCCATTTTCATAACATACACTCACATGTATACTATACATAACCCGTATCATATAGTATTAAATAATAATTACATCAGTTCCTCTTGTCAACAATGCCCAGAAAAATAAAAACCCATTATAGCTCTTCTGCTCTCCATACACCTCTTTCTTCTACCACCCTCCAACTTTCTATCTTCCCTCCATCATCCTTTCCTACTCTATTTCCCCTTTCTTTCAACTGCTCCTCTCTCTACAATCCACTCCTCCTTATCCTCCTCATCTTCCCCCCTTACCCTCTCTCCTATCCTTCTCTTCCCATCTTTCTTCTCCCTTCTGATTCCCACTCCTCCTTTCATTGGTGTATTTCCACTACATGTCAATATGCTTAATATATCCTAGTTTAAAGAAAAAATAATCATAATAATAGTAATGAAAATATAAGAGAAAACAGTATACATGTGGAGTCAAATTACATTAATAGCAGTTAGACTTATATACCGCTTCATAGGGCTTTCAGCCCTCTCTAAGCGGTTTACAGAGTTAGCATATTGCCCCCAACAACAATCCGGGTCCTCATTTTACCCACCTCGGAAGGATGGAAGGCTGAGTCAACCCTGAGCCAGTGAGATTTGAACAGCTGAACTGCAGAACTGCAGTCAGCTGAAGTAGCCTGCAGTGCTGCCTTTAACCACTGCGCCACCTCGGCTCTGATTAAAATCTAACACGTATCAGCAAACCTGATATATATCCCTCCCCCACCCTCCCCCACAACCTTCCCCCCCCCCCCCGACTTCCCAGAACCCATACACGGTATAGATTTTTAACAAAAACAGTCTAAAATATATTGGGAAAAAGAATAAGAAATTGATAACATCTTTACATTGAACTTAGCTCCTCCTTGCTAAACTAATAAACAATTTAAATCATTCCTGATCTTAAGCATAAGCTATATGGAATTTCTTAGTCCCGTATTTATTTTGTATATAATCATTTCATTTTTTCCAGTCTCGTTTATATCTCTCGTTTGAGTGGTCCTTAAGATATGCAGATATTTTAGCCATCTTGGCTAAATTTGTGACTTTCAACTTCATTAAGTAATGAGATAGGTGTATAGTTTTTTAGTTGAGTAATACCTTGGTCTTCTTTAGGTATCAGGGATATAAAAGCTGTCTTCCAAGATGGGGGTACCTTCTGTTTGAATCTTATTAAGTAATTCCTTAAGAGGTTCTACCATTTCTAATTGTAGATTTTTATAGTAAGCCGCTGTCAAGCCATCTGTACCAGGTGCCTTTCAGGTCTTTAACTGCTTAATTACGTCCAAAATTTCCCCCGAAGTTATTGGTTGATTCAGTCTTTGCCTCTGCTCTTCTTTAACTATGGGTATTTTTTCTTTGTCCAAGTATCTCTCTATATCTAGGCCGTTAATTTTGTCACCCTTATACAACTCTGTAAAAAATTCTCGGAAGACCTTTTGAATCTGTGGAACACTTCCTTCCCTCTATAGAGCAATTTAGCTATGTTTCAAGAATTTTGTTTTTTCCTAATCTTATAAGCTAACCATCTGCCAGATTTATTTGCATTACAAAAAGTATTATGTTTTGCATATAACAGACTAGTGGCTATCTGGTCTGAGATCAACATATTAAATTGGTCCTTTAATATGTTAATTGCTTCTTTAATCTTTATATCTCCTGGTTTTAAAGTTAGCTCTTGCTCTTTCTTCCTAATTTCATCTTCCAGTTCTGTTCGTTTTACCCCTTGTTTATGTCTATGTAATCTATTTATATTTATCAAAGCTCCTCTCATATACGCTTTACTTGCATCCCATACAATTTCCATAGGTGTGCCCTTATTCATATTAAAAACAAAGTATTCTGTTAACAATTTTTTACATTCATTAATGTATTTTTCATATCTGAATAAATTTTCATTCAATCTCCAAGACCTTCTTGCTTGTGTCACCCCTCCCAACTCCATCCAAACTGGATTATGATCTGATAAAACTCTAGCTGAAATCTTTGTCTTCTTCCTGCACTTCCTAGATATTTTGTATTATTTTGTACTCTGCAGCTATTTCTAATTGTCCGGATATCCCGGTAATTATTCTCAGGAGGTTTGTTAATGTATCCTGGCTTTGTTATTCTAGTGACTTCCACTTTGGTTATGGGCTGTACTGGTCTTCCTAATGGAACACTTGGTGAAGTTCCCTTCCCACAGAGGTTAAAAAAATCACAGAAGACAGCAGTGGCATCATCAGTTCCATATTGTTTCCAATTGAAGAAAGTTAGCAACCCCCTTTAGAAGAATGAAATATGTTAGGAAATATTAAAAAGGCAGAATATTATATTTTCCCTAGGGGGGAAACATGTTTATAAAGAAAGATTCTCAAAGCCTCAGCTCTCTGCCCCCAGGAGAAACAAAGGGGCAACTTTTAGAAATGAATATTTGGTAATCCATTCAAGACAGGAATAGAACCCCAAGGAAGTCAGCATCTAGGATTAATTACATTTGCTAAACAAGATTAAAAACCCCAAATCATTGCTGGCCTTTGTGAGACCAACTACCGTATTTTTCAAAGTATAAGAAACACCTTTTCCCCCTCAAAAAAGAGGATGAAAATATGGGTACATCATACACTGAATACAGCCCCTGGAAACCCCACCCCTTTTGCAAAAATGTCCATGCATAGTCTTTAGGAGGCTTCCAGAGTGCTGCTGGGGACTGGAGAGAGGAAAAATGCGCAAAAACGGGCCATTTTTTGCCTCTTTTTGTCCCCCCCCCAGCCCCCAGGAGCACTCTACAACCCTCCTAAAGGCTATGCATGCTCCCCACTTTTTTTTTTTTTTTTTACAAAAAATGGGCCTGTTTTCGCAAAAAAACGGCCATTTTTGGGAGGTCTGCAGAGTGCAATTCTTTTTTTTAAAAAAATGCCTCTTTAAAATCTTGGTGCGTCTTATACACCAGTGCGTCTTGTACTCCGGAAAATATGGTAATTAAAATCAAATAACAAAATACACAAAACAAGCCTCCAAATTTCAGCCTGGAAGCAGAGAAGCAACTGGGCTGAAGCATCTCAGCTGCTGATGCTGCAGGTTCCTTCCCTCCCCGAATTTAAGCCCACTGGGGCTGCACGCTGTGAAACTGGTGGCTGCGATTTTCCTTCTGGTGGGAAGATTGAAAAAGTCTCTTTTAAATTAAGGTTGATTCTTTGGGAATGTCTTCCCTCCAGAGGTTGTGGGTGCTGCCATCGCTGGAGGGTTTTCAGGGGAGATTGAACAGCCGTTTGTTGCTTGTACTGATATGCTGTGCTTGATTTTTGTCAAACATGTCACTGTGCACTACGGCCGAACATCTCCACTTTGGTCTGGTCTGTGCAAAGGACAGTGTTCCAGAAGTCCTGTGGTTTGTCCAGGTGCAACTTTGCAAATCTCAGACATGTTCCTATGACCTTTTTAGAGAGAAGAGCAACCCTTCCAAACGAATCAGAGTTGTTCAGTTTTTTTCTATTTGCACTGTCATGAATCTTGATATTTAACATGCTAACTGAAGCCTGTAGAGTCTGTTATATAACCTTTTTAAAAAAAAAATTGCTCTGGCCATTGCATCATCTGGCCTTGGGATGGATTTTCTTGGATGTCCACTCCTGGGAAGATTGGCAACGATCACATTTTTCAGAGTATAAGACACACCAAGGTTTTGAAGGGGCTAATTAAAAAAAAGTAGGTAGGTAGATTGAGTTAGAGAGAGGGAGAGAGAGAGTTGGTAGGTAGGTAGGTAGGTAGGTAGATGACGTGAGAGAGCGAAATACAGTAGGTAGGGAGAGAGATTGCGTGTGTAGGTAAGTAGAGGGATAGAGAGAGAGTAATAGAAAGAGAAATACAGTACTGCTAAGAATTCATTGATTGACCCAGTCAACAAGCGAATTTCATCATTGAATGGATCTGGGTAGTCTTCCATGTGTCAAATGAATAATGATTAATGTAAAATTATTGTAGCTTTGTGGCATGTTTGCTTTTTCATTGTAACATAAGCTTTTTTCTTTTTTTCTCATCTTCTGCAACCATTTTATGCATAATTATACACTTTAATTTGAATCCTATAGACAAAGAGGATGGCAATATGAGCACGCTGAACAATTGAGGAAAACAAGCAACATTGAAAAGGAAAACAAATCAGTCCAGAAATCAAATGTTTTCCACTTCCTCCAGAAAAACACACAATTCTTCACCTTCCGGGTAAGAGAGAAAAAAGAGAAAATAAAGAAGAGATTTCTATCTGGAGAAAGTAGAGTATGCAAAACTCAAGTATATGTTACATGAAAAGTCAAGGGGGATTATTGTTCTTTTGAGCAAAAAAGGGAAATATCTAGAAGTTACTGGGCAGAAAGTGGGGCAACCCTCACTCTGGAAGGAAGAATATCACCACTAAATCAAAGCAGCACTAAACAAGGGATCTTCCATAATTTTGATCTCCCCAGGAATATGAGTTGTGGAAAAGCTCCATTGACGTGCCTGTTGTGCGAAAGATACAACTTGCAACTCATAGCTGATTATGCCTGAGAGGAATCCAAACTGGAGAAAACTGGAGAATGTGGCAAAACCTTTGGTCAGAACAACTCTGTTGTGATTCAGGGAAGGATCCACATAAGAAAAAAAGCCCTTCAAGTGCTCCCAATGCAGTAAATTTTTTAGCGAGCATGGCAACATGGACTCATACCAAGATGAAACCCTTCGAATGTCCTGATTGTGGGAAAAGTTTCAGTACCAATTCGACCCTGGCTCAACACCGGAGGATTCACACGGGAGAGAAACTATTTCAATGTCCTGATTGTGGGAAATTTTTCAGTCAAAATTCCAAACTCGTGAGACACCAGAGAACTCACACAGGAGAAAAACCCTTTGAATGTCCTCATTGCGGAAAAAGTTTCAGTCGGAACTCTTTCCTTGTGGCACATGAGAGAACAGGAGAAAAACCCTTCGAATGTTCTGATTGTGGGAAAAGTTTCAGTCAGAACTCCACCCTGGTGAAACACCAGAGAACTCACGCCGGAGAAAAACCCTTTAAATGTTCTGATTGCGGAAAAAGTTTCAGTCAGAATTCCAACCTGGTGACACACCAGAAAACTCACACAGGAGAGAAACCATATGAGTGTCCAGAATGTGGGAAAGATCTCAGTAGTATGACTAGCCTTCTAAATCATATGCTTATACACACAGGGGAGAAACCATTTGAGTGTCCTGACTGTGGGAAATGTTTCAGTCAGAATTCCCAACGGATTACACATCAGAGTGCTCACACAAGAGAGAAACCGTTTGAATGTCCTGATTGTGGGAAAAGCTTCACTCAGAATTCCAGCCTGGTGACACACCAGTGGATTCACACAGGAGAAAAACCCTTTGAATGTCCTAATTGCGGAAAAAGTTTCAGTCAGAACTCCAGCCTGGTGGCACACCAGAGAACTCACACAGGAGAAAAACCCTTTCAATGTTCTGATTGTGGAAAAAGTTTCAGTCAGAATTCCACCCTGGTGACACACCAAAGAACTCACACAGAAGAGAAACCATATGATTGTCCAGACTGTGGGAAATATCTCAGTAGTGTGACTAGCCTTCTAAATCATATGCTTTTACACACTGGAGAGAAACTCTTTGAATGTCCTGATTGTGGGAAACGTTACAGTCAGAATTCAAACCTGGTGACACACCAGACAACTCACACAGGAGAAAAACCTTTTGAATGTTCTGATTGTCAGAAAAGTTTCAGTACCAATTCCAGCCTGGTGTCACACCAGAGAGAAACCATTTGAATATCCTAATTACAGAAAAAGTTTCAGTCAGAATTCCAGCCTGGTGACACACCAGAGAACTCACACAGGAGAGAAACCATATGAGTGTCCAGACTGTGGGAAATATGTCAGTAGTATGACTAGCCTTCTAAATCATATGCTTATACCCACTGGAGAGAAATCCTTTGAATGTCCTAAATGTGGGAAATGTTTCAGTCAAAATTTCAGACTTCTGAGGTTTTTTGTCTTTCAATTTGCCAGAGAGTTCTTTATGGATCCAGTAGAGGGCACTTTAAGTCCTGAGTGGTCATCATCTGAATCGGTTTCACTTTCTCCCATGGAAGAGGAGGGTTCCTTCTCCTGGCCTGGAGAAAGGACATCAACACCTTCCACGCTTTCCAGGGCAGTTTCACAGCGTCTCCCTAGTTGCCAGCCAGGTTCCTCCCTACCAGCCAGGGTCAGTTTTGGGAGATGTCTAGCGTAGCAGTTGGGTTCCCAATGCCCCTCCTTTCCTTCTTTTGGTGCCTCCTCAGACCTCCCCCACATGTGCACCAACAGCTCACAAAACTCCTGTGTGTACTCAGCCTCAGGCCTCCCCTCCTGGGTTAAGGGTTTCATCCTGCTTTTCGCCTTTTGATTTAGGGGGGGGTCATCAAAACGTTTCCTCAAGGCAGTCATAAACTCCTTGTAATCCCTCAGCAGGGGGAAAACATCATTATGCAAGGCTACCATCCAGGCAGCCGCTTTTCTTTCCAAAGCCATAGTAACACTTCTCACTTTGGCAACTTCCGATGAAAAACCTCCCCAAACTCCTGCATGTAATTCCAAACTTGTAAAAAAAAACCCCAGTTCTTTGGGATCCCCTCTGTACTTCACTCCAAGTGGAGGAATCTGAGGCAGGACGGTTGGCCTTGACCAGGTCCAAACATCGGCCAATAACATGATCAGAAGATGGTGAGAACAAAACTCCCTTTATGACAATTATCTTGAATGTCCAGTCCTGGGAAGATTGGCAACTGTCTTAAATGTTTCCTCTTCTGAATAATCTTCCTCAGTGTAGAATGATGGATTTTAAATTACCGTATTTTTTTGAGTATAAGATGCACCAAGACTTTGAAGAGGCAAATATTTCAAAAAGGTTTTGCACTCTGCAGATCACCCAAACATGGCCCTTTTCTCGCAAAAACTGGGCCATTTTTGTATCCAAAAAAGGGGGCATGCACAGACTTTAAGGGGCTTATAGAGTGCTCCTGGGGGCTAGGGGAGCAAAAATGAGAGAAAAACGGCCCATTTTAGTTTATATCTGCCCCCGCCTGCTCCCAGGACCACTTTGGAAGCCTCCTAAAGGCTATGCACAGCCGTTTTGGTGAAGGGGGCGGTGTTTCAGGAGGCCAAAAATGTTGTATTTACTGTATAAGATGCACCCAGATTTTCACCCTTTTTTGAAGGAAAAGGGTGCATCTTATACTCCAAAAAATATGGTATCTGGAAATGGCCTTTTAAACCTTCCCAAATTGATGTACAGCAACAATTGCTTCTCTAAGATCATTGCTGAGGTCTTTAATCTTTGGCATTGTCTTAACACACACCTCAATGTCAGAGACTAGGAAACTCCTACATTTTGGCTTTTGTAGATGTAGTCTCTATCTCTGACCTGTGTTGCAACGTGAATCAATTAAATACAGTCTGACTGAAGTACTAATGCAAATATCTGGCATATTTCATGTTTCAGCTAACCATGAAAACATTAAGTTTGGATTCAAAGCAAAATTGTGGTTGCATGTTTGCATTTCTATTTTTAGTGTTTTTAAATTTTATAACACCTGTGTTTGAAAACAACCCTTTGCACTGCTAAGAATTCATTGATTGACCCAGTCAACAACCAATTTCTTCATTGAATGGATATTTGAACTTGGATCTGGGGAGTTTTCCATGTGCCAAATGAATCATGATTAATGTAAAATTATTGTAGGATTGTGACATGTTTGCTATTTCATTGCAATATAAGCTCTTTTCTTTTTTCCTCCTCTTCTGCAACCATTTTATGCACAATTAAAGATACACTTTTATTTGAATCTTATAGACTCTGGAGACTGAGGATAACAAGCAACATTGAAAAGGAAAACAAATCAGTCCGGAAATCAAAGTGTTTTTCATTTCCTTCAGAGAGCCACACAATTCTCCAATTTCCTCAGCAGGTGAGAGAGAAACGAGAGAAAATCAAGAACAGATTTCTAGCTGGGAAACGGAGAGTGTGAATTCAAGCATATATTACATGAAAGGTCAAGGGAGATTATTTTTCCATTCAGCAAAAGAGGGAAATATCTGGAAGTTACTGAGGAGGAAAAGGAGAATTGGAAAACCACATAGAGCAGACAGTGTTGACGAGCATTGCTCTGGGAGGAAGAAAATGGCTTGAAACAAAACGACAAAAAAACAAGGGACAGTCCATATTTTTGATCTCAGGAATATGAGTTGTGGAAAAGCTCCATAGACGTGCCAGTTGTGTGAAAGATACAACTTGCAAATCACAGTTGATTATGCATGAGACAATCCAGACTGGAGAAAAGCCATACAAATACTCTGAATGTAGCAAAACCTTTAGTCACAACAACTCCGTTTTGTTTCATGGAAGGACCCACACAGGACAGAAGCCCTAAAAGTGCTCCCAATGTGATAAATGCTTTAGCAAGTATGGCAATGTGGACTCACACCAAGGAGAAACTGTTTGAATGTCCTGAATGTGGGAAATGTTTCTGTGATAAATCCAAGCTGGTTACACACCAGAGGACTCACACAGGAGAGAAACCCTTTGAATGTCCTGATTGTGGGAAAAGTTTCAGTCAGCGTTCCAGCTTGGTTACACACCAGAGGACTCACACAGGAGAGAAACCCTTTCAATGTTTTGATTGTGGTAAAACTTTTAGTCAGACTTCCAACCTGTTGGGACACCAAAGGACTCACACAGGAGAGAAACCCTTTGAGTGTCCTAATTGTGGAAAAAGTTTTAGTCGTCATTCCAGCCTGGTTACACACCAAAGGACTCACACAGGAGAGAAACCCTTTGAGTGTCCTGATTGTGGGAAAGGTTTCAATACCAATTCCAAGCTGGTGACACACCAGAGGGTTCATACAGGGAGAAACCCTTTGAGTGTCCTGATTGTGGGAAAAGTTTCAATACCAATTCCAGTCTGGTGACACACCAGAGGGTTCACACAGGAGAGAAACCCTTTGAGTGCCCTGATTGTGGTAAAAGTTTTAGTCAGAATTCTAGTCTGGTTAAACACCAGAGCACTCACACAGGAGAGAAACCCTTTGAGTGTCCTGGATGTGGAAAAAGTTTCAATACCAATTCCACGCTGGTGAGACACCAGAGGGTTCACACAGGAGAGAAACCCTTTGAGTGTCCTGATTGTGGGAAAAGTTTCAATACCAATTCCAGTCTGGTTAGACACCAGAGGGTTCACACAGGAGAGAAACCCTTTGAGTGCCCTGATTGTGGTAAAAGTTTTAGTCACTATTCCAGCATGGTGACACACCAAAGAACTCACACAGGAGAGAAACCCTTTGAGTGTCCTGATTGTGGGAAAAGTTTCAGTACCAATTCCAACCTGGTGATGCACAGGAGGACTCACACAGGAGAGAAACCCTTTAAATGTCCTGAGTGTGGAAAATGTTTCAGTCAGAGTTCTAGTCTGGTTAAACACCAGAGCACTCACACAGGAGAGAAACCCTTTGAGTGTCCTGATTGTGGGAAAAGCTTCACTAACAATTCTAACCTGGTGATACACAGGAGGAGTCACACAGGAGAGAAACCCTTTGAGTGTCCTGATTGTGGGAAAAGCTTCAGTAACAATTCTAACCTGGTGATACACAGGAGGAGTCACACAGGAGAGAAACCCTTTGAGTGTCCTGATTGTGGGAAAAGTTTCAATACCAATTCCAAGCTGGTGACACACAGGAGGAGTCACACAGGAGAGAAACCCTTTGAGTGTCCTGATTGTGGGAAAAGCTTCAGTAACAATTCTAACCTGGTGATACACAGGAGGAGTCACACAGGAGAGAAACCCTTTGAGTGTCCTGATTGTGGGAAAAGTTTCAATACCAATTCCAAGCTGGTGACACACCAGAGGGTTCACACAGGAGAGAAACCTTTTGAGTGTCCTGATTGTGGGAAAAGTTTCAATACCAATTCCAGTCTGGTTAGACACCAGAGGGTTCACACAGGAGAGAAATCCTTTGAGTGTCCTGATTGTGGGAAAAGTTTCAATACCAATTCCAAGCTGGTGACACACCAGAGGGTTCACACAGGAGAGAAACCCTTTGAGTGTCCTGATTGTGGGAAAAGTTTCAGTACCAATTCCAGCCTGGTGATGCACAGGAGGACTCACACAGGAGAGAAACCCTTTAAATGTCCTGATTGTGGGAAATGTTTCAGTCGGAATTCTAGTCTGGTTAAACACCAGAGCACTCACACAGGAGAAAAACCCTTTGAGTGTCCTTATTGTGGGAAAAGCTTTAGTAACAATTCTAACCTGGTGATACATAGGAGGAGTCACACAGGAGAGAAACCCTTTGAGTGTCCTGATTGTGGTAAAAGTTTCAATACCAATTCCAAGCTGGTGACACACTAGAGGGTTCACACAGAAGAGAAACCCTTTGAATGTCCTGATTGTTGGGAATGTTACAGTCAGAATTCCAGCCTGGTGAGTCACCAGAGGACTTCAAATGGTTTCTGGCCCCTTTCCAACAGGTGTCTCCAGGTTAGCAGTGCCCATATCACTGTGAAAGCCTCCTTGTCCCATGCAGCCCATCGTCTCTCTGTGTCTGTGAGCTTGCGGGAGGTGTAGGCGCAGGGTTGTAAGTTTCCTTAGTTGTTTCTTTGGAGTAGCACTCCTCCCACTGCCATGTCGCTGGCATTTACCTGGATCACGAAAGGTTGCTTCAGCACTGGCTCCTTTGCAAACATTTCTTTTAGTGTCTCGAACGGTTAGGTCCAATGGTAGGGGTTGTCTCGGACGAGGTTTCATGGGTTCCCTGTCTTCAGGAGGTCTGCCAGGGGTTTGGCAATCTTCATAAAGGAGGGGATGAATTGCCTGTAGACGTTCGTGCAACCTAGGAAACTTTGTAGTTGTCTGGGTGTGCGAGGGGATTGCCAGCCTAAGATGACTTGCACTTTGGCACATCTCTATTCCCTCATTTGACACTCGGTAACCCAGGTAGTCTAACCATGCACGGTGGAATTCACATTTTGATACCTTGACGTATGGCTGCCAGAAGTTTTTCCAGTACTTGGCGGACCAGGGGTACGTGGTCATTCATGGTCTCAGTGTAGATAAGGATGTTATCTAGGTAGACGAGGACCCCATTGTAGAGGTGCTCATGCAACACCTTGATTATCAACTCCATGAATACCACTAGGGCCCCCTGCAGTCCCAAAGGCATCATTTTGAATTGAAAGCTGCCTTGGCCAGATGAGACAGCATGTCCTTCAGGAGGGGGAGTAGGTATAGGTTGTGTACGGACAACCCCATTTATCCCTCAAAAGTCAACACATAATCTCATGGTTCCATCTTTTTTTAATAAACCCCGTTGCTAGGATTTTGTCTATGTATTTGCACATCTCTTGCATTTCCCGGGGCGTCATGGTATACAGTTTGGGCCTGGGCAGTTTTGCCCCGGGGATGATTTTGATGGCACAGTCTGTCTCCCGGCGGGGAAGGCAGAACATTGCACTCGGCGTTGCTGAATGCTTCTCCAAGGTCCTGATATTCTATTGGAATCAGTTCGGCCTCTGAGATTTTGTCGGATGTGGTTGCCAGTTGTTCTGTAGGCTCTCTTGGGCGTTTCCAGCGTGGGTGGTGTTTCTGCTTGCTGGTGTGGGAGGGATTGGGGGCCCTTGATCTCCTAACTCTGCGGGTACCCCCTTGCCACCAGATGGTCGGTCCCTACTTGTCTAGCCAGGAAAGTCCCAGTATGACTGCATCTGTCATTTTGGGGACTATTATGAATCAAATTACTTCCCAGTGATCCGCTAGTTCTAGCCTCACTGGTTCAGTTAGGTGAGTTGCATAGGCTCCTCCCATTTGAGACCCGTCGACCTGGTTGAACCAGATTGGGTGGGCCAGTCTTTTTGCTCTGATCCCCAGTTTCAGGACTGTGGTTAGGTTGATCAAACACCTTGTGCAGCCTGAGTCTATTAGGGCTTGAAAATTCCACTGGGTTCCGGTTTTGGGGCTCTGAGGCGTATTGGAAAAAGGAAAGGGTGAATTGATTCACTCACCATTGGGTCATTTTCTCCCTCGTCCTCGTTGTCATATGTTTCGGGCAACTGGTTGTCATTGCCTGGGGTTCCACCACTTTCACCGGGGGGGGGGGGGAAGGGGCGTCTGCAGCCTGGAGGGCTTTCCCAAACTTGTTGGTGGTCCATTTGGGGCCTCGTTCTGGTCGTGCCCCAGGCGGTGGGTCTGGCCTTGGTTTTGGGGCTGGGGTTGGGCATGCAACTGCCATGTGGCCCATCCCCTCGCGTCTGTAGCATTTTACCGGAATTCAAGGGTGGGCTGGAATCGCGGCCTGCTGTGGTGCTGTGGTTCCCCGCCAGCTTGATGGTTTCAGGTTGGGTTGATCTCTCTATTGTGTGTCCAGTTGCTTTCTCCTGTCGTTGGTGCGCAGCCCGCTGTCGACTTTTGCTACTCAGAACCACTCGGAGAGTTGATTTGGGATGTCGCAGTATGCAGTTACCTGAGCAATTTGCTTGTCCAGGCTTGTTCTGAAAAAATACACCAGCAGCCGCTCTGGTAAAGTGGGTAGCCTTCCTATGACCCTCCTAAATGCATGGATGTGCTCTCTGAATGGACAGCCTCTCTGCTTTAGGTTGCTGAGTTCCTCTTCCGCATATGAGTCCTCCACCTCCTCAAATCTGGCCTCTAGTAGTTGCAGGAAGTCATCTATGTCTTGCAGTTGGGGGACTCTCCTCTTGTGGATGGCGACTAGCTATTCCCTTGCTTCTCCCTCTAGACCCTCTGCGATGGAATTCACCATGGTTCTGGGGGATGGGTAGAAGTGCCCATAGCGTTCTAGGTGGATATCAGCTGAATCAAGGAATAGGGCTACCTGGTCTGAGTCTCTGTCAAACTTTCCCCTGAATTGGGGTGGGTCATTCAGCCCTAATCCCCCAGCCTCCTGTCGCGCTTGGTATGCTTGCGCCTGATATGCCTGGTCATCTTCTTTACCCCTAGTTCGGAGAGAGGGAGAGGGTTGCCTGCTCTTGGCAGCCTGCCTGCTGCGTGGGAGAGGCTCTGGTTGCTGTTTTGGGCTCTTTCTCCTATCAGGAGGGGGAGGCCCAAAACTGGTTAACATGTGGGGGGGGAGGCTGTAGCAGCTCTGCTGTGAATGGAGGGAGAGAAAAAAATTGGATTCTATCTGCTGCAGCACTTAGCGTTGAATGCTGTGACAGAGAGAAGCCTAACTTTTCCCCCTTCATTCACAGTGAAGCTGCTGCTCCCTTTATGGTCCCCCCTGGCCACATCCCTCCTGGGGGTCAAATTACCTGAAAGGGACAGGCATGCTGCTGCAGCTCCCTTCCAAGCTGGCTCCGAGTCCCTTCCCTTTGCTGCAATTAACAAATTCTTGCACTCTTGGGAACTTTTTCTATACTGTGCAAGGGTTTTCCGTGTATACAACGGCTGAGAGATGCTCACAGTGGGGCACAATTTGGGTCTACCCTCCACCTCAAGGAAAGGTCCATCAACTATGGTTAGACTCAATAAGCCAGGGGTTGTTCCCTTGACCAGCTCCACCGAAGATCCCCTTCATCCTTTTTGATTTGGTCTGCTTTGCTGCCTGGGGAACAACCGTGCCAAACCGCTCCTGCCCTCAATCCCCGTGAAGCCCTGCTGAACTGGCATGAGAAGCACACGGGGCCCGGGTGGAAGGCAACCTTTTCTGCAGCATCCTCCTCCGCTCTTTGGATTGACCTGCAGCAGAGACGGGCGGGACTCTGCCTTTGCAGAAATGGAGCGGGTGCATGTGCAACAGCCTCGGTATGTCTGCTTGCCATCCCACGGCATCGCCGCCACCCCTCACAGCTCCAGCACAGGGTCTGCATTTCCACCAAGGGCCGTCCGCCCAATGACTGGCCAGGTTGGGCTGGACGCCGACCTCAGAAGGCAAGCAGGCATGGAGGACCGCCAGTAAGGCAATGTGGAAGGCAGGGAAGCACGGCAGTCAACTGCTGGGGCAAGGAGGGGTACTGTAGGCTTTCAGCAACCCCTGCACAAGCTCCATAAGTGCCTACCATCTCCTCCATCTTTCCCAAGTCTTCCTGCTGCCTGGTAGGCCGGCTAAGTGGTTGGGGCTCAGGACCCCAAATAAGCAGCTCCAAATGGAGCAAAAAGTTTCCTGACATTTTAGTGAAGAATTGGTTTAATGCCAGGGTTCCGAGTAATAGATCCATCGCAAGCAAACCTCAGAGGCAGGTAAATTCCTAAAAGAATATCTTTATTGGAAATATCAAATTGGCACAAATCTGGTTAAAACCAACTCTGAGGGACCCCTTGTTTTCACCTAATTAAAAGTTTTCCTCTCAATCCCAAACAGTCATATACCCCAATCACTGCAGCGTCCGCTTGTCTGGTGACATCACTCCTACTTTATCTGGCCAGGTATGAGAACATTCTTGGTTCTCAGGAGAAAATATTTTATTATGACTACACCATCCCAGCTATCTCTAATCCCCCCTCCTACTTCCTTGCGCTAATGCGGCAGCACTGATGCCTCAAAATGGCTTCAACCGGATCAGCTTCAGGGTTGACAGTATTTGCTTATGAATAGAGCTATCTATCTCTTTGTAAGTGCTGACATCATCTGAGGGCTATCAAAGAGTGTAGGGGATGCTTTCCCCCTGTAGGGAAATATAATATTCTGACTTTTAAATATTTCTTCTAGGAGAGGAGTGGGGGCTAAGTTTCTCCAGGACATATTCCTTCACTCCCCAAATTTTATTCCATTGGCGGTGCATGCTTTAAAACTGGTTCTCCTTTATATTAGGGTTGTTTTGTTATTTTATGGGCATGCTCTTTTCTTGTGTTGTAAGAAATGTCCATCTGGATTCAGTTCCAAGTGGGGAGAAAGACACTGGAAACATAGACGCTGATTGGAAAGATGGTTTTAATAGTGAAGCAGAACCATCAAACATGTGTGATTCTGGGTAGCTGAACACTTGGTTTGATGAGCACATGGACTTTCATACAGTTTCTTCTACAGCATTTTGAAATTTGGAGGCTTGTTTTGTGTATTTTGTTATTTGATTTTAATTACCATATTTTTCAGAGTACAAGACGCACTGGTGTATAAGACGCACCAAGATTTTGAAGAGGCTTTTTTTTAAAAAAAAAAAAATTGCACTCTGCAGACCTCCCAAAAATGGCCGGGTTTTTTTTGCGAAAACAGGTCCATTTTTTGTAAAAAAAAAAAAAAAAAGTGGGGAGCATGCATAGCCTTTAGGAGGGTTATAGAGTGCTCCTGGGAGCTGGGGGGCACAAAAAGAGGCAAAAAATGGCCCATTTTTCCTCATTTTTCCTCTCTCCAGCCCCCAGCAGCACTCTGGATGCCTCCTAAAGACTATGCATGGCTATTTTTGCAAAAGGGGTGGGGTTTCCAGAGGCTGTATTCAGTGTATGACGCACCCATATTTTCACCCTCTTTTTTGAGGGGAATTAGGTGCTTCTTATACTTTGAAAAATATGGTAGTTGGTCTCCCAAAGACCAGCAATGATTTGGGGTTTTTAATCTTGTTTAGCAAATGTAATTAATCCTAGATGCTGACTTCCTTGGGGTTCTATTCCTGTCTTGAATGGATTACCAAATATGCATTTCTAAAAGTTGGCCCTTTGTTTCTCCTTGGGGCAGAGAGCTGAGGCTTTGAGAATCTTTATAAACATGTTTCTCCTTTAGGGAAAATATAATATTCTACCTTTTTAATATTTCCTAACATATATCATTCTTCTAAAGGGTGGGGGGTGTTGCTAACTTTCTTCACTTGGAAACAATATGGAACTGATAATGCCACTGCTGTCTTCTGTGATTTTTTTAACCTCTGTGGGAAGGGAACTTCACCAAGACAGTGTTGCTTTAGGAAGACCAGTACAGCCCATAACCAAACTGGAAGTCACTAGAATAACAAAGCCAGGATACATTAACAAACCTCCTGAGAATAATTACCAGGATATCCGGACAATTAAAAATAGCTGCAGAGTACAAAATAATACAAAATACCTAGGAAGTGCATGAAGAAGTTACGTTAAGAGAGGAAAAGATCAGAGTGACAACAAAGACTGATTAGCTCAGGGCGAAGATGTAAAAATAGGAAATACAGTAGAAGACACTAGAGCTCATCCCTGCCCCATGGGAAGTACTTTAGGGCAGAGGAATAACAAAACGCAAGATAGGATTAGAACCCTTAGCAAAGGGACCAGTGGTGGGTTTCAAAAATTGTTCGAACCTACTCTGTGGGTGTGGCCTCCTTTGTGGGAGTGGCTTGCCGCCCATGTGACCGGATGGGAGTGGCTTGCCGCCCATGTGACCGGATATGAAGATGCCGACGACACTTGTCAGAACCACCTTAAATCACCTCACACACAGCACTGGCATGCATAAGAATAGGATGTCAACTTGTTTTTTAAAAGGCATCTTTGGTTTGCGTTAAAACAACTTCAACACACGCAATGTTCTGATTGCACCACAAACGCAGTAGTCATCCTTACCTTTCACAGAGGCAGTGAGTTTTATAAATAGGAGCATGATAGCATAGAATAATCATATCCAAGGACCAGTGGTGGGTTTCAAAAAAGTTTGGAACCTCTTCTGTAGGTGTGGCCTGCTTTCCGGGTCCACTGGTGGAACCTCTTCTAACCGGTTCGGTAGATTTGACGAACCGGTTCTACCGAATAGGCGCGAACTGGTAGGAACCCACCTCTGAAAGGGACACAAACAAATAGAGCTATCTATCTCTTTGTAATGCTGACATCTACTGGGGGCTGATCAAATAATAGTACAAAGAAAACAAAAGGACTTCAAGGAGGAAAATGGTATAAAAAATATACACTTATTGTTTGATGGGGTCAGCTCAACTAGGAACGCTGGTCTACATCACTGACAGTCTTGCTTTCCTGAAATAATAAAGACAACCTGTTTTCAAATGCAGCTTGCTTCGATCTTAATTCATTCACTCAGCCAGTGATGCTCTCCCAGCCAGAAATCTGAACCCGCAGAGGAAACCTTTTTCCATTTAACACCATCTTCAAAAAAAAGTGGGGGGAAAAACAAATCCAGGAAATTACAAACAGATCAGCCTGACATTAATACCTGATAACATCTTGGAAAACATATCCAGACAACACATCTGTGAACACATGGAAGGAAACAAAATCATAACCAGTAACCAGTAGGGTTGATTTAAAACATTATGCCAAACAAACCTTATTTAATTGTTTGACAAAATGACTAATTAGTGGACCAGCAAAATGCTGTGGATATCATATACTTAGATTTCAGTAAAGCATTTGATAAGGTAGATCACAACCTACAGTAGTGGCCAAAATTGTGGAAATCTTTTGGGAAAAGTGTATTTTTGAGGTTTGATGGCTAATAACATATTTTGGGGTTATGGTTTTTATTTTATGGTTAATACCATAAAATTATATATCAATGAAAAGATATTTTAATCAAGAATGTAATGCAATAACTTTTATGAAGGATTTTCTATTAGAATAGCAGTTATAAAGAAGAAAAGTGAAACACGTAGAAAAAAATGGTGTAGTGGTGAAGGCACCAGGTTAGAGACAGAGAAACACTCAGTTCCAGTCCCACCTGAAGAGCAAAACCATCTGTTGAACTTTAGCCAGTCCTCTCAAGTTTAGGAAGCAGGAAAGTGAGGAAACCACTCCAAAAACCCTTGCCAGGGAAACTGCAAGGACAGACATTACAGACTGACCCAAAGGCACTAAAAACGAAGCTAAGTAGCGTCACGTGTCACTACTTCACGGGGCTCAGTTGCAAAGGTCGGTCGCTAGGAATCGAAAAAGCCCGGCTGCCATATAATCACTACAACATCTTCCATAACGCCTTGGTGGAGGTTGGACAAGCATGTTTTCCCACCTCCTGTCGCTTGAGGGCGGTCAAGCAACACCTGTGCCTAGAAAGGCATCAATTCAGTAGTGTCAGCCGTGCTTCAGCTTTAAAAAAAAAAAGAGTTTGCAACCATCGAGTACATCATTGCTAGAAAGAATGAGAGTAGAGAAGAAGCTCAGGGGAATTTCCTCTTGGATCGCTTATGGGAGGAAGGAGGTGTGCAGAGCGACTTTTGTGCTCTTCCCAGGATCGAAGCCGCAGCTGGAAGGTGAGTGGAGGGCCGGTGGGAGGAGAGTCCTGGAGCAAGTCGGGTTGTTCAGTTCCCTCCACGGCCAGGAAGCAGAGAAGCAACTGGGCTGAAGCATCTCAGCTGCTGCTGCTGCAGGTTCCTTCCCTCCCCGAATTTAAGCCCACTGGGGCTGCAGGCTGTGAAACTGGTGGCTGGAATTTTCCTCCTGGTGGGAAGATTTTAAAAATCTCTCTTAAATTAAGGAGGATTCTTTGGGAATGGCTTCCCTCCAGAGGTTGTGGGTGCTCCCTTCACTGGAGGGTTTTAAGAGGAGATTGGACAGCCTATTGAATTCTGGAAGGAGGGACGCGACACCAGGGTGAGCAACAACAACTTCTTTATTAACAGGCAACTTATGACAGCGATTCAAATGGCCGCGGTGCGCGCCAAGGTATTTATATTTATACTAGACAGCCAATAGGAACCCGGGACTTGGGCAGCAACTGCTGTCAAGTCCCTGGTCCAATTAAAGGTAACTTTCGGCCGGCAACAGCCTCCTGGACGCAGGAGGCTGTTGCTGGCCTCCGAGAAGGTGCTGAAGCAACATTAACTATCTGAGCCTATTTTACATGGCTCATGAATATTTAACACAGCCAATTGTTCAGAATCGAATAGGATCTCCTGCCTGAACAGAGGATGGACTAGAAGACCTTCAAGGTCCCTCCAAACTCAATTATTCTGTTATGGACCTGATGTTTTCTGGGCAACAAGGTCGGACTAATGTTCCTCTGGTCTTTTCTGCGTTTTTTTTTTACTTCCATTTCTAACTAACAAGCACTGTGTTTCCTATTGGTGCCCCCCTCCCTGTATTCACCAGCTTCAACTGTGCTTAACACAGCACATGTCTTAAAAAATGAACATTTGGAATGTTTTTATTATTCAGTTGTATTCATTTATAAAATTTATTGGCTACCAACCTTACCATGACATAACTATAGAGGGGCTTAGAGACATAAAAGATACATACATATTAAAATGCATTAAAGGTGCAGATGTAACTTGGCTCTGTCCTGTGACATCATGCTTCATGATTGGGTCGCTTAGTGACACAGATTCCAGGCCCATCTGCAGTCAGTAAGTGAGGACTACTTCAATTGGGATGTCACCAAAGGGGTTGTGGAAAGTATTTACTCACCTTACTTTGAGCTCATGGCTTCAGCTGTTGCTTCAAATCTTGCAGAGGCTTTCGGCATCATTTCATCCATTAGAGTCCTCACATCTGTAAAGTTAGTGTCATGTAGATTGACATGGAGGTGTGGCTCAGTAAAATAAAAGACAGAGTCAAAGTGTGTCTGTTGAGAAGCCAATGCTTTTATTTATCTGAACAAAAACTTTCCAATGAAAGTTTCCATGGCCCCAGAAGCCTGTTGAGGCCTGAACTTCAGCCTTGCCATCTGAAAACATGAGCAATCATCAAATTCATCAAGTTCCCGATTAACATTAGTGCAGAAGGTTTGACTGTAACAATTTTAATTATTTTTTCAGGCTTGAAAGGCATGGATTATCTCCCTATTGTAGATGTGTGTATTTTTATTTCTCTCTGAGTGTATTTGTCTGCAAACGTATAATCTGAGTCATGTATCATGAGTCATGTATCAGGACGTAGTAAAAATTAGTTAGTAGGAATGAGACCGTGTCCCACAGACCCTGCTGCTACGTGGGCGGGGAGGACGATGAGAAGGAGAAGAACGGTGATGCTTTGTTCTGGCTGGGCAGGGAGTGAGCAGGTCATGCAGTGCTGGCTGGGCTGGGAAGGGGGCAATCATGGCTACCGCCAGCAGTAGCTTGAATACCATGACTGAAGCTAGTGTTCGCCGTGCAGGGGGAGAAATGAGATGCCCTGTTGTCCCATAAAGCCTGTCACTGCTTGAGTGGGGAGGAGAACAAGGAGAAAAACAGCTACTCAGGTGGCTCCTGCCCCCCCCCTCCCCGCTGCCGCTGCCAGCAACTTGAATGCCCCGACTGAAGCAGGGATCCGCACTCTCTCTCATACACAAACACAAACAGAGTTTGGAGAGCACCCTTCCTCTCTCTCTCTCTGTCTTGCTGCGGCAGAAGTTGCAGCGCTTCGGTGCTTTGCTGGCGGGGCACCCAGTTAAGCTGGTACAGGGATTGGGGGGGGAAGCTCCATACCTACTCTCCGCCTTGATTCGTACTCCACTCCCACTGCCTCACTCCCAGCAACCTGGGTGCCCTGGCGGAAGATCGCTCTTTCTCCCATAAAAACACAAACACACACACACACACAATCTCTGTCTCTCTCTGTCTCTCTCTGTTTCTCTTGTACCATTTGCAACCATTTTATGCACAATTAACGATATACTTTTATTTGAATCTTATAGACAAAGAAGATAGCAATAGGAGCATTCTGGACACTGAGGATAACAAGCAACATTGAAAAGGAAAACAAATCAGTCTAGATATCAAAGTGTTTTCCATTTCCTTCAGAGAGCCACACAATTCTCCAACTTCCTCCGCAGGTGAGAGAGAAACGAGAGAAAATCTAGAAGAGATTTCTAGCTGGGAAACGGAGAGTGTGAATTCAAGCATATATTACATGAATGGTCAAGGGAGATTATTTTTCCATTCAGCAAAAGAGGGAAATATCTGGAAGTTACTGGGGAGGAAAAGGACAATTGGAAAACCACGTAGAGCAGACAGTGTGACAAGCATTGCTCTGGGAGGAAGAAAACGGCTTGAAACAAAACACCACCAAACAAGGGACCATCCATATTTTTAATGTCTTCGGGAATATGAGTTGTGGAAAAGCTCCTTAGACGTGCCAGTTGTGTGAAAGATACAACTTGCAAATCATAGTTGATTATGCATGAGAGGATCCAGACTGGAGAAAAGCCATACGAATACTCTGAATGTAGCAAAACCTTTGGTCACAACAACTCCGTTTTGTTTCATGGAAGGACCCACACAGGACAGAAGCCCTAAAAGTGCTCCCAATGCGATAAATGCTTTAGCAAGTATGGCAACGTGGACTCACACCAAGGAGAAATTGTTTGAATGTCCTGAATGTGGGAAATGTTTCTGTGATAAATCCAGCCTGGTTACACACCAGAGAACTCACGCAGGAGAGAAACACTTTGAGTGTCCTGATTGTGGGAAAAGTTTCAGTCAAAATTCTCATCTCGTTTTACACCAGAGCACTCACACAGGAGAGAAACCCTTTCAATGTCCTGATTGTGGGAAAAGTTTCAGTACTAATTCCAACCTGGTGACACACCAAAGGACTCACACAGGAGAGAAACCCTTTCAATGTCCTGATTGTGGGAAAAGTTTCAGTACTAGTTCCAACCTGGTGACACACCAAAGGACTCACACAGGAGAGAAACCCTTTGAGTGTCGTGATTGTGGTAAAAGTTTTAGTCACAATTCCAGCTTGGTGATACACCAGAGGACTCATACAGGAGAAAAGCCCTTTAAATGTCCTGATTGTGGGAAAAGCTTCAGTAACAATTCTAACCTGGTGATACACAGGAGGAGTCACACAGGAGAGAAACCCTTTGAATGTCCTGATTGTGGGAAAAGCTTCAGTAACAATTGTAACCTGGTGATACACAGGAGGAGTCACACAGGCGAGAAACCCTTTGAGTGTCCTGATTGTGGGAAAAGTTTCAGTCGAAATTCTCATCTCGTTTTACACCAGAGCACTCATACAGGAGAGAAACCCTTTCAATGTCCTGATTGTGGGAAAAGTTTTAGTCAGCTTTCCAACCTGGTGAAACACCAAGGGACTCACACAACAGAGAAACCCTTTCAATGTCCTGATTGTGGAAAAAGTTTTAGTCAAAATTTCAGCCTGGTGACACACCAGAGGACTCACACAGGAGAGAAACCCTTTGAATGTTCTGATTGTGGTAAAGGTTTTAGTCACAATTCCAGCCTGGTGAAACACCAGAGGACTCACAAAGGAGAGAAACCCTTTCAATGTCCTTATTGTGGTAAAAGATTTAGTCAGAATTCCAACCTGTTGGCACACCAAAGGACTCACACAGGAGAGAAACCCTTTCAATGTCCTGATTGTGGTAAAAGATTTAGTCAAAATTTCAGCCTGGTGACACACCAGAGGACTCACACAGGAGAGAAACCCTTTGAATGTTCTGATTGTGGTAAAGGTTTTAGTCACAATTCCAGCCTGGTGAAACACCAGAGGACTCACAAAGGAGAGAAACCCTTTCAATGTCCTTATTGTGGTAAAAGATTTAGTCAGAATTCCCACCTGTTGGCACACCAAAGGACTCACACAGGAGAGAAACCCTTTCAATGTCCTGATTGTGGTAAAAGATTTAGTCAGAATTCCAACCTGTTGGCACACCAAAGGACTCACACAGGAGAGAAACCCTTTGAATGTCCTGATCGTGGTAAAGGTTTTAGTCACAATTCCCACCTGTTGGCACACCAGAGAACTCACACAGGGGAGAAACCCTTTGAGTGTCCTGATTGTGGTAAAGGTTTTAGTCACAATTCCAGGCTGGTGATACACCAAAGGACTCACACAGGGGAGAAACCCTTTGAGTGTCCTGATTGTGGTAAAAGTTTTAGTCACAATTCCAACCTGGTGAAACACCAGAGAACTCACACAGGAGAAAAACCCTTTGAATGTTCTGATTGCGGAAAAAGTTTCAGTCAGAGTTCCAGCCTGGTGACACACCAGAGAACTCACACAGGAGAGAAACCATTTGAGTGTCCAGACTGTGGGAAAGATTTCAGTATTAGGACTACCCTTCTAAATCATATGCTTATACACACAGGGGAGAAACCATTTGAGTGTGCCGAATGTGGATGGTGCTTCAGGAGAAATTCCACCCTTATTGCACACAAGAAAATTCACATGAGGCCCCAAGTGATGAGTGTAGAAAAGATTTGAATTTCATTTCTAAAGTCCCTCTGTAAATCCAACTGAGAAATTGACTATTTAATTTGAGTACAAAGAATTTGCCTAATTTTTTATAGGCAAATATGTAATGGCATTAAACTGGAAGGAGGAAGGAAAAAATGGCAACATATTAGTGTGATAATGCCTACCTGGTCATTAGCAGCAGAACTTGCTGGATATGGGTAGTTCTTGGGTTACGAATGTAGTGGATCCTACCCATTCCATCCGAAACTTGAGAAGTTATGGGAGTGAATCTCTTACATTGAACGACATCACTCCCTGCTTTCGCCCACACGGTCATTGCTTTCTTGCTCCAGATCAGCTTGACAAGGCATCTGGCGCCAATAAAGCAGCCCTGAGAGGCTGTGCGCGACTTCTTAGGGTTGCTTTCTCATTGGCAAATCACTTGAGGATTGCGTTCCTGTAGGCTTTGGCAGCCCTTTGCAAAAAGCCTTTGCCTGTAGGAACAGGTACTTCGTAGGGACACACCCCACTCCTCCCAAGCTCAGTTGGTGGCAACAAAGGCAGTTTGCAAAGGGCTGCTGAGGCCCTTTGGGAATGCAATCTCCCAGCAGGCCTTGGCAAGGAAACGGCAAATGGAGGGAAGGCCTGAAAGACTGAAGTCTTCCCTCCATTTGCAAACGTCCATGCCTCAATTCACAGAGAATAGATCCCTAAAGTGTGAGATTACTCAAGACTACTGACCTTGTGTGATCTCGCGGTACGTTAGGCCTCTGTCCTCTGAATGCAGGCAAATAAAGCACAACAGAGAGATCTTTGCAAGGTAAGTCACTCTCCACAGGCAAAATGCCTGTGAAGACTCAGCTGGGGTTGGGAGAATAGGGGTGAATATAACAGAGCCTCTGCGGTCGTTCGTAAGGATGAACAACAGTCGTGGTGCTCCAGTATTCATAATTTCGGGATTTGTTTGTAAATGCTGGGGGGAAGGGGGGGCTTATCGTGTAACTTTGAACATTTGCTAAGAGAACACTTGTAACCCAAGGATTACCTATATTTATTTTTGTAGAAATTGTAAAAATCTTTTTGGAGTGGTTGCTGCCAAGGATTTAGGATCAAAGAGTTTCAGTGGGTGAGAGATTAAAGGAAGCCAACTTCATTGGTGCTGGCCAGAGATGCTTCCAAGGGCACCCATCCTAAATGTCTTATGCGTCTGTAACTTTGCATACACAGAAGTTTTCATTAGGTCAAAGAGGGAAAATCACAGAACCAGCAGGTCTTGAAAAGCGGGGCTTGGGAAGAGGGGATGACTGTCTATATATGCTGAGAGAAATGTTTCCAAAAGGCATTTCAAAAGGTTGGAAGAAAGATTGGTAATACAGATGTGCATACAAAAATGTATCAAAGTTGCCCCACTCTTTTTTTGATACACATTCCTTTTTTTAATTCAAAATTTTAATTAATAAAGTATGCAAAACAAACTAAAACAATTGATACAGAGAAGCAGGAAAGGAGTCGAAAAAAAGAAAAAATGATATAATGCACCTTCCCCCTTTTTCTACGTTGAGAAATTGTCATCACCCATTCCTCTTTGGAAATTACCTCTGCTCAGTTTACCAGAATAAAATCTTCCTTGAAAATAGATCCTGTCCTAAAGTCCATTCCTCACAGTAATCCAGTCCAACATTTCTCTTTCACATTGTTCATAGGAACAGGGAGGTTTTCTCTATGCACAGGTAGCAAGCAGCAAAGCTTTAATGAATACATCATATCGGCAAAAATGAGGGCAAAAGCAGATCTATTTCCCATGCAAATGCACATAGTTAACATTCAAGTTTTCCCTCCCTGCTATTAGGCCAGGACACATTGTCCAATGGAGACTTCTAGTGTTGTTGTGAGAAAGTCTTTTTTGGCTCTGGTAAACCTGCCGAAATGTCCTTGGTTCCCATGGCTGGCATCGATTTCTGGAGCTTTGTTCTATCTCCCCCTTCTGTCGCCCCATAGTTTTTTTTTGCAAACTGAGAAATGATAATAGTTGCAACACCAAAAATGCCATTTGAAGCTTGACACACTCTGCACACTGGATTCCACAAAAGCATTGGCAGCCCTCTGATCAGCCCTGATCTAAAGCAGAACTGCAGCTTATATATCGTGGGTGCACTACATTACAAAGATATAAAACGGGTAGGAACCAACTTGATGTTGGAATTTTTTTGATAATCTCATTTGAGAGACCTCATTATTCTAGGAGAGGAGTCGGTGCTAACTTTCTACACTACATATTTCTTCACTCCCGAGATTTCATTCCATTGGTGGTACATGGTTTAAAACTGGTTCTCCTTCATATTAGGGTTAACTTGTGATTTTGTATACATGTTCTTTTCTTGGAAACAATATGGAACTGATAATGCCACTGCTGTCCTCTGTGATTTTTTTAACTTCCATACCTAGCAAACAAAATATAAGATTTTGTAGTGGTGCACTATCCATTTATAATCCTGACACAACTGTGTTTAAACTAGGATTTTTTAAATAACAGCTATCGAGCAGTCTTTGGGTTAGTCAGTTTTATAGACCATCCTTGCTTACCACATACTACTCAGCCTTCACAATTACACTGGTACTGAAAAAGTAGACTTACAAGTATTTCTCAAAGTTGTGGCCATCACAGTTATTTGGGGGCAGCCCTGGCTTGCAATTACGATAGTTGCTGAGTTCCACAGTCATGGAATTGCTATTTGGAACCTTCACAATTGGCTTCCAAGAAACAAAAATGACAGGAAGTTGTAAGTCACAGTCATGGTACATTGCACTGAACGGAACATGGTGATTTGCTTAATGACCACAGCTGCAACAGATATTGTAAGTTGGCATGGTTATGTGTCAGTGTACTGTGAGAAGCAATCACAAACCCACCCACCCTGAGAATGAAATGTTTTGGGGAATATTAAAGAGAGGCAGAATATTATATTTACCCAAAGGAGAAATGGAGAAAAAAAATCTTAACAAAGGCAGAAAGTATCTTTAGAGATTTTGTGCCCATTAAGAAATCCAGGCCAGCCTATTCACAAAGAAAAAGCTTTCAGCTCCAGTTGATGGGATTAAAATTTCCCTTCCCCCACCCAAATTCTAAGGACAGGATTTTTAAGGACCTTTTAGGATACAATGGATGGAAACTGATCAAAGTGAGATTCGAGGAATCGAAAAGGACCTACTGCCATGGAATCACTGAAAACATCTTCCAAACACCTTGATGGAGATTGGACAAGTGTGCGTTTCCACCTCCTGTCGCTAGATGGCGGTCAGGTAACATATGTGCCTAGAAAGCCATCTACTACACCATGCTTGCGTTTAAAAAAGGAGTTTTAAACCATTGCTAGAAAGGATAGGAGGAGAGAAGCGCAGAGGAACTTCCTCTTCCGGATGACTCATGGGAGGAGGAAGGTGTGCAGGGCGGCTCTTCCAAGTTTGAAGTTTAATAACATTTGTATGCTGCCCAATCCAGAGTCCAAGGATCGAAGCAGCAGCTGGAAGGTGAGTGGAGGGCCGGTGGGAGGAGAGTCCTGAAGCAAGTCGGGCCCTTCGGTTCCTCCACGGCCTGGAAGCAGAGAAGCAACTGGGCTGAAGCATCTCAGCTGCTGCTGCTGCAGGTTCCTTCCCTCCCCGAATTTAAGCCCACTGGTGCTGCCCGCTGTGAAACTGGTGGCTGGAATTTTCCTTCTGGTGGAAAGATTGAAAAAGTCTCTTTTAAATTAAGGTTGATTCTTTGGGAATGGCTTCCCTCCAGAGGTTGTGGGTGCTGCCATCACTGGAGGGTTTTCAGGGGAGATTGAACAGCCGTTTGTTGCTTGTGCTGATATGCTGTGCTTGATTTTTGTCAAACATGTCACTGTGCATTATGGTCTGGTCTGTGCAAACGACAGTGTTCCAGAAGTCCTGTGATTTTTTCAGATGCAACTTTGCAAATCTCAGCCATGTTCCCATGACCTTTTTAGAGAGAAGAGCAACCCTTCCAAACGAACCAGAGTTGTTCAGTTTTTTTTCTATTTGCACTGTCATGAATCTTGATATTTAACATGCTAACTGAAGCCTGTAGAGTATGATATATAACCTTTTTTAAAAAAAATTGCTCTGCCCATTGCATCATCTGGCCTTGGGATGGATTTTCTTGGATGTCCACTCCTGGGAAGATTGGCAACGATCACATTTTTCGGGGTATAAGACACACCAAGGTTTTGAAGGGGATAATTAAAAAAAAGTAGGTAGGTAGATAGAGTTAGAGAGAGAGAGAGAGTGGGTAGGTAGGTAGGTAGATGGCGCGTGAGAGCGAAATACAGTAGGTAGGTAGGGAGAGAGATTGCGTGTGTAGGTAAGTAGAGGGATAGAGAGAGAGTAATAGAAAGAGAAATACAGTAGATAGGTAGGGAGAGAGAGGTACGTAGATAGAGGGATAGAGAGAGAGAAATACAGTAGGTAGGTAGGGAGAGAGTGTAGGTAGGTAGGTAGACGGATAGAGAGAAATAGAAAGAGAGAGAAATACAGTAAATAGGGAGAAAGGGTAGGTAGGTAGGTAGGTAGGTAGGTAGAGGGATAAAGAGAGAGAAATACAGTAGATAGGTAGGGAGAGAGGTAGGTAGATAGAGGGATAGAGAGAGAGAAATACAATAGGTAGGTAGGGAGAGAGTGTGTGTAGGTAGGTAGTAGCCAAGTGTATTTATCCATGTGCTGGAGAAGGAAACAGCTGACAATCTGCAGCACTTGATCAATGTAATTCTCATCAATCAGTTAAAGAGCTTTTGGAAAAGAAAAAAAAAGTTTTTGCACAATGCAAACCTCCCCAAAACAGTCCATTTTTCACGAACATGGGCCCTTTTTTTCAAACAAAAGGTAAGGACAGCCTTGGGGGTGGGGGCTTGCAGAGTGCTCCGGGGTGGCAAAAACGAGCAAAAAAATGGCTCGTTTTTCACGAAAACGGGCCCATGTTTTGTCAAAAAAACTGCATACATAGCCTTATAGAGTGCTGCTGGTGGGGGAGCAAAAATGGGCCATTTTTTGCTTATTTCTGCCCTCCCCAGCCCCCAAGAGCTCTCTGAAAGCTTCCACAAGGGTATGCATGGCCATTTTGGTGAAGGGGCGGGGCTTCAGAAGGCAAAAAAGTGCTATATGATGCTGATGATCAATTGATAGGTCAGAGTTTGCAGCAGCAATCACATCAATTGATCAAGGGCACTTTATTAGCAGCACTTGGCTGTCACTGTGGCGCTCCATCATTGGAGGCTTTTCAAAAGACACAAGAGAGTGACTTGTCTGAAACGGTATAGGGCAGTGATGGCTAACCTTTTTTAGCTCCCATGCCAAAAGCGGGGGGTAGAGCAGTGGGGATCATGTGCGGGCATGCCCACACCCATAATTCAATGCGCGGAACATCCCCACGCATGTGCAGGCAACCAGCAAACCACCCATCACTTTTGGCACAGTTTTTTCGCCCTCCCCAGGGTCCAGAGGCTTTCTAGGAGCCAGGGGGGGTTAAAACAGCCTCCACCCCCCGGAGGCCCTCCGGAGGCTTCAGGAGCTTCCCTGAAGCCTCCGGAGGGTGAAAAGGGAACTATGGGGAACCCGGAAGTTTGGGAATGATGACTTCCGGGTTCCCCATGGGTCCGATGAAGCCTCCAGAGGGCTAAAAGGGATCTACGCACAAACTGGAAGTCACTTCTGGTTTGCTCATAGGAGTAGTTTTTGCCCTCTGGAGCCTTCAGGGAATGCTCCGGAGGGTGAAAAATGGTCCTACGGGGAACCTGGAAGTTCAGGAAATGGGAACTTCCAGTTTGTCCGTAGCTCCGATTTTCAACCACTGGAACCTTCAGGAGGATTCCCTGAAGCCTCGGGAGGCCAAAAACCGGCCCTACAAGCAAACCAGAAGTGACAATCACATGTATATGGTCTCCTGCTTTAGCAGGGCTTGGATTAGAAAACCTCCAAGGTCCCTTCCAATTCTGTTATTCTCTATACCATAGAAATCAAAGAGGGTGTAATTTCTTTTTCACTGGACTGTATTTGAAAACAACCCTTTGCGCTGCTAAGAATTCATTGATTGATCCAGTCAACAAGCGAATTTCATCATTGAATGGATCTGGGTATGTTTGTTTATGTTTATGTTTATTAGTATTTATAGGCTGCCCTTTTCCCTGAGGGGACTCAGGGCGGCTTACATAAAATAAGGAAGGGAGGGTACAGACAATAGATGCAAACAATACATAGAAGTAAAATAACAAGCAACATTCATTCATCATTCGGGTGGGGACAGATTATCTTTATCCCCAGGCCTGACGGGCTAGCCAGGTCTTAAGGGCTGTGCGGAAGGTCTGGACGGTGGTGAGGGTACGAATCTCCACGGGGAGATCGTTCCAAAGGGTCGGAGCTACTACTGAAAAGGCTCTCCTCCGTGTAGTTGCCAGTCGACACTGACTGGCAGATGGGCAGATGGGTAGTCTTCCATGTGTCAAATGAATAATGATTAATGTAAAATATGCCGCTTGCGAGAGTCCAATATTGCACAAGCTTCAAAGTGCTGTTCACCATCAATCAGCAAAGGAGCAGGCAGAGGGTCATCAGGGGGACGCAAGTGCGAAACACGAACAGGTTTAATGAGGTTAATGTGGAACACTGGGTGAATCCGGTTGAGGTGCTTGGGCAGCTGCAATCGCACAGAGACAGGGTTGATGACCTTTACGATAGGGAACGGCCCTACATATTTCGGCCCCAACTTTTTGGACTTTTGGGTGGTGTGAAGAAATTTTGTGGACAGGTAAACTAAGTCACCCTCCCGGTAAACATAAGGCTGGGCATGCTTCTTATCAGCCTGTTTTTTATGAGCACGATGGGCAGCATCCAAACTTGCCAAAATCAAAGGCCAAACACGGCTCAGACGGTCGCTCCAGTCAGCGACGGAAGAAACTTGCGGCTGGTCACAAGGCAATTCAGGAATAGGGACAAAATCTTGACCATAAACAACACGGAAAGGCGTGAACCCAGTGCTGGAATGGACAGAATTGTTGTAGGACACCTCAGCATGCGGGAGCAAGTCCACCCAATCATCCTGCTGATAACTGATAAAACAATGTAAATATTGTTCCAAAACAGAATTAGTCCTCTCACAAGCGCCATTAGTCTGAGGATGGTAGGCGGAGCTAAGCCCCTGGGCAGAGCCAATACATTTGAGAAACTCCTTCCAGAAAACTGAGGTGAATTGGACACCCCTATCGGAGATGATGCGATCAGGCACTCCATGCAAACGGTAAATGTGGGAAATGAAGAGTTTAGCTAGTGCCTTAGCGGAAGGAATCTTGTGGCACGGTACGAAGTGAACTTGCTTGGAAAACAAATCCGTAACAACCCAAATGACGGTGTGCCCCTGGCTCTCGGGAAGCTCAACAATGAAGTCCATAGAAATCTCCTTCCAAGGGGCAACTGGGCGGGCGACAGACTGGAGCAAGCCTTGTGGCTTTCCCGGAGGCTGTTTTGCGGCCGCACAAACAGGACAACTGGCAACATAAAGTTCAATGTCCTTTTTCAAAGAGGGCCACCAAAATTGTCTTTTCACTAAATGTAAAGTTTTCACAAACCCAAAGTGACCCGCCAGTTTGGAGTCGTGAGCCCGTCTGAGGACTACGAGACGAAGAGAGGCGGGTATATACAGTTTGGCGCCGATCCACGGCAAATCGTCCCTCATCGTGCACTCATCCTGATGCTTCTGGAACCAGTCATCCTGGGGAAGGGCGCATTTGAGGTCAGACAGAAAATCTTGAGGCACGTCCACTTTCGCGCGTGCCTGCTGGCGAGTAACCACTGGAACCGCCAGGCTGGAAGTGGGAACCACCGGTTGAACTATGCTCAGTTTAGAGCAGTTGTATTGAGGGAGTCTGGACAAAGCATCAGCCATGAAATTTTTCCCTCCAGGGATGTACTTGAGTGTGAAATTAAAACGGTTGAAGTGTTGGGCCCACCGCATCTGCTTGGGGGATAGACGGCGTGGAGTCCTCAATGCCTCCAAATTTTTGTGGTCGGTCCACACTTCAAAAGGGTGCTTAGCGCCTTCTAGAAAATGGCGCCACGTGATCAGAGCCCATCGTACTGCAAATGCCTCCTTCTCCCAAACCGCCCAACGTCTCTCAGTGAGTCTGTGAGCTTGCGGGAGGTGTATGCACAAGGTTGCAAGTTACCTTGGTCGTTGGACTGCAGCAAAACGGCCCCCACTGCGACGTCACCGGCATCAGCTTGAACGACGAAAGGCTTGTCCATATCGGGATGCTTCAGCACCGGTTCCGCAGCAAAACGGCGTTTCAGTTTCTCGAAAGCCGCTTGGCATTCCATGGTCCAGTCAAGAGGCTTGCTAGGCTTAGGCTTGGGCCCACCTTTGGATTTCAGCAAATTAGTTATAGGAAGCGCAATTTTTGCAAAAAGAAGGAATGAATTGACGGTAGAAATTAGCAAAACCCAAAAACTTTTGCAATTGTCTACGAGTCCTGGGCGCCTCCCACTCAGTGACCGCCTTCACCTTCTCGGGGTCCATCTCAATGCCAGCTGGAAAGATGCGATACCCAAGGTAATCAATCTTAGCCTGGTTGAACTCACACTTGGATAATTTGGCATAAAGATCAGCGGCTCTGAGTTTTTTCAAAACAGTGCGCACGAGCGCGACGTGTTTGTCGTAGGTGCGAGTATAGATAAGGATATCGTCCAAATATACAATAACTCCCTTGTAGAGGTGGTCATGCAAGATTTCATTAATTAATTGCATGAAAACTGCAGGCGCCCCCTGCAGGCCAAAAGGCATGACCCGGAACTGGAAGCAACCAAGAGGGCAGTTGAAAGCAGTCTTCCACTCATCTCCTTCCTTTATGCGGACCCTATAATAAGCTTCCCTGAGGTCCAGTTTAGTGAAAATGCGGTCCTTCCCTAATTGGGCCAACATGTCCATCAAAGGCAGCGGGTATAAATTTTGGGCCGATATTGTGTTCAAATTTTTGAAATTAACACATAATCTGAGAGAGCCATCCTTCTTTTCACGGAACAGAACAGGAGCAGCAACTTTGGGGCGGGCAGGCTCAATGAAACCCCGTTTCAAATTTTTATCTATGAAATTCCTCATCTCTTCCATTTCCCTGGGGGACATGGAATAAATTTGGGGCTTTGGTAGCTTAACCCTGGGCAAAATGTCGATTGAGCAATCAGTAGGCCTGTGGGGCGGAAGTTTGTTGGAAGATTTTTCACTAAAAACTCCCCTCAGGTCCCAATATACTTTTGCAATTTTTTCCTCTCCTTCAATCCTCTCCTGCCCTCTGGCGGCCAAATCAGGATTGCAGCCAACAGGTTCCTCAGGAACGCCCTCCCCTTCCAGAGGAGATTGCGTGCGAATCCGTAACCAGTCTTCCCTCCAATTTATGCGAGGGTTCCATTTACGAAGCCAAGGGAGGCCCAAAATGAGTGGCCTGTCCATCCCAGGAGCCACAATAAAAGAGATTAGTTCAGTATGGGAACCCATTTTCATCTCCAAGGGCTCAGTAAAAAAAATGGGCGGGGCCTCCCCCCACAATGGATCCATCTATTTGGCAAAAGACAATGGGGGTTTTTAAAGTTCGTAATTTGAGGCCCAGCTTTTCCACCATAGCAGGATTGATCATTGATCGGGAACAGCCGGAGTCAAGTAAGGCAGGAAGGCCCTCCGGCCCTCCATCGGGCGGAACTCTTAATTCTACGGGGATTAGCATGGGGCCTTTGTTTGAGCTCACCCAGCGAGGCAAGGCGTTGTCATCTGATTCATCAGAGGAGCTCATTGAGACGTCTGCTTCTCCCTCTAAGGCCTGGCTGAAGCGTGGGGGTTTGGAATCCACAGCAAAAGCGGCTTCCTTCCTCCTTGTCTGGGGACTTGCCCGACTTCCCCTCCCATCTGAAAGGGGTCTGGGCGGTTGAGGGTAGCTTGGCTCGGCAGTCTGGTGCGCGATGGCCCAATTTCCCACAACGAAAGCAAGTAATTGGTCTGGATTTCCCCGAGGGACCACCCCTCCCTTCGCCTTTCACTCCAAACGGGGTTTTCCGGCTGGGGGGGGAGATTTTGCAGCTTTCTCCTTTTTCCTCTGCTTCTCCTCCCTTGCACAACGGAGCCTCATTAAGTCCAGCTCAATGTCAGCAGCGTTCTCAAACCAAACTGTTAAACGCTTGGGGAGGTGACGATTAACACATTGCTGATATATGTCTTCATCCAAGCCCAAAGCAAATTTGTCCAAAAGGGCTTCCTCACTCCACCCCCTCATGTAATGGCAAAGGCGCTGAAACTCTTGAATATACTGAGACACTGGCTTGTCCTCCTGCTCGAGGGTCATAAATTTCAGTTTGCTCCGTTTCTCAGTAAGGGGGTCATCAAAGCGCCTTTTGAAAGCCTCCATAAACCTATTGAAATTCCTCAGGAGGGGGGAGTTCGATTGATATAAGCTAGTCCCATAATCAGAGGCTTCACTGTCTAAAGCAAGTAGAACCATGCGTATTTTCATGGTATCTGATTCAAAATCTGGGCCGTAGATCTCCATGTAGTTATAAACCTGCATGATGAAAGACCCAAGTTTCGTAGGGCTTCCATCATACCTCACAGGCAGGGGGGGGGGATTTTAGCCATTCTGCGTCTTCTGGGAGGTGGGGCCCCTGGTCTGGCAAAAGGTGTAGCGGGGGTGTGTGAATCAGCTCGTGGGTTTTCTTGCTCTCAATCCCTCTCGGCCTCTTCGTCCCCCCCACAGATTAGCCCAGAGTACCTTTGCTCCAAATAATCAGGTTGATCTCTCTCCAGGGGCCTTTGTTCAGCTCCCGCCTCCAGCGGTCTTTCCTGGTGTCTTCTGTGGGTAACTCCTGCATCCCAGCTTGCCCCCTCCTCTCTTTGTCCCACTGACGTGGACCATCGAGGGGGAGGTGGATCAGCCGGGCATGATATCTGCAGCTGGGCCAAGTCCTCAGGGAACAAGATATCGGTGGGTTTTTCTTCATCCTTTTCGTCACCGCTGGCTGGCGAAGACATGGTTTATTTCTTTTTCTTCTTGTTCTGTCCCCTTGAAGTGTTGCACCCTCCACAGTAAATTGTGGTCTCCTGGAAAGGTGTTTAAGAGACTTCGCTACTTGTCAGCTCCTCCCCATTCGTTAATTAAGAAAGTAAGACCATGAGACTCCATGCGTGGAAATCAAATGTACTTTTACTAATTAAAAATGGTTGAGGCAAGGCATAGCGAAGTCTGGTTAATTAGGCGCGAAAGCAGTTGATATATAGAATAGCACATTCCTCACCCCTTGGCATCATAGTCTCAGTCCAATCATAAGTCCTTCAAGTGTCAGGTGTGAGATAACTTCAAAAGGCATCATGAAGATGGAATGTCAGTGCCGTTAGTCCTGGCGGGAAACTCCCACGCATGCGTAGTCAGATCATCCAGAGAACTCCAGAACATTCCTCCAGCACATTTAGTAACCCCTCCCAAATACCATGCCCTCCCTCCCCGTTTCATGGCAGCTGAAGCGGCAGCAAGCAGAAGCTGACAGCAACATTGAAAAGGAAAACAAATCAGTCCAGAAATCAAATGTTTTCCACTTCCTCCAGAAAAACACACAATTCTTCACCTTCCGGGTAAGAGAGAAAAAAGAGAAAATAAAGAAGAGATTTCTATCTGGAGAAAGTAGAGTATGCAAAACTCAAGTATATGTTACATGAAAAGTCAAGGGGGATTATTGTTCTTTTGAGCAAAAAAGGGAAATATCTAGAAGTTACTGGGCAGAAAGTGGGGCAACCCTCACTCTGGAAGGAAGAATATCACCACTAAATCAAAGCAGCACTAAACAAGGGATCTTCCATAATTTTGATCTCCCCAGGAATATGAGTTGTGGAAAAGCTCCATTGACATGCCTGTTGTGCGAAAGATACAACTTGCAACTCATAGCTGATTATGCCTGAGAGGAATCCAAACTGGAGAATGTGGCAAAACCTTTGGTCAGAACAACTCTGTTGTGATTCAGGGAAGGATCCACATAAGAAAAAAAGCCCTTCAAGTGCTCCCAATGCAGTAAATTTTTTAGCGAGCATGGCAACATGGACTCATACCAAGATGAATCCAATGTCCTGATTGTGGGAAAAGTTTCAGTACCAATTCGACCCTGGTTCAACACCGGAGGATTTTCACGGGAGAGAAACTGTTTCAATGTCCTGATTGTGGGAAATGTTTCAGTCAAAATTCCAAACTCGTGAGACACCAGAGAACTCACACAGGAGAAAAACCCTTTGAATGTCCGCATTGCGGAAAAAGTTTCAGTCGGAACTCTTTCCTTGTGGCACACGAGAGAACAGAAGAAAAACCCTTCGAATGTTCTGATTGCGGGAAAAGTTTCAGTCAGAACTCCACCCTGGTGAAACACCAGAGAACTCACACAGGAGAAAAACCCTTTAAATGTTCTGATTGCGGAAAAAGTTTCAGTCAGAATTCCAACCTGGTGACACACCAGAAAACTCACACAGTAGAGAAACCATATGAGTGTCCAGAATGTGGGAAAGATCTCAGTAGTATGACTAGCTTTCTAAATCATATGCTTATACACACAGGGGAGAAACCATTTGAGTGTCCTGACTGTGGGAAATGTTTCAGTCAGAATTCCCAACTGATTACACATCAGAGTGCTCACACAAGAGAGAAACCGTTTGAATGTCCTGATTGTGGGAAAAGCTTCACTCAGAATTCCAGCCTGGTGACACACCAGTGGATTCACACAGGAGAAAAACCCTTTGAATGTCCTAATTGCGGAAAAAGTTTCAGTCAGAACTCCAGCCTGGTGAAACACCAGAGAACTCACATAGGAGAAAAACCCTTTGAATGTTCTGATTGCAGAAAAAGTTTCAGTCAGAACTCCAGCCTGGTGGCACACCAGAGAACTCACACAGGAGAAAAACCCTTTCAATGTTCTGATTGCGGAAAAAGTTTCAGTCAGAACTCCAGCCTGGTGGCACACCAGAGAACTCACACAGGAGAAAAACCCTTTGAATGTCCTAATTGCGGAAAAAGTTTCAGTCAGAACTCCAGCCTGGTGGCAAACCAGAGAACTCACACAGGAAAAAAACCCTTTCAATGTTCTGATTGCGGAAAAAGTTTCAGTCAGAATTCCACCCTGGTGACACACCAAAGAACTCACACAGAAGAGAAACCATATGATTGTCCAGACTGTGGGAAATATCTCAGTAGTGTGACTAGCCTTCTAAATCATATGCTTTTACACACTGGAGAGAAACTCTTTGAATGTCCTGATTGTGGGAAACGTTACAGTCAGAATTAAAACCTGGTGACACACCAGAGAACTCACACAGGAGAAAAACCTTTTGAATGTTCTGATTGTCAGAAAAGTTTCAGTACCAATTCCAGCCTGGTGTCACACCAGAGAGAAACCATTTGAATATCCTAATTGCAGAAAAAGTTTCAGTCAGAATTCCAGCCTGGTGATATACCAGAGAACTCACACAGGAGAGAAACCATATGAGTGTCCAGACTGTGGGAAATATGTCAGTAGTATGACTAGCCTTCTAAATCATATGCTTATACCCACTGGAGAGAAACCCTTTGAATGTCCTGAATGTGGGAAATGTTTCAGTCAAAATTTCAGACTTCTGAGACACCTGAGGATGCACACAACAAAGAAACTGTTTAAATGTCCTGATTGTGAGGAAAATTTCAATCACAATTCTAGGCTGGTGACACACAAGACGGTTCACAGAGGAAAGAAATCCTTTTGTGAGAATCAAGAAATATAGCCTACTGATCAATTAAGATTCAATAAGTCCTATGGATAATAGAAGGCCCCAGAAGAAAGTGATATGAACCAAAGTTTTCAGATCGGATGATTTCAAAATTTACCAGAAATATATGTAATCCTTCTGAACCGTTGCTAACTCTGAAATATGTTTTTGCAAAATATGCACTTGTATGGATTCGTTTAAAATAGGAAGAATGAAACTGTTGGAAATAAATAATTGAAAGTAATGTTACACCGATGTTCACAGAGAGTGTCAGTTAGTGAGGTTGTGAAGCAAGGATGTCATTAGAAGAATAGTATAAAAGATAAGGTTCAAGATCGGCTCGGGACTCTTTGATTTATAGCAGTCCTTGTAGGACTTGCTATTTCTCATTGGCCCTCTGCATTAATATGTTAATGCAGTGTATTATTGCTATTATCTATTCATTTCTAATGTTCCAAATTATTAAAAACAATAAACCTCTTATGTTAAAGGAAGAATTTTTGCTTGTGTTGTTGCCTTTGTTTCCCTGTTGGAATTTTCCTGTCACACTTTGGATGTCCCGATTGTGGGAGAAAATTTCAATCACCGTTCCCATCTTATGAGACACCTTATGAGACTTTCCCTTATGACTGTGGGAAAGAGCTCTGTGGGAAATCATGTCCTTATACAAATCAGGGGAGAAACCATTTATGTGCCCTGAATGTGATCAGTGCTTCAGGAAATGTTCCACCCTTATTGCACATGAGAAAACCCACGTGACCCAAAGTGATGAGTGTAGAGATGGTTTGAATTTCATTTCTAATCTCCCATTTTGTGTCCAGCTGAGAAATGACTGATTTGAAGACTTTGCCTGATTTTTTTGTAGGCAAATATGTTGTATTAGATGGGTCTTCAGCGTAAGAAGTGACGGGTCCCTCCTATGGAGGAAGGAACCCTGAGCATAGTGCAAGACAGATATTTATACATTTCTTTGCTTTCACTTCAGACTAGCAGAAACCTGTTGAAGCCTAAACTTCAGCCTTGCCATCTCAACATATGAGCAATCATCAAATTCATCAAATGTGTGATTAACATTAGCACAAAAGGTTTGACTAGCCAGAGACATTTTTCAGGCTTGAAAGACATGGATTTTCTCCATGTTGTAGGTGTGCGGTTACTCTGTGGGTCGCTCATGAAGCCAATGATGAAAGAAGACAAGGAGGCAGGTTTCTTTCGTGATGAGCCGACACGGAATAGAATCCGGAGGCCTCTTTTATTGAGCATACACAAGGAAAGGGTGGATTCACATAATCAATGTGGACCAATCATGGTTGAACAAGTCTATGGTATATGGTAACTCATTTACTTCCATGTAGACCTAAAGAATGCCCATCAAATAAATCTTTTACCAGCATGCAAACTTCTAATCCTTAATTAATGTTTGAGAGTTAATCAGTTGTAACCTCTGACCTAATTAACGAACTCCCTGATTTAATCAACGCTTATAATTAAAAGTCTGTGATTGCTGATCTTACTTAGTGTTAAGAGGTAAACAGTGGGTCTTACTGATCCAATCATATGGTTAGTCATTACTTCTATTGCATACGTGTTTCAGCATAGCTAACGTATGGTAGGGCTTTGTGTTGTGAATCAAATGTAGCTGTGTTAATGTTTTTGCCCTGTGTTTTCCAGACAGCCATAATAGCCGCCCTATACACAGAACTGGTAATGGATCTCAACATCTCCTCAATTTTGTTTTAAAATGAGAAGGAGGAAAACAAACATATCAAAATGCAGATTCTTCATCATCACTGGTTATAGCAAACACCTTTACACACAGATTATTGTCTAGCTCATATTCGTCCTCAGCGTCCAGAAGGGATTTAGTTTCGTTGATAAGAGCGTCCTTCCTAGTTGAGGAAAAAAGGCCTTTGCAGAGCTGAAAAAGGGAGGGTAGGCATTGGATGCAGCAGCAATTTGTAAGATTAAATGTCCCACATACCCCCTTTCTTTTTGTTTTTTCTTCAAAACATGTGAGTGGAATGCACATGTGTTTGACAAAAGATTAAAATTGGTCAGATCAGGGAGATTATGAGTTGTGAGCCGCCCTGAGTCCCCTCAGGGAAAAGGGCGGCCTATAAATAAACTTTCAAACTCAAAACTTTCAAATTTAATTCTTCTGATGAAAAAGCATTGAGAGAGACACTAGAAGGATCTCTTCAGTGGCTCCCAGATAGCTTTCAACCATGAAGGTCTAGCAACCAGGGTACAAATTTCTGGAAAGAAATTTACAGTATCCAATTTTCCATGCCAATTAGTATCAGATATCATTTTCTGTGAGCTTCCAGACAGGTTTTAAACAAGCAGAAAAAGGATGGTTCTTGAACCTGCCCTGGCTCTTGAGGCCAAATTGAGTTTAGCTAATGTGCAATCCAGGCTTTTGTGCCTGGGGCAAAAATCAACCTAGGAAAAACTGTGTGTGGAGATAGTTTCAATCTAATTCTGAATAGGCTCTTATCTCTCTCTTTCTCTCTCTCTCTCTGTTTTTCTTGGTGTGTGTGTGTGTGTGTGTAGCTGCTTCTACAATACAGAAAATACAGACATTTTGGACAAACTTTCCCTCCCACCAGACATAAATCCAAGGTGTTCAGAATTGCTGTACTAGCCATTCACAAATACAATTCTTACATGAATACATTAAACTGATTACAATATAAATGAGACAAGAAAGAAATCTAACAATGAATTTCTGTGAAGGAAGCAAAGAAAGAAAACTTTAGGATCAATTTTCACCCTCCCCTATAGTCTTCTGGGGATAAAAGAAAGTCCTTTGGTCTTTTACTTCTCCATCTCAGAGTCCATTCTTTCATATCTGCTGGATGGCATTAGGCTTAGCTTGCTGATAAGAGTGGTCAGTCAGGCTAGGTAGAGTCTGTCCCAGGCTTGGCTAAATTTTTTCTCCTCATGTCAGGTAATCACCAGCAGCCAATTCAAGAGTTAGCAGTCCTTTGTGTCTTAGGTGAAGAAAAAGAGAGGCCAAATATACAGTTCTATACAGACATAGTCCCATGTTGTGGAATCTCACCCATTCTGTCCAAATGTGGAAATCCAAACATTATTCCAGAAGGCAGACAATGTAAATGATGTAAATTTCATGGAACAGGACATTCCCACTGCTTCTATGATTGAAACACTTTTGCAGTAAGATGAGTAAATTTTCAAAAGAGACAACAACTTGTGTTGCAAACAAACAAACAAAATATCATAAGGTAGAGTACCTTGACTCACAAGCTTTTAAAATTGCACTCAGGTGTAAAAGAGAAAGGGAAGAAAAATAGCTTTTTTTTAAAAAAATGCAATTAAAAAAAGAGGTACTTTGAGTCAACGCTCCAAAATATTAGATTCCATTCAGATGGAAGCAAATTCTCATCAAGTATGTTAGAACATTTACAAATGTAAGCAAAATATCTCAAAATCATTTCTGTTTATAGGTATAATTAAGCATTTTAAACCTAAAAAATTTCCAGAAGGAAAAGAGAAAAACCAAAATTGCATTCAGAGCAGAAAAGGAAATGTAACTGCATAACTTTTATAGATGAAAAGATAACAGCGAAAGGTAAAGGAGCAAGTCACCCATTTACTCCAAATTTCTTAGAAGAGAGAGGAAAAAAAATTGTTTAAATGAGCAGAAAAACTTCACCCCCCCTTCAATGACCCAAAAGGAATGAGGGAAAGAAGGGGGGGGGGAATGCACAGAGGCATTCATACACACGTTCACTGTAAAAATGAGCAGACACACTCTCCCCTCCTTTCCTGCTTCCCTCCAAAGAATGACCCAGAGGGGGAAAAAAGGGGGGGGGGGTTCACGCAGGCAATCACAGGTCTTTGGATCTCTTCAGTTATCACTTTCTGGGGCATTGGGGACATATACATTCATACTGCAATCAGAGCACATGCTTGCTCATGCCAACCAATCATTATAATTATTTCAGGAAGCTTTTTCACAAGCCACCAAGCTTCATTTTATTTATTAGAGGATCTCACCCTCCCTTCAGGTTTGGAAATGATAACACACAAGAATACACACACATACCATTAAACAACCTTGCAACTTACTGCTTCTTTATATGAAAGGAATTAAAGTACATTCATACCAACTTTTACCATTGACATACATTTGCACTGCAATCAGACTGCTTGTGTAAATTAACTTCACATACAAAAATCCCATTTTATTCATTTTTTCATACAAAGCAATCATTACAATTATTTCAGGGAGCTGTACATAAGCCAATGAGCTCCATTTTCTATTATTAAGAGATTTCAACTTCCCTCCAGGTCTGAAAATGATTACACACACACATGCACACATACCATGAAACAGCACTTTCAGGCCTGGGGGAGGTTCTGTCCCTTTAAATCTTCAAATTTCTTTCCTTGGAGAACTTGTGGCTCATTCTCCAAGCAGTGGGGAAACTCAGAGAGCAGCTTAAATCCTAACTACTCTTCCCTCCCCCACAGCGTCAAGCCCAAGCTTATTTATTTATTTAGCTAGCTGATCAAACATATCACCATCAATTCAATTCAATTCTACATGTTATTAGATGCACACCTAAGAATTTTTTTAACAGACATTACATCAAAGTAATCAAGTCCAATTACCTAGGTCTTCCCATTCAGTCAGGCTTTACCTCGTTACCTGCTAAATTTCTTACTTTTGCTCAAAGTTATGCCCATTCTATCTCCTTAAGCACTAGATTGTTAATATCTGTCTCTCCCTGGGATGTTCCGTTTCTATCTTGATCTCCCAGCAGCGCTGGCATATTTTTAAAGGTCAAGATTTATAGAGACAATGTATAGAGATGTTTGTCCACATTATTTGCATTGGCCAGGGTTCCAGCTTGGTCCTCCCAGCTGAGCGCTGGCATAGTTTTAAAGGTCCAAACTCTTAGCTCTCCAAGCAGAACGCTGGCATAGTTTTAAAGAGCAAGATATATAGATATTTTATTAACACATCATTTGCATCTGGGTGGGGCTCGAGCTCTGCTTTTCTTTTAAAAGACAACTATTAACAGCTTTCTAACATATCCCTGTGGACTTCTTAATTGCTTTCGGGGAAGAAACTCAGGTGGAACTTCTCTTCAGTTCATCTGATGGTGGCCAGAAAATCAGCAAACTTGTTACAAAATCTAAATTAAAACTTGTCTTCTAGGGGCCAGGTTTCGAGTAGGTTGGCCAGATAGATGTGCAGAGGGTTTTTACTCAGGGTGAAGGCAAACCTTTAGTAGGAATTTCCTTCATTTTATACATGCACACACAAGGCAACACTCTCCTCCTCCCCCAAAAGAAAAAAAATCTTTACTCACCTGAAGAGTAAATCTTCCAGGCCTGAAAAACATGAAAACAAGGTTCCCTCCCCCACATAAAAGGCATTGTTGGGGGATTACGGGTAAGGGAGGGGCTTGGGGAGGGTAGAAAGCTTGCAGGCAGAGTAAAAAAAGGGTAAAATCATCAGTTACTAAACAGATAAACTGGTAACATTATGGGGATATCACAGATGCAAAATGGGGTCTGGATTCACATGCTTCAGGAAAGAAACAGGTAAAATCATTTAAACACACGACAGAAGCAAGGATGAAACTTTTCCTGTAAATGAACTTAAAACATTTCCTGGGTTGTTACTTTAAGGCAAAGGGAAGGAAGGAAGGAAAAAAAAACACTTCTCTGTACTCTTTTTTTTGGGGGGGGGGAAACAAACTGAGGGAAGGGAATTTCTGCCAGTTTACTCCTTTCTTTGAACACTTTAAAATCCCTGTCTTTTGGATTGAAGACATACAATTACCTTGAGGGTGCACAAAAACTTAGGCACACATTTACACAAGAACAAGGAGAAAATAAGAAGGGAAAAAAACAGAACTCTCAGGTTTTCACATCCTACATTCCCAGCACAAATCTGTTAAATTAGGGAAGGCACAAATCTTAACAAACAAACCACGTGGTTACATAGAAGACAAAGAGACAAACAGACAAGAGAAAAAAGAAACCTCAACATTTTTCCCTTTTCTTTTAAGTACCTTTATGTAGTAAGATCTTTTTTTGAGGGGAAAACGGGAAGCGACTTGCCCATCGCTTGAATAATTACACCAGAAAATTTACAGATATCCCGAACTTCTACCTGTTCCTTCGAGAAACCCGACCTCATACTCACGAAATGGGAGGGTGCTTCATTCGCTGACGGCCGGCCCTGAGTGCGAGGCTTTTCCCAGCCTGGGGGTGAGATGAGGTGGGCGACACGGATCATCACGTCGGGGTCACCAGATGCGGTTTCTCTGTGGGTCGCTCATGAAGCCAATGATGAAAGAAGACAAGGAGGCAGGTTTCTTTCGTGATGAGCCGACACGGAATAGAATCCGGAGGCCTCTTTTAATGAGCATACACAAGGAAAGGGTGGATTCACATAATCAATGTGGACCAATCATGGTTGTACAAGTCTATGGTATATGGTAACTCATTTACTTCCATGTAGACCTAAAGAATGCCCATCAAATAAATCTTTTACCAGCATGCAAACTTCTAATCCTTAATTAATGTTTGAGAGTTAATCAGTTGTAACCTCTGACCTAATTAACGAACTCCCTGATTTAATCAACGCTTATAATTAAGAGTCTGTGATTGCTGATCTTACTTAGTGTTAAGAGGTAAACAGTGGGTCTTACTGATCCAATCATATGGTTAGTCATTACTTCTATTGCATACGTGTTTCAGCATAGCTAACGTATGGCAGGGCTTTGTGTTGCGAATCAAATGTAGCTGTGTTAATGTTTTTGCCCTGTGTTTTCCAGACAGCCATAATAGCCGCCCTATACACAGAACTGGTAATGGATCTCAACATAGGTGTGTGTATTTGTATTTCTCTCTGAGTGTATCTGGAAATGTATACTCTATCCCCAGGACTTCCAGATATACAGTCATGTAAAAAAGGAAGTACACTCTTCTTGACTTTTATGATTTTACTTATCAGGACATAGTAGAAATCATGACATAGTTAAGAACTTAAAAGTTCTTAAAAGTAGATAAATACAACCACAACAACATGTGACATATTACATCAGGTCATCATTTATTTTATTTTAAAAAATGGAGAAGTGTGTGAAAAAAGTATGACTCAATAATATGGAGAGCCACCCTTAGCAGCAATAACTAGAAATAATTCTTTTCTGTATGACTTTATCAATCCCTTGCAGATGTCAGCCTCTGCTTCTCTTGCTTGCTTTCGGCTGCCATGGAAATGGGGAGGGGGGCATGGTATTTGGGATGGGAATAAATGGTGCAGGACTGATAGTCAAAAAGGAAGTTTTGTTCTCACCATCTTCTGAGCATGGTATTGGCCGATGTTTGGACCTGGTCAAGGCCAACCATCCTGCATACCAACCTGATGATGGTTCTTGGAGATGCAACCACATGACACCTAAGGGAGTTGCAGACTGGGCAATGGGGTGGGGGTTGTTAGAGGGAGGGGGCTGGGCAAATGTTTGATATGTATGATTTCGTGCTTTTCTGACTCAGACTTTGCTTTACTTTGCTGCTATCTATTCATAACCAGTAAAAGTACTTTTAATTCCACAAACAATGGAGTTGAAAAATTTGTTTCTTGGTTACTGAAGGAGGCATGCCTGACAATAAGCAAGGTCTCAGTTCGCGCTCATCCTGGAGCTAATACCTTTCGAGGGGAGTGCAATTAAAACAAAACTTTCATAGAAATGTCCAACCCAGGCAGTGACCAGGAGGACAACATGGCACTGCCAGATCCACATGCCCCTTGGAAACAGAGCAGACAGAGGAACTGGATTTGGAGGAAAGATCCGTTCGCCCTAGGTGGACGTTGGGAGTGGGGCAGAGATATGACCCTGAGGAAATCCCTGCCGGAGCTACGACCAGCCAATACCGGCGACCTGCAGCTGCTTGGCAGGAAGCCGAAGAAGAGGATCTCGTGATGTCCCACGCTATGAAACTCTTCCAAGAGGCTTGGGGGAAACGTTTTTGTGAGCGCCAGACTGAGAGGGAAGCTGATTTTCCTGATCAAGAAGAGAAACATGCAGAGGACCTGCCTCACCCTGGGGGTGGGGCTGGGGGCAGATAGCAGAGCTGATCAGGATGGGAGAGCCCCAGCACAAGAAGCAGCAGCCACATAAGCCCCTCCAAGGGGGGAGCCCCCCCCCCTGAAGACATCGAATGACAAAAGTTCCTCCTCTTCGTATGAAATTCGGAGGGGACCCCACAGAACTGGGATTTTTCCTGGTCCAGGTCTGGAATTTCATGCAACAGTTTGGAGAAGATTTCCCCAACGAGGAAAGAAAGGTGAAACTGTGACAATAGCATTGGAGAATAAGGCGGCAGCTTGGATGGTCGCCTTGCATAATGATGACTTCCCCTGCTGAGGAATTACAATGTGTTTATGGCCGCCCTGAGGAAGCGCTCTGATGACTCTCTAGCCGAGCGTAAGGCGAGAGCCAAGATGAAAACTCTTACTCAGGGAAGAAGTCCAGTGGCTGAGTACATCCAAGAGTTTCGTGATCTGTTGGTGCGTATGCGGGAGTGGTCCGAGGAGGCTTTAATAGACAGTTTTATGAATGGCCTGAACCAAGATATATACCACAACTGTGTTAACAGAAGGGCCCCACACAACCTGCAACGTTGGTACGAGCTGGCAGCAGATGTGGAGATTGACCTAGCCAGGAATAAATACTGGGAAAAAAGTGATAAAGGTAAAAATCTGGGAAATGTTTCCAGGAGACCAAATACTGAATGCGACCTCTATGTTTTCTGGAGTCTACGATTTCTTTAACTTCAAAATGTTGCTCTCCCTCAATAAGAAGAGGGACCGGAGGTGAAGGTTGAGGCGGACGAAAGGAAGAAGTGTGTTCTGGTTTCAACAGGTTCACATGAAATACAGGAAAAATTCTTCTAAGGTTCTTCAGCAGCTCCAACTTCACCGACACAGAATTTATGATTTTTACAATGGGGAACGGACCTAAGTACTTTGGCCCCGGCTTCTTCGATTTTTGGGTGGTTTGTAGGAACTTGGTGGACAAAAACATTCTATCCCCAACTTGGTACTCTTTAGGTTTAACCCTTTTCTTATCTGCCTGCTTTTTGTGAGTCTGGTGAGCCGCATCTAATGCTTTGCGGGTCATTGGCCAAAATTGCTGAATTTGATCATTTCCCTCTAGGAAGTGTCGCCAGGTCATCACAGCCCATCTAGCAGCAAAAGCTTCCTTTTCCCATATGGCCCATCTCCTTTCTATCTCCGTAAGCTTACGTGAGGTGTAAGCGCATGGTTGCAATTTACCCTCAGCATTACAATACAATAGCAGAGTTGGAAGGGACCTTGGAGGTCTTCTAGTCCAACCCCCTGCCTAGGCAGGAAACCCTATACCGTTTCAGACAAATGGCTATCCAACTTCTTCTTAAAGACTTCAAAGTTGGGGCATTCACAACTTCTGGAGGCAAGTTGTTCCACTGATTAATTGTTCTAACTGTCAGGAAATTTCTCCTTAGTTCTAAGTTGCTTCTCTCCGTGATTAGTTTCCACCCATTGCTTCTTGTTCTACCCTCAGGTGCCTGGGAAAATAGTTTGACTCCCTCTTCTTTGTGGCAACCCCTGAGATTTTGGAACACTGCTATCATGTCTCCCTTAGTCCTTCTTTCTATTAAACTAGACATACCCAGTTCCTGCACCCGTTCTTCATATGTTTTAGTGTCCAGTGCCCTAATCATCATTGTTGCACTTCTCTGCACTCTTTCTAGAGTCTCCACATCTTTTCTACATTGTGGGGACCAAAACTGAATGCCGTATTTCAAGTGTGGCCTTACCAAGGCCTTATAAAGTGGTATTAACACTTCACGTGATCTTGATCCTCTCCCTCTGTTTATGCAGCATAGAACTGTGTAGGCTAAAAAAGCTGCCCAAAAGACAGCTGTTGCACATTGCTGGCTCATATTTAAATGGTTGTCCATTAGGACTCCAAGATCCCTTTCACAGTTACTACTGTTGAGCAAGGTTCCACCTATACTGTATCTATGCATTTCGTTTTTGTTGCCTAAATGTAGAACCTTACTCTTTTCAGCATTGAATTTCATTTTATTAGATAGTGCCCAATGTTCAAGTCTGTCAAGATCCTTCTGTATCTTTAGCCTATCTTCTGGAGTGTTGGCTATTCCTGCCAGCTTGGTGTCATCTGCAAATTTGATGAGTTCCCCATTTATTCCCTCATCCAAATCATTGATGAAGATGTAGAAGAGTACTGGGCCCAAAACAGACCCTGTTTTGGGCCTAGTACTGGGGTACTCAACTGCATACTTCCCTCCATGAAGATGCAATTCTATTGAGGACTACATGATCAGTGCGGTTGGTCAGCCAGTTACAAATCCATTTGGTGGTGATGCCATCTAACCCACATTCTTCTACTTTATCTAGTAGTAGGTTATAGTCTACCTTATCAAATGCCTTACTAAAGTCCAAGTAAACTATATCGACGGCATTCCTCTGGTCCACTAATTTTGTCACATTATCAAAGAATGCAATAAATTAGTATGGCATGATCTGTTTTTGACAAACCCATGTTGGCTTTTGGCTATTACTTTGTTTGTTTCTAGGTGTTCGCTAATTTGTTGTTTGATTATGTTTTCCAGAATCTTTCCTGGCATTGAGGTCAGGCTGATAGGTCTGTAGTTTCCTGGATCTGTTTGTTCCCCTTTTTTGAAGATGGGAACCACATCAGCTCTTTTCCAGTCCTCTGGTGGTTCCCCGGTGTTCCAGGATCTCTGAAAGATATACTTCAGTGGTTCTGAGATCTCGTCTGCCAGTTCCTTCAGAACCCTGGGGTATAATCCGTCTGGTCCTGGCAATTTGAATTCATCTAGGGTAGACAGGTGCTCACTTACCATTTTCTTCCTTATTTCAACTTGTGTTCCTAATCTGATTTTTGTGGTGCTGTTTTTGATAGGTTGGACTGTTTTATGCCTATGCGTAAAGACAGATGGAAAACATGAGTTAAATAATTCTGCTTTCTTCCTGTTGCTTGTCACCTACTTGCCACTTTCTCCCAGCAATGGACCAATTGTTTCCTTAATTTTTTTCTTGTTTTTAACATGTTGGAAGAAACTTTTTTTTATTTTTTACTTTTGTGGCAAGCCTTTCTTCATTGTGAGCCTTAGCTTTCCTCACTTCATCTTTACATGTTCGGGCTATTTGCTGATATTTGTTCTACTACTTGTGTTTGCATAATGCCTTAATTATATCCTCCACTTTCCACTTTTTATACTTACCTTTTTTGTCTTTCAATTTGCCAGAGAGTTCTTTATGGATCCAGTAGAGGGCACTTTAAGTCCTGAGTGGTCATCATCTGAATCGGTTTCACTTTCTCCCATGGAAGAGGAGGGTTCCTTCTCCTGGCCTGGAGAAAGGACATCAACACCTTCCACGCTTTCCAGGGCAGTTTCACAGCGTCTCCCTAGTTGCCAGCCAGGTTCCTCCCTACCAGCCAGGGTCAGTTTTGGGACATGTCTAGCGTAGCAGTTGGGTTCCCAATGCCCCTCCTTTCCTGCTTTTGGTGCCTCCTCAGATCTCCCCCGCATGCGCACCAACAGCTCACAAAACTCCTGTGTGTACTCAGCCTCAGGCCTCCCCTCCTGGGTTAAGGGTTTCATCCTGCTTTTCACCTTTTGATTTGGGCGGTGAAAACGTTTCCTCAAGGCAGTCATAAACCCCTTGTAATCCCTCAGCAGGAGGGAATGATCATTATGCAAGGCTACCATCCAGGCAGCCGCTTTTCCTTCCAAAGCCATAGTAACACTTCTCACTTTGGCAACTTCCGACAAAAAACCTCCCCAAACTCCTGCATGTAATTCCAAACTTGCAGTAAAAAAAAACCCAGTTCTTTGGGATCTCCTCTGTACTTCACTCCACGTGGAAGATCTGAGCATTTGGTGCCTTTGGGGGTTTCCCTCCTCCTTGGGGGAGCATGACCTGCTGCTGTGGCTGGGGCCCCTCCCTCTTGCCCAGCTCCGGTAGCTGTTTTCAGGGACGTTTCAGGGCTAATCAGGTTTTCTGCTCCTCCCTCCGCCTGCTCGGCTAATCCACTTTCCCTTTCAGCAAGACTTACATGGACGTGTCGTCGCTCCCAAACCTCCTAAAGAAGATGTAAAGCATGTGTCATCATGACAGCCTCTCTTTCAGCTGCCTGCCAGTCATCTTCTGGTTTTCCGCTGGTTGTGACCCTTGCCATTACCTTCTCCTGTTTGCTGCAGGAGTTAGATATTTGGGTGCTCCCCCCACGGAAACTTTTAACTCCGGGATGGGTGCGAGCTGAGACCTTGCTTAATGTCAGGCATGCCTTCCTCAATAACCAAGAAAGAAAACTCCTAACCCCATTGTTTGTGGAATTAAAATACTTTTACTGGTTATGAAAAGATAGCTACGAAAGAAAAGCAAGGTCTGAGTCAGAAAAGCGCAAAATCTTACATATCAAACATTGCCCAGCCCCCTCCCTCCAACAACCCCCACCCCATTGCCCACTGCAACTCCCTTAGGTATCATGTGGGTTACATCTCCAAGAACCATCATCAGGTTGGTATGCAGGACGGTTGGCCTTGACCAGGTCCAAACATCGGCCAATAACATGATCAGAAGATGGTGAGAACAAAACTCCCTTTATGACAATTATCTTGAATGTCCAGTCCTAGGAAGATTGGCAACTGTCTTGAATGTTTCCTCTTCTGAATAATCTTCCTCAGTGTAGAATGATGGATTTTAAATTACCGTATTTTTTTGAGTATAAGATGCACCAAGACTTTGAAAAGGCAAATTTTTTAAAAAAGTTTTTGCACTCTGCAGATCACCCAAAAATGGCCCATTTCTCGCATAAACTGGGCCATTTTTGTATCCAAAAAGGGCATGCACAGCCTTTAAGGGGCTTATTGACTGCTCCTGGGGGCTGGGAGAGCAAAAATGAGCGAAAAACGGCCCATTTTAGCTCATATCTGCCCTCACCTGCTCCCAGGAGCACTTTGGAAGCCTCCTAAGGGCTATGCACAGCCATTTTGGTGAAGCAGGCAGGGTTTCAGGAGGCCAAAAATGTTGTATTTACTGTATAAGATGCACCCAGATTTTCACCTTTTTTTGAGGGAAAAGGGTGCATCTTATACTCCAAAAAATATGATATCTGGAAATAGCCTTTTAAATCTTCAAAAATTGATGTACAGCAACAATTGCTTTTCTAAGATCATTACTCTTTGCCATTGTTTTAACACACACCTCAATGTCAGAGACTAGGAAACTCCTACACTTTGGCTTTTATAGATGTAGTCTTTATCTGACCCGTGTTGCAACGTGAATCAAGTAAATGCAGTCTTACTGAAGTACTAATGCAAATCTCTGGCATTTTTCATGTTTCAGCTAAGCATGAAAAAATTAAGTTTTGATTCAAAGCAAAATTGTGGTTGCATGATTGCATTTCCATTTTTAGTGTTTTTAAATTTTATAACACCTGTGTTTGAAAACAACTCTTTGCGCTGCTAAGAATTCATTGATTGACCCAGTCAACAACCAATTTCTTCATTGAATGGATATTTGAACTTGGATCTGGGTAGTTTACCATGTGTCAAAAGGATCATGATTAATGTAAAATTATTGTAGGATTGTGGCATGTTTGCTATTTCATTGCAACATAAGCTCTTTTCTTTTTTCCTCATTTTCTGCAACTATTCTATAAACAATTAAAGATACATTTCTGCAACTATGCTATACACAATTAAAGATACATTTTATTTGTCTATCTTATAGACAAAGAAGATGGCAATAGGAGCACTCTGGACACTGAGGATAACAAGCAACACTGAATAGCAAAGCAAGTCAGTCCGGAAATCAAAATATTTTCCATTCCCTTCAGAGAGCCGCACAATTCTCCAACTTCCTCAGCAGGTGAGAAAGAAAACCAAGAAGAGATTTCTAGCTGGGAAACGGAGAGTGTGAATTCAAGCATATATTACATGAATGGTCAAGGGAGATTATTTTTCCATTCAGCAAAAGAGGGAAATATCTGGAAGTTACTGGGGAGGAAAAGGAGAATTGGAAAACCACGTAGAGCAGACAGTGTGACAGGCATTGCTCTGGGAGGAAGAAAATGGCTTGAAACAAAACACCATCAAACAAGGGACCATCCATATTTTTGATCACTTCAGGAATATAAGTTGTGGAAAAGCTCCATAGACGTGCCAGTTGTGTGAAAGATACAACTTGCAAATTATAGTTGATTACGCATGAGAGGATCCAGACTGGAGAAAAGCCATACAAATACTTTGAATGTGACAAAACCTTTGGTCACAACAGCTCCGTTTTGTTTCATGGAACGACCCACACGACAGAAGCCCTAAAAGTGCTCCCAATGCAATAAATGCTTTCGCAAGTATGGCAACGTGGACTCACACCAAGGAGAAACCGTTCGAATGTCCTGATTGTGGGAAATGTTTTAGTCAGAGAGGCATCCTGGTGGCACACCAGATGACTCACACAGGAGAGAAACCCTTTGAATGTCCTGATTGTGGAAAATGTTTTAATGATCATTCCCACCTGGTGACACACCAAAGGACTCACACAGGAGAGAAACCATTTGAGTGTCCTGATTGTGAGAAAAGCTTTAGACAAAATTCTCACCTCGTTTCACACCAGAGGATTCACACAGGAGAGAAACCCTTTGAGTGTCCTGATTGTGGTAAAAGTTTTAGTCACAATTCCACCCTGGTGACACACCAGAGGACTCACACAGCAGAGAAACCCTTTAAATGTCCTGATTGTGGGAAAAGTTTTAGTCAGCTTTCAAGCCTGGTTTCACACCAAAGGACTCACACAGGAGAGAAACCCTTTAAATGTCCTGATTGTGGAAAAAGCTTTAGTCAAAATTCTCACCTCGTTTCACACCAGAGGATTCACACAGGAGAGAAACCCTTTCAATGTCCTGATTGTGGTAAAAGTTTTAGTCAATATTCCAGCATGGTGACACACCAAAGGACTCACACAGGAGAGAAACCCTTTAAATGTCCTGATTGTGGAAAAAGTTTCAGTCATTATTTCAGCTTGGTGACACACCAAAGGACTCACACAGGAGAGAAACCCTTTGAGTGTCCTCATTGTGGGAAAAGTTTCAGTCAAAATTCTCATCTCGTTTTACACCAGAGCACTCACACAGGAGAGAAACCCTTTCAATGTCCTGATTGTGGGAAAAGCTTCAGTACTAATCCCAACCTGGTTATACACCAAAGGACTCACACAGGAGAGAAACCCTTTCAATGTCCTGATTGTGGGAAAAGTTTCAGTGCTAATTCCAACCTGGTTTCACACCAAAGGACTCACACAGGTGAGAAACCCTTTGAGTGTCGTGATTGTGGTAAAAGTTTTAGGCACAATTCCAGCTTGGTGCAACACCAGAGGACTCATACAGGAGAAAAGCCCTTTAAATGTCCTGATTGTGGGAAAAGTTTTAGTCAGCTTTCAAGCCTGGTTTCACACCAAAGGACTCACACAGGAGAGAAACCCTTTGAGTGTCCTGATTGTGGGAAAAGTTTCAGTCAAAATTCTCATCTCGTTTTACACCAGAGCACTCACACAGGAGAGAAACCCTTTCAATGTCCTGATTGTGGGAAAAGCTTCAGTACTAATTCCAACCTGGTGACACACCAAAGGAATCACACAGGAGACAAACCCTTTCAATGTCCTGATTGTGGGAAAAGCTTCAGTAACAATTCTAACCTGGTGAAACACCAAAGGACTCACACAGGAGAGAAACCCTTTGAGTGTCGTGATTGTGGTAAAAGTTTTAGTCACAATTACTGCTTGGTGAAACACCAGAGGACACATACAGGAGAAAAGCCCTTTAAATGTCCTGATTGTGGTAAAATATTTAGTCAGAATTCCCACCTGGTGAAACACCAAGGGACTCACACAACAGAGAAACCCTTTAAATGTCCTGATTGTGGAAAACGTTTTAGTCATCATTCCAGGCTGGTGACACACCAAAGGACTCACACAGGAGAGAAAACCTTTGAATGTCCTGAATGTGGTAAAAGTTTTAGTCACAATTCCAGCCTGGTGATACACCAAAGGACTCACACAGGGGAGAAACCCTTTGAATGTTCTGATTGTGGTAAAGGTTTTAGTCACAATTCCAACTTGGTGAAACACCAGAGGACTCATACAGGAGAAAAGCCCTTTAAATGTCCTGATTGTGGGAACTGTTTTAGTCAGAATTCCCACCTGTTGGCACACCAGAGAACTCACACAGGAGAGAAACCCTTTGAATGTTCTGATTGTGGGAAAAGCTTCAGTAACAATTCTAACCTGGTGATACACAGGAGGAGTCACACAGGAGAGAACCCCTTTCAATGTCCTGATTGTGGGCAAAGTTTCAGTACTAATTCCAGCCTGGTGACACACCAAAGGACTCACACAGGAGAGAAACCCTTTGAGTGTCCTGATTGTGGGAAAAGTTTCAGTACTAATTCCAGCCTGGTGACACACCAGAGGACTCACACAGGAGAGAAACCCTTTCAATGTCCTGATTGTGGTAAAAGATTTAGCCAGAATTCCAACCTGTTGACACACCAAAGGACTCACACAAGAGAGAAACCCTTTCAATGTCCTGATTGTGGTAAAAGATTTAGTCAGAATTCCAACATGTTGGCACACCAAAGGACACACAGGAGAGAAACCCTTTGAATGTTCTGATTGCGGAAAAAGTTTCAGTGAGAATTCCAGCCTGGTGACACACCAGAGAACTCACACAGGAGAGAAACCATATGTGTCCAGACTGTGGGAAAGATTTCAGTGTTAGGACTACCCTTCTAAATCATATGCTTATACACACAGGGGAGAAACCATTTGAGTGTGCCGAATGTGGATGGTGCTTCAGGAAAAATTCCACCCTTATTGCACACAAGAAAATTCACATGAGGCCCCAAGTGATGAGTGTAGAAAAGATTTGAATTTCATTTCTAAAGTCCCTCTGTAAATCCAACTGAGAAATTGACTATTTAATTTGACTACAAAGAATTTGCCTAATTTTTTATAGGAAAATATGTAATGGAGTTAAACGGGAAGGAGGAAGGAAAAAATGGCAACATATTAGTGTGATAATGCCTATCTGGTCATTAGCAGCAGAACTTGCTGGATATGGGTAGTTCTTGGGTTATGAATGTAATGGATCCTGCCCATTGCATCCGAAACTTGAGAAGTTATGGGAGTGAATCTCTTACATTGAACGACATCACTCCCTTCTTTCGCCCACACACTCATTGTTTTCCTGCTTCAGATCAGTTGGACAATGCATCTGGCACCAAGAAAGCAGCCCTGAGAGGCTGTGCGCGACTTCTTAGAGTTGCTTTCTCATTGGCAAATCACTTGAGGATTGCGTTCCTGTAGGTTTTGGCAGCCCTTTGCAAAAAGCCTTTGCTTGTAGGAACAGGACCTCGGAGGGACACACCCACTCCTCCCAAGCTCAGTTGGTGCCAACAAAGGCAGTTTGCAAAGGGCTGCTGAGACCCTATGGGAATGCAATCTCCCAGCAGGCTTTGGCAAGAAAACGGCAAATGGAGGGAAGGACTGAAAGAATGAAGTCTTCTCACCATTTGCAAACGTCCATGCCTCAATTCACAGAGAATAGATCCCTAAAGTGTCAGATTACTCAAGACTACTGACCTTGCGTGATCTTGCGGTACGTTAGGACTCTGTCCTCTGTGAATGCTGGCAAATAAAGCACAGCAGAGAGATCTTTGCAAGTTAAGTCACTCTCCACAGGCAAAATGCCTGTGAAGACTCAGCTGGGGTTGGGAGAATAGGGGTGAATATAACAGAGCCTCTGCGGTCGTTCGTAAGGATGAACAACAGCCGTGGTGCTCCCGTATTCATAATTTCGGGATTTGTATGTAAATGCTGGGGGGGGAGGGGGGCTTATCGTGTAACTTTGAACATTTGCTAAAAGAACACTTGTAACCCAAGGATTACCTATATTTATATTTGTAGAAATTGTAAAAATCTTTTTGGAGTGGTCGCTGCCAAGGATTTAGCATCAAAGAGTTTCAATGGGTGAGAGACTAAAGGAAGCCAACTTCATTCGTGCTGGCCAGAGATGCTTCCAAGGGCACCCATCCTAAATGTCTTGTGAGTCTGTAACTTTGCATACACAGAAGTTTTCATTAGGTCAAAGAGAGGAAATCACATAACCAGCAGGGCTAGAAAAGAGGGGCTTGGGAAGAGGGGATGACTGTCTATATATGCTGAGAGAAATGTTTCCAAAAGGCATTTCAAAAGGTTGGAAGAAAGATTGGTAATACAGATGTGCATACAAAAATGTATCAAAGTTGCCCCACTTTTTGTTTGATACACATTCCTTTTTTAAGTCAAAATTTTAATTAATAAAATATGCAAAACAAGCAAAAACAATTGATACAGAGAAGCAGGAAAGGAGTCAAAAAAAATAAAAAAAAATATAATGCACCTTCCGTCTTTTTCTCTGTTGAGAAATTGTCATCACCCATTCCTCTTTGGAAATTACCTCTGCTCAGTTTACCAGAATAAAATCTTCCTTGGAAATTGATCCTCTCTTGAAGTCCATTCCTCAGAGTAATCCAGTCCAACATTTCACTTTCACATTGCTCTTGGAACAGGGAGATTTTCTCTATGCACAGGTTGAAAGCAGGAAAGCTTTAATGAATACATTATATCGGTAAAGATGAGGGCAAAAGCAGATCTATTTCCCGCGCAAATGCACATAAAGTTCAAGTTTTCCCTCTCTGCTATTAGGCCAGGACACATTGTCCAATGGAGACTTCCAGTATTGTTGTGAGAAAGTCTTTTTAGGCTCTTGTAAACCTGCCAAAACGTCCTTGGTTCCCATGGTTGGCATCGATGTCTGGAGCTTTGTTCTTTTTTTAAAAAAAAATACTTTTTTATTTCCATTTTCATAACATACACTCACATGTATACTATACATAACCCGTATCATATAGTATTAAATAATAATTACATCAGTTCCTCTTGTCAACAATGCCCAGAAAAATAAAAACCCATTATAGCTCTTCTGCTCTCCATACACCTCTTTCTTCTACCACCCTCCAACTTTCTATCTTCCCTCCATCATCCTTTCCTACTCTATTTCCCCTTCCTTTCTACTGCTCCTCTCTCTACAATCCACTCTTCCTTATCCTCCTCATCTTCCCCACTTACCCTCTCTCCTATCCTTCTCTTCCCATCTTTCTTCTCCCTTCTGTTTCCCACTCCTCTCATTGGTGTATTTCCATTACATGTCAATATGCTTAATATATCCTAGTTTAAAGAAAAAATAATCATAATAATAGTAATGAAAATATAAGAGAAAACAGTATACATGTGGAGTCAAATTACATTAAAATCTAACACGTATTGTCAAACCTGATATATATCCCTCCCCCCCACCCTCCCCCACAACCTTCCTCCGACTTCCCAGAACCCATACACGGTATAGATTTTTAACAAAAGCAGTCTAAAATATATTGGGAAAAAGAATAAGAAATTGATAACATCTTTACATTGAACTTAGCTCCTCCTTGCTAAACTAACTTTAAACAATTTAAATCATTCCTGATCTTAAGCATAAGCTATCTGGAATTTCTTAGTCCTGTATTTATTTTGTATATAATCATTTCATTTTTTCCAGTCTCGTTTATATCTCTCGTTTGAGTGGTCCTTAAGATATGCAGATATTTTAGCCATCTCGGCTAAATTTGTGACTTTCAACTTCATTAAGTAATGAGATAGGTCTATAGTTTTTTAGTTGAGTAATACCTTGGTCTTCTTTAGGTATCAGGGATATAAAAGCTGTCTTCCAAGATGGGGGTACCTTCCGTTTGAATCTTATTAAATAATTCCTTAAGAGGTTCTACCATTTCTAATTGTAGATTTTTATAGTAAGCCGCTGTCAAGCCATCTGTACCAGGTGCCTTTCCTGTCTTTAACTGCTTAATTACGTGCAAAATTTCCCCCGAAGTTGTTGGTTGATTCAGTCTTTGCCTCTGCTCTTCTTTAACTATGGGTATTTTTTCTTTGTCCAAGTATCTCTCTATATCTAGGCCGTTAATTTTGTCACCCTTATACAGCTCTGTAAAAAATTCTCGGAAGACCTTTTGAATCTGTGGAACACATCCTTCCCTCTATAGAGCAATTTAGCTATGTTTCAAGAATTTTGTTTTTTCCTAATCTGATAAGCTAACCATCTGCCAGATTTATTTGCATTACAAAAAGTATTATGTTTTGCATATAACAGACTAGTGGCTACCTGGTCTGAGATCAACATATTAAATTGGTCCTTTAATATGGTAATTGCTTCTTTAATCTTTATATCTCCTGGTTTTAAAGTTAGCTCTTGCTCTTTCTTCCTAATTTCATCTTCCAGTTCTGTTCGTTTTACCCCTTGTTTATGTCTATGTAATCTATTTATATTTATCAAAGCTCCTCTCATATACGCTTTACTTGCATCCCATACAATTTCCATAGGTGTGCCCTCATTCATATTAAAAACAAAGTATTCTGTTAACAATTTTTTACATTCATTAATGTATTTTTCATATCTGAATAAATTTTCATTCAATCTCCAAGACCTTCTTGCTTGTGTCACCCCTCCCAACTCCATCCAAACTGGATTATGATCTGATAAAACTCTAGCTGAAATCTTTGTCTTCTTCCTGCACTTCCTAGGTATTTTGTATTATTTTGTACTCTGCAGCTATTTCTAATTGTCCGGATATCCCGGTAATCATTCTCAGGAGGTTTGTTAATGTATCCTGGCTTTGTTATTCTAGTGACTTCCACTTTGGTTATGGGCTGTACTGGTCTTCCTAATGGAACACTTGGTGAAGTTCCCTTCCCACAGAGGTTAAAAAATCACAGAAGACAGCAGTGGCATCATCAGTTCCATATTGTTTCCAATTGAAGAAAGTTAGCAACCCCCTTTAGAAGAATGAAATATGTTAGGAAATATTAAAAAGGCAGAATATTATATTTTCCCTAGGGGGGAAACATGTTTATAAAGAAAGATTCTCAAAGCCTCAGCTCTCTGCCCCCAGGAGAAACAAAGGGGCAACTTTTAGAAATGCATATTTGGTAATCCATTCAAGACAGGAATAAAACCCCAAGGAAGTCAGCATCTAGGATTAATTACATTTGCTAAACAAGATTAAAAACCCCAAATCATTGCTGGCCTTTGTGAGACCAACTACCGTATTTTTCAAAGTATAAGAAACACCTTTTCCCCCTCAAAAAAGAGGATGAAAATATGGGTACATCATACACTGAATACAGCCCCTGGAAACCCCACCCCTTTTGCAAAAATGTCCATGCATAGTCTTTAGGAGGCTTCCAGAGTGCTGCTGGGGACTGGAGAGAGGAAAAATGAGCAAAAACGGGCCATTTTTGAGTCATTTTGAGTCATTTTATTAAGATTTATAGGCCGCCCTTTTCCCTGTGGGGACTCAGGGCGGCTTACAATCACAGGGAAGGGGGTGCAATATCAGAAACAAACAATATGTGAACAAAAGAAAGAAAATAATAAAACACAACTCGCATTCAACAGTCAACACTCGGGCGGGTAAATTGGGAACCTATCCCCAGGCCTGATGCGAGAGCCAGGTCTTGAGGGCTGTGCGGAAGGTCTGGATGGTGGTGAGGGTACGGATCTCGACGGGGAGGTCGTTCCACAGGGTCGGAGCCTCTTTTTGCCTCTTTTTGTCCCCCCCCAGCCCCCAGGAGCACTCTACAACCCTCCTAAAGGCTATGCATGCTCCCCACTTTTTTTTTTTTTTTTTTTACAAAAAATGGGCCTGTTTTCGCAAAAAAACGGCCATTTTTGGGAGGTCTGCAGAGTGCAATTCTTTTTTTAAAAAAAATGCCTCTTCAAAATCTTGGTGTGTCTTATACACCAGGGCATCTTGTACTCCGAAAAATATGGTAATTAAAATCAAATAACAAAATACACAAAACAAGCCTCCAAATTTCAAAATGCTGTAGAAGAAACTGTATAAAAGTCCAGCGATTGGGCTATGTGTTTGGGATTGAGAGGAAAACTTTTAATTAGGTGAAAACAAGGGGTCCCTCAGAGTTGGTTTTAACCAGATTTGTGCCAATTTGATATTTCCAATAAAGATATTATTTTAGGAATTTACCTGCCTCTGAGGTTTGCTTGCGATGGATCTATTACTCGGAACCCTGGCATTAAACCAACTCTCTACTAAAATGTCAGGAAACTTTTTGCTCCATTTGGAGCTGCTAATTTGGGGTCCTGAGCCCCAACTGCTTAGCCAGCCTACCAGGCAGCAGGAAGACTCGGGAAAGATGGAGGAGATGGCGAGCACTGATGGAGCGTGTGCAGGGTTTGCTGAAAGCCTACAGTACCCCTCCTTGCCACAGCAGGTGACTGCCATGCTTCCCTGCCTTCCACATTGCCTTACTGGCAGTCCACCATGCCTGCTTGCCTTCTGAGGTCGGCGTCCAGCCCAATCTGGCCAGTCATTGGGCGGACGGCCCTTGGTGGAAATGCAGACCCTGTGCTGGAGCCGAGAGGGGTGGCGGAGATCCTGTGGGGGGGCAAGCAGACATACCGATGCTGTTGCACATGCACCCGCTCCATTTCTGCAAAGGCAGAGTCCCGCCCGTCTCTGCTGCAGGTCAATCCAAAGAGGGGAGGAGGATGCTGCAGAAAAGGCTACCTCCCACCCGAGCCCCGTGTGCTGCTCATGCCAGTTCAGCAGGGCTTCACGGGGATTGAGGGCAGGAGCGGTTTGGCACGGTTGTTCCCCAGGCAGCAAAGCAGACCGAATCAAAAAGGATGAAGGGGATCTTCGGTGGAGCTGGTAAGGGAACAACCCCTGGCTTATTGAGTCTAACCATGGTTTGTTTGTTTGTTTGTTTGTTTGTTTGTTTATTTATTTATTTATTTATTTATTTATTATTAAAATTTATATGCCGCCCAATCCCGAAGGACTCCGGGCGGCTTACAAAAGAAGAAGAAAAAGAGAGAAAAAAATAATAAGAAAAAAGACAGTTTAAAATCATAAATCCACATGCATTCATTCTAATCGGGGCTGGACCACAACAATGAGGTCAACAGCCCCAGGCCTGCTGGAACAGCCAGGTTTTAACAGCTTTCCTGAAGGCCATGAGAGTGGGTATGGTCCGGATCTCTGGGGGTAGCTGATTCCAAAGAGTCGGAGCAGCCACAGAGAAGGCTCTCCTCTGGGGGCCTGCCGGCCGACACTGTCTGGCTGACGGCACCTGAAGGAAGCCCAATCTGTGGGATCTTACTGGCCACTGGGAGGTATGTGGCAGTAGGCGGTCTCGGAGGTACGCTGGCCCTAAGCCATGTAGGGCTTTAAAGGTAATAACCAACACCTTGAATTGTGTCCGGAGACCAATTGGTAGCCAGTGCAGCTCGTGGAGGACAGGTGTAACGTGGGTGTACCTCAGTACACCCAATATCGCTCACGCGGCTGCATTCTGGACTAGCTGCAGTCTCTGAATGCTTTTCAAGGGTAGCCCCATGTAGAGCGCTTTGCAACAATCCAGCCTAGAGGTGACAAGGGCGTAACTAACTGTTTGAGGTGCCTCCTGATCCAAATACGGCCACAATTGGTGCACCAGGCGAACCTGGGCAAAGGCCCCCCTGGTCACAGCCGACAGATGATGATCCAGTGTCAGCTGCGAATCCAGGAGGACCCCCAAATTGCGGGGCCTCTCTGAGGGATGTAAATTTTCACCCTCCAGGGTTAAGGATGGACTGTCTAGGCTGTCCTTCGGGGGCAGCATCCAAAGCCACTCGGTCTTATCGGGATTGAGCACAAGTTTGTTCATCCCCATCCAGATCCTGACAGCTTCCAGGCAACGGCACATCATGTCCGCCACTACACTGAGCTGGCACGGGGCAGAAAGATACAGTTGTGTATCATCTGCATATTGGTGGTACTTTACCCCGTGCTGTCGCATGATCTCACCCAGTGGCTTCATGTAGATGTTAAATAGGAGGGGGGACAAGACCGAACCCTGTGGCACACCACATTTGAGGGGCCTAGGGGTCGACCTTTGCCCCCCCGGCCAACACCGACTGCGACCTGTCAGAGAGGTAAGAGGACAACCACCGTAAAACGGTGCCTCTCACTCCCACTTCTCCAGGCGTTGCAGAAGGATACCATGGTCTGAGAGGTCAAGAAGCACCAGGATAGAGGAATGTCCTCTATCCCTGGCCCGCCAGAGATCATCGATCAGGGCGACCAAAGCGGTTTCCATGCTGTACCCAGGCCTGAAACCGGACTGAAAGGAGTCTAGATAATCCGCTTCATTCAAGGTCCGTGGTTGATGGGTTGATGGGTGGAGGATAGACCCACCCTCACTTTGTCTCTAGGACTATTACTTCGGAGAGAACTGGGCGCGGGAGACCAATAGTCTGTCGCCTTTTCATCGCCATTATTTGGCTCGGGCACTACGCCTTCCTCCCTCGCCTACTCCCTCCTCTGCTTTCTGGTCCGATCCAGATCACCAACGCGGACACGAGGGCCTCCCCCCTTGCCATTCCGGCTGCTGCTGCTCGGCCATGGAGTCCTTCGATCCCCACCTTCGTCGAGAGCCTTGAATGCCACTCTGTATTTGCAATCTTTGCAGAAAGGGAAAGCGGAGGACGAAGAGGACGTGGGTAGGGAATTTGCCCTCTTCACCCCAGACCGGGGTGAACCCCCCATCCACTTTAAAATGTAGAACTTTGTCCCTCCTACTGGACTCAGCGGAGGAGAAGCTCCTGAGCGCAAAGACTTTCCTCTCTTGTACTATTACTAACTTGTTTAGCGCAAAGCTGCGCCAACCGCCTGACGGCTCAAGAACGGCGCCCAACTTTGTTTGCTGAGTGTAGGAGTGAATGTTGGTATGGATGGCTGAGAGAATGTTCCCACGTGTTTTAGACTTAAATTTTAAACTTTTATCTTGTTTTTGTATATCTTAACATTTTTACTATTAGTGGGGTATGCATGCGCAGAATGTCTGGCCGGAGTGTATGAGGGGATTGAGAGTGCGACCTGGTGCCCCCTCCACTGAGTGCAGAAGCAGAAGTGGATGGGGGCCTGGACCCGCCTCTTGTCCCAGAATGTGTGGTTTGAATGGCTTGCCGGGGAGAACGGAGGCTACGGGAGGGGAGGTGGGGCCGACGGGCGCGGGGATGGGCCGGTGCATCCCGGTCATTGTTGGGAGAGGCAGGTTCGACGGGAGCTATAGGGCTAGCCATTACCAGGGAAGGAGGGTTCGCTACGTTACAGCGATCCCCCCTTCCGGCCCTATCAGCTCCACTCCAGGACCAGATGGTGAGAGTTCTCAGGGCCCTGGTCTCAGGCTGCTGTTGCTAAATGCCAGGTCTGTGATTCATAAAGCTCCCCTCGTCTGGGACCTAATATTAGATGAGAGGGCAGACCTGACATGTATTACTGAAACCTGGCTGGGCCATGAGGGAGGAGTCCCCCTCACTGACATGTGCCCAGAAGGTTTTCAGGTGCTCCACCAGCCACAACACCAGAGAAAGAGGTGGGGGAGTGGCAGTCATAGCAATAGCAGCAATAGCAGTTAGGCTTATATACCGCTTCATAGGGCTTTCAGCCCTCTCTAAGCGGTTTACAGAGTCAGCATATTGTCCCCAACAACAATCCGAGTCCTCATTTTACCCACCTCGGAAGGATGGAAGGCTGAGTCAACCCTGAGCCGGTGAGATTTGAACAGCCGAACTGCAGAACTGCAGTCAGCTGAAATAGCCTGCAGTGCTGCATTTAACCACTGCGCCACCTCGAAGATCATTAGTTCCTCGTAGGATCCCTGCTCCGGAGCTTGTCGGGTGTGAGTCCCTGCTGGTGAAGTTAGACCTTGGGGGTCAAATGGGTTTGTTGCTAACGTACCTACCTCCCAACAGCGTTACAACAGCCCTCCCTGTGCTCCTCGAGTCAGTAGCCGAGCTGGCGATTGAGTTCCCCAGGCTTATAGTGCTGGGGGATTTCAACCTGCTGTCGCTCGGCGAACGCTCTGACAGGGCACATGAGTTCATGGCTTCCATGACAGCCATGGACTTGACCCAGGTAATTCAGGGTCCGACTCATACAGCGAGTCACACGCTTGACCTCATATTTCTCTCGGAGCAGTGGAGACGTGATCTAGATTTGAAGGGCATTAAGATCTTGCCCTTGTCATGGTCTGATCACTTCCTACTGAGGCTTGACTTTCGGAAACCAATCTCCCACTGTAGGGAGGGGGAGACGACTAGGTGGTTCCACCCTAGGCACCTGATGGACCCTATGGGATTTCAGATGGCGCTTGGTGAGATACCTGATTCTCTCGCCCATAGTCCAGCTGAGTCTTTCGTCGCTGCTTGGAATACAGCTGCGGCGGAGGCTCTAAACCAGATTGTGCCTTTACGACCTCTCCGCGGCAGTGGATCCAGGAGGGCTCCTTGGTTCACTGAGGAACTCCGGGAGATGAAGCGCCAAAAGAGACGCCTAGAGCGAGGCTGGAGGGCCAGTAACTCCGGGTCAGACCGAGCACTGATGAGAGCCTTTATCAGGACCTATCTCGTGGCAATAAGGGTGGCGAAATGTGCGCATTTTGCCGCTCTTATTGCATCCGCTGAATCGCGCCCAGCCACCTTGTTCAGGATAACCCGCTCCCTCCTGAAAGGGAGGGACGCGGATGAACTTTTATAAGGTAGAGCTGAGGAATTTGTCCAGTATTTAACGGATAAAGTCGCTCAGATTCGGACAGACCTGGACTCCAATTGCACGGTACCAGCCGAGGTACCGGGGGAAGGTCTTGAGTGAATTTTATGGAGCGAGTTTCAACTTGTCGCTCCTGAGGAAGTGGACAAGGCCATGGGAGCGGTGAGTGCCTCCTCCTGTATACTGGACCCGTGTCCCTCCTGGCTGGTCTCGACCAGCAGGGAGGTTACACGTGGCTGGATCCTGACGATAGTTAACACCTCTCTCCGGGAGGGGTCCTTCCCGCACCTCCTAAAGGATGTGGTGGTGAGACCCCTCCTGAAGAAGCCTTCTCTGGATCCCGCCATTTTGAGTAACTATCGTCCAGTCTCCAACCTCCCCTTTGTTGGGAAGGTTGTTGAGAAAGTGGTGGCCTTTCAACTCGGATGGTCCTTGGATGAAACCGATTATCTGGTTTCCTTTCAGTCCGGTTTCAGACCTGGTTACAGCACGGAAACTGCTTTGGTTGCGCTGATCGATGATCTCTGGCGAGCCAGGGATAGGGGTCACTCCTCTATCCTGGTGCTTCTTGACCTCTCAGCGGCCTTTGATACCATCGACCATGGTATCCTTCTGCAACGGTTGCGGGAGGTGGGAGTGGGAGGCACCGTTCTTCGGTGTTTCTCCTCCTACCTCTCGGACAGGTCGCAGTCGGTGTTGGTCGGAGGGCAGAGATCGACCCCTAGGCCCCTCAATTACGGGATGCGCAGGATTCAGTCCTGTCCCCGCTCCTATTTAACATCTACATGAAGCCACTGGGTGAGATCATACGCCAGCACGGGATTAAATATCATCAATATGCAGACAATACACAACTGTGGGCGGCTTCAATTGTATACTGGACCCGTGCCCTTCCTGGCTGGTTTCGACCAGCAGGGAGGTGACATGTGGCTGGATCCAGACGATAATTAACACCTCTCTCTGGGAGGGATCCTTCCCGCTCCTCCTAAAGGATGCGGTGGTGAGACCCCTCCTGAAGAAACCGTCTCTGGATCCAGCCATTTTGAGCAACTATCGTCCGGTCTCCAACCTCCCCTTTGTAGGGAAGGTTGTTAAGAAAGTGGTGGCCTCTCAACTCTGGCGGTCCTTGGATGAAACCGATTATCTAGATCCCTTTCAGTCCGGTTTCAGGCCTGGTTACAGCATGGAAACTGCTTTGGTTGCGCTGATCGATGATCTCTGGTGAGCCAGGGATAGGGGTCAATCCTCTATCCTAGTGTTCCTTGACCTCTCAGCGGCCTTTGATACCATCGACCATGGTATCCTTCTGCGACGGTTGCGAGAGGCGGGAGTGGGAGGCACCGTTCTTCGGTGTTTCTCCTCCTAGGTCGCAGTCGGTGTTGGTTGGAGGGCAGAGGTCGACCCCTAGGCCCCTCAATTATGGGGTGCTGCAGGGCTCGGTCCTGTCCCCCCTCCTATTTAACATCTACATGAAGCCGCTGGGTGAGATCATACAACGGCATGGGATTAAATACCATCAATATGCGGACGATACACAACTGTGTCTGTCCGCCCCGTGCCAACTCAGTGAAGCGGTAGAAGTGATGTGCCAGTGCCTGGAGGCTGTTAGGGTCTGGATGGGAACGAACAAGCTTGTACTCAATCCCGACAAGACTGAATGGCTATTGATGTTCCCTCCCAAAGATTGGCTAACTATTCCATCTCTCAGTCTGGGGGGGTGAAATTATATGCCCTTCAGAGAGGGTCCGCAATTTGGGAGTCCTCCTGGACCCACAGCTGACTTTAGATTACCATTTGTCGGCTGTGACCAGGGGGGGTTCTTTGCCCATGTTCACCTGGTGCACCAATTGCGACCCTACCTGGACCGGGAAGTACTTCAGATAGTCACTCACGCCCTCATCACCTCAAGACTGGATTACTGTAATGTGCTCTACATGGGGCTGCCCTTGAAAAGTGTTCGAAGACTTCAGCTAGTCCAGAATGCAGCCGCACGAGTGATTGTGGGTGCACCTAGGTGCACCCACATTACACCTATCCTACGCGAGCTGCACTGGCTGCCCATTGGTCTCTGGACATGCTTCAAGGTGCTAGTCATTACTTATAAAGCCCTGCATGACATCGGACCTGGGTATCTGAGAGACCGCCTCCTGCCAATTACCTCCCAAAGACCGATTCGATCGCACAGGCTGGGCCTTCTCCAGATTCCATCTGCCAGCCAATGTTGGCTGGTGATTCCCCGGGGGAGACCCTTCTCTGTTGCTGCTCCGGCCCTCTGGAACGAGCTCCCCGTGGAGAGCCGGACCCTTACTACCCTCCCGGCCTTCCGTAAAGCTACTAAGTCCTGGCTGTTCCGACAGGCTGGGGGCTGTTGAAGTATCCAGCCCCGCTTCAATTGTGAATGCTGTGTATTTTTTAAATTGTTTTATTGTCCTATTTATCCCCCTTTCCCTGTTTTATTGTGAGCCGCCCGGAGTCCTTCGGGAGTGGGCGGCATACAAAACTAATAAAACACAAACAAACACAAAACACAACAGAGAACTCACACAGGAGAAAAAGCCTTTGAATGTTCTGATTGCGGAAAAAGTTTCATCGAGCCTGGTGACACACAAGAGAACACACACAGGAGAGAAACCATATGAGTGTCCAGACTGTGGGAAAGATTTCAGTATTTGGACTAGCCTTCTAAATCATAAACTTATACACACAGGGGAAAAACCATTTGAGTGTCCCGAATATGGATAGTGCTTCAGGAAAAATTCCACCCTTATTGCACACAAGAAAATCCACATGAGGCACCAAGTGATGAGTGTAGAAAAGGTTTGAATTTCATTTCTAAAGTCCCTTTGTAAGTCCAACTGAGAAATTGACTATTTAATTGGACTACAAAGAATTTGCCTAATTTTTTGTTGGCAAATATGTAATGGTATTAAACGGGAAGGAGGAAAGAAAAAATGGCAACATATTAGTGTGATAATGCCTATCTGGTCATTAGCAGCAGGACTTGCTGGATATGGGTAGTTCTTGGGTTACGAATGTAGTGGATCCTGCCCATTCCATCTGAAACTTGAGAAGTTGTGGGAATGAATCTCGTACATTGAACGACATCACTCCCTGCTTTCGCCCACATGTTCATTGCTTTCTTGCTCCAGATCAGCTTGACAAGGCATCTGGCGCCAGGAAAGCAGCCCTGAGAGGCTGTGCGTGACATCTTAGGGTTGCTTTCTCATTGGCAAATGTCCTGTAGGCATTGGCAGCCCTTTGCAAAAAGCTTTTGCCTGTAGAAACAGGACCTTGGAGGGACACACCCACTCCTCCCACGTTGGTTGGTGCCAACAAAGGGAGTTTGCAAAGGGCTGCTGAGGCCCTATAACAGTGCAATCTTCCAGCGAGGAGCCAATGTCACGACGAGATGGTTGTGTGGTCTCAATGCTCTGAGACCATAGCCAATACTTTTGCCACTGGGTGGTCCAAACAGACCTAAACTGTCCTGAAGAGATGGTGAACAGGAAGAATACGTCTTGCTGATCTCGGGGATATCACAAAATCCTTGAAAGAAGCAAGAGAAGTTCTTCAAGCTAGTGACAAATCTTCCAGCAGGCATTGGCAAGGAAATGGCAAATGGAGGGAAGGCCTGAAAGACTGAAGTCTTCTCACCATTTGCAAACGTCCATGCCTCAATTCACAGAGAATAGATGCCTAAAGTGTGATATTACTCAAGACTACTGACCTTGCGTGATCTTGCGGTACGTTAGGCCTCTGTCCTCTGAATGCAGGCAAATAAAGCACAACAGAGAGATCTTTCCAAGGTAAGTCACTCTCCACAGGCAAAATGCCTGTGAAGACTCATCTGGGGGTGGGGTGGGGGTTGGGAGAATAGGGGTGAATATAACAGAGCCTCTGAAGTTGTTCGTTAGGATGAACAACAGCCATGGTGCTCCAGTATTCATAATTTCGGGATTTGTTTGTAAATGCTGGGGGGAGGGAGGGGCTTATCGTGTAACTTTGAACATTTGCTAAGAGAACACTTGTAACCCAAGCATTACCTGTATTTATATTTGTAGAAATTGTAAAAATCTTTTTGGAGTGGTCGCTGCCAAGGATTTAGGATCGAAGAGTTTCAATGGGTAAGAGACTAAAGGAAGCCAACTTCATTGGTGCTGGCCAGAGATGCTTCCAAGCGCACCCATCCTAAATGTCTTGTGCGTCTGTAACTTTGCATACACAGAAGTTTTCATTAGGTCAAAGAGGAAATCACGTAACCAGCAGAGCTAGAAAAGGGGGGCTTGGGAAGAGGAGATTATTGTCTATATATGCTGAGAGAAATGTTTCCAAAAGGCATTTCAAAAGGTTGGAAGAAAGATTGGTAATACAGATGTGCATACAAAAATGTATCAAAGTTGCCCCACTCTTTGTTTGATACACATTCCTTTTTTAAGTCAAAAGTTTAATTAATAAAATATGCAAAACAAGCAAAAACAATTGATACAGAGAAGCAGGAAAGGAGTCGAAAAAAAGAAAAAAAAATATAATGCACCTTCCGCCTTTTTCTACATTGAGAAATTGTCATCACCCATTCCTCTTTGGAAATGACCTCTGCTCAGTTTACCAGAATAAAATCTTCCTTGGAAATTGATCCTGTCCTGAAGTCCATTCCTCAAGAGTAATCCAGTCCAACATTTCTCTTTCACATTGTTCATAGGAACAGGGAGGTTTTCTCTATGCACAGGTAGCAAGCAGCAAAGCTTTAATGAATACATCATATCGGCAAAGATGAGGGCAAAAGCAGATCTATTTCCCATGCAAATGCACATAGTTAACATTCAAGTTTTCCCTCCCTGCTATTAGGCCAGGACACATTGTCCAATGGAGACTTCTAGTGTTGTTGTGAGAAAGTCTTTTTTGGCTCTGGTAAACCTGCCGAAATGTCCTTGGTTCCCATGGCTGGCATCGATGTCTGGAGCTTTGTTCTATCTCCCCCCTTCTGTCGCCCCATAGTTTTTTTTGCAAACTGAGAAATGATAATAGTTGCAACAGCAAAAACGCCATTTGAAGCTTGACACACTCTGCACACTGGATTCCACAAAAGCATTGGCAGCCCTCTGATCAGCCCTGATCTAAAGCAGAACTGCAGCTTATATATCTTGGGTGCACTACATTACAAAGATATAAAACGGGTAGGAACCAACTTGATGTTGGAATTTTTTTGATTATCTCATTTAAGAGACCTCATTATTCTAGGAGAGGAGTCGGTGCTAACTTTCTACACTACATATTTCTTCACTCCCGAGATTTCATTCCATTGGTGGTACATGCTTTAAAACTGGTTCTCCTTCATATTAGGGTTAACTTGTGATTTTGTATACATGTTCTTTTCTTGGAAACAATATAGAACTGATAATGCCACTGCTGTCCTCTGTGATTTTTTAAAACTTCCATACCTAGCAAACAAAACATAAGATTTTGTAGTGGTGCACTATCCATTTATAATCCTGACACAACTGTGTTTAAACTAGGATTTTTTAAATAACAGCTATCGAGCAGTCTTTGGGTTAGTCAGTTTTATAGACCATCCTTGCTTACCACTTACTACTCAGCCTTCACAATTACACTGGTACTGAAAAAGTAGACTTACAAGTCTTTCTCAAAGTTGTGGCCATCAGTTATTTGGGGGCAGCCCTGGCTTGCAATTACGATAGTTGCTGTGTCCCACAGTCATGGAATTGCTATTTGGAACCTTCACAATGGGCTTCCCACAAACAAAAATGACAGGAAGTTGTAAGTCACAGTCATGGTACATTGCACTGAACGGAACATGGTGATTTGCTTAATGACCACAGCTACAACAGATATTGTAAGTTGGCATGGTTATGTGTCAGTGTACTGTGAGAAGTAATCACAAACCCACCCACCCTGAGAATGAAATGTTTTGGGGAATATTAGAGAGAGGCAGAATATTATATTTACCCAAAGGAGAAATGGAGAAAAAAAATCTTAAGAAAGGCAGAAAGTATCTTCAGAGATTTTGTGTCCATTAAGAAATCCAGGCCAGCCTATTCACAAAGAAAAAGCTTTCAGCTCCAGTTGATGGGATTAAAATTTCCCTTCCCCCACCCAAATTCTAAGGACAGGATTTTTAAGGACCTTTTAGGATACAATGGATGGAAACTGATCAAAGTGAGATTCGAGGAATCGAAAAGGACCTACTGCCATGGAATCACTGAAAACATCTTCCAAACACCTTGATGGAGATTGGACAAGTGTGCGTTTCCACCTCCTGTCGCTAGATGGCGGTCAGGTAACATATGTGCTTAGAAAGCCATCTACACCATCCTTGCGCTTAAAAAAGGAGTTTTAAACCATTGCTAGAAAGGATAGGAGGAGAGAAGCCCAGAGGAACTTCCTCTTCCGGACGACTCATGGGAGGAATGAGTTGTGCAGGGCGACTCTTCCAAGTTTGAAGTTTAATAGCATTTGTATGCTGCCCAATCCAGAGTCGAAGGATCGAAGCAGCAGCTGGAAGGTGAGTGGAGGGCCGGTGGGAGGAGAGTCCTGGAGCAAGTCAGGCCCTTCGGTTCCTCCACGGCCTGGAAGCAGAGAAGCAACTGGGCTGAAGCATCTCAGCTGCTGCTGCTGCAGGTTCCTTCCCACCCCGAATTTAAGCCCACTGGTGCTGCCCGCTGTGAAACTGGTGGCTGCAATTTTCCTTCTGGTGGAAAGATTGAAAAAGTCTCTTTTAAATTAAGGTTGATTCTTTGGGAATGGCTTCCCTCCAGAGGTTGTGGGTGCTGCCATCACTGGAGGGTTTTCAGGGGAGATTGAACAGCCATGTGTTGCTTGTGCTGATATGCTGTGCTTGATTTTTGTCAAACATGTCACTGTGCATTATGGTCTGGTCTGTGCAAAGGACAGTGTTCCAGAAGTCCTGTGATTTTTTCAGATGCAACTTTGCAAATCTCAGCCATGTTCCTATGACCTTTTTAGAGAGAAGAGCAACCCTTCCAAACGAACCAGAGTTGTTCAGTTTTTTTTCTATTTGCACTGTCATGAATCTTGATATTTAACATGCTAACTGAAGCCTGTAGAGTCTGTTATATAACCTTTTTTAAAAAAAATTGCTCTGGCCATTGCATCATCTGGTCTTGGGATGGATTTTCTTGGATGTCCACTCCTGGGAAGATTGGCAACGATCACATTTTTCGGAGTATAAGACACACCGGAGTATAAGACACACCAAGGTTTTGAAGGGGATAATTAAAAAAAAGTAGGTAGGTAGATAGAGTTAGAGAGAGGGAGAGAGAGAGTGGGTAGGTAGGTAGGTAGATGGCGTGAGAGAGCGAAATACAGTAGGTAGGTAGGGAGAGAGAGGTACGTAGATAGAGGGATAGAGAGAGAGAAATACAGTAGGTAGGTAGGGAGAGAGTGTAGGTAGGTAGGTAGACGGATAGAGAGAAATAGAAAGAGAGAGAAATACAGTAAATAGGGAGAATAGCAATAGCAATAGCAGCAATAGCAGTAGACTTATATACCGCTTCATAGGCCTTTCAGGCCTCTCTAAGCGGTTTACAGAGAGTCAGCATATTGCCCTCAACAATCTGGGTCCTCATTTTACCCACCTCGGAAGGATGGAAGGCTGAGTCAACCCTGAGCCGGTGAGATTTGAACCGCTGACCTGCTGATCTAGCAGTAGCCTGCAGTGCTGCATTTAACCACTGCGCCACCTTGGGTAGGTAGGTAGGTAGGTAGGTAGGTAGGTAGGTAGAGGGATAAAGAGAGAGAAATACAGTAGATAGGTAGGGAGAGAGGTAGGTAGATAGAGGGATAGAGAGAGAGAAATACAATAGGTAGGTAGGGAGAGAGTGTGTGTAGGTAGGTAGTATCCAAGTGTATTTATCCATGTGCTGGAGAAGGAAACAGCTGACAATCTGCAGCACTTGATCAATGTAATTCTCATCAATCAGTTAAAGAGCTTTTGGAAAAGAAAAGTTTTTGCACAATGCAAACGTCCCCAAAACAGTCCATTTTTCACGAACATGGGCCCTTTTTTTTCAAACAAAAGGTAAGGACAGCCTTGGGGGGGCTTGCAGAGTGCTCTGGGGTGGCAAAAACGAAAACGGGCCCATGTTTTGTCAAAAAACCTGCATACATAGCCTTATAGAGTGCTGCTGGTGGGGGAGCAAAAATGGACCATTTTTGCTTATTTCTGCCCTCCCCAGCCCCCAAGAGCTCTCTGAAAGCTTCCACAAGAGTATGCATGGCCATTTTGGTGGAGGAGCAGGGCTTCAGAAGGCAAAAAAGTGCTATATTCGGTATATAAGACGCACCCAGATTTTCAGTCTCTTTTGAGGGAAAAAGTTGCGTCTTATGATGCTGATGATCAATTGATAGGCCAGAGTTTGCAGCAGCAATCACATCAATTGATCAAGAGCACTTTATTAGCAGTATTTGGCTGTCACTGTGACGCTCCATCATTGGAGGCTTTTCAAAAGACACAAGAGAGTGACTTGTCTGAAATGGTATACGGCAGTGATGGCTAATCTTTTTTGGCCTCCGTGCCAAAAGCGGGGGTAGAGCAGTGGGGATCATGTTCGGGCATGCCCACACCCATAATTCAATGCGCGGAACACCCCCGCGCATGTGCAGGCAACCAGCAAACCACCCATCGCATTTGGCACAGTTTTTTCGCCCTCCCCAGGGTCCAGAGGCTTTCTAGGAGCCTGGGGAGGGTGAAAACACCCTCCCCCCCCCCGGAGGCCCTCCAGAGGCTTCAGGAGCTTCCCTGAAACCTTCGGAGGGTGAAAAGGGAACCATGGGGAACCCGGAAGTTTGGGAATGATGACTTCCGGGTTCCCCATGGGTACGATGAAGCCTCCAGAGGGCAAAAAACGGATCTACGGACAAACCGGAAGTCACTTCCGGTTTGCTCATAGGGGCAGTTTTTGCCCTCTGGAGCCTTCAGGGAAGCCTCCTGAAGGTCCCTGAAGGCTCCAGAGGGTGAAAAATGGTCCTACGGGGAACCTGGAAGTTCAGGAAATGGGAACTTCCAGTTTGTCCGTAGCTCCGATTTTCAACCTCTGGAACCTTCAGGAGGCTTCCCTGAAACCTCGGGAGGCCAAAAACCGGCCCTACAAGCAAACCAGAAGTGACAATCACATGTATATGGTCTCCTGCTTTAGCAGGGCTTGGATTAGAAAACCTCCAAGGTCCCTTCCAATTCTGTTATTCTCTTCTTTTCTGTTGTAATGATATTTATTATGTCTTGATAAGTAAAACCATAGAAATCAAAGAGGGTGTAGTTTCTTTTTCACTGGACTGTATTTGAAAACAACCCTTTGCGCTGCTAAGAATTCATTGATTGACCCAGTCAACAAGCGAATTTCATCATTGAATGGATCTGGGTAGTCTTCCATGTGTCAAATGAATAATGATTAATGTAAAATTATTGTAGCTTTGTGGCATGTTTGCTTTTTCATTGTAACATAAGCTTTTTTCTTTTTTTCTCATCTTCTGCAACCATTTTATGCACAATTATACACTTTCATTTGAATCCTATAGACAAAGAGGATGGCAATATGAGCACGCTGAACAATTGAGGAAAACAAGCAACATTGAAAAGGAAAACAAATCAGTCCAGAAATCAAAATGTTTTCCACTTCCTCCAGAAAAACACACAATTCTTCACCTTCCGGGTAAGAGAGGCACAGCGCCCCCCTGCGGGGTATAAAAGTGGGCGGGGTATACGTAAAATATTTTACACAGATTAACTAAGGGGAGAGCTTGGGACGACCACTTTCCTCGCGGCAGTGGGCTGGCTCGGCGGCTCGGGCTCCTTTTCTCCCTTTTCCTGCTTGGGTTTCGGGACGCCTTCCTGAAAACCCCACCCCTGGCTATGGGCGAAGCGACCAGGAAGAAGCAGGAGGTGAGAGGAAGCCCGGATTCTGCAGCTCCTCGCCTTCTCTGGGCTTGGAAGTCTGGCAGGAAGGGAAGGGGAGGAGGCGGCGGCGCGGCTGTGGCTCAGTTTTCACACACACACCCCCTCCCTTCTTCTGCTTTGCTCTGTGAAAGGGCTTCACTGCCGAAGCATTTTGGTTTAAAAAAAAAAAACACAACACCGTCCCTTTCTCTCTCCAGTTAACAGGGCCAACCCAAGTGGTGCATTTTATCTGGGGGACGACACACACACACACACACACACACACGACACGTGCGGCAGGAGGAGCAGCATTCTCCGCGCTCTCGGCTGCCACAAACGCCACGCAATGAGGGAATCTCCTTTTGGGGGGGGGTGTGAGACGCTGACAGAAAAAGGGCAAGCAGTGGCCGCGTGAGGCGGCCTTGAGAGCTCCAAACGACCTACCGTACTGGCTGGTGAGGTTAGTTCTCTAAAGGCCGTTGAAAGCTCCGGGGAAACCCCTTTTTCCGCCCTTGGAGCCCCCGGTGCTTCCTCACCCCCCCACACACTTTTTCCTCTTTGGTTCACCCCACCCCCACCCTCAAGGGCCCGGGACTCTGGGAAAGTGTGCAGCTGGGGAGCTGGGGAGGAGAGAACGTCTACCGTTCCTCACGGGAGGCACTTCGAGCCCCGCCGTATCTGAGAGGCTCTTAGTCGTCAATGTGGGAGAGGAGAGAAAGGTTAAAATGTTTTTGAAACATAAAAAGAATCCTTTGTGGGCAAACTTAAAGCTGCTGGGCTGCACGGGCTTGCTGTAAATTGAGGGCATGTTTTGCCTTTATTTATTTTGCCGCCTCCCCTTCCCTTCCTCGGAGGGGAACGCTCGGAGCAAAAGGGACCCCCGCCTCGTTAAAGCCGCATCCGACGCTTCACCTACAAACGATCCCGATTCTCCCGCGTCCTTCCTTCCCTCCCTTCAATGTACTCTTCCTATAAAGAGAAGGGAAGCGTGACAAGCTCCGGGCAGGAGATGGGCTCGCGTAGAGGTACCAGAAGTTTAACGGTTTCACCTAAGCCACAGCTCGTCCTCTCTTGGGACAGCCTTCCACCGACATTAAAACGATGCGTGAACTTGCGAAAAACTGTGGCAGGCACGGAGGGGAGGGAGGGAGCGAAAAAAGAAGCCAGAAACGGATATTTTCTCCCTCTCGTGAAGGGGGGAGGATCTGGTGCTTTCCGGCTCGGGCTCCTTTTCTCCCTTTTCCTGCTTGGGTTTCGGGACGCCTTCGTGAAAACCCCGCCCCTGGCTATGGGCGAAGCGACCAGGAAGAAGCAGGAGGTGAGAGGAAGCCCGGATTCTGGAGCTCCTCGCCTTCTCTGGGCTTGGAAGTCCGGCAGGAAGGGAAGGGGAGGAGGCGGCGGCGCGGCTGTGGCTCTGTTTTCACACACACACACCCTCCCTTCTTCTGCTTTGCTCTGTGAAAGGGCTTCACTGCCGAAGCATTTTGGTTTAAAAAAAAACACACACACAACACCGTCCCTTTCTCTCTCCAGTTAACAGGGCCAACCCAAGTGGTGCATTTTATCTGGGGGACGACACACACACACACACACACGACACGTGCGGCAGGAGGAGCGGCGTCCTCCGCCCTCTCGGCTGCCACAAACGCCACGGAACGAGGGAATCTCCTTTTGGGGGGGGTGAGACGCTGACACAAAAAGGGCAAGCAGTGGCCACGTGAGGCGGCCTTGAGAGCTCCAAACGACCTACCGTACTCCGTTTTCACACACACACATACCCTCCTTTCTTCTGCTTTGCTCTATGAAAGGGCTTCACTGCCGAAGCATTTTGGTTTTTTTTTTAAAAAAAAACACCGTCCCTTTCTCTCTCCAGTTAACAGGGCCAACCCAAGCGGTGCATTTTATCTGGGAGATGACACACACACAGGAAAGTGTGCAGCTGGGGGGCTGGGGAGGAGAGAGCATCTACCGTTCCTCACGGGAGGCACTTCGAGCCTCGCCGTATCTGAGAGGCTCTTAGTCGCCGAGCGGTTTTGTTTTTTAAAGCCGAAGGGCTCGGGGCTGAGGGCAGAAGAAGGGCGACGGTCGTTAACGCCGTCCGCCTGAACCTCGCTGCATCCGGCTCTTTAACGAGGGGGTCCCTTTTGCTCCTAGCGTTTGCGAAACTGTGGCTCTGGGAACTATAAAAGGGGATAAACAAGTTTGGAGGCTCCGTCGTCGCCTCTGCCGCTTCCTCGCTCTGCCAACTGGCTGGGTGTCGAGAAGGTGCCAAAGAGGAAGAGATCAAATGAATCACCCGAACAATAACAAAGGAGCGGAGAAAGCACCAGATCCTCTCCCCTTCACGAGAGGGAGAAATCCGTTTCTGGCTTCTTTTTTTGCTCCCTTCTGGCAGGCACGGGAGAGGAAGCGCCGGAGGAGACGCCTAGAGCACCTATGGAGGTCCGATAAATCCGAATCGAACCAAGCACTCTTAACAACTTGCACCAAGGAGTACATCAGGGCACTTAGGACAGCAAAAAGATCGTATATTGCCACCTTGGTTGCGTCCGCTGAGTCTCGCCCAGCCGCCCTGTTTAGGATAACCTGTTCCCTCCTAAATAGGAGAGATACGGGGGACTCCTTGCAGGGTAGGGCTGAAGACTATGTCCAGTTCTTAGCGGACAAAGTTGCTCGGTTTCAGTCGGATTTGGACTCCACCTTTGCAGATCCAGCCGAGGCACAGGAGGATAATTTGGCGGACCATCGCTGGGTTGAGTTTCAGGATGTAAACCAAGGAGGCCTCCGGGATCCGCCACCTCGGAGCGGCCGTAGTGGCGCAATCCGGTCAAGGGACTCCGATGCTGCCGAGTGCCAGGCAGCAACCAGAGTCTCCACCGGACTGTGGGCGAGAGTATCAGGAATAACCCCAAGCTCCGTCTGGAACCTCAAGGGGTCCATAAGTCGCCTGGGGCGGAACCACCTGGTCGGTTCCTCCTCCCTACAGTGGGGGTTTGGTCTCCGGAAGTCAAGCCTCAGTAGGCAGTGGTCTGACCACGACAGGGGTATGATCTCATTACCCCTCAAACCAAGATCACAAGTCCACTCCTCCGAGAGGAATACAAGGTCGAGCATGTGACCCGCTGAGTGGGTTCGGCCCCGAATTACCTGGGTCAAGCCCATGGCTGTCATGGAAGCCATGAACTCCTGCGCCCCATCAGAGTGTTCACCGAGCGAAGGCAAATTGAAATCCCCCAGGACCATAAGCCTGGGGAACTCAATTGCTAGCTCGGCTACCGACTCGAGGAGCGAGGGGAGGGCTGCTGCAACGCTGTTGGGAGGCAGGTACGTTACACCATGATGGTACACCAACGCACTGTTGGTGCGTATGCGGGAGTGGTCCGAGGAGGCTTTAATAGACAGTTTTATGAATGGCCTGAACCAAGATATATACCACAACTGTGTTAACAGAAGGGCCCCACACAACCTGCAACGTTGGTACGAGCTGGCAGCAGATGTGGAGATTGACCTAGCCAGGAATAAATACTGGGGAGACAGTGATAAAGGTAAAAATCTGGGAAATGTTTCCAGGAGACCAAATACTGAATGCGACCTCTATGTTTTCTGGAGTCTACGATTTCTTTAACTTCAAAATGTTGCTCTCCCTCAATAAGAAGAGGGACCGGAGGTGAAGGTTGAGGCGGACGAAAGGAAGAAGTGTGTTCTGGTTTCAACAAGTTCACATGAAATACAGGAAAAATTCTTCTAAGGTTCTTCAGCAGCTCCAACTTCACCGACACAGAATTTATGATTTTTACAATGGGGAACGGACCTAAGTACTTTGGCCCCGGCTTCTTCAATTTTTGGGTGGTTTGTAGGAACTTGGTGGACAAAAACATTCTATCCCCAACTTGGTACTCTTTAGGTTTAACCCTTTTCTTATCCACCTGCTTTTTTTGAGTCTGGTGAGCCGCATCTAATGCTTTGTGGGTCATTGGCCAAAATTGCTGAATTTGATCATTTCCCTCTAGGAAGTGTCGCCAGGTCATCACAGCCCATCTAGCAGCAAAAGCTTCCTTTTCCCATATGGCCCATCTCCTTTCTATCTCTGTAAGCTTACGTGAGGTGTAAGCGCATGGTTGCAATTTACCCTCAGCATTACAATACAATAGCAGAGTTGGAAGGGACCTTGGAGGTCTTCTAGTCCAACCCCCTGCCTAGGCAGGAAACCCTATACCGTTTCAGACAAATGGCTATCCAACTTCTTCTTAAAGACTTCAAAGTTGGGGCATTCACAACTTCTGGAGGCAAGTTGTTCCACTGATTAATTGTTCTAACTGTCAGGAAATTTCTCCTTAGTTCTAAGTTGCTTCTCTCCTTGATTAGTTTCCACCCATTGCTTCTTGTTCTACCCTCAGGTGCCTGGGAAAATAGTTTGACTCCCTCTTCTTTGTGGCAACCCCTGAGATTTTGGAACACTGCTATCATGTCTCCCTTAGTCCTTCTTTCTATTAAACTAGACATACCCAGTTCCTGCACCTGTTCTTCATATGTTTTAGTGTCCAGTGCCCTAATCATCATTGTTGCACTTCTCTACACTCTTTCTAGAGTCTCCACATCTTTTCTACATTGTAGGGACCAAAACTGAATGCAGTATTTCAAGTGTGGCCTTACCAAGGCCTTATAAAGTGGTATTAACACTTCACGTGATCTTGATCCTCTCCCTCTGTTTATGCAGCATAGAACTGTGTAGGCTAAAAAAGCTGCCCAAAAGACAGCTGTTGCACATTGCTGGCTCATATTTAAATGGTTGTCCATTAGGACTCCAAGATCCCTTTCACAGTTATTACTGTTGAGCAAGGTTCCACCTATACTGTATCTATGCATTTCGTTTTTGTTGCCTAAATGTAGAACCTTACTCTTTTCAGCATTGAATTTCATTTTATTAGATAGTGCCCAATGTTCAAGTCTGTCAAGATCCTTCTGTATCTTTAGCCTATCTTCTGGAGTGTTGGCTATTCCTGCCAGCTTGGTGTCATCTGCAAATTTGATGAGTTCCCCATTTATTCCCTCATCCAAATCATTGATGAAGATGTAGAAGAGTACTGGGCCCAAAACAGAGCCTTGGGGTACTCCACTGCATACTTCCCTCCATGAAGATGCAGTTCTATTGAGGACTACATGATCAGTGCGGTTGGTCAGCTAGTTACAAATCCATTTGGTGGTGATGCCATCTAACCCACATTCTTCTACTTTATCTAGTAGTAGGTTATAGTCTACCTTATCAAATGCCTTACTAAAGTCCAAGTAAACTATATCGACGGCATTCCTCTGGTCCACTAATTTTGTCACATTATCAAAGAATGCAATAAGATTACTATGGCATGATCTGTTTTTGACAAACCCATGTTGGCTTTTGGCTAATACTTTGTTTGCTTCTAGGTGTTCGCTAATTCGTTGTTTGATTATGTTTTCCAGAATCTTTCCTGGCATTGAGGTCAGGCTGATAGGTCTGTAGTTTCCTGGATCTGTTTGTTCCCCTTTTTGAATGGGTTTATTTATAGGCCGCCCTTTTCCCTGAGCGGACTCAGGGCGGCTAACAACTCACAGGGAGGGGGATACAGACAATAACATATAACATTACATATAATTAAAAAGTAAACAACATTCATCCAACATTCGGGTGGGGGCAGATCAATCTCTACCCCCAGGCCTGGCAGGATAGCCAGTTCTTGAGGGCTGCGCGGAAGGTCTGAAGGGTGGTGAGGGTACGGATCCCCACGGGGAGCTCGTTCCAGAGGGTCGGAGCTGCCACTGAAAAGGCTCTCCTCCGCGTAGTGGCCAGCCGGCACTGGCTGGCAGATGGCACTCAGAGGAGGCCTAATCTATGAGATCTAATCGGTCTCGAGGAGGTAATCGGCAGGAGGCGGTCTCCCAAGTACCCAGATCCACTACCATGGAGGGTTTTATAGGTGGTAAGAAGCACCTTGAAGCGCACACGGAGATCAACAGGTAGCCAGTGCAGCTCGCGGAGGATAGGTGTTATGTGGGTGAACCGAGGTGCACCCACAATCACTCGCGCGGCCGCGTTCTGGACTAGCTGAAGTCGCCGGATGCTCTTCAAGGGTAGCCCCATGTAGAGCACGTTGCAGTATTCCAGCCTAGAGGTCACGAGGGCGCGAGTGACTGTTGTGAGTGCCTCCCGATTCAGGTAGGGTCGCAACTGGCGCACCAGGCGAACCTGGGCGAATGCCCCCCTGGTCACAGACGATAGGTGGTGATCAAAGGTCAGCTGTGGATCCAGGAGGACTCCCAAGTTGCGGACCCTGTCTGAGGGGTGTAAAATTTGGCCCCCCAGCCTGAGTGATGGAATGCTAGCCAAATTGTTGGGAGGGAAACACAACAGCCACTCGGTCTTTTCTGGGTTGAGTACAAGCTTGTTAGCCCGCATCCAGTCTCTAACGGCCTCAAGACCCTGGTTCATCACGTCCACCGCTTCATTGAGTTGGCACGGGGCAGACAGATACAGCTGTGTATCGTCCGCATATTGATGGTATCTTATCCCGTGCCTCCGAATGATCTCGCCCAGCGGTTTCATGTAAATGTTAAATAGTACGGGGGACAGGACCGACCCCTGCGGCACCCCATATGTTAGGGGCCTCATGGTCGATCTCTATCCCCCGACCAACACCGACTGCGACCTGTCCGAGAGGTAGGAGGAGAACCACTGCAGAACAGTGCCTCCCACCCCCACCTCCCACAGTCGTCGCAGAAGGATACCATGGTCGATGGTATCGAAAGCCGCTGAGAGGTCGAGAAGAACCAAGATGGAGGGATGACCTCCATCCCTGGCTCTCCAGAGATCATCGGTCAATGCGACCAAAGCGGTTTCTGTGCTGTAACCAGGTCTGAAGCCGGACTGGAAGGGGTCCAGGTAATCGGCTTCCTCCAAGGACCGCTGAAGCTGGTAGGCCACCACCTTCTCAACAACCTTCCCAATAAAGGGGAGGTTGGAGACTGGACGATAGTTGTTGAGTACAGCTGGATCCAGAGGGGTCTCACCACCGCCGTTTTAAGTGCGGCGGGGAAGTGCCCCTCCCGAAGCGAGGCGGTAATAACCGCTTGGATCCAGCTCCGTGTCACCTCCCTGCTGTTAGCTACCAGCCAGGAGGGACACGGGTCCAGTACACAGGTGGAGGCACTCACAGCCCTCATGGCCTTGTCCACGTCCCCGGGGGTAACGTCTTGAAACTCAACCCAGCGCTGGTCTACCAAGTCGTCTACTCGTGCCTCGGCTGGGTCTGCAAGGGTGGAGTCCAGATCCGACCGAAACCGAGCAACTTTGTCCGCCAAGAACTGGGCATAGTCTTCAGCCCTACTCTGCAAGGGGTCCCCCGTATCCCTCTTATTTAAGAGGGAACGGGTTATCCTAAACAGGGCGGCTGGACGGGACTCGGCGGACGCAACCAAGGAGGCAATGTATGTTCTTTCTGTTGCCCTAAGTGCCCTGATGTATTCCTTGGTGCAGATTGTTAAAAGTGCTCGGTTCGATTCGGATCTATCGGACCTCCACAGGTGCTCTAGGCGTCTCCTTCGGCGTTTCCTCTCCTGGAGCTCCTCGGTGGACCAAGGAGGCCTCCGGGATCCACCACCTCGGAGTGGCCATAGTGGCGCAATCCGGTCGAGGGACTCCGATGCTGCCGAGTGCCAGGCAGCAACCAGAGTTTCTACCGGATTGTGGGCGAGAGTGTCAGGAATAACCCCAAGCTCCGTCTGGAACCTCAAGGGGTCCATAAGTCGCTTGGGGCGGAACCACTTGGTCGGTTCCTCCTCCCTACAGTGGGGGTTTGGTCTCCGGAAGTCAAGCCTCAGTAGGCAGTGGTCTGACCACGACAGGGGTATGATCTCAGACCAAGATCACAACTCCACTGCTCCGAGAGAAATACGAGGTCAAGCGTGTGACCCGCTGAGTGGGTAGGGCCCCGAATTATCTGGGTCAAGCCCATGGCTGTCATGGAAGCCATGAACTCCTGCGCCCCATCAGAGTGTTCACCGAGCGTAGGCAAGTTGAAATCCCCCAGGACCATAAGCCTGGGGAACTCAACTGCCAGCTCGGCTACTGACTCGAGGAGCGAGGGGAGGGCTGCTGCAACGCAGTTGGGAGGCAGGTACGTTAACAGCAGGCCCACTTGACCCTTGAGGTCCAACTTCACCAGCAGGGACTCACACCTGACAAGCTCTGGAGCAGGGATCCTACGAGGAACAAAAGACTCTTCTTTTTTGAAGATCGGAACCACATCAGCTCTTTTCCAGTCCTCTGGTGGTTCCCCGGTGCTCCAGGATCTCTGAAAGATATACTTCAGTGGTTCTGAGATCTCGTCTGCCAGTTCCTTCAGAACCCTGGGGTATAATCCGTCTAGTCTTGGCAATTTGAATTCGTCTAGGGTAGACAGGTGCTCACTTACCATTTTGTTCCCAATTTCAACTTGTGTTCCTAATCTGATTTTTGTGGTGCTGTTTTTGATAGGTTCGACTGTTTTATGCCTATGTGTAAAGACAGATGGAAAACATGAGTTAAATAATTCTGCTTTCTTCCTGTTGCTTGTCACCTACTTGCCACTTTCTCCCAGCAATGGACCAATTGTTTCCTTAATTTTTTTCTTGTTTTTAACATGTTGGAAGAAACTTTTTTTTATTTTTTACTTTTGTGGCAAGCCTTTCTTCATTGTGAGCCTTAGCTTTCCTCACTTCATCTTTACATGTTCGGGCTATTTGCTGATATTTGTTCTACTACTTGTGTTTGCATAATGCCTTAATTATATCCTCCACTTTCCACTTTTTATACTTACCTTTTTTGTCTTTCAATTTGCCAGAGAGTTCTTTATGGATCCAGTAGAGGGCACTTTAAGTCCTGAGTGGTCATCATCTGAATCGGTTTCACTTTCTCCCATGGAAGAGGAGGGTTCCTTCTCCTGGCCTGGAGAAAGGACATCAACACCTTCCACGCTTTCCAGGGCAGTTTCACAGCGTCTCCCTAGTTGCCAGCCAGGTTCCTCCCTACCAGCCAGGGTCAGTTTTGGGACATGTCTAGCGTAGCAGTTGGGTTCCCAATGCCCCTCCATTCCTGCTTTTGGTGCCTCCTCAGATCTCCCCCGCATGCGCACCAACAGCTCACAAAACTCCTGTGTGTACTCAGCCTCAGGCCTCCCCTCCTGGGTTAAGGGTTTCATCCTGCTTTTCACCTTTTGATTTGGGCGGTGAAAACGTTTCCTCAAGGCAGTCATAAACCCCTTGTAATCCCTCAGCAGGAGGGAATGATCATTATGCAAGGCTACCATCCAGGCAGCCGCTTTTCCTTCCAAAGCCATAGTAACACTTCTCACTTTGGCAACTTCCGACAAAAAACCTCCCCAAACTCCTGCATGTAATTCGAAACTTGCAGTAAAAAAAACCCCAGTTCTTTGGGATCTCCTCTGTACTTCACTCCATGTGGAGGATCTGAGCCTTTGGTGCCTTTGGGGGTTTCCCTCCTCCTTGGGGGAGCATGACCTGCTGCTGTGGCTGGGGCCCCTCCCTCTTGCCCAGCTCCGGTAGCTGTTTTCAGGGAGGTTTCAGGGCTAATCAGGTTTTCTGCTCCTCCCTCCGCCTGCTCGGCTAATCCACTTTCCCTTTCAGCAAGACTTACATGGACGTGTCGTCGCTCCCAAACCTCCTGAAGAAGGTGTAAAGCATGTGTCATCATGAGAGCCTCTCTTTCAGCTGCCTGCCAGTCATCTTCTGGTTTTCCGCTGGTTGTGACCCTTGCCATTACCTTCTCCTGTTTGCTGCAGGAGTTAGATATTTGGGTGCTCCCCCCACGGAAACTTTTAACTCCGGGATGGGTGCAAGCTGAGACCTTGCTTAATGTTAGGCATGCCTTCCTCAATAACCAAGAAAGAAAACTCCTAACCCCATTGTTTGTGGAATTAAAATACTTTTACTGGTTATGAAAAGATAGCTACGAAAGAAAAGCAAGGTCTGAGTCAGAAAAGCGCAAAATCTTACATATCAAACATTGCCCAGCCCCCTCCCTCCAACAACCCCCACCCCATTGCCCACTGCAACTCCCTTAGGTATCATGTGGGTTACATCTCCAAGAACCATCATCAGGTTGGTATGCAGGACGGTTGGCCTTGACCAGGTCCAAACATCGGCCAATAACATGATCAGAAGATGGTGAGAACAAAACTCCCTTTATGACAATTATCTTGAATGTCCAGTCCTAGGAAGATTGGCAACTGTCTTGAATGTTTCCTCTTCTGAATAATCTTCCTCAGTGTAGAATGATGGATTTTAAATTACCGTATTTTTTTGAGTATAAGATGCACCAAGACTTTGAAAAGGCAAATTTTTTAAAAAAGTTTTTGCACTCTGCAGATCACCCAAAAATGGCCCATTTCTCGCATAAACTGGGCCATTTTTGTATCCAAAAAGGGCATGCACAGCCTTTAGGGGGCTTATTGACTGCTCCTGGGGGCTGGGGGAGCAAAAATGAGCGAAAAACGGCCCGTTTTAGCTCATATCTGCCCTCGCCTGCTCTCAGGAGCACTTTGGAAGCCTCCTAAAGGCTATGCACAGCCATTTTGGTGAAGCAGGCAGGGTTACAGGAGGCCAAAAATGTTGTATTTGCTGTATAAGATGCACCCAGATTTTCACCTTTTTTAAAGGGAAAAGGGTGCATCTTATACTCCAAAAAATATATCTGGAAATAGCCTTTTAAATCTTCAAAAATTGATGTACAGCAACAATTGCTTTTCTAAGATCATTACTCTTTGCCATTGTTTTAACACACACCTCAATGTCAGAGACTAGGAAACTCCTACACTTTGGCTTTTATAGATGTAGTCTCTATCTCTGACCCGTGTTGCAACGTGAATCAAGTAAATGCAGTCTTACTGAAGTACTAATGCAAATCTCTGGCATTTTTCATGTTTCAGCTAAGCATGAAAAAATTAAGTTTTGATTCAAAGCAAAATTGTGGTTGCATGATTGCATTTCCATTTTTAGTGTTTTTAAATTTTATAACACCTGTGTTTGAAAACAACTCTTTGCGCTGCTAAGAATTCATTGATTGACCCAGTCAACAACCAATTTCTTCATTGAATGGATATTTGAACTTGGATCTGGGTAGTTTTCCATGTGTCAAATGAATCATGATTAATGTAAAATTATTGTAGGATTGTGGCATGTTTGCTATTTCATTGCAACATAAGCTCTTTTCTTTTTTCCTCCTCTTCTGCAACCATTTTATGCACAATTAAAGATAAACTTTTATTTGAATTTATAGACAAAGAAGATGGCAATAGGAGCACTCTGAACACTGAGGATAACAAGCAACATTGAAAAGGAAAACAAATCAGTCCGGAAATCAAAATATTTTCCATTCCCTTCAGAGAGCTGCACAATTCTCCAACTTCCTCAGCAGGTGAGAGAGAAAATCAAGAAGAGATTTCTAGCTGGGAAACATAGAGTGTGAATTCAAGCATATATTACATGAATGGTCAAGGGAGATTATTTTTCCATTCAGCAAAAGAGGGAAATATCTGGAAGTTACTGGGGAGGAAAAGGACAATTGGAAAACCACGTGGAACAGACAGTGTGACAGGCAATGCTCTGGGAGGAAGAAAACGGCTTGAAACAAAACACCATCAAACAAGGGACCATCCATATTTTTGATCTCTTCAGGAATATAAGTTGTGGAAAAGCTCCATAGACGTGCCAGTTGTGTGAAAGTTACAACTTGCAAATCATAGTTGATTACGCATGAGAGGATCCAGACTGGAGAAAAGCCATACAAATACTTTGAATGTGACAAAACCTTTGGTCACAACAGCTCCGTTTTGTTTCATGGAACGACCCACACAACAGAAGCCCTAAAAGTGCTCCCAATGCAGATAAATGCTTTAGCAAGTATGGCAACGTGGACTCACACCAAGGAGAAACTGTTTGAATGTCCTGAATGTGGGAAATGTTTCTGTGATAAATCCAGCCTGGTGAAACACCATAGGACTCACGCAGGAGAGAAACCCTTTCAATGTCCTGATTGTGGGAAAAGTTTCAGTTGGAATTCCAACCTGTTGACACACCAGATGACTCACACAGGAGAGAAACCCTTTGAATGTCCTGATTGTGGAAAACGTTTTAATCATCATTCCAGCCTGGTGACACACCAAAGGACTCACACAGGAGAGAAACCATTTGAGTGTCCTGATTGTGAGAAAAGCTTTAGTCAAAATTCTCACCTCGTTTCACACCAGAGGATTCACACAGGAGAGAAACCCTTTGAGTGTCCTGATTGTGGTAAAAGTTTTAGTGACAATTCCAGCCTGGTGAAACACCAGAGGACTCACACAGGAGAGAAACCCTTTAAATGTCCTGATTGTGGAAAAAGCTTTAGTCAAAATTCTCATCTCGTTTCACACCAGAGGATTCACACAGGAGAGAAACCCTTTGAGTGTCCTGATTGTGGAAAAAGCTTTAATCAAAATTCTCATCTCGTTTCACACCAGAGGATTCACACAGGAGAGAAACCCTTTGAGTGTCCTGATTGTGGAAAAAGCTTTAGTCAAAATTCTCACCTCGTTTCACACCAGAGGATTCATACAGGAGAGAAACTCTTTGAGTGTCCTGATTGTTGTAAAAGTTTTAGTCACTATTCCAGCCTGGTGACACACCAAAGGACTCACACACGAGAGAAACCATTTGAGTGTCCTGATTGTGGTAAAAGTTTTAATGACAATTCCAGCCTGGTGAAACATCAGAGGACTCACACAGGAGAGAAACCGTTTGAATGTCCTGATTGTGGGAAAAGTTTTAGTCGGATTTCCAACCTGGTGATACACCAAAGGATTCACACAGGAGAGAAACCCTTTGAGTGCCCTGATTGTGGGAAAAGCTTCAGTAACAATTCTAACCTGGTGATACACAGGAGGAGTCACACAGGAGAGAAACCCTTTGAGTGTCCTGATTGTGGTAAAAGTTTCAATACCACTTCCAAGCTGGTGACACACCAGAGGGTTCATACAGGAGTGAAACCCTTTGAGTGTCCTGATTGTGGGAAATGTTTCAGTCGGAATTGTAGTCTGGTTGGACACCAGAGGGTTCACACAGGAGAGAAACCCTTTGAGTGTTCTGATTGTGGTAAAAGTTTTAGTCACTATTCCAGCATGGTGACACACCAAAGGACTCACACAGGAGAGAAACCATTTGAGTGTCCTGATTGTGGGAAAAGCTTTAGTCAAAATTCTCACCTCGTTTCACACCAGAGAATTCACACAGGAGAGAAACCGTTTGAGTGTCCTGATTGTGAGAAATGTTTCAGTGAGAATTCTTGTCTGGTTAGACACCAGAGAATTCACATAGGCGAGAAACCCTTTGAGTGTCCTGATTGTGAGAAATGTTTCAGGGAGAATTCTAACCCTTAGAATTAGTTAAGGATTGTATGATAAAGTGGGCTCAAAATATTGAAGAACCAATAATGTTGGACACATGGGAAAGAATTTGGGTAAGAAATGTGAAATTTACACAAGCCCAAAACCTGAGAGAAAATTTTTACAAGATGTTCTATAGATGGCATTTAGATCCTAAAAGGTTGGCTTCTATGTACTCGAATTTACAACCCAAATGTTGGAGATGTGGTTCTCTCAATGCTACATATTTCTATATATGGTGGACTTGCCAAAAGGTTAAGGCATTTTGGATAAAAAATATGATGGATTATGCAAAATATTTTTAAAAGAAGGATAAAGTTTACTCCTCAGTTATTTTTGTTAGGTATAATTACTGACTGTACAGCGGTAGAGATTAACTTGATTTTGCACTTAATAACGGCAGCAAGACTGTTGGTGGCGCAATACTGGAAGAAGGAAGACTTGCCAACAATTCAAGAATGGACATTGAAAGTCACAAATTTAGCCAAGATGGCTAAAATATCTGCATATCTTAAAGACCACTCAAATGAGAGATATAAATGAGACTGGAAAAAATGGATTGATTACATACAAAATAAATAAATACGGGACTAAGAAATTTCAGATAGCCTATGCTTAAGATCAGGAATGATTTAAATTGTTTAAAGTTAGCTTAGCAAGGAGGAGCTAAGCTCAATATAAAGATGTTATTAATTTCTAATTCTTTTTTTTCCTCAATATATTTTAGACTCTGTTTGCTAAAAATCTATACTGTGTACGGGTTCTGGGAAGTCGGGGGGGGGGGAGGTAGGTTGTGGGGGTTTGGGGGGGAGAGTGTGGGGGGAGAGGGATATATATCAGGTTAGATAAGATGTGTTAGATCTCAATGTAATTTGACTCCACATGTATACTGTTTTTTTTTTTCTTTTTACTTTTTCTTTAAAAATAGGATAGGCCAAGTATATTGACATGTAGCGTAAATACACCAAGGAGAGGAGGAGTGGGAAAGAAGAAAGACGGGCAGAGAGGGATGGGAGAGAGGGTGGGGGGGAGATGAGAAGGATGGGGGGGGGAGTGGATTGTGGAGAGAGGAGTGGTAGAGGGGGAGGGGAAGTAGAATAGAGGGGGATGATAGAGGGAAGATAGAAAGTTGGAGGGTGGTGGAAGAAAGAGGTGTATGGAGAGCGGAAGAGCTATATTGGGTTTCTATTTTCTGGGGCATTGTTGACAAGAGGAATTGATGTAATTATTGTTTAATGGTGTATGGTGTGGGCTATGTAAAGTATACATGTGAGTGCGTGTTATGAAAATGAAAATCTAAATAAAATCTGTTGTGGAAAAAAAAAGCAAAAGGAGAGAAACCCTTTGAGTGTCCTGATTGTGGGAAAAGTTTCAGTACCAATTCCAGCCTGGTGATGCATAGGAGGACTCACACAGGAGAGAAACCCTTTAAATGTCCTGATTGTGGGAAATGTTTCAGTCAGAATTCTAGTCTGGTTAAACACCAGAACACTCACACAGGAGAGAAACCCTTTGAGTGTCCTGATTGTGGGAAAAGCTTCAGTAACAGTTCTAACCTGGTGATACACAGGAGGAGTCACACAGGAGATAAACCCTTTGAGTGTCCTGATTGTGGTAAAAGTTTCAATACCAATTCCAAGCTGGAGGGTTCACACAGGAGAGAAACCCTTTGAGTGTCCTGATTGTGGTAAAAGTTTCAATACCAATTCCAAGCTGGAGGGTTCACACAGGAGTGAAACCCTTTGAGTGTCCTGATTGTGGGAAACATTACAGTCAGAATTCCAGCCTGGTGAGTCCCCAGAGGACTCACACAGGGGGGAATCCTTATGAGTGTCCAGACAGTGGGGAAGATCTCGTAGTAGGGTTAACCTTATAAATTATGTCCTTATACACAGAGGAGAGAAACCATTTGAGTGGCCTGAGTGTGACCTTTGCTTCAGAAAACATTCCACCCGTACACTTTCAGCATAAGAAGTTTCTGAATTTACTTTTTTTTTTTTTTTTGCAGAAATTCTGTAATTATGCAAAAATCTTTTTTGGAGTGTTATATGCATTCTTATGGTGATAGATGATAGAAATGCCAAATACAGGTTGTAGTGAACCAGAGTTGTGTGATTCTCTTCTATGTCCTTTTGACCAGCAAATTCAATATGGAAGCCAGATTACCTTAACAACCACGTAACTAATAACAGCAATGATTCACTTATCTGTAACAAGACAAGTGGTTCAATTGGAGCAAAACTTACTTAACAGATGTCTCACTTAGCAAGTGAAATTTTGGGATCCTTTGTTGCAAGTGAAGGACTACCTGTATTTACCCCACATCTCCTTCCTTCTGTCCTGCGTCGTAATTCATATTCTCCAACTAGGCTGTAGACATGAGATCTGACTCCGGCCGAAGGCATGCATGGAATTTTCCCTTTCATGCCAGCCTGATAATAGTCATGGCAACGCTTTAGAAGTTGACATCCGGCTCCCCTCACTTCCCAAAAGCGACCTGTGTGACACAAAGACAATTTGAGTACAGGTATATAACTTAGGGATGTGTCCCTTCCGCAGGCTTGCTTGGATTTTCTGCATGGAATTTTGCTATGAGGCGATCAGCCTGGATATTTCTACTTTTCACCCAAGATGCCTCCGATAATGGGTAGCCCTTCCACTTGATTAAGTATTGGAGTTGTCTCCTGTGCCACCTTGAATCGAGGATTCATTGAACTTCATAATGGGTTTGGCCCCCTATGACCATAGGGCTCGTGTGCTCCTGGAGTAGTGGTCTCAGAGTGGATCCGATCACAGGTTTTAAGAGGCTGCTATGAAACGCTGGGTGTAGCTTCCCCAACAATCAAGGTAGTTTCAATTGCACTGTGACTGGGTTGATGATCTTTACTATAGGGAATGGTCCCATAAACTTCGGCCCCAGTTTCTTGCTAGGCAGTTTTAATCTCAAATATTTTGTGGAGGGGATAAATTGCCTATAGAAGTTCGCATAACCTAGGAAACTTTGTAGTTGTCTAGGTGTGCGAGCAGGTTGCCAGCCTAAGACGACTTGCACTTTGGCACATCTCTATTCCCTCATTTGACACTCGGTAACCCAGGTAGTCTAACCGTGCACGGTGGAATTCACATTTTGATACCTTGACATACAGGTTGGCTGCCAGAAGTTTTTCCAGAACTTGGCGGACCAGGGGTACGTGGTCATCCATGGTCTCAGTGTAGATAAGAATGTTATCTAGGTAGACGAGGATCCCATTGTAGAGTTGCTCATGCAACACCTTGATTATCAACTCCATGAATACCGCTGGGGCCCCTTGCAGTCCCAAAGGCATCACTTTGAATTGAAAGCTACCTAGGGGGCAGTTGAACGCTGCTTTCCACTCAACTCCCTCTCTGATACGTACTCAGTAGTATGCTTCTCTGAGGTCTAGTTTGGTGAAGACTTTACCCTTGGCCAGATGAGACAGCATGTCCTTCATGAGGGAGACCAGGTAGAGCTTGTGTACAGACAACCCATTTATCCCTCGAAAGTCAACCCACAATCTCATGGTTCCATCTTTTTTTCTATGAACCCCGTTGCTAGGTTTTTGTCTATGTATTTGTGCATCTATTGCATTTCTCGGGGCGTGGGGGCCCTTGATCTCCTAACTCTGCGGGTACCTCCTTGCCACCAGATGGTCGGTCCCCACTTGTCTAGCCAGGAAAGTCCCAGTATGACTGTGTCTGTCATTTTGGGGGCTATTATGAATTGAATTATTTCCCAGTGATCCACTAGTTCTAGTCTCACTGGTTCAGTTAGGTGGGTGGCATAGGCTCCTCCCATTAGGGACCCGTCGACCTGCTTGAACCAGATTGGGTGGGCCAGTTTTTTTGCTCTGATCCCCAATTTCAGGACTGTGGTTAGGTTGATCAAGGACCTTGTGCAGCCTGAGTCTATTAGGGCTTGAAAATTCCCCTGGCTTCCTGTTTTGGGGCTCTGAGGTGTATTGGAAAAAGGAAAGGGTGAATTGATTCACTCACCATTGGGTCATTTTCTCCCTCGTCCTCACTGTCATATGTTTTGGGCGACTGGTTGTCGTTGCCTGGGGTTCCACCACTTTTGTGGGGGGGAAGGGGTGTCTGGAGCCTGGAGGGCTTTCCCAAACTTGTTGGTGGTCCATTTGGGGCCTCGTTCTGGTCGTGCCCTGGGCGGTGGGGCTGGCCTTGGTTTTGGGGCTGGGGTTGGGCATGCAGCTGCCATGTGGCCCATCTCCCCGCATCTGTAGCATTTTAGCGGAATTCAGGGTGGGCTGGTCTTGGGGCCTGCTGTGGTGCTGTGGTTCCCCGTCGGCTGGGTGGTTTAAGGTTGGGTTGCCCTCTCTATTGTGTGTCCAATTGCTTTCTCATCTCGTTGGTGCACAGCCCGCTGTCGACTTTTGCTATTCAGAACCACTCGGAGAGTTTATTTGGGATGTCGCAGTATGCAGTTACCTGAGCAATTTGCTTGTCCAGGCTTGTTCTGAAAAAATACACCAGCAGCCGCTCTGGTAAAGTGGGTAGCCTTCCTATGACTCTTCTAAATGCATGGATGTGCTCCCTGAATGGGAGGCCTCTCTGCTTTAGGTTGCTGAGTTCCACTTCCGCATATGAGTCCTCCACCTCCTCAAATCTGGCCTCTAACAGTTGCAGGAAGTCATCTATGTCTTGCAGTAGGGGGACTCTCCTCTTGTGGAGGGCGGCTAGCCATTCCCTTGCTTCTCCCTCTAGACCCTCTGCGATGGAATTCATTCCATTAGGTCATTCAGCCCTAATCCCCCAGCCTCCTGTCGCCCTTGGTATGCTTGCGCCTGATCGTGGCACGACAAAACCGCGCTACGCAAAATAGCGGAGATTAAATCGCGTCGCTAAAGTCGCGATGTCATCACCGCGCGTCATCACCGCGGGGACAACAGCGCGGCGACAAAAGGGCGTTCTACATACTTCGTTCTTTGCCTCCAAAGGTAGCCCTCCTCCTCCAGCTGACAGCGGCAGCGGGCACGGGGCAAAATGGGCTGCCCCGCCCAGCAGAGGCAGGCCCCCCTCTTCTTCCTCAACAACATCTCCTTGGATGGGCGGCCGCCGCCACCGGGCAAGCCCGCTTCGCCGGCCCCGGGAGAGCCTCAGCCGCCGCCGCTGCCGCATCCTCCTCCGCTTCCTGCTGCCCCCCGCGGCTGAGCTGGACCCTTCCCACGGGCTGCTGCTGCTGGGCAGCCCACTTTGCCCCGTGCCCGCTGCCACTGTCAGCTGGAGGAGGAGGGCTACCTTTGGAGGCAAAGAACGAAGCATGTAGAACGCCCTTCTGTCACCGCGCTGTTGTCGCGGCGGTAGGGTCGTTTTTTTCTTAGCGCTTCGGACGCCGCGGATTTGCCTCCGCACTTATGTCGGCGCGGATAAGGGCATCGCGGTTTTGTGGTGGAACCGCGCCTGATAAGGCTGGTCATCTCCTTCACCCCTAGTTCGGAGAGAGGGAGGGGGTTGTCTGCTCTTGGCAGCCTGCCTGCTGTGTGGGAGAGGCACTGGTTGCTGTTTTGGGCTCAACCTTAGTTCCTGCAGGAAGTCATCTATGTCTTCGAGCTCTGGGGGCCCTTGTCATGGAGCTGGGCCACCCACTCTATATGCTGCACCACTTAGCGTTGAATGCTGTGACAGAAAGAAGCCTAACTTTCCCCCCTTCATTCACAGCGAAGCTGCTGCTCCCTTTATGGTCCCCCCTGGCCACATCCCTCCTGGGGGTCAAATTACCTGAAAGGGACAGGCATGCTGCTGCAGCTCCCTTCCAAGGTGGCTCCGAGTTCCTTCCCTTTGCTGCAATTAACAAATTCTTGCACTCTTGGGAACTTTTTCTTTACTGTGCAAGGGTTTTCCGTGTATACAACGGCTGAGAGATGCTCACAGTGGGGCACAATTTGGGTCTACCCTCCACCTCAAGGAAAGGCCCATCAACCACGGTTAGACTCAATAAGCCAGGGGTTGTTCCCTTGACCAGCTCCACCGAAGATCCCCTTCATCCTTTTTGATTCGGTCTGCTTTGCTGCCCGGGGAACAACCGTGCCAAACCGCTCCTGCCCTCAATCCCCGTGAAGCCCTGCTGAACTGGCATGAGAAGCACACGGGGCCCGGGTGGAAGGCAACCTTTTCTGCAGCATCCTCCTCCGCTCTTTGGATTGACCTGCAGCAGAGACGGGCGGGACTCTGCCTTTGCAGAAATGGAGCGGGTGCATGTGCAACAGCCTCGGTATGTCTGTTTGCCCCCCCCCACAGGATCTCCGCCACCCCTCACAGCTCCAGCACAGGGTCTGCATTTCCACCAAGAGCTGTCTGCCCAATGACTGGCCAGGTTGGGCTGGACGCCGACCTCAGAAGGCAAGCAGGCATGGAGGACCGCCAGTAAGGCAATGTGGAAGGCAGGGAAGCATGGCAGTCACCTGCTGGGGCAAGGAGGGTTACTGTAGGCTTTCAGCAACCCCTGCACAAGCTCCATCAGTGCCTGCCATCTCCTCCATCTTTCCCGAGTCTTCCTGCTGCCTGGTAGGCTGGCTAAGCAGTTGGGGTCAGGACCCCAAATAAGCAGCTCCAAATGGAGCAAAAAGTTTCCTGACATTTTAGTAGAGAGTTGGTTTAATGCCAGGGTTCCGAGTAATAGATCCATTGCAAGCAAACCTCAGAGGCAGGTAAATTCCTAAAAGAATATCTTTATTGGAAATATCAAATTGGCACAAATCTGGTTAAAACCAACTCTGAGGGACCCCTTGTTTTCCTCTCAATCCCAAACAGTCATATACCCCAATCACTGCAGCGTCCGATGGTCTGGTGACATCACTCCTACTTTATCTGGCCAGGTATGAGAACATTCTTGGTTCTCAGGAGAAAATATTTTATTATGACTCCACCATCCCAGCTATCTCTAATCCCCCCTCCTACTCCCTTGCACTAATGCGGCAGCACTGATGCCTCAAAATGGCTTCAGCCGGATCAGCTTCAGGGTTGACAGTATTTGCTTATGAATAGAGCTATCTATCTCTTTGTAAGTGCTGACATCTACTGGGGGCTATCAAAGAGTGTAGGGGATGCTTTCTCCCTGTAGGGAAATATAATATTCTGACTTTTAAATATTTCTTGTAGGAGAGGAGTGGGGGCTAAGTTTCTCCAGGACATATTCCTTCACTCCCCAAATTTTATTCCATTGGCGGTGCATGCTTTAAAACTGGTTCTCCTTTATATTAGGGTTGTTTTGTTATTTTATGGGCATGCTCTTTTCTTGTGTTGTAAGAAATGTCCATCTGGATTCAGTTCCAAGTGGGGAGAAAGACACTGGAAATATAGACGCTGATTGGAAAGATGGTTTTAATAGTGAAGCAGAACCATCAAACATGTGTGATTCTGGGTAGCTGAACACTTGGTTTGATGAGCACATGGACTTTCATACAGTTTCTTCTACAGCATTTTGAAATTTGGAGGCTTGTTTTGTGTATTTTGTTATTTGATTTTAATTACCATATTTTTCAGAGTACAAGACGCCCTGGTGTATAAGACGCACCAAGATTTTGAAGAGGCATTTAAAAAAAAAAAGCACTCTGCAGACCTCCCAAAAATGGCTGGGTTTTTTTTTGCGAAAACAGGTCCATTTTTTGTAAAAAAAAAAAAAAATGTGGGGAGCATACATAGCCTTTAGGAGGGTTGTAGAGTGCTCCTGGGGGCTGGGGGAGCACAAAAAGAGGCAAAAAATGGCCCATTTTTGCTCATTTTTCCTCTCTCCAGTCCCCAGCAGCACTCTAGAACCCTCCAAAAATACGGTAGTTGGTCTCCCAAAGGCCAGCAATGATTTGGGGTTTTTAATCTTGTTTAGCAAATGTAATTAATCCTAGATGCTGACTTCCTTGGGGTTCTATTCATGTCTTGAATGGATTACCAAATATGCATTTCTAAAAGTTGCCCCTTTGTTTCTCCTTGGGGCAGAGAGCTGAGGCTTTGAGAATCTTTCTTTATAAACATGTTTCTCCTTTAGGGAAAATATAATATTCTGCCTTTTTAATATTTCCTTATATATATCATTCTTCTAAAGGGGTGTGTGTGTTGCTAACTTTCTTCACTTGGAAACAATATAGAACTGATAATGCCACTGCTGTCTTCTGTGATTTTTTTAACCTCTGTGGGAAGGGAACTTCACCAAGACAGTGTTGCATTAGGAAGACCAGTACAGCCCATAACCAAACTGGAAGTCACTAGAATAACAAAGCCAGGATACATTAACAAACCTCCCGAGAATAATTACCGGGATATCTGGACAATTAGAAATAGCTGCAGAGTACAAAATAATACAAAAGACCTAGGAAGTGCAGGAAGAAGTTACCGTTAAGACAGGAAAAGGTCAGAGTGACAACAGACTGATTAGCTCAGGGCAAAGATGTAAAAATCGGAAATACAGTAGAAGACACTAGAGCTCATCCCTGGAAAGTACTTTAGGGCAGAGGAATAACAAAACGCGAGATAGGATTAGAACCGTTAGCAAAGGCACTCACAAAAAGTGATAAAATAATAGTACAAAGAAAACAAAAGGACTTCAAAGAGGAAAATGGTATAAAAAAAATAAACTTACTGTATGACTGGGTCAGCTCAACTAGGAACGCTGATCTACATCACTGTCAGTCTTGCTTTCCTGAAATAATAAAGACAACTTGCTTTCAAACGCAGCTTGCTTCGATCCTAAATTCATTCACTCAGCCAGTGACGTTCTCCCAGCCGGGAAATCCGAACCCGCAGAGGAAACCTTTTTCCATTTAACACCATCTTCAAAAAAAGAGGGAAAAAACAAATCCAGGAAATTACAGACAGATCAGCCTGACATTAATACCTGGTAACATCTTGGAAAACATATCCAGACAACAAATCTGTGAACAACTGGAAGGAAACAAAATTATAACCAGTAACCAGTAGGATTGATTTAAAACATTATGCCAAACAAACCTTATTTAATTGTTTGACAAAATGACTAATTAGTGGACCAGCAAAATGCTGTGGATATCATATACTTAGATTTCAGTAAAGCATTTGATAAGGTAGATCACAACCTACAGTAGTGGCCAAAATTGTGGAAACCTTTTGGGAAAAGTTTATTTTTGAGGTTTGATGGCTAATAACACTTTTGTGGGGGGGCAGGGAATACCATAAAATTATATATCAGTGAAAAGATATTTTAATCAAGAATGTAATGCAATTACTTTTATGAAATATTTTCTATTAGAATAGCAGTTATAAAGAAGAAAAGTGAAACACGTAGAAAAAATGGTGTAGTGGTGAAGGCACCAGGTTAGAGACAGAGAAACAGTCAGTTCCAGTCCCACCTGAAGAGCAAAACCATCTGTTGAACTTTAGCCAGTCCTCTCAAGTTTAGGAAGCAGGAAAGGGGGGAAACCACTCCAAAAACCCTTGCCAGGACATTACAGACTGACCCAAAGGCACTAAAAACGAAGCTAAGTAGCGTCACGTGTCACTACTTCACGGGGCTCAGTTGCAAAGGTGGGTCGCTAGGAATCGAAAAAGCCCGGCTGCCATATAATCACTACAATATCTTCCATAACGCCTTGGTGGAGATTGGACAAGCATGTTTTCCCACCTCCTGTCGCTTGAGGGCGGTCAGGCAACATCTGTGCCTAGAAAGGCATCAATTCAGTAGTGTCAGCCCTGCTTCAGCTTGAAAAAACCATCGAGTACATCATTGCTAGAAAGAATGAGAGTAGAGAAGAAGCTCAGGGGAACTTCCTCTTCCGGATGACTTATGGGAGGAAGGAGGTGTGCAGAGCGGCTTTTGTGCTCTTCCCAGGATCGAAGCCGCAGCTGGAGGGTGATTGGAAGGCCGGTGGGAGGAGAGTCCTGGAGCAAGTCGGGCTGTTCGGTTCCCTCCACGGCCTGGAAGCAGAGAAGCAACTGGGCTGAAGCATCTCAGCTGCTGCTGCTGCAGGTTCCTTCCCTCCCCGAATTTAAGCCCACTGGGGCTGCACGCTGTGAAACTGGTGGCTTCAATTTTCCTCCTGCTGGGAAGATTTTAAAAATCTCTTTTAAATTAAGGAGGATTCTTTGGGAATGGCTTCCCTCCAGAGGTTGTGGTTGCTCCCTTCACTGGAGGGTTTTAAGAGGAGATTGGACAGCCAATTGCTCAGAATCGAATGGGGTCTCCTGCCTGAACAGAGGATGGACTAGAAGACCTCCAAGGTCCCTCCAAACTCAATTATTCTGTTATGGACCTGATGTTTTCTGGGCAACAAGGTCGGACTAATGTTCCTCTGGTCTTTTCTGGGTTGTTTTGTTTTACTTCCATTTCTAACTAACAAGCACTGTGTTTCCTATTGGTGCTCCCCTCCCTGTATTCACCAGCTTCAACTGTGCTTAACACAGCACATTTCTTAAAAAATGAACATTTGGAATGTTTTTATTATTCAGTTGTATTCATTTATAAAAGTTATTGGCCACAAACCTTACCATGACATAACTATAGAGGGGCTTAGAGACATAAAAGATACATACATATTAAAATACATTAAAGGTACAGATGTAACTTCGCTCTGTCCTGTGGCATGATGCTTCATGATTGGGTTGCTTAGTGACACAGATTCCAGGCCCAGCTGCAGTCAGTAAGTGAGGACTACTTCAATTGGGATGTCACCAAAGGGGTTGTGGAAAGTATTTACTTCCCTTACTTTGAGCTCATGGCTTCAGCTGTTGCTTCAAATGTTGCAGAGGCTTTCGGCATCATTTCATCCATTAAAGTCCTCACATCTGTAAAGTTAGTGTCATGCAGATTGACAGGTGTGGCTCAGTAAAATCAAGTGTGTCTGTTGAGAAGCAAATACTTTTATTTATCTGAATAAAAACTTTCCAATGAAAGTTTCCATGGCCCCAGAAGCCTGTTGAGGCCTGAACTTCAGCCTTGCCATCTGAAAACATGAGCAATCATCAAATTCATTAGGTTCCCGATTAACATTTGTGCAGAATGTTTGATTGTAACAATTTTAATTATTTTTTTAGGGTTGAAAGACATGGATTATCTCCCTATTGTAGATGTGTGCATTTTTATTTCTCTCTGAGTGTATTTGTCTGCAAATGTATAATCTCTCATGAGTCATGGGGAAAAGAAAGTATACTCTCCTTGACTTCTATGATTTTACATATCAGGACGTAGTAAAAATCAGTTGGTCCTTAGAAGTTCTTAAAAGTAGATAAATATAACCACGGATGAAGAACAACAACACCTGACATATTGGTTTGGTTTTATTAGTTTTGTATGCCGCCCACTCCCGAAGGATTCCAGGCGGCTTATAATAAAAAAGGGAAAGGAGATAAATAAGACAATGCAACAATTTAAAATACAACAACATTCATAATTGAAGTGGGGCTGGGTACTTCAACAGCCCCCAGCCTGCGGGAACAGCCAGGACTTAGTAGCTTTACGGAAGGCCGGGAGGGTAGTAAGGGTCTGAATCTCCACGGGGAGCTCGTTCCAGAGGGCTGAAGCAGCAACAGAGAAGGCTCTCCCCCGGGGGGTCGCCAGCCGACATTGGCTGGCAGATGGAATCCGGAGAAGGCCAAGTCTGTGCGATCGAATCGGTCTTTGGGAGGTAATTGGCAGGAGGCAGTCTCTCAGGTACCCAGGTCCGATGCCATGCAGGGCTTTATAAGTAATGACTAGCACCTTGAAGCGTGTCCGGAGACCAATGGGCAGCCAGTGCAGTTCGCAGAGGATAGGTGTAACGTGGGTGTACCGTGGTGCACCCACAATCGCTTGTGCGGCTGCATTCTGGACTAACTGAAGTCTTCGAACACTCTTCAAGGGCAGCCCCATGTAGAGTGTGTTACAGTAATCCAGTCTTGAGGTGACGAGGGTGTGAGTAACTATCTGAAGTGCCTCCCGGTCCAGGTAGGGTCGCAATTGGTGCACCAGGCGAACCTGGGCAAAGACCCCCCTGGTCACAGCCAACAAATGATGTTCTAAAGTCAGCTGTGGATCAAGGAGGACTCCCAAATTGCGGAGCCTCTCTGTGGGGCGTATAATTTCAACCCCCAGACTGAGAGATGGAATAGTTAGCCAATCTTTTGGAAGGAGCATCAATAGCCACTCAGTCTTGTCGGGATTGAGTGCAAGCTTGTTCGCTCCCATCCAGACCCTGACAGCCTCCAGGCACTGGCACATCACTTCTACCGCTTCACTGAGTTGGCACGGGGCGGACAGATACAATTGTGTATCATCCGCATATTGATGGTATTTAATCCTGTGCCGGCGTATGATCTCACCCAGCGGCTTCATGTAGATGTTAAATAGGAGGGGGGACAGGACCGAGCCCTGCGGTACCCCATAATTGAGGGGCCTAGGGGTCGACCTCTGCCCTCCGACCAACACCAACTGCGACCTGTCCGAGAAGTAGGAGAACCACTGAAGAACGGTGCCTCCCACTCCTACCTCTCGCAACCGTCGCAGAAGGATACCATGGTCAATGGTATTGAAGGCCGCTGAGAGGTCAAGGAGCACTAGAATAGAGGAGTGACCCCTATCCCAGGCTCGCCAGAGATCATCGATCAGCGCGACCAAAGCAGTTTTCGTGCTGTAACCAGGCCTGAAACCGGACTGAAAGGGATCCAGATAATCGGTTTCATCCAAGGACTGTCAGCGCTTCATCTCCCGGAGTTCCTCGGTGAACCAAGGATCTCTCCTGGATCCGCTACCTCGGAGAGGTTGCAAAGGCGCAATCTGGTTTAGAGCCCTCGTCGCCGCTGTATTCCAAGCAGCGACTAAGGACTCCACCGGACTGTGGACGAGAGTGTCAGGTATTTCTCCATGTGCCGTCTGAAATCCCATAGGGTCCATCAGGCGTCTGGGGCGGAACCACCCAATCGGTTCATCCTCCCTACAGTGGGGGATTGGTTTCCAAAAGTCAAGCCTCAGTAGGAAGTGATCAGACCATGACAAGGGCAAGAACATAGTACCCCTCAACTCTAGATCACGCCTCCACTGCTCCGAGAGGAATACGAGGTCAAGTGTGTGACCCACTGAGTGAGTTGAACTCTGGATTACTTGGGTCAAGTCCATGGCTGTCATGGAAGCCATGAACTCCTGCGCCCCATCAGAGCGTTCACCGAGCATAGGCAGGTTGAAATCCCCCAGCACCATAAGCCTGGGGAACTCTACCGCCAGCTCGGCTACTGACTCAAGGAGCGAGGGGAGGGCTGTTGCAATGCTGTTAACAACAAGCCCACTTGACCCCCAAGGTCCAACTTCATCAACAGGGACTCACACCCGACAAGCTCCGGAGCAGGGATCCTACGAGGAACTAATGACCTTCGGACAATGACAGCCACTCCCCCACCCCTTCGCTGGGGTCGCGGTTGATGGAGCACCTGAAATCCTTCTGGGCACATTTCAGTGAGGGGGACTCCTCTCTCTGGGCCCAGCCAGGTTTCAGTAATACATGCCTGGTCTGCCCCCTTGTCTAATATTAGGTCCCGGACGAGGGGAGCTTTGTGAACCACAGACCTGGCATTTAGCAACAACAGCCTGAGACCAGGGCCCTGACAATTCTCGCCATCTGGCCCTGGAGTGGAACTAACAGGGCCGGAAGGAGGGATCGCTGTGACGTAGCGGACCCTCCTTCCCCGGTAATGGCTAGCCCTGAAGTTCCCATCGTACCAGCCCCTCCCCGTATTGACCGTAATACTCCGGCCCACCCCCGCAACCGTAGACCTCATTTCCCCTCTCGCGGCGTCCGCTCCTTCTGGCAGGCGATTTATATCAGTCATTCTAGGATGGGAGGTAGGCCTGGCCCCCCTACCACTTCTGCAATAGCACTCAGTGGAGGAGGCACCAGACTATACTCCCAATCCTCGCATACGTACACAGCCACTTATCTATACAGTCCCCCATAAGTCAGTTAAAAACACAGAAAATACAGCAATAATAAGATTTTAAAAAGTGGGTACAGACATCAAACAGGCACACCATCCACACCACATTCGTAAAATTTGCGGAGCACTGCGCTAGTGCGTTTTAAAATAGACGGTGGTATAGAAGGAGGAGGGAGAGCTGCTCCTCTCCTCTCCCTTCCTCCGAGTCCCAAAAAGGCACCCAAGGCCAAAGGTCCAAAGTCCGTGTTGGGTAAGGTGCCATTTTCCGCCGTTAGTCCAGACAGGCTCAGTCCCAGGGGGGCGTAGAAGGAACAGGGCAATGTTCAAAACAATGATGGCAGGGGTAAGGGGGGGCAGTGGGGGAAAAGGGTCCAAAAGTCCAACGTCCAACAGTTCGGGGATAATTGGAGTGGTAGCTGCCCCAGACAGGAGTATGGTCGTAAAGAGTCTTCCTGTGGGGCAGCAAATGATGAATAATGGGTAGCAGAAGGGGGCGGAGATGATGAGTAATGGGTAGTAGAGGAGAGGGGATGGAGAGTGGGAAAGTCTGGGGGAGGATGGGAAGGCTGTTGCAACAGCAGCAGCTCAAACCAGCCGCCCAACCATGATAGGCATAGTCCAGTTGGTAACAAACCACATGCCGCTCCTCCTCAGCCCCAGCGCAGCACATTTACCCAGTCAGGTCTGTGGCTGGTCTGTAGTCCAGTGCAAGGTTGAATATTGCATGCCGACCTGATATTACATCAGATCATCATTTATTTTATAAAAAGAAAGGCAAAACGGAGAAGTCATGTGTGAAAAATGTATGACTCAATAATTTGTAGAACCAACTTTAGCAGCAACGAGAAGTAATTCTTTTCTGTGTGACTTTATCAGTGTCTTGAAGTGTTGTGGAGGAATTTTGGCCCTCTCTTCTTTACAATATTGCTTCAGTTCATTAAAGATTTGTGGGTGTTTTTTTATGCACAACTCTCTTGAGGTCCCTTGTTGTCCTCCCCGCCCAAGCGGCAGTGGGCTCCATGGGACATGGAGTAAGGCAAACTCCCTGTCAAACATTAAGGCAAGCCGTGGAATCGGAATCAGACGGGTGCAGTAACCACTGTCATCCATGCCCTTGGTGCGCTGCTCACTTACGTGGCCCAGCCTTACTGTTTGAAGGCTGAATGAAGCCTTCAAATGAGCTCCCTGAGTCATAGGGAGAAGGGCGGCATATAAATCGAATAAACCTAAACCCAAGCACTGTGGGGCCAGGCACTTCACACCCGCGTCCAGCCCACCAGAGTTCGCTGCGCCGGGGCAGGAATGAGACCATGTCCCACGGACCCTGCTGCTGCATGAGCGGGGAGTACGATGAGAAGGAGAAGAACGGTGATGCTTTGTGCTGGCTGGACAGGGAGGGAGCAAGTCATGCAGTGCTGGTTGGCTGGGAAGGGGGCAATCATGGCTACCGCCAGCAGCAGCTTGAATACCCTGACTGAAGCTGGTATTCGCCATGCAGGGGGGGAAATGAGAGGCCCTGCTGTCCCGTAAAGCCTGTCACTGCTTGAGTGGGGAGGAGAACAAGGAGAAAAACAGCTACTCAGGTGGCTCCTGCCCCCCCCCCGCTGCTGCTGCCAGCAACTTGAATGCCGTGACTGAAGCAGGGATCCGTACTCTCTCATTCACACACACAAACAGAGTTTGGAGAGCCCCCCTTCCTCTCTCTCTCTGTCTTGCTGCGGCAGAAGTTGCAGCGCTTCGGTGCCTTGCTGGCGGGGCACCCAGTTAAGCTGGTGCAGGGATTGGAGGGGAAGCTCCATACCTACACTCCGCCTTGATTCATACTCCACTCCCACTGCCTCAGTCCCAGCAACCTGGGTGCCCTGGCTGAAGATCGCTCTTTCTCCCATAAAGACACACACACACACTGCGCTCTCTCTCTCTGCCTCTTTCTGTCTCGTCCCATTTGCATGCAAACATCCCAACAAGGTCTCATTAAGTAGTTAAGTGGAAAGTAGTTTGCGGTGGGGAGACTAGCAGGAGATTGGCAAACACTTTTCGCGCTGAGAATGAAAGTTTCTGGGTCCCTGACTCTGCAGAAGAGGATGGGTGCCTGAATCTGCATGATATTATAGCATTCAAGAGCGTCCATTCTCAGCATGAAAAGCCTTTCCAAGCCAAATCTCCTCTCCCTTCCTCAGAGGCAAAGAAACAGAGGATGCAAGGTAAGTGAGTCCTTGGGGCAGGAAGGGAGGGAGAAGCAAGTGGGCAGGAGAGGCCTTGAGGGCCTGTTCTATCACTACGCGCCCCCCCCCCCAATGGCCTTCCCCACCCTGAGATACCTAATCTGCACCTTGGTATTCTTGAATTGTGAGCTCTTAAGAAACTTTCCCATCCTTGTGTGTTGCAAGCAGCTATTTCCAGTAGGGGAAACAGGACAAAGGAAGTGGGGAATATTATTTTCCTTTGCTATATTTCCAATCTGAATTAGACCATGGCAGGGTCCCTGCAGGAGAGCCCTTTTAATGTTTATGTATTACTAGAAAAGCAACTAACTTACTTCTGTTCTTAAATGCTAAAGCTGTTGCAAAATAAAAACAGGAGTTCTAATCAACTTATTAGAACCATCATTTTGACAGTTTTGCTGTCCTGTATTGCGAACACCTCCACGAAGGGCAGGCATGGGATAAACTGAAGGTAGTTTGTTTTCAGTCTTTTAAGTTGATCCAATCAACAAGTGAATTTCATCATTTTTCATTGTAATTGAAACATTTTTCTTTTTTTCATCTTCTGCAACCATTTTATGCACAATTAAAGATACACTTTTATTTATTTTATTTGAAACTTATAGATACAGAAGATGGCAATAGGAGCACTCTGGACACTGAGGATAACAAGCAACATTGAAAAGGAAAACAAATCAGTCCAGAAATCAAAATATTTTCCATTTCCTTCAGAGAGCCACACAATTCTCCAACTTCCTCAGCAGGTGAGAGAGAAAATCAAGAAGAGATTTCTAGCTGGGAAATGGAGCGTGTGAATTCAAGCATAAATTACATGAATGGTCAAGGGAGATTATTTTTCCATTCAGCAAAAGAGGGAAATATCTAGAAGTTACTGGGGAGGAAAAGGAGAATTGGAAAACCACGTAGAGCAGACAGTGTGACAGGCATTGCTCTGGGAGGAAGAAAACGGATTGAAACAAAACACCACCAAACAAGGGACCATCCATATTTTTGATCTCCTCAGGAATATGAGTTGTAGAAAAGCTCCATAGACGTGCCCATTGTGGGAAAGATACAACTTGCAAATCACAGTTGATTATGCATGAGAGGATCCAGACTGGAAAAGGCATACAAATACTCTGAATGTAGCAAAACCTTTGGTCACAACAACTCCGTTTTGTTTCATGGAAGAACCCACACAGGACAGAAGCCCTAAAACTGCTCCCAATGCAATAAATGCTTTAGCAAGTATGGCAACGTGGACTCACACCAAAGAGAAACTGTTTGAATGTCCTGAATGTGGGAAATGTTTCTGTGATAAATCCAAACTGGTTACACACCAGAGGACTCACACAGGAGAGAAACCCTTTGAATGTCCTGATTGTGGTAAAAGTTTTAGTCAGAATTCCAACCTTTTGGCACACCAAAGGACTCACACAAGAGAGAAACCCTTTCAATGTCCTGATTGTGGAAAAGGTTTTAGTCATCATTCGAGGCTGGTGGCACACCAAAGGACTCATAGAGGAGATAAACCCTTTGAGTGTACTGATTGTGGTAAAAGTTTTAGTCAAAATTACAACCTGTTGTCACACCAGAGAACTCACACAGGAGAGAAACCGTTTGAATGTCCTGATTGTGGGAAAAGTTTTAGTCACAATTCCAGCTTGGTGTCACACCAAAGGACTCACACAGGAGAGAAACCCTTTGAGTGTCCTGATTGTGGTAAAAGTTTTAGTCACAATTCCAGCCTGATGCAACACCAGAGGACTCACACAGGAGAGAAACCCTTTCAATGTCCTGATTGCGGAAAAGGTTTTAGTCATCATTCGGATCTGGTGAAACACCAAAGAACTCATACAGGAGAGAAACCATTTGAGTGTCCTGATTGTGGTAAAAGTTTTAGTCAGAGAGGCATCCTGGTGAAACACAAGAGGACTCACACAGGAGAGAAACCCTTTGAGTGTACTGATTGTGGTAAAAGTTTTAGTCAAAATTACAACCTGTTGTCACACCAGAGAACTCACACAGGAGAGAAACCCTTTGAGTGTCCTGATTGTGGGAAAAGTTTTGGTCATCATTCCAGGCTGGTGACACACCAAGGAACTCATACAGGAGAGAAACCGTTTGAGTGTCCTGATTGTGGTAAAAGTTTTAGTCAAAATTGCAACATGTTGTCACACCAGAGAACTCACACAGGAGAGAAACCCTTTAAATGTCCTGATTGTGGGAAAAGTTTCAGTAGCAATTCCAGCCTGGTGAGACATCAGAGGACTCATACAGGGGAGAAACCCTTTGAATGTCCTGATTGTGGGAAATGTTTTAGTCAGAGAGGCATCCTGGTGAGACACAAGAGGACTCATACAGGAGAGAAACCCTTTGAGTGTCCTGATTGTGGTAAAAGTTTTAGTCAAAATTCCAGCCTGATGGAACCCCTGAGGACTCACACAGGAGAGAAACCGTTTGAATGTCCTGATTGTGGGAAAAGTTATAGTTGGAATTCCAGCCTGGTGACACACCAAAGGACTTACACAGGAGAGAAACCCTTTGAGTGTCCTGATTGTGGGAAAAGTTTTAGTCACAATTCCAGCCTGGTGACACACCAAAGGACTCACACAGGAGAGAAACACTTTGAGTGTCCTGATTGTGGAAAAAGTTTCAGTACCAATTCTAGCCTGGTGACACATCAAAGGACTCACACAGGAGAGAAACCGTTTGAATGTCCTTATTGTAGGAAAAGTTTTAGTCGGAATTACAGCCTGGTGATACACCAAAGAACTCACACAGGAGAGAAACCCTTTGAGTGTCCTGATTGTGGGAAAAGTTTTAGTCGGAATTCCGGCCTGATGGAACACCAGAGGACTCACACAGGAGAGAAACACTTTGAGTGTCCTGATTGCGGAAAAGGTTTTAGTCATCATTCGGGGCTGGTGACACACCAAAGAACTCATACAGGAGAGAAACCATTTGAGTGTCCTGATTGTGGTAAACATTTCAGTACCAATTCTAGCCTGGTGACACATCAAAGGACTCATACAGGAGAGAAACCCTTTAAATGTCCTGATTGTGGAAAAAGTTTCAGTACCAATTCTAGGCTGGTGACACATCAAAGGACTCATACAGGAGAGAAACCCTTTGAGTGTCCTGATTGTGGTAAACATTTCAGTACCAATTCCAGCCTGGTGAAACACCAGAGAACTCACAACAGGAGAGAAACCCTTTGAATGTTCTCATTGCGGAAAAAAATTCAGTCATAATTTCACCCTGGCGACACACCAGAGAACTCACACAGGAGAGAAACCATATGAGTGTCCAGACTTTGGGAAAGATTTCAGTGTTAGGACTACCCTTCTAAATCATATGCTTATACAGACAGGGGAGAAACCATTTGAGTGTGCCGAATGTGGATGGTGCTTCAGGAAAAATTCCACCCTTATTGCACACAAGAAAATCCACATGAGGCCCCAAGTGATGAGTGTAGAAAAGATTTGAATTTCATTTCTAAAGTCCCTCTGTAAATCCAACTGAGAAATTGACTATTTAATTTGACTACAAAGAATTTGCCTAATTTTTAATAGGAAAATATGTAATGGCGTTAAACGGGAAGGAGGAAGGAAAAAATGGCAACATATTAGTGTGATAATGCCCATCTGGTCATTAGCAGCAGAACTTGCTGGATATGGGTAGTTCTTGGGTTATGAATGTAATGGATCCTGCCCATTGCATCCGAAACTTGAGAAGTTATGGGAGTGAATCTCTTACATTGAACGACATCACTCCCTGCTTTCGCCCACACACTCATTGTTTTCCTGCTTCAGATCAGTTGGACAATGCATCTGGCGCCAAGAAAGCAGCCCTGAGAGGCTGTACGCGACTTCTTAGGGTTGCTTTCTCATTGGCTTGAGGATTGCGTTCCTGTAGGTTTTGGCAGCCCTTTGCAAAAAGCCTTTGCCTGTAGGAACAGGACCTCGGAGGGACACACCCACTCCTCCCAAGCTCAGTTGGTGCCAACAAAGGCAGTTTGCAAAGGGCTGCTGAGACCCTATGGGAATGCAATCTCCCAGCAGGCTTTGGCAAGAAAACGGCAACTGGAGGGAAGGACTGAAAGAATGAAGTCTTCTCACCATTTGCAAACGTCCACGCCTCAATTCACAGAGAATAGATGCCTAAAGTGTAAGATTACTCAAGACTCCTGACCTTGCGTGATCTTGCGGTACGTTAGGACTCTGTCCTCTGTGAATGCTGGCAAATAAAGCACAGCAGAGAGATCTTTGCAAGGTAAGTCACTCTCCACAGGCAAAATGCCTGTGAAGACTCAGCTGGGGTTGGGAGAATAGGGGTGAATATAACAGAGCCTCTGCGGTCGTTCGTAAGGATGAACAACAGCCGTGGTGCTCCAGTATTCATAATTTCAGGATTTGTATGTAAATGCTGGGGGGAGGGTTATTGAACATTTGCTAAGAGAACGCTTGTAACCCAAGGATTACCTATATTTATATTTGTAGAAATTGTAAAAATCTTTTTGGAGTGGTCGCTGCCAAGGATTTAGGATCGAAGATTTTCAATGGGTGAGAGACTAAAGGAAGCCAACTTCATTGGTGCTGGCCAGAGATGCTTCCAAGGGCACCCATGCTAAATATCTTGTGCATCTGTAACTTTGCATACACAGAAGTTTTCATTAGGTCAAAGAGGAAATCACGTAACCAGCAGAGCTAGAAAAGGGGGGCTTGGGAAGAGGAGATGATTGTCTGTATATGCTGAGAGAAATGTTTCCAAAAGGCATTTCAAAAGGTTGGAAGAAAGATTGGTAATACAGATGTGCCTACAAAAATGTATCAAAGTTGCCCCACTCTTTGTTTGATACACATTCCTTTTTGTAAGTCAAAATTTTAATTAATAAAATATGCAAAACAAGCAAAAACAATTGATACAGAGAAGCAGGAAAGGAGTCGAAAAAAAGAAAAAATAATATAATGCACCTTCCGCCTTTTTCTACATTGAGAAATTGTCATCACCCATTCCTCTTTGGAAATTACCTCTGCTCAGTTTACCAGAATAAAATCTTCCTTGGAAATTGATCCTGTCCTGAAGTCCATTCCTCACAGTAATCCAGTCCAACATTTCACTTTCACATTGCTCTTGGAACAGGGAGATTTTCTCTATGCACAGGTTGAAAGCAGCAAAGCTTTAATGAATACATTATATCGGCAAAGATGAGGGCAAAAGCAGATCTATTTCTTGCGCAAATGCACATAAAGTTCAAGTTTTCCCTCTCTGCTATTAGGCCAGGACACATTGTCCAATGGAGACTTCCAGTATTGTTGTGAGAAAGTCTTTTTAGGCTCTTGTAAACCTGCCAAAACGTCCTTGGTTCCCATGGCTGGCATCGATGTCTGGAGCTTTGTTCTTTTTTAAAAAAAAAATACTTTTTTATTTCCATTTTCATAACATACACTCACATGTATACTATACATAACCCGTATCATATAGTATTAAATAATAATTACATCAGTTCCTCTTGTCAACAATGCCCAGAAAAATAAAAACCCATTATAGCTCTTCTGCTCTCCATACACCTCTTTCTTCTACCACCCTCCAACTTTCTATCTTCCCTCCATCATCCTTTCCTACTCTATTTCCCCTTCCTTTCTACTGCTCCTCTCTCTACAATCCACTCCTCCTTATCCTCCTCATCTTCCCCCCTTACCCTCTCTCCTATCCTTCTCTTCCCATCTTTCTTCTCCCTTCTGTTTCCCACTCCTCCTCTCATTGGTGTATTTCCACTACATGTCAATATGCTTAATATATCCTAGTTTAAAGAAAAAATAATCATAATAATAGTAATGAAAATATAAGAGAAAACAGTATACATGTGGAGTCAAATTACATTAAAATCTAACACGTATCGGCAAACCTGATATATATCCCTCCCCCCACCCTCCCCCCCCACCCTCCCCCCCCCCGACTTCCCAGAACCCATACACGGTATAGATTTTTAACAAAAACAGTCTAAAATATATTGGGAAAAAGAATAAGAAATTGATAACATCTTTACATTGAACTTAGCTCCTCCTTGCTAAACTAACTTTAAACAATTTAAATCATTCCTGATCTTACGCATAAGCTATCTGGAATTTCTTAGTCCTGTATTTATTTTGTATATAATCATTTCATTTTTTCCAGTCTCGTTTATATCTCTCGTTTGAGTGGTCCTTAAGATATGCAGATATTTTAGCCATCTTGGCTAAATTTGTGACTTTCAACTTCATTAAGTAATGTGATAGGTCTATAGTTTTTTAGTTGAGTAATGCCTTGGTCTTCTTTAGGTATCAGGGATATAAAAGCTGTCTTCCAAGATGGGGGTACCTTCTGTTTGAATCTTATTAAATAATTCCCTAAGAGGTTCTACCATTTCTAATTGTAGATTTTTATAGTAAGCCGCTGTCAAGCCATCTGTACCAGGTGCCTTTCCTGTCTTTAACTGCTTAATTACGTGCAAAATTTCCCCCGAAGTTATTGGTTGATTCAGTCTTTGCCTCTGCTCTTCTTTAACTATGGGTATTTTTTCTTTGTCCAAGTATCTCTCTATATCTAGGCCGTTAATTTTGTCACCCTTATACAGCTCTGTAAAAAATTCTCGGAAGACCTTTTGAATCTGTGGAACACTTCCTTCCCTCTATAGAGCAATTTAGCTATGTTTCAAGAATTTTGTTTTTTCCTAATCTGATAAGCTAACCATCTGCCAGATTTATTTGCATTACAAAAAGTATTATGTTTTGCATATAACAGACTAGTGGCTACCTGGTCTGAGATCAACATATTAAATTGGTCCTTTAATATGGTAATTGCTTCTTTAATCTTTATATCTCCTGGTTTTAAAGTTAGCTCTTGCTCTTTCTTCCTAATTTCATCTTCCAGTTCTGTTCGTTTTACCCCTTGTTTATGTCTATGTAATCTATTTATATTTATCAAAGCTCCTCTCATATACGCTTTACTTGCATCCCATACAATTTCCATAGGTGTGCCCTTATTCATATTAAAAACAAAGTATTCTGTTAACAATTTTTTACATTCATTAATGTATTTTTCATATCTGAATAAATTTTCATTCAATCTCCAAGACCTTCTTGCTTGTGTCACCCCTCCCAACTCCATCCAAACTGGATTATGATCTGATAAAACTCTAGCTGAAATCTTTGTCTTCTTCCTGCACTTCCTAGGTATTTTGTATTATTTTGTACTCTGCAGCTATTTCTAATTGTCCGGATATCCCGGTAATTATTCTCAGGAGGTTTGTTAATGTATCCTGGCTTTGTTATTCTAGTGACTTCCACTTTGGTTATGGGCTGTACTGGTCTTCCTAATGGAACACTTGGTGAAGTTCCCTTCCCACAGAGGTTAAAAAAATCACAGAAGACAGCAGTGGCATCATCAGTTCCATATTGTTTCCAATTGAAGAAAGTTAGCAACCCCCTTTAGAAGAATGAAATATGTTAGGAAATATTAAAAAGGCAGAATATTATATTTTCCCTAGGGGGGAAACATGTTTATAAAGAAAGATTCTCAAAGCCTCAGCTCTCTGCCCCCAGGAGAAACAAAGGACCAACTTTTAGAAATGCATATTTGGTAATCCATTCAAGACAGGAATAAAACCCCAAGGAAGTCAGGATCTAGGATTAATTACATTTGCTAAACAAGATTAAAAACCCCAAATCATTGCCGGCCTTTGTGAGACCAACTACCGTATTTTTCAAAGTATAAGAAGCACCTTTTTCCCCTCAAAAAAGAGGATGAAATTATGGGTACATCATAAACTGAATACAGCCTCTGGAAACCCCACCCCTTTTGCAAAAATGTCCATGCATAGTCTTTAGGAGGCTTCCAGAGTGCTGCTGGGGGCTGGAGAGAGGAAAAATGAGCAAAAACGGGCCATTTTTTGCCTCTTTTTGTCCCCCCCCAGCCCACAGGAGCACTCTACAACCCTCCTAAAGGCTATGCATGCTCCCCACTTTTTTTTTTTTTTACAAAAAATGGGCCTGTTTTCGCAAAAAAACGGCCATTTTTGGGAGGTCTGCAGAGTGCAATTCTTTTTTTTAAAAAAATGCCTCTTCAAAATCTTGGTGCGTCTTATACACCAGTGCGTCTTGTACTCCGAAAAATATGGTAATTAAAATCAAATAACAAAATACACAAAACAAGCCTCCAAATTTCAGCCTGGAAGCAGAGAAGCAACTGGGCTGAAGCATCTCAGCTGCTGATGCTGCAGGTTCCTTCCCTCCCCGAATTTAAGCCCACTGGGGCTGCACGCTGTGAAACTGGTGGCTGCGATTTTCCTTCTGGTGGGAAGATTGAAAAAGTCTCTTTTAAATTAAGGTTGATTCTTTGGGAATGTCTTCCCTCCAGAGGTTGTGGGTGCTGCCATCGCTGGAGGGTTTTCAGGGGAGATTGAACAGCCGTTTGTTGCTTGTACTGATATGCTGTGCTTGATTTTTGTCAAACATGTCACTGTGCACTACGGCCGAACATCTCCACTTTGGTCTGGTCTGTGCAAAGGACAGTGTTCCAGAAGTCCTGTGGTTTGTCCAGGTGCAACTTTGCAAATCTCAGCCATGTTCCTATGACCTTTTTAGAGAGAAGAGCAACCCTTCCAAACGAATCAGAGTTGTTCAGTTTTTTTCTATTTGCACTGTCATGAATCTTGATATTTAACATGCTAACTGAAGCCTGTAGAGTCTGTTATATAACCTTTTTAAAAAAAAAATTGCTCTGGCCATTGCATCATCTGGCCTTGGGATGGATTTTCTTGGATGTCCACTCCTGGGAAGATTGGCAACGATCACATTTTTCAGAGTATAAGACACACCAAGGTTTTGAAGGGGCTAATTAAAAAAAAGTAGGTAGGTAGATTGAGTTAGAGAGAGGGAGAGAGAGAGTTGGTAGGTAGGTAGGTAGGTAGATGGCGTGAGAGAGCGAAATACAGTAGGTAGGGAGAGAGATTGCATGTGTAGGTAAGTAGAGGGATAGAGAGAGAGTAATAGAAAGAGAAATACAGTAGATAGGTAGGGAGAGAGAGGTACATAGATAGAGGGATAGAGAGAGAAATACAGTAGGTAGGTAGGGAGAGTGTAGGTAGGTAGGTAGACGGATAGAGAGAAATAGAAAGAGAGAGAAATACAGTAAATAGGGAGAAAGGGTAGGTAGGTAGGTAGGTAGGTAGGTAGAGGGATAAAGAGAGAGAAATACAGTAGATAGATAGGGAGAGAGGTAGGTAGATAGAGGGATAGAGAGAGAGAGAAATACAATAGGTAGGTAGGGAGAGAGTGTGTGTAGGTAGGTAGTAGCCAAGTGTATTTATCCATGTGCTGGAGAAGGAAACAGCTGACAATCTGCAGCACTTGATCAATGTAATTTTCATCAATCGGTTAAAGAGCTTTTGGAAAAGAAAAAAAAAGTTTTTGCACAATGCAAACCTCCCCAAAACAGTCCATTTTTTCACGAACATGAGCCCATGTTCAAACAAAAGATAAGGACAGCCTTGGGGGGGGGCTTGCAGAGTGCTCCGTGGTGGCAAAAACGAGCAAAACAATGGCTCGTTTTTCACGAAAACGGGCCCATGTTTTGTCAAAAAAAACTGCATACATAGCCTTATAGAGTGCTGCTGGAGGGGGAGCAAAAATGGGCCATTTTTTGCTTATTTCTGCCCTCCCCAGCCCCCAAGAGCTCTCTGAAAGCTTCCACGACGGTATGCATGGCCATTTTGGTGAAGGGGCGGGGCTTCAGAAGGCAAAAAAGTGCTATATGATGCTGATGATGCTGATGATCAATTGATAGGTCAGAGTTTGCAGCAGCAATCACATCAATTGATCAAGGGCACTTTATTAGCAGCACTTGGCTGTCACTGTGGCGCTCCATCATTGGAGGCTTTTCAAAAGACACAAGAGAGTGACTTCTCTGAAACGGTATAGGGCAGTGATGGCTAACCTTTTTTAGCTCCCATGCCAAAAGCGGGGGTAGAGCAGTGGGGATCATGTGCGGGCGTGCCCACACCCATAATTCAATGCGCGGAACATCCCCACGCATGTGCAGGCAACCAGCAAACCACCCATCGCTTTTGGCACAGTTTTTTCTCCCTCCCCAGGGTCCAGAGGCTTTCTAGGAGCCTGGGGAGGGTGAAAACAGCCTCCCCCCTCCCGGAGGCCCTCCGGAGGCTTCAGGAGCTTCCCTGAAGCCTCCAGAGGGTGAAAAGGGAACTATGGGGAACCCGGAAGTTTGGGAATGATGACTTCCGGGTTCCCCATGGGTCCGATGAAGCCTCCAGGGGGCTAAAAGGGATCTACGGACAAACTGGAAGTCACTTCTGGTTTGCTCATAGGGGCAGTTTTTGCCCTCTGGAGCCTTCAGGGAAGCCTCCTGAAGGTCCCTGAATGCTCCGGAGGGTGAAAAATGGTCCTACGGGGAACCTGGAAGTTCAGGAAATGGGAACTTCCAGTTTGTTCATAGCTCCGATTTTCAACCACTGGAACCTTCAGGAGGCTTCCCTGAAGCCTCGGGAGGCCAAAAACCGGCCCTACAAGCAAATCAGAAGTGGCAATCACATGTATATGGTCTCCTGCTTTAGCAGGGCTTGGATTAGAAAACCTCCAAGGTCCCTTCCAATTCTGTTATTCTCTATACCATAGAAATCAAAGAGGGTGTAGTTTCTTTTTCACTGGACTGTATTTGAAAACAACCCTTTGCGCTGCTAAGAATTCATTGATTGACCCAGTCAACAAGTGAATTTCATCATTGAATGGATCTGGGTAGTCTTCCATGTGTCAAATGAATAATGATTAATGTAAAATTATTGTAGCTTTGTGGCATGTTTGCTTTTTCATTGTAACATAAGCTTTTTTCTTTTTTTCTCATCTTCTGCAACCATTTTATGCATAATTATACACTTTAATTTGAATCCTATAGACAAAGAGGATGGCAATATGAGCACGCTGAACAATTGAGGAAAACAAGCAACATTGAAAAGGAAAACAAATCAGTCCAGAAATCAAATGTTTTCCACTTCCTCCAGAAAAACACACAATTCTTCACCTTCCGGGTAAGAGAGAAAAAAGAGAAAATAAAGAAGAGATTTCTATCTGGAGAAAGTAGAGTATGCAAAACTCAAGTATATGTTACATGAAAAGTCAAGGGTGATTATTGTTCTTTTGAGCAAAAAAGGGAAATATCTAGAAGTTACTAGGCAGAAAGTGGGGCAAGCCTCACTCTGGAAGGAAGAATATCACCACTAAATCAAAGCAGCACTAAACAAGGGATCTTCCATAATTTTGATCTCCCCAGGAATATGAGTTGTGGAAAAGCTCCATTGACGTGCCTGTTGTGCGAAAGATACAACTTGCAACTCATAGCTGATTATGCCTGAGAGGAATCCAAACTGGAGAAAACTGGAGAATGTGGCAAAACCTTTGGTCAGAACAACTCTGTTGTGATTCAGGGAAGGATCCACATAAGAAAAAAAACCCTTCAAGTGCTCCCAATGCAGTAAATTTTTTAGCGAGCATGGCAACATGGACTCATACCAAGATGAAACCCTTTGAATGTCCTGATTGTGGGAAAAGTTTCAGTACCAATTCGACCCTGGTTCAACACCGGAGGATTCACACGGGAGAGAAACTATTTCAATGTCCTGATTGTGGGAAATTTTTCAGTCAAAATTCCAAACTCGTGAGACACCAGAGAACTCACACAGGAGAAAAACCCTTTGAATGTCCTCATTGCGGAAAAAGTTTCAGTCGGAACTCTTTCCTTGTGGCACATGAGAGAACAGGAGAAAAACCCTTCGAATGTTCTGATTGTGGGAAAAGTTTCAGTCAGAACTCCACCCTGGTGAAACACCAGAGAACTCACACCGGAGAAAAACCCTTTAAATGTTCTGATTGCGGAAAAAGTTTCAGTCAGAATTCCAACCTGGTGACACACCAGAAAACTCACACAGGAGAGAAACCATATGAGTGTCCAGAATGTGGGAAAGATCTCAGTAGTATGACTAGCCTTCTAAATCATATGCTTATACACACAGGGGAGAAACCATTTGAGTGTCCTGACTGTGGGAAATGTTTCAGTCAGAATTCCCAACTGATTACACATCAGAGTGCTCACACAAGAGAGAAACCGTTTGAATGTCCTGATTGTGGGAAAAGCTTCACTCAGAATTCCAGCCTGGTGACACACCAGTGGATTCACACAGGAGAAAAACCCTTTGAATGTCCTAATTGCGGAAAAAGTTTCAGTCAGAACTCCAGCCTGGTGGCACACCAGAGAACTCACACAGGAGAAAAACCCTTTCAATGTTCTGATTGTGGAAAAAGTTTCAGTCAGAATTCCACCCTGGTGACACACCAAAGAACTCACACAGAAGAGAAACCATATGATTGTCCAGACTGTGGGAAATATCTCAGTAGTGTGACTAGCCTTCTAAATCATATGCTTTTACACACTGGAGAGAAACTCTTTGAATGTCCTGATTGTGGGAAACGTTACAGTCAGAATTCAAACCTAGTGACACACCAGACAACTCACACAGGAGAAAAACCTTTTGAATGTTCTGATTGTCAGAAAAGTTTCAGTACCAATTCCAGCCTGGTGTCACACCAGAGAGAAACCATTTGAATATCCTAATTACAGAAAAAGTTTCAGTCAGAATTCCAGCCTGGTGACACACCAGAGAACTCACACAGGAGAGAAACCATATGAGTGTCCAGACTGTGGGAAATATGTCAGTAGTATGACTAGCCTTCTAAATCATATGCTTATACCCACTGGAGAGAAATCCTTTGAATGTCCTGAATGTGGGAAATGTTTCAGTCAAAATTTCAGACTTCTGAGGTTTTTTGTCTTTCAATTTGCCAGAGAGTTCTTTATGGATCCAGTAGAGGGCACTTTAAGTCCTGAGTGGTGATCATCTGAATCGGTTTCACTTTCTCCCATGGAAGAGGAGGGTTCCTTCTCCTGGCCTGGAGAAAGGACATCAACACCTTCCACGCTTTCCAGGGCAGTTTCACAGCGTCTCCCTAGTTGCCAGCCAGGTTCCTCCCTACCAGCCAGGGTCAGTTTTGGGAGATGTCTAGCGTAGCAGTTGGGTTCCCAATGCCCCTCCTTTCCTTCTTTTGGTGCCTCCTCAGACCTCCCCCGCATGTGCACCAACAGCTCACAAAACTCCTGTGTGTACTCAGCCTCAGGCCTCCCCTCCTGGGTTAAGGGTTTCATCCTGCTTTTCGCCTTTTGATTTAGGGGGGGTCATCAAAACGTTTCCTCAAGGCAGTCATAAACCCCTTGTAACCCCTCAGCAGGGGGAATGATCATTATGCAAGGCTACCATCCAGGCAGCCGCTTTTCTTTCCAAAGCCATAGTAACACTTCTCACTTTGGCAACTTCCGATGAAAAACCTCCCCAAACTCCTGCATGTAATTCCAAACTTGTAAAAAAAAACCCAGTTCTTTGGGATCTCCTCTGTACTTCACTCCAAGTGGAGGAATCTGAGGCAGGACGGTTGGCCTTGACCAGGTCCAAACATCGTCCAATAACATGATCAGACGATGGTGAGAACAAAACTCCCTTTATGACAATTATCTTGAATGTCCAGTCCTGGGAAGATTGGCAACTGTCTTGAATGTTTCCTCTTCTGAATAATCTTCCTCAGTGTAGAATGATGGATTTTAAATTACCGTATTTTTTTGAGATGCATCAAGACTTTGAAGAGGCAAATATTTAAAAAATGTTTTGCACTCTGCAGATCACCCAGAAATGGCCCATTTCTCGCAAAAACTGGGCCATTTTTGTATCCAAAAAAGGGGGCATGCACAGACTTTAAGGGGCTTATAGAATCCTCCTGGGGGCTGGGGGAGCAAAAATGAGCGAAAAACAGCCCATTTTAGCTCATATCTGCCCTTGCCTGCTCCCAGGAGCACTTTGGAAGCCTCCTAAGGGCTATGCACAGCCTTTTTGGTGAAGCGGGCGGGGTTTCAGGAGGCCAAAAATGTTGCATTTACTGTATAAGATGCACCCAGATTTTCACCCTTTTTTTGAGGGAAAAGGGTGCATCTTATACTCCAAAAAATATGGTATCTGGAAATGGCCTTTTAAACCTTCCCAAATTGATGTACAGCAACAATTGCTTCTCTAAGATCATAGCTGAGGTCTTTACTCTTTGGCATTGTCTTAACACACACCTCAATGTCAGAGACTAGGAAACTCCTACACTTTGGCTTTTGTAGATGTAGTCTCTATCTCTGCCCCGTGTTGCAACGTGAATCAAGTAAATGCAGTCTTACTGAAGTACTAATGCAAATCTCTGGCATTTTTCATGTTTCAGCTAAGCATGAAAAAATAAAGTTTTGATTGAAAGCAAAATTGTGGTTGCATGTTTGCATTTCTATTTTAGTGTTTTAAAATTTTATAACACCTGTGTTTGAAAACAACCCTTTGCACTGCTAAGAATTCATTGATTGACCCAGTCAACAACCAATTTCTTCATTGAATGGATATTTGAACTTGGATCTGGGTAGTTTTCCATGTGTCAAATGAATCATGATTAATGTAAAATTATTGTAGGATTGTGACATGTGTGCTATTTCATTGCAACATAAGCTCTTTGCTTTTTTCCTCCTCTTCTGCAACCATTTTATGCACAATTAAAGATAAACTTTTATTTGAATCTTATAGACACAGAAGTTGACAATAGGAGCACTCTGGACACTGAGGATAACAAGCAACATTGAAAAGGAAAACAAATCAGTCCGGAAATCAAAATATTTTCCATTTCCTTCAGAGCGCCACACAATTCTTCAACTTCCTCAATAGGTGAGAGAGAAACGAGAGAAAATCAAGAAGAGATTTCTAGCTGGGAAACGGAGCATGTGAATTCAAGCATATATTACATGAACGGTCAAAGGAGATTATTTTTCCATTCAGCAAAAGAGGGAAATATCTGGAAGTTACTGAGGAGGAAAAGGAGAATTGGAAAACCACATAGAGCAGACAGTGTGACGAGCATTGCTCTGGGAGGAAGAAAACGGCTTGAAACAAAAGGACACCAAACAAGGGACCATCCATATTTTTGATCTCAGGAATATGAGTTGTGGAAAAGCTCCATAGACGTGCCAGTTGTGTGAAAGATACAACTTGCAAATCACAGTTGATCATGCGTGAGACGATCCAGACTGGAGAAAAGCCATACAAATACTCTGAATGTAGCAAAACCTTTGGTCACAACAAGTCCATTTTGGTTCATGGAAGGACCCACACAGGACAGAAGCCCTAAAAGTGCTCCCAATGTGATAAATGCTTTAGCAAGTATGGGAATGTGGACTCACACCAAGAAGAAACTGTTTGAATGTCCTGAATGTGGGAAATGTTTCTGTGATAAATCCAAACTGGTTACACACCAGAGGACTCACACAGGAGAGAAACCCTTTCAATGTTTTGATTGTGGTAAAAGTTTTAGTCAGACTTCCAACCTGTTGGGACACCAAAGGACTCACACAGGAGAGAAACCCTTTGAGTGTCCTAATTGTGGAAAAAGTTTTAGTCGTCATTCCAGCCTGGTGACACACCAAAGGACTCACACAGGAGAGAAACCCTTTGAGTGCCCTGATTGTGGGAAAGGTTTCGATACCAATTCCAAGCTGGTGACACACCAGAGGGTTCATACAGGAGAGAAACCCTTTGAGTGTCCTGATTGTGGGAAAAGTTTCAATACCAATTCCAGTTTGGTGACACACCAGAGGGTTCACACAGGAGAGAAACCCTTTGAGTGTCCTGCTTGTGGTAAAAGTTTTAGTCAAAATTCTAGTCTGGTTAAACACCAGAGCACTCACACAGGAGAGAAACCCTTTGAGTGTCCTGATTGTGGGAAAAGTTTCAATACCCATTCCAAGCTGATGAGACACCAGAGGATTCACACAGGAGAGAAACCCTTTGAGTGTCCTGATTGTGGGAAAAGTTTCAATACCAATTCCAGTCTGGTGAGACACCAGAGGGTTCACACAGGAGAGAAACCCTTTGAATGTCCTGATTGTGGGAAAAGTTTTAGTCACTATTCCAGCATGGTGACACACCAAAGGACTCACACAGGAGAGAAACCCTTTGAGTGTCCTGATTGTGGGAAAAGTTTCAGTACCAATTCCAACCTGGTGATGCACAGGAGGACTCACACAGGAGAGAAACCCTTTAAATGTCCTGATTGTGGGAAATGTTTCAGTCAGAGTTCTAGTCTGGTTAAACACCAGAGCACTCACACAGGAGAGAAACCCTTTGAGTGTCCTGATTGTGGGAAAAGCTTCACTAACAATTCTAATCTGGTGATACACAGGAGGAGTCACACAGGAGAGAAACCCTTTAAATGTCCTGATTGTGGGGAAAGCTTCAGTAACAATTCTAACCTGGTGATACACAGGAGGAGTCACACAGGAGAGAAACCCTTTGAGTGTCCTGATTGTGGGAAAAGTTTCAATACCAATTCCAAGCTGGTGACACACCAGAGGGTTCACACAGGAGAGAAACCCTTTGAGTGTCTTGATTGTGGGAAAAGTTTCAATACCAATTCCAGTCTGGTTAGACACCAGAGGGTTCACACAGGAGAGAAATCCTTTGAGTGTCCTGATTGTGAGAAAAGTTTTAGTCACTATTCCAGTCTGGTGACACACCAAAGGACTCACACAGGAGAGAAACCCTTTGAGTGTCCTGATTGTGGGAAAAGTTTCAGTACCAATTCCAGCCTGGTGATGCACAGGAGGACTCACACAGGAGAGAAACCCTTTAAATGTCCTGATTGTGGGAAATGTTTCAGTCAGAATTCTAGTCTGGTTAAACACCAGAGCACTCAAACAGGCTAGAAACCCTTTGAGTGTCCTGATTGTGGGAAAAGCTTTAGTAACAATTCTAACCTGGTGATACACAGGAGGAGTCACACAGGGGAGAAACCCTTTGAGTGTCCTGATTGTGGGAAATGTTATAGTCAGAATTCCAGCCTGGTGAGTCACCAGAGGACTCACACAGGGGGGAAACCTTATGAGTGTCCAGACAGTGGGGAAGATCTCGTACTAGGGTTAACGTTATAAATTATGTCCTTATACACAGAGGGGAGAAACCATTTGAGTGCCCTGTGTGTGACCTTTGCCTCAGAAAACATTCCACCCATACACTTTCAGCATAAGAAGTTGCTGAATTTTTATTTTTTTTGCAGAAATTCTGAAATTATGCAAAAATCTTTTTTGGTGTGTTATATGCATTCTTATGGTGATAGATGATAGAAATTGCCAAATACAGGTTGCAGTGAACCAGAATCATGTGATTCTCTTCTATGTCCTTTTGACCAGCAAATTCAATATGGAAGCCAGATTAGCTTAACAACCACGTAACTAATAACAGCAATGATTCACTTATCTGTAACAAGAAACGTGGTTCAAATGGAGCAAAACTTTCTTAACAGACGTCTCACTTAGAAAGTGAAATTTTGGGGTGAATTGTTGCAAATCAAGGACTACCTGTATTTACCCTGCATCTCCTTCCCTCTGTCCTGCGTCGTAATTCATATTCTCCAACTAGGCTGTAGACATGAGATCTGACTCCGGCTGAAGGCATGCATGGAATTTCCCCTTCCATGCCAGCCTGATAATAGTCATGGCAATGCTTTAGAAGTTGACATACGGCTCCCCTCACTTCCCGAAAGCGACCTGTGTGACACAAAGACAATTTGAGTACAGGTATATAACTTAGGGATGTGTCCCTCCTGCAGGCTTGCTTGGATTTCCTGAATGGAATTTTGCTATGAGGTCTGCCCAATTGTACTGCTAATAGTTCACGTAACACCTCAGGTACTGCTCTATCGTGGTGTTCAGTCTCTCTGCTACCCCATTGGTGCCCAGATGAAAAGCTGAACTAAGACCCTGAGATGACCCAATAGACTGCAGGAACTCCCTCCAGAACGTAGCCGTGAACTGGACCCCTCTGTCTGAGATAATTCTTCAAGATACTCCATGCAGGCGGTAGATATGCTTCATGAACAGTTATGCCAGCTTGTGAGCCAAGGGTAGTCCATTACAAGATATGAAGTGTGCCTGTTTGGAGAAGAGATCTATTACAGTCCAAATCATTGTGTTTCCCCACTTTTTGGCAACTCTACTATAAAGTCCCTTGCTATCTCCTCCCATGGCCTCCTTGTCTCTGCTACTGTTTGCAGCAGTCTGGGGGGGTGTTTCCTGGTCGTCTCTTCATTGTGGCGCAGATGGTGCAACTTTTCACATAACTATCCACATCTTTCTTTATGCTTGGCCAGCAGAATTGCCTCCAGGCTAAGTGTAAAGTCTTTAGGAACCCAAAGTGGCCTGCCGGTTTGGCATCATGACTCCTCTGGAGAACTAGGGTATGTAGGGATTCTGGGACTTAGAATTTCGTCCCCTTCCATGCAAGGTCATCTCCTTTCATCAAGATGTGTTGGCTGTTTTGGAACCAGGGGTCTGCTAGCAGTTCAGTTTTGAGTCTTGTGGTTAGGTTGCTTGCGGGTTGGTCTTGCTGTTCACAGCGTTGCCGCCTGATGGTTACTTGGGCAGCTGAGTAGAGGAAATGATGGCGTCCACTACGTGCTCCCGTTCTCATTTGTACTGAGGCATGCAGGAGAGGACGCCAGCTAATAAGTTCCTCCTGCCTGGAATGTGCTTTAAAACAAAATCAAAAGGGTTGAAGTATTGAGCCCATGGGACTTGTTTGGGTGATAGCTTCTGTGGGGTCCTAAGCACCTCCAGATTTTTGTGGTCGGTCCAGACTTCAAATGGTTTCTGGCCCCCTTCCAACAGGTGTCTCCAGGTTAGCAGTGCCCATCTCACTATGAAAGCCTCCTTGTTCCATGCAGTCCATCGTCTCTCTGTGTCTGTGAGCTTGCGGGAGGTGTAGGCGCAGGGTTGTAAGTTTCCTTAGTTGTTTCTTTGGAGTAGCACTCCCACTGCAATGTCGCTGGCATCTACCTGGATCACGAAAGGTTGCTTCAGCACTGGCTCCTTTGCAAACATTTATTTTAGTGTCTCGAACGCCTCTTGGCAGGTTAGGTCCCATGGTAGGGGTTGTCCCGGACCAGGTTTCATTCCTGGGCTCCCTGTCTTCAGGAGGTCTGCCAGGGGTTTGGCAATCTTCGTAAAGGAGGGGATGAATTGCCTGTAGAAATTCGCGTAACCTAGGAAACTTTGTAGTTGTCTGGGTGTGCGAGGGGGTTGCCAGCCTAAGATGACTTGCACTTTGGCACATCTCTATTCCCTCATTTGACACTCGGTAACCCAGGTAGTCTAACCAGGCACGGTGGAATTCACATTTTGATACCTTGACGTACAGGTTGGCTGCCAGAAGTTTTTCCAGTACTTGGCGGACCAGGGGTACGTGGTCATTCATGGTCTCAGTGTAGATAAGGATGTTATCTAGGTAGAAGAGGACCCCATTGTAGAGGTGCTCATGCAACACCTTGATTATCAACTCCATGAATACCGCTGGGGCCCCCTGCAATCCCAAAGGCATCATTTTGAATTGAAAGCTGCCTTGGCCAGATGAGACAGCATGTCCTTCATGAGGGGGAGTAGGTATAGGTTGTGTACGGACACCCCATTTATCCCTCGAAAGTCAACACAAGATCTCATGGTTCCATCTTTTTTTCAATGAACCTCGTTGCTAGGATTTTGTCTATGTATTTGCACATCTCTTGCATTTCCCGGGGCATCATGGTATACAGTTTGGGCCTGGGCAGTTTTGCCCCGGGGATGATTTTGATGGCACAGTCTGTCTCCCGGTGGGGGAGGCAGAACATTGCACTCGGCGTTGCTGAATGCTTCTCCAAGGTCCTGATATTCTATTAGAATCAGTTCGGCCTCTGGGATTTTGTCGGATGTGGTTGCCAGTTGTTCTGTGGGCTCTCTTGGGGGTTTCCAGCGTGGGTGGTGTTTCTGCTTGCTGGTGTGGGAGGGGTTGGGGACCCTTGATCTCCTAACTCTGCGGGTACCCCCTTGCCACCACTTGTCGGTCCCCACTTGTCTAGCCAGGAAAGTCCCAGTATGACTGCGTCTGTCATTTTGGGGGTTATTATGAATCAAATTACTTCCCATTGATCCGCTAGTTCTAGCCTCACTGATTCAGTTAGGTGGGTGGCATAGGCTCCTCCCATTAGAGACCCGTCAACCTGCTTGAACTAGATTGGGTGGGCCAGTCTTTTTGTTCTGATCCCCAGTTTCAGGACTGTGGTTAGGTTGATCAAACACCTTATGCAGCCTGAGTCTATTAGGGCTTGAAAATTCCCCTGGCTTCCTGTTTTGGGGCTCTGAGGTGTATTGGAAAAAGGAAAGGGTGAATTGATTCACTCACCATTGGGTCATTTTCTCCCTCGTCCTTGCTGTCATATGTTTCGGGCAACTGGTTGTCATTGCCTGGGGTTTCACCACTTTCACCCGGGGGGGGGGGAAGGGGCGTCTGCAGCCTGGAGGGCTTTCCCAAACTTGTTGGTGGTCCATTTGGGGCCGCGTTCTGGTCGTGCCCTGGGCGGTGAGTCTGGCCTTGGTTTTGGGGCTGGGGTTGGGCATGCAACTGCCATGTGGCCCATGCTCTCGCATCTGTTGCATTTTACCGGAATTCAAGAGTGGGCTGGTCTCGGGGCCTGCTGTGGTGCTGTGATTCCCCGCTGGCTGGGTGGTTTCAGGTTGGGTTGACCTCTCTATTGTGTGTCCAGATGCTTTCTCATGTCGTTGGTGCGCAGCCCGCTGTCGACTTTTGCTACTCAGAACCACTCGGAGAGTTGATTTGGGATGTCGCAGTATGCAGTTACCTGAGCAATTTGCTTGTCCAGGCTTGTCCTGAAAAAAATACACCAGCAGCTGCTCTGGTAAAGTGGGTAGCCTTCTTATGACGCTCCTAAATGCACAGAAGTGCTCTCTTAATGGTGGCCCTCTCTGCTTTAGGTTGCTGAGTTCCTCTTCCGCATATGAGTTCTCCACCTCCTCAAATCTGGCCTCTAGTAGTTGCAGGAAGTCATCTATGTCTTGCAGTTGGGGGACTCTCCTCTTGTGGAGGACGGCTAGCCATTCCTTTGCTTCTCCCTCTAGACCCTCTGCGATGGAATTCACCATGGTTCTGGGGGATGGGTAGAAGTGCCCATAGCGTTCTAGGTGGATATCAGCTGAATCAAGGAATAGGGCTACCTGGTCTGAGTCTCTGTCAAACTTTCCCTTGAATTGGGGTGGGTCATTCAGCCCTAATCCCCCAGCCTCCTGTCGCGCTGGGTATGCTTGCGCCCGATATGCCTGGTCATCTTCTTCACCCCTCGTTCGGAGAGAGGGAGGGGGTTGTCTGCTCTTGGCAGCCTGCCTGCTGCGTGGGAGAGGCTCTGGTTGCCGTTTTGGGCTCTTTCTCCTATCAGAAGGGGGAGGGGGGCTGGACTCCAATCAGCATCTCTTCCCCCCAACAAGATCAGATGTCCCTCCCCTCTCTTTTGGGCAGCATGATGGCCCCTCATCAGCAAGGGTGGCCTGGTCAAGACCCTCCTTCAGTTGCTCTATTGCACTCCCTAGGGATTCCATCAGCCTGGCTTGTTTCCAGTCCCACCCCCAGTCCACCCTTGCCACCTTGCTTGAGACCCTTCCCTGTATCTGGGGACTACCGCAAGGGAATTCCAGCTCAGCTGCTTTAGGGGTTGATTTTCAAAAGTACTCATCTTTTCTTGCTTCTGCTGCTGGGAAAGACATCGCTGCTTGGCATTGCTGCATACCTCCTGCTGTAATCAGTCTTTTTCTCCAGCCTCCTGTTGCCTGATTTTCCCTCCAAGCACCCCAAATATTGAGGGAGTGCTCGGAGAGCCTGGGATTCAGGAAACCCGGAAATCGTAATAGATTTTTTAAAAGTCAGTTTCGGCCCTCTGTGAAGTTTCCAGAAGACGACCTAATCATTTATGAGCCTCCAGACAAAGTTGAAAAGAAACCCAATCATTTATTAGGATCGACATTCTGGCGTGGACTCCTGTGGAGCCGAAACTGCTTTCGCTTAATTGCGTTTGAACTTTACCCCCTGTATCTCCTCCCTTCTGTCCTGCATCATAATACATATTCTCCAACTAGGCTGTAGACATGAGACCTGACTCCGGCCGAAGGCATGGATGGAATTTCCCCTTCCATGCCATGATAATAGTTATGGCAATGCTTTAGAAGTTGACACTGGCATTGCGCAGCTCCTGATCCAGACCGTCCCTGAAGTAGTGGACCAGGAAGTGTTTGGGCCAGTGCCGCAAGCCTCCAAAACTCCACAACATACTCTTTAGCTGGGCGGTTCTTTTGCTTAATCACCTTCATCTCCGCTTCTGCTTTATGACCGTGGGCCGAGTCCGCAAATCTCAACCTTAGTTCCTGCAGGAAGTCACCTATGTCTTCAAGCTCCCCATGTCATGGAGCTGGGTCACCCACTCTACTTCTTCACCCTCTATGTTATTGACCGTGCTGAGGGTGGTGATGGCTGCAGACTGAAACCAGACATTTCTGCTTTTGCAGGGCTGAGAGGAAAAGGGGAATGATGAACAGGCCCTCCAAGGTTGCCCACCCCTTAATGTTTTTCCAACCAAATTCTCCCCCCAAACAGAGGACCCTCCCACCCAAATACTGCAGGACAGAGTAGCCCCATAACTGGTCAACATGTGGTGGGGGAGGCTGTAGCAGCTCTGCTGTGAATGGAGGGAGAGAAAAAAATTGGATTCTATCTGCTGCAGCACTTAGCGTTGAATGCTGTGACAGAGAGAAGCCTAACTTTTTCCCCTTCATTCACAGTGAAGCTGCTGCTCCCTTTATGGTCCCCCCTGGTCACATCCCTCCCGGAGGTCAAATTACCTGAAAGGGACAGGCATGCTGCTGCAGCTCCCTTCCAAGCTGGCTCCGAGTCCCTTCCCTTTGGTGCAATTAACAAATTCTTGCACTCTTGGGAACTTTTTCTATACTGTGCAAGGGTTTTCTGTGCATACAACGGCTGAGAGATGCTTACAGTGGGGCACAATTTGGGTCTACCCTCCACCTCAAGGAAAGGTCCATCAACTATGGTTAGACTCAATAAGCCAGGGGTTGTTCCCTTGATGAGCTCCACCGAAGATCCCCTTCATCCTTTTTGATTTGGTCTGCTTTGCTGCCTGGGGAACAACCGTGCCAAACCGCTCCTGCCCTCAATCCCCGTGAAGCCCTGCTGAACTGGCATGAGAAGCACACGGGGCCCGGGTGGAAGGCAGCCTTTTCTGCAGCATCCTCCTCCCCTCTTTGGATTGACCTGCAGCAGAGACGGGCGGGACTCTGCCTTTGCAGAAATGGAGCGGGTGCATGTGCAACAGCCTCGGTATGTCTGCTTGCCCCCCCCACAGGATCTCCGCCACCCCTCTCAGCTCCAGCACAGGGTCTGCATTTCCACCAAGGGCCGTCCGCCCAATGACTGGCCAGGTTGGGCTGGACGCCGACCTCAGAAGGCAAGCAGGCATGGAGGACCGCCAGTAAGGCAATGTGGAAGGCAGGGAAGCACGGCAGTCACCTGCTGGGGCAAGGAGAGGTACTGTAGGCTTTCAGCAACCCCTGCACAAGCTCCATCAGTGCCTACCATCTCCTCCATCTTTCCCGAGTCTTCCTGCTGCCTGGTAGGCCGGCTAAGCGGTTGGGGCTCAGGACCCCAAATAAGAAGCTCCAAATGGAGCAAAAAGTTTCCTGACATTTTAGTGAAGAATTGGTTTAATGCCAGGGTTCCGAGTAATAGATCCATCGCAAGCAAACCTCAGAGGCAGGTAAATTCCTAAAAGAATATCTTTATTGGAAATATCAAATTGGCACAAATCTGGTTAAAACCAACTCTGAGGGACCCCTTGTTTTCACCTAATTAAAAGTTTTCCTCTCAATCCCAAACAGTCATATACCCCAATCACTGCAGCGTCCGCTGGTCTGGTGACATCACTCCTACTTTATCTGGCCAGGTATGAGAACATTCTTGGTTCTCAGGAGAAAATATTTTATTATGACTCCACCATCCCAGCTATCTCTAATCCCCCCTCCTACTCCCTTGCGCTAATGCGGCAGCACTGATGCCTCAAAATGGCTTCAACCGGATCAGCTTCAGGGTTGACAGTATTTGCTTATGAATAGAGCTATCTATCTATTTGTAAGTGCTGACATCATCTGAGGGCTATCAAAGAGTGTAGGGGATGCTTTCTCCCTGTAGGGAAATATAATATTCTGACTTTTAAATATTTCTTCTAGGAGAGGAGTAGGGGCTAAGTTTCCACACGACATATTCCTTCACTCCCCAAATTTTATTCCATTGCCGGTGCATGCTTTAAAACTGGTTCTCCTTTATATTAGGGTTGTTTTGTTATTTTATGGGCATGCTCTTTTCTTGTGTTGTAAGAAATGTCCATCTGGATTCAGTTCCATGTGGGGAGAAAGACACTGGAAACATAGACGCTGATTGGAAAGATGGTTTTAATAGTGAAGCAGAACCATCAAACATGTGTGATTCTGGGTAGCTGAGCACTTGGTTTGATGAGCATATGGACTTTCATACAGTTTCTTCGACAGCATTTTGAAATTTGGAGGCTGGTTTTGTGTATTTTGTTATTTGATTTTAATTACCATATTTTTCAGAGTACAAGACGCACTGTTGTATAAGACGCACCAAGATTTTGAAGAGGCAATTTTTTTTAAAAAAAATTGCACTCTGCAGACCTCCCAAAAATGGCCGTTTTTTTGGGGAAAACAGGCCCATTTTTTGTAAAAAGAAAAAAAAAGTGGGGAGCATGCATAGCCTTTAGGAGGGTTGTAGAGTGCTCCTGGGAGCTGGGGGGGGGGACAAAAAGAGGCAAAAAATGGCCCATTTTTGCTCATTTTTCCTCTCTCCAGCCCCCAGCAGCACTCTGGAAGCCTCCTAAAGACTATGCATGGCCATTTTTGCAAAAGGGGTGCGGTTTCCAGAGGCTGTATTCAGTATATGACGCACCCATATTTTCACCCTCTTTTTTGAGGGGAAAAAGGTGCTTCTTATACTTTGAAAAATACGGTAATTGGTCTCCCAAAGACCAGCAATGATTTGGGGTTTTTAATCTTGTTTAGCAAATGTAATTAATCCTAGATGCTGACTTCCTTGGGGTTTTATTCCTGTCTTGAATGGATTACCAAATATGCATTTCTAAAAGTTGGTCCCTTTGTTTCTCCTTGGGGCAGAGAGCTGAGGCTTTGAGAATCTGTCTTTATAAACATGTTTCTCCTTTAGGGAAAATATATTCTGCCTTTTTAATATTTCCTTATATATATCATTCTTCTAAAGGGGTGTGTGTGTTGCTAACTTTCTTCACTTGGAAACAATATGGAACTGATAATGCCACTGCTGTCTTCTGTGATTTTTTTAACCTCTGTGGGAAGGGAACTTCACCAAGACAGTGTTGCATTAGGAAGACCAGTACAGCCCATAACCAAACTGGAAGTCACTAGAATAACAAAGCCAGGATACATTAACAAACCTCCTGAGAATAATTACCAGGATATCAGGACAATTAGAAATAGCTGCAGAGTACAAAATAATACAAAATACCTAGGAAGTGCAGGAAGAAGTTACCTTAAGAGAGGAAAAGATCAGAGTGACAACAAAGACTGATTAGCTCAGGGCGAAGATCTAAAAATCGAAAATACAGTAGAAGACACTAGAGCTCATCCCTGGAAAGTACTTTAGGGCAGAGGAATAACAAAACGCGAGATAGGATTAGAACCGTTAGCAAAGGGACACAAACAATAGTACAAAGAAAACAAAAGGACTTCAAAGAGGAAAATGGTATAAAAAAAATAAACTTACTGTATGACTGGGTCAGCTCAACTAGGAACGCTGATCTACATCACTGTCAGTCTTGCTTTCCTGAAATAATAAAGACAACCTGTTTTCAAACGGCGCTTGCTTCGATCCTAAATTCATTCACTCAGCCAGGGACACTCTCCCAGACGGGAAATCCGAACCCGCAGAGGAAATCTTTTTCCATTTAACACCATCTTCAAAAAAAAAAAGGGGGGGGGAACAAATCCAGGAAATTACAGACAGATCAGCCTGACATTAATACCTGGTAACATCTTGGAAAACATATCCAGACAACAAATCTGTGAACACATGGAAGGAAACAAAATCATAACCAGTAACCAGTAGGATTGATTTAAAACATTATGCCAAACAAACCTTATTTAATTGTTTGACAAAATGACTAATTAGTGGACCAGCGAAATACTTTGGATATCACATACTTAGATTTCAGTAAAGCATTTGATAAGGTAGATCACAACCTACAGTAGTGGCCAAAATTGTGGAAACCTTTTGGGAAAAGTTTATTTTTGAGGTTTGATGGCTAATAACATATTTTGGGGTTATGGTTTTTATTTTATGGTTAATACCATAAATTATATATCAATGAAAAGATATTTTAAGCAAAAATGTAATGCAATAACTTTTATGAAGGACTTTCTATTAGAATAGCAGTTATAAAGAAGAAAAGTGAAACACGTAGAAAAAAGAGTGTAGTGGTGAAGGCACCAGGTTAGAGACAGAGAAACAGTCAGTTCCGGTCCCACCTGAAGAGCAAAATCATCTGTCGAACTTTAGCCAGTCCTCTCAAGTTTAGGAAGCAGGAAAGGGGGGAAACCACTCCAAAAACCCTTGCCAGGGAAACTGCAAGGACAGACATTACAGACTGACCCAAAGGCACTAAAAACAAAGCTAAATAGCGTCAGGTATCACTACTTCACGGGGCTCAGTTGCAAAGGTCGGTCGCTAGGAATCGAAAAAGCCCGGCTGCCATATAATCACTACAACATCTTCCATAACGCCTTGGTGGAGATTGGACAAGCATGTTTTCCCACCTCCTGTCGCTTGAGGGCGGTCAAGCAACATCTATGCCTAGAAAGGCATCAATTCAGTAGTGTCAGCCGTGCTTCAGCTTTAAAAAAAAAGAGTTTTCAACCATCGAGTACATCATTGCTAGAAAGAATGAGAGTAGAGAAGAAGCTCAGGGGAATTTCCTCTTGGATCGCTTATGGGGGGAAGGAGGTGTGCAGAGCGGCTTTTGTGCTCTTCCCAGGATCGAAGCCGCAGCTTTAAGGTGATTGGAAGGCCGGTGGGAGGAGAGTCCTGGAGCAAGTCGGGGTGTTCGGTTCCCTCCACGGCCTGGAAGCAGAGAAGCAACTGGGCTGAAGCATCTCAGCTGCTGCTGCTGCTGCAGGTTCCTTCCCTCTCCAAATTTAAGCCCACTGGGTCTGCCCGCTGTGAAACTGGTGGCTGCAATTTTCCTCCTGCTGGGAAGATTTTAAAAATCTCTCTTAAATTAAGGAGGATTCTTTGGGAATGGCTTCCCTCCAGAGGTTGTGGGTGCTTCCTTCACTGGAGGGTTTTAAGAGGAGATTGGACAGCCAATTGTTCAGAATTGAATGGGGTCCCCTGCCTGAACAGAGGATGGACTAGAAGACCTCCAAGGTCCCTCCAAACTCAATTATTCTGTTATGGACCTGACGTTTTCTGGGCAACAAGGTCGGACTAATGTTCCTCTGGTCTTTTCTGGGTTGTTTTGTTTTACTTACATTTCTAACTAACAAGCACTGTGTTTCCTATTGGTGCCCCCATCCCCGTATTCACCAGCTTCAACTGTGCTTAACACAGCACTTTTTAAAAAAAATGAACGTTTGGAATGTTCTTATTATTCAGTTGTATTCATTTATAAAATGTATTGGCTACAAACCTTACCATGACATAACTATGGAGGGGCTTAGAGACATAAAAGATACATACATATTAAAATACATTAAAGGTGCAGATGTAACTTCGCTCTGTCCTGTGGCATCATGCTTCATGATTGGGTCGCTTAGTGACACAGATTCCAGGCCCAGCTGCAGTCAGTAAGTGAGGACTACTTCAATTAGGATGTCACCAAAGGGGTTGTGGAAAGTATTTACTTCCCTTACTTTGAGCTCATGGCTTCAGCTGTTGCTTCAAATCTTGCAGAGGCTTTCGACATCATTTCATCCATTAAAGTCCTCACATCTGTAAAGTTAGTGTCATGCAGATTGACAGGTGTGGCTCAGTAAAATCAAGTGTGTCTGTTGAGAAGCCAATGCTTTTATTTATCTGAACAAAAACTTTCCAATAAAAGTTTTCATGGCCCCAGAAGCCTGTTGAGGCCTGAACTTCAGCCTTGCCATCTGAAAACATGAGCAATCATCAAATTCATCAGGTTCCCGATTAACATTAGTGCAGAAGGTTTGACTGTAACAATTTTAATTATTTTTTCAGGCTTGAAAGACATGGATTATCTCCCTATTGTAGATGTGTGTATTTTTATTTCCCTCTGAGTGTATTTGTCTGCAAATGTATAATCTCTCATGTGGAAAAGAAAGTATACTCTCCTTGACTTCTATGATTTTAGGTATCAGGACGTAGTAAAAATCAGTTGGTCCTTAGAAGTTCTTAAAAGTAGATTAATACAACCACGGATGAACAACAACAACACCTGACATATTACATCAGGTCATCATTTATTTTATAAAAAGAAAGGCAAAACGGAGAAGTCATGTGTGAAAAATGTATGACTCAATAATTTGTAGAACCAACTTTAGCAGCAACAACTAGAAGTAATTCTTTTCTGTGTGACTTTATCAGTGTCTTGAAGTGTTATGGAGGAATTTTGGCCCTCTCTTCTTTACAATATTGCTTCAGTTCATTAAGATTTGTGGGTGTTTTTTTATGCACAACTCTCTTGAGGTCCCTTGTCGTCCTCCCCGCCCAAGCGGCAGCGGCTCCATGGGACATGGAGTAAGGCAAACTCCCTGTCAAACATTAAAGCAAGCTGTGGAATCGGAATCAGACAGGTGCAGTAACCAATGTCATCCATGCCCTTGGTGCGCTGCTCACTTACATGGCCAGCCTTACTGTTTGAAGGCTGAATGAAGCCTTCAAATGAGCTCCCTGAGTCCTAGGGAGAAGGGCGGCATATAAATCGAATAAACCTAAACCCAAGCACTGCGGGGCCAGGCACTTCACACCCGCGTCCAGCCCACCAGAGTTCGCTGCGCCGGGGCAGGAATGAGACCATGTCCCACGGACCCTGCTGCTGCATGAGCGGGGAGGACGATGAGAAGGAGAAGAACGGTGATGCTTTGTGCTGGCTGGGCAGGGAGGGAGCAGGTCATGCAGTGCTGGCTGGGTTGGGAAGGGGGCAATCATGGCTACTGCCAGCAGCAGCTTGAATACCCTGACTGAAGCTGGTATTCGCCATGCAGGGGGAGAAATGAGAGGCCCTGGTGTCCCATAAAGCCTGTCACTGCTTGAGTGGGGAGGAGAACAAGGAGAAAAACAGCTACTCAGGTGGCTCCTGCCCCTCCCCCCGCTGCTGCTGCCAGCAACTTGAATACCGTGACTGAAGCAGGGATCCGTACTCTCTCATTCACACACACAAACAGAGTTTGGAGAGCCCCCTTCCTCTCTCTCTCTGTCTTGCTGCGGCAGAAGTTGCAGCGCTTCGGTGCCTTGCTGGCGGGGCACCCAGTTAAGCTGGTGCAGGGATTGGAGGGGAAGCTCCATACCTACTCTCCGCCTTGATTCGTACTCCACTTCCACTGCCTCACTCCCAGCAACCTGGGTGCCCTGGCGGAAGATCGCTCTTTCTCCCATAAAGACACACACACACACTGCGCTCTCTCTCTGCCTCTGTCTCTCTCTGTCTCGTCCCATTTGCATGCAAACATCCCAACAAGGTGTCATTAAGTAGTTAAGTGGAAAGTAGTTTGCAGTGGGGAGACTAGCAGGAGATTGGCAAACACTTTTCGCGTTGAGAATGAAAGTTTCTGGGTCCCTGACTCTGCAGAAGAGGATGGGTGCCTGAATCTGCATGATATTATAGCATTCAAGAGCGTCCATTCTCAGCATGAAAAGCCTTTCCAAGCCAAATCTCCTCTCCCTTCCTCAGAGGCAAAGAAACAAAGGATGCAAGGTAAGTGAGTCCTTGGGGCAGGAAGGGAGGGAGAAGCAAGTGGGCAGGAGAGGCCTTGAGGGCCTGTTCTATCACTACGCGCCCCCCACCCCATGGCCTTCTCCACCCTGAGATACCTAATCTGCACCTTGGTATTCTTGAATTGTGAGCTCTTAAGAAACTTTCCCATCCTTGTGTGTTGCAAGCAGCTATTTCCAGTAGGGGAAACAGGACAAAGGAAGTGGGGAATATTATTTTCCTTTGCTATATTTCCAATCTGAATTAGACCATGGCAGGGTCCCTGCAGGAGAGCCCTTTTAATGTTTATGTATTACTAGAAAAGCAACTAACTTACTTCTGTTCTTAAATGCTAAAGCTGTTGCAAAATAAAAACAGGAGTTCTAATCAACTTATTAGAACCATCATTTTGACAGTTTTGCTGTCCTGTATTGCGAACACCTCCACGAAGGGCAGGCATGGGATAAACTGAAGGTAGTTTGTTTTCAGTCTTTTAAATTGATCCAATCAACAAGTGAATTTCATCATTTTTCATTGTAATGGAAACATTTTTCTTTTTTTCACCTTCTGCAACCATTTTATGCACAATTAAAGATACACTTTTATTTATTTTATTTGAATCTTATAGACACAGAAGATGGCAATAGGAGCACTCTGGACACTGAGGATAACAAGCAACATTGAAAAGGAAAACAAATCAGTCCAGAAATCAAAATATTTCCCATTTCCTTCAGAGAGCCACACAATTCTCCAACTTCCTCAGCAGGTGAGAGAGAAACGAGAGAAAATCTAGAAGAGATTTCTAGCTGGGAAACAGAGAGTGTGAATTCAAGCATATATTACATGAATGGTCAAGGGAGATTATTTTTCCATTCAGCAAAAGAGGGAAATATCTGGAAGTTACTGGGGAGGAAAAGGACAATTGGAAAACCATGTGGAGCAGACAGTGTAACAGGCAATGCTCTGGGAGGAAGAAAACGGCTTGAAACAAAACACCACCAAACAAGGGACCATCCATATTTTTGATCTCCTCAGGAATATGAGTTGTAGAAAAGCTCCATAGACGTGCCCATTGTGGGAAAGATACAACTTACAAATTACAGTTGATTATGCATGAGAGGATCCAGACTGGAAAAGGCATACAAATACTCTGAATGTAGCAAAACCTTTGGTCACAACAACTCCGTTTTGTTTCATGGAAGGACCCACACAGGACAGAAGCCCTAAAAGTGCTCCCAATGCAATAAATGCTTTAGCAAGTATGGCAACGTGGACTCACACCAAAGAGAAACTGTTTGAATGTCCTGAATGTGGGAAATGTTTCTGTGATAAATCCAAACTGGTTACACACCAGAGGACTCACACAGGAGAGAAACCCTTTGAATGTCCTGATTGTGGTAAAAGTTTTAGTCAGAATTCCAACCTGTTGGCACACCAAAAGACTCACACAGGAGAGAAACCCTTTCAATGTCCTGATTGTGGAAAAGGTTTTAGTCATCATTCGAGGCTGGTGGCACACCAAAGGACTCATAGAGGAGATAAACCCTTTGAGTGTACTGATTGTGGTAAAAGTTTTAGTCAGAGAGGCATCCTGGTGATACACCAAAGAACTCACACAGGAGAGAAACCCTTTGAGTGTCCTGATTGTGGGAAAAGTTTTAGTCGGAATTCCAGCCTGATGCAACACCAGAGGACTCACACAGGAGAGAAACCCTTTGAGTGTCCTGATTGTGGTAAATGTTTTAGTCACACTTCCAGCCTGATGCAACACCAGAGGACTCACACAGGAGAGAAACCCTTTGAGTGTCCTGATTGTGGTAAATGTTTTAGTCACAATTCCAGCCTGATGCAACACCAGAGGACTCACACAGGAGAGAAACCCTTTCAATGTCCTGATTGCGGAAAAGGTTTTAGTCATCATTCGGGGCTGGTGAAACACCAAAGAACTCATACAGGAGAGAAACCATTTGAGTGTCCTGATTGTGGTAAAAGTTTTAGTCAGAGAGGCATCCTGGTGATACACCAAAGAACTCACACAGGAGAGAAACCCTTTGAGTGTCCTGATTGTGGGAAAAGTTTTAGTCGGAATTCCGGCCTGATGCAACACCAGAGGACTCACACAGGAGAGAAACACTTTGAGTGTCCTGATTGCGGAAAAGGTTTTAGTCATCATTCGGGGCTGGTGAAACACCAAAGAACTCATACAGGAGAGAAACCATTTGAGTGTCCTGATTGTGGTAAAAGTTTTAGTCAAAATTCCAGCCTGGTGACACACCAAAGGACTCACACAGGAGAGAAACCCTTTAAATGTCCAGATTGTGGGAAAAGTTTCAGTAGCAATTCCAGCCTGGTGAGACATCAGAGGACTCATACAGGGGAGAAACCCTTTGAATGTCCTGATTGTGGGAAATGTTTTAGTCAGAGAGGCATCCTGGTGAGACACAAGAGGACTCATACAGGAGAGAAACCCTTTGAGTGTCCTGATTGTGGTAAAAGTTTTAGTCAAAATTCCAGCCTGATGGAACCCCAGAGGACTCACACAGGAGAGAAACCGTTTGAATGTCCTGATTGTGGGAAAAGTTATAGTTGGAATTCCAGCCTGGTGACACACCAAAGGACTTACACAGGAGAGAAACCCTTTGAGTGTCCTGATTGTGGGAAAAGTTTTAGTCACAATTCCAGCCTGGTGACACACCAAAGGACTCACACAGGAGAGAAACACTTTGAGTGTCCTGATTGTGGAAAAAGTTTCAGTACCAATTCTAGCCTGGTGACACATCAAAGGACTCACACAGGAGAGAAACCGTTTGAATGTCCTTATTGTGGGAAAAGTTTTAGTCGGAATTACAGCCTGGTGATACACCAAAGAACTCACACAGGAGAGAAACCCTTTGAGTGTCCTGATTGTGGGAAAAGTTTTAGTCGGAATTCCGGCCTGATGGAACACCAGAGGACTCACACAGGAGAGAAACACTTTGAGTGTCCTGATTGCGGAAAAGGTTTTAGTCATCATTCGGGGCTGGTGAAACACCAAAGAACTCATACAGGAGAGAAACCATTTGAGTGTCCTGATTGTGGTAAACATTTCAGTACCAATTCTAGCCTGGTGACACATCAAAGGACTCATACAGGAGAGAAACCCTTTAAATGTCCTGATTGTGGAAAAAGTTTCAGTACCAATTCTAAGCTGGTGACACATCAAAGGACTCATACAGGAGAGAAACCCTTTGAGTGTCCTGATTGTGGTAAACATTTCAGTATCAATTCCAGCCTGGTGAAACACCAGAGAACTCACACAGGAGAGAAACCCTTTGAATGTTCTCATTGCGGAAAAAATTTCAGTCAGAATTCCACCCTGGCGACACACCAGAGAACTCACACAGGAGAGAAACCATATGAGTGTCCAGACTGTGGGAAAGATTTCAGTATTAGGACTACCCTTCTAAATCATATGCTTATACACACAGGGGAGAAACCATTTGAGTGTGCCGAATGTGGATGGTGCTTCAGGAGAAATTCCACCCTTATTGCACACAAGAAAATCCACATGAGGCCCCAAGTGATGAGTGTAGAAAAGATTTGAATTTCATTTCTAAAGTCCCTCTGTAAATCCAACTGAGAAATTGACTATTTAATTTGACTACAAGGAATTTGCCTAATTTTTAATAGGAAAATATGTAATGGCGTTAAACGGGAAGGAGGAAGGAAAAAATGGCAACATATTAGTGTGATAATGCCTATCTGGTCATTAGCAGCAGAACTTGCTGGATATGGGTAGTTCTTGGGTTACGAATGTAGTGGATCCTGCCCATTGCATCCGAAACTTGAGAAGTTATGGGAGTGAATCTCGTACATTGAACGACATCACTCCCTGCTTTCGCCCACACACTCATTGTTTTCCTGCTTCAGATCAGTTGGACAATGCATCTGGCGCCAAGAAAGCAGCCCTGAGAGGCTGTGCGCGACTTCTTAGAGTTGCTTTCTCATTGGCAAATCACTTGAGGATTGCGTTCCTGTAGGTTTTGGCAGCCCTTTGCAAAAAGCCTTTGCCTGTAGGAACAGGTACTTCGTAGGGACACACCCACTCCTCCCAAGCTCAGTTGGTGGCAACAAAGGCAGTTTGCAAAGGGCTGCTGAGGCCCTATGGGAATGCAATCTCCCAGCAGGCCTTGGCAAGGAAACGGCAAATGGAGGCAAGGCCTGAAAGACTGAAGTCTTCCCTCCATATGCAAACGTCCACGCCTCAATTCACAGAGAATAGATCCCTAAAGTGTGAGATTACTCAAAACTACTGACCTTGCGTGATCTTGCGGTACGTTAGGACTCTGTCCTCTGTGAATGCTGGCAAATAAAGCACAGCAGAGAGATCTTTGCAAGTTAAGTCACTCTCCACAGGCAAAATGCCTGTGAAGACTCAGCTGGGGTTGGGAGAATAGGGGTGAATATAACAGAGCCTCTGCGGTCGTTCGTAAGGATGAACAACAGCCGTGGTGCTCCAGTATTCATAATTTCGGGATTTGTTTGTAAATGCTGGGGGGAAGGGGGGGCTTATCGTGTAACTTTGAACATTTGCTAAGAGAACACTTGTAACCCAAGGATTACCTATATTTATATTTGTAGAAATTGTAAAAATCTTTTTGGAGTGGTCGCTGCCAAGGATTTAGGATCAAAGAGTTTCAATGGGTGAGAAACTAAAGGAAGCCAACTTCATTGGTGCTGGCCAGAGATGCTTCCAAGGGCACCCATGCTAAATGTCTTATGCGTCTGTAACTTTGCATACACAGAAGTTTTCATTAGGTCAAAGAGAAGAAATCACATAACCAGCAGGGGTAGAAAAGGGGGGCTTGGGAAGAGGAGATGACTGTCTATATATGCTGAGAGAAATGTTTCCAAAAGGCATTTCAAAAGGTTGGAAGAAAGATTGGTAATACAGATGTGCCTACAAAAATGTATCAAAGTTGCCCCACTCTTTGTTTGATACACATTCCTTTTTTAAGTCAAAATTTTAATTAATAAAATATGCAAAACAAGCAAAAACAATTGATACAGAGAAGCAGGAAAGGAGTCGAAAAAAAGAAAAAATAATATAATGCACCTTCCGCCTTTTTCTACATTGAGAAATTGTCATCACCCATTCCTCTTTGGAAATTACCTCTGCTCAGTTTACCAGAATAAAGTCTTCCTTGGAAATTGATCCTGTCCTGAAGTCCATTCCTCACAGTTATCCAGTCCAACATTTCACTTTCACATTGTTCATAGGAACAGGGAGATTTTCTCTATGCACAGGTTGAAAGCAGCAAAGCTTTAATGAATACATTATATCGGCAAAGATGAGGGCAAAAGCAGATCTATTTCTTGCGCAAATGCACATAAAGTTCAAGTTTTCCCTCTCTGCTATTAGGCCAGGACACATTGTCCAATGGAGACTTCCAGTATTGTTGTGAGAAAGTCTTTTTAGGCTCTTGTAAACCTGCCAAAACGTCCTTGGTTCCCATGGCTGGCATCGATGTCTGGAGCTTTGTTCTTTTTTTTAAAAAAAATACTTTTTTATTTCCATTTTCATAACATACACTCACATGTATACTATACATAACCCGTATCATATAGTATTAAATAATAATTACATCAGTTCCTCTTGTCAACAATGCCCAGAAAAATAAAAACCCATTATAGCTCTTCTGCTCTCCATACACCTCTTTCTTCTACCACCCTCCAACTTTCTATCTTCCCTCCATCATCCTTTCCTACTCTATTTCCCCTTCCTTTCTACTGCTCCTCTCTCTACAATCCACTCCTCCTTATCCTCCTCATCTTCCCCCCTTACCCTCTCTCCTATCCTTCTCTTCCCATCTTTCTTCTCCCTTCTGTTTCCCACTCCTCCTCTCATTGGTGTATTTCCACTACATGTCAATATGCTTAATATATCCTAGTTTAAAGAAAAAATAATCATAATAATAGTAATGAAAATATAAGAGAAAACAGTATACATGTGGAGTCAAATTACATTAAAATCTAACACGTATCGGCAAACCTGATATATATCCCTCCCCCCACCCTCCCCCACAACCTTCCCCCCCCCCCGACTTCCCAGAACCCATACACGGTATAGATTTTTAACAAAAACAGTCTAAAATATATTGGGAAAAAGAATAAGAAATTGATACATTGAACTTAGCTCCTCCTTGCTAAACTAACTTTAAACAATTTAAATCATTCCTGATCTTAAGCATAAGCTATCTGGAATTTCTTAGTCCTGTATCTATTTTGTATATAATCATTTCATTTTTTCCAGTCTCCTTTATATCTCTCGTTTGAGTGGTCCTTAAGATATGCAGATATTTTAGCCATCTCGGCTAAATTTGTGACTTTCAACTTCATTAACTAATGAGATAGGTCTATAGTTTTTTAGTTGAGTAATACCTTGGTCTTCTTTAGGTATCAGGGATATAAAAGCTGTCTTCCAAGATGGGGGTACCTTCCGTTTGAATCTTATTAAATAATTCCTTAAGAGGTTCTACCATTTCTAATTGTAGATTTTTATAGTAAGCCGCTGTCAAGCCATCTGTACCAGGTGCCTTTCCTGTCTTTAACTGCTTAATTACGTGCAAAATTTCCCCCGAAGTTATTGGTTGATTCAGTCTTTGCCTCTGCTCTTCTTTAACTATGGGTATTTTTTCTTTGTCCAAGTATCTCTCTATATCTAGGCCGTTAATTTTGTCACCCTTATACAGCTCTGTAAAAAATTCTCGGAAGATCTTTTGAATCTGTGGAACACTTCCTTCCCTCTATAGAGCAATTTAGCTATGTTTCAAGAATTTTGTTTTTTCCTAATCTGATAAGCTAACCATCTGCCAGATTTATTTGCATTACAAAAAGTATTATGTTTTGCATATAACAGACTAGTGGCTACCTGGTCTGAGATCAACATATTAAATTGGTCCTTTAATATGGTAATTGCTTCTTTAATCTTTATATCTCCTGGTTTTAAAGTTAGCTCTTGCTCTTCCTAATTTCATCTTCCAGTTCTGTTCGTTTTACCCCTTGTTTATGTCTATGTAATCTATTTATATTTATCAAAGCTCCTCTCATATACGCTTTACTTGCATCCCATACAATTTCCATAGGTGTGCCCTTATTCATATTAAAAACAAAGTATTCTGTTAACAATTTTTTACATTCATTAATGTATTTTTCATATCTGAATAAATTTTCATTCAATCTCCAAGACCTTCTTGCTTGTGTCACCCCTCCCAACTCCATCCAAACTGGATTATGATCTGATAAAACTCTAGCTGAAATCTTTGTCTTCTTCCTGCACTTCCTAGGTATTTTGTATTATTTTGTACTCTGCAGCTATTTCTAATTGTCCTGATATCCCGGTAATTATTCTCAGGAGGTTTGTTAATGTATCCTGGCTTTGTTATTCTAGTGACTTCCACTTTGGTTATGGGCTGTACTGGTCTTCCTAATGGAACACTTGGTGAAGTTCCCTTCCCACAGAGGTTAAAAAATCACAGAAGACAGCAGTGGCATCATCAGTTCCATATTGTTTCCTTTTTTTTTTAAATATATTTTATTCATTTTCAAATTCATTTTGCAATCACTTATATACAGGGTAAAAAAAGAAAACACAATAAAAAAGAAAACACAACTCATTCACAACCCCACCTGACACTTCCATCCTCCATACACCCCATCTACCCCCTCCAACTTTCCTTTCTCCCTCTAACACTCCCCTCCTACTTCCCTTTCCCCTCAAACCTTCTCCCCTTACTCCCAACACGCCCTCCTTTCATTTCCCCTTACTCCTTCCTTACTCCTCCCTCTTCTTTCCCTCTACCTCCCTCCTTGGTGTATGTCTTTATTCAAGTATTGTTTAATCTGATAAACCAAGGAAAAAAAATATAAAGAAAGAAAAGAAAAAGAAAAAAAAACAAAAAAAGAAAAAAGAAAAACAACCGTATATAAGTACATTCTTGTTCTTATTGAGACTATGTTAACACCCACCCACCCACCCCCCCTAAATCCCCATCCCTAATCCCCCCGACTTCCCAGGGCCCACACCTGGCACTGCCTTCTGTCTAAAGTATCTTGTGTACATATGGATTAAAAATAAAAGTAATATATTAAAGGAAAGAAAAACAAAAAAAAAGAGAGAAAAGAAAAGAGAAAAGAGAAAAAAGAAAAGGGGAAAAAAAGGAAAAAAAACCTCTTTTGTGTTGAGCTCAGCCCCCCATCTTTATCTATGCTTAAATAGTATAAGTCATTCTATCTATATTTTATTCTTGTCTCTTACTTCTTTGTTATTTACCCCAACCTCCTGTAGACTCTCCCGTTCGTCTTCCTTAACCTTGTATTCAGATAAACATTTGTACAGATTTGTGTAGGCATCAATATGCAGTCTAGCCAAAAATAGTCCCTTCCGGTAAAATTTAAGCAACGTGGCTCATGCCACATATTCAAATATTACTTTACAAAAGAATAATCAAACTTTCCCTTCTAATAAAATTTAAACAGCATAAATAATCTTTCTTAACCTCATTTTAAAACAGTAATTCAAAATAATCTAACCAAACTTTCCCTTCTTAGTAAAGTTTAAGCAGCGTGAATCAAGTATTACTTTACACAAAAATCAGTTTACGTTCTATCTTAAGATAATCCCAACCGGCTTTCTCTTCTAATAGGATTTAAACAACGTAAATCATTCCGCATGCATTTTACCCTCATCCCTTGCTTGTCTAATATTTACCACTATCAAGTTTATGCAGACATTAGTTTAAGATCTAGCTCAAAGTAATTTCACACAACTTTCCCTTCTAATAAGAATTAAATAACATGGATCATTCCACATATTCAAATAATACTTTCAACAAAAGTCAGTTAACCTAACAGAATTTAAACCACATAAATCATTCCGCATTCATTACAATCAATATCACCCCACCAATAAGCTCCGCTTTTTCTACCAGGGAGAGGTCGCAAACCCCCATTCAGTCCACGACTTTGGCAAATATTTTAAAATGTCTAAATCCTCGATCTCCGCTTTTCTGCTTCTCCGAGGAAGGAAAGGCTACCCCCTCCATCTTGCAGCCACGCGGCCTGCCGCTTGCCTTCTTCTTCCGCTTGTCTCTCCTCTTTTCCAAGTAAATCAGGAAGTCCCGCCTTCAAAGTGTTGTAATAGAAATCTCGAGCCTCCGAAACAGAGTTAAGATGAAATCTTTGATTCTCAAATGTGACCGTAATGCCGGCTGGGGCCTCCCATCTGTATTGAATCTGTTGATTCCTAAGCTCTTTAGTTAAAAAGGCGTAGTCTCTTCTTGCTCTCAACATCTGGAAAGGTATTTCTTTAAAGACAATCAAGTCCTGATTATCAACTCGCAGACTGTTATTATGAAACTTTTGCATAATCGCGTTTCTAGATTCTTTTGTGGAGAAATATATAATTATGTCCCTCGGGAGCTGTCGCTGTTCCGCTACCAACGAGTTCTGGCGATAGATTTTCCGAATCTGCCAATCAAAGTTAAGTCCCGGGCTTCCCACCGCATGGCTGAAGGCTTCAACAAAGGTCTGTTTCAGATTCTCTCGCACCTTTTCACGGAGTCCTCTAACTCTTATTGCAAATGCCTTCCTATTAAAATTTATCATCACAAGCTGTTCTTCGGTGTCTCTAATTTTTTGTTGTAATATTTGAATATTAGTAGTCAAATTAAAATTAGCCTCCTCCAAGCTTTCCAATTTATTCTCTATTTCAGCAGAATAATCTGACAGGGCAGACACGGCTGCAAACGTATTCGCCTTCATTTGGTCAATTTTAACCTTTAAATCATCATATAACTCCAATACAAATTCCTTAATTTCTTGTTTAAAATCACTAAGCATTTGAGAGAAAGATTCCTGTGTTAAAAATTCTCCAGTAGAGGGCATAGGAGACAAGGGCTGTGACTCCAATATAAATTCTTTAGATTCTTTAGGCACATTTGTAGAGAGACGCTTCGATTTTGACCTGGGTGCCATAATAAATAAACAAATAAACAGCGCTTTCGCTCCCCTCTGTTTCCCAAAAAAAAAAGAGTTTATTTTGTTAAGGAGCGGTCTGCAGGAAGATAAAACCAGCTAAGTAAATCCGCTATCAGTCATCAACGGAGAGAAATCGCCATTTTGAAGTCCGTTTAGACAAAGAAGTCTCTAAGACAAATGGTGCTGGTATTTAAGATAGTAATAAAAGCATAAATCTCACAGGAGTGGGACCCGCCCGTATTAATCCTGGCTTGAGACAACTTTGCTTTGTCCTGGGGGGGGGGGCTCGCCTGTCTGGGGCTGCAAAAAAAAGCAGCTGAGAAGAACTGGCTGGAGATAAAAGCTCCGCTCCCGCTGGATCTAATCTCTGTCCACAGCCGAAAAAAAAGAGAAAGGCTGTGGATTACGAATAGACCCTAGCACACAGAGCTACTCCCTGCCCCTTTCTTAGCCAAAAAGGGGTGATATCTATGATCTTATTTAGATATACAGACCAGATCTCTGAGAGGAGCTCGGTTGAGCCCTCCTCGGCAACAGGCCACGCCCCCCGGAAAGAGTTCCATATTGTTTCCAATTGAAAGTTAGCAACCCCCTTTAGAAGAATGAAATATGTTAGGAAATATTAAAAAGGCAGAATATTATATTTTCCCTAGGGGGGAAACATGTTTATAAAGAAAGATTCTCAAAGCCTCAGCTCTCTGCCCCCAGGAGAAACAAAGGACCAACTTTTAGAAATGCATATTTGGTAATCCATTCAAGACAGGAATAAAACCCCAAGGAAGTCAGCATCTAGGATTAATTACATTTGCTAAACAAGATTAAAAACCCCAAATCATTGCCGGCCTTTGTGAGACCAACTACCGTATTTTTCAAAGTATAAGAAGCACCTTTTTCCCCTCAAAAAAGAGGATGAAAATATGGGTACATCATACACTGCATACAGCCTCTGGAAACCCCACCCCTTTTGCAAAAATGGCCATGCATAGTCTTTAGGAGGCTTCCACAGTGCTGCTGGGGGCTGGAGAGAGGAAAAATGAGCAAAAACGGGCCATTTTTTGCCTCTTTTTGTTCCCCCCCCAGCCCCCAGGAGCACTCTACAACCCTCCTAAAGGCTATGCATGCTCCCCACTTTTTTTTTTTTTTTTTACAAAAAATGGGCCTGTTTTCGCAAAAAAACGGCCATTTTTGGGAGGTCTGCAGAGTGCAATTCTTTTTTTAAAAAAAATGCCTCTTCAAAATCTTGATGCGTCTTATACACCAGTGCGTCTTGTACTCCGAAAAATATGGTAATTAAAATCAAATAACAAAATACACAAAACAAGCCTCCAAATTTCAGCCTGGAAGCAGAGAAGCAACTGGGCTGAAGCATCTCAGCTGCTGATGCTGCAGGTTCCTTCCCTCCCCGAATTTAAGCCCACTGGGGCTGCACGCTGGGAAACTGGTGGCTGCGATTTTCCTTCTGGTGGAAAGATTGAAAAAGTCTCTTTTAAATTAAGGTTGATTCTTTGGGAATGTCTTCCCTCCAGAGGTTGTGGGTGCTGCCATCGCTGGAGGGTTTTCAGGGGAGATTGAACAGCCGTTTGTTGCTTGTACTGATATGCTGTGCTTGATTTTTGTCAAACATGTCACTGTACATTACGGCCGAACATCTCCACTTTGGTCTGGTCTGTGCAAAGGACAGTGTTCCAGAAGTCCTGTGGTTTGTCCAGGTGCAACTTTGCAAATCTCAGCCATGTTCCTATGACCTTTTTAGAGAGAAGAGCAACCCTTCCAAACGAATCAGAGTTGTTCAGTTTTTTTCTATTTGCACTGTCATGAATCTTGATATTTAACATGCTAACTGAAGCCTGTAGAGTCTGTTATATAACCTTTTTTAAAAAAAATTGCTCTGGCCATTGCATCATCTGGCCTTGGGATGGATTTTCTTGGATGTCCACACCTGGGAAGATTGGCAACGATCACATTTTTCAGAGTATAAGACACACCAAGGTTTTGAAAGGGCTAATTAAAAAAAAGTAGGTAGGTAGATAGAGTTAGAGAGAGGGAGGGAGAGAGTTGGTAGGTAGGTAGGTAGATGGCGTGAGAGAGCGAAATACAGTAGGTAGGGAGAGAGATTGCGTGTGTAGGTAAGTAGAGGGATAGAGAGAGAGTAATAGAAAGAGAAATTTAGTAGATAGGTAGGGAGAGAGAGGTACTTAGATAGAGGGATAAAGAGAGAGAAATACAGTAGGTAGGTAGGGAGAGTGTAGGTAGGTAGGTAGACGGATAGAGAGAAATAGAAAGAGAGAGAAATACAGTAAATAGGGAGAAAGGGTAGGTAGGTAGGTAGGTAGGTAGGTAGGTAGGTAGGTAGGTAGGTAGGTAGGTAGATAGGTAGGTAGGTAGAGGGATAAAGAGAGAGAAATACAGTAGATAGATAGGGAGAGAGGTAGGTAGATAGAGAGAGAGAGAGAGAGAGAGAGAAATACAATAGGTAGGTAGGGAGAGAGTGTGTGTAGGTAGGTAGTAGCCAAGTGTATTTATCCATGTGCTGGAGAAGGAAACAGCTGACAATCTGCAGCACTTGATCAATGTAATTTTCATCAATCGGTTAAAGAGCTTTTGGAAAAGAAAAAAAAAGTTTTTGCACAATGCAAACCTCCCCAAAACAGTCCATTTTTCACGAACATGAGCCCATGTTCAAACAAAAGATAAGGACAGCCTTGGGGGGGGGGGGGCCTTGCAGAGTGCTCCGTGGTGGCAAAAACGAGCAAAACAATGGCTCGTTTTTCACGAAAACGGGCCCATGTTTTGTCAAAAAAAACTGCATACATAGCCTTATAGAGTGCTGCTGGAGGGGGAGCAAAAATGGGCCATTTTTTGCTTATTTCTGCCCTCCCCAGCCCCCAAGAGCTCTCTGAAAGCTTCCACGACGGTATGCATGGCCATTTTGGTGAAGGGGCGGGGCTTCAGAAGGCAAAAAAGTGCTATATGATGCTGATGATGCTGATGATCAATTGATAGGTCAGAGTTTGCAGCAGCAATCACATCAATTGATCAAGGGCACTTTATTAGCAGCACTTGGCTGTCACTGTGGCGCTCCATCATTGGAGGCTTTTCAAAAGACACAAGAGAGTGACTTCTCTGAAACGGTATAGGGCAGTGATGGCTAACCTTTTTTAGCTCCCATGCCAAAAGCGGGGGTAGAGCAGTGGGGATCATGTGCGGGCGTGCCCACACCCATAATTCAATGCGCGGAACATCCCCACGCATGTGCAGGCAACCAGCAAACCACCCATCGCTTTTGGCACAGTTTTTTCTCCCTCCCCAGGGTCCAGAGGCTTTCTAGGAGCCTGGGGAGGGTGAAAACAGCCTCCCCCCTCCCGGAGGCCCTCCGGAGGCTTCAGGAGCTTCCCTGAAGCCTCCAGAGGGTGAAAAGGGAACTATGGGGAACCCGGAAGTTTCGGAATGATGACTTCCGGGTTCCCCATGGGTCCGATGAAGCCTCCAGGGGGCTAAAAGGGATCTACGGACAAACTGGAAGTCACTTCTGGTTTGCTCATAGGGGCAGTTTTTGCCCTCTGGAGCCTTCAGGGAAGCCTCCTGAAGGTCCCTGAATGCTCCGGAGGGTGAAAAATGGTCCTACGGGGAACCTGGAAGTTCAGGAAATGGGAACTTCCAGTTTGTTCATAGCTCCGATTTTCAACCACTGGAACCTTCAGGAGGCTTCCCTGAAGCCTCGGGAGGCCAAAAACCGGCCCTACAAGCAAATCAGAAGTGGCAATCACATGTATATGGTCTCCTGCTTTAGCAGGGCTTGGATTAGAAAACCTCCAAGGTCCCTTCCAATTCTGTTATTCTCTATACCATAGAAATCAAAGAGGGTGTAGTTTCTTTTTCACTGGACTGTATTTGAAAACAACCCTTTGCGCTGCTAAGAATTCATTGATTGACCCAGTCAACAAGCGAATTTCATCATTGAATGGATCTGGGTAGTCTTCCATGTGTCAAATGAATAATGATTAATGTAAAATTATTGTAGCTTTGTGGCATGTTTGCTTTTTCATTGTAACATAAGCTTTTTTCTTTTTTTCTCATCTTCTGCAACCATTTTATGCATAATTATACACTTTAATTTGAATCCTATAGACAAAGAGGATGGCAATATGAGCACGCTGAACAATTGAGGAAAACAAGCAACATTGAAAAGGAAAACAAATCAGTCCAGAAATCAAATGTTTTCCACTTCCTCCAGAAAAACACACAATTCTTCACCTTCCGGGTAAGAGAGAAAAAAGAGAAAATAAAGAAGAGATTTCTATCTGGAGAAAGTAGAGTATGCAAAACTCAAGTATATGTTACATGAAAAGTCAAGGGTGATTATTGTTCTTTTGAGCCAAAAACGGAAATATCTAGAAGTTACTAGGCAGAAAGTGGGGCAAGCCTCACTCTGGAAGGAAGAATATCACCACTAAATCAAAGCAGCACTAAACAAGGGATCTTCCATAATTTTGATCTCCCCAGGAATATGAGTTGTGGAAAAGCTCCATTGACGTGCCTGTTGTGCGAAAGATACAACTTGCAACTCATAGCTGATTATGCCTGAGAGGAATCCAAACTGGAGAAAACTGGAGAATGTGGCAAAACCTTTGGTCAGAACAACTCTGTTGTGATTCAGGGAAGGATCCACATAAGAAAAAAAACCCTTCAAGTGCTCCCAATGCAGTAAATTTTTTAGCGAGCATGGCAACATGGACTCATACCAAGATGAAACCCTTTGAATGTCCTGATTGTGGGAAAAGTTTCAGTACCAATTCGACCCTGGTTCAACACCGGAGGATTCACACGGGAGAGAAACTATTTCAATGTCCTGATTGTGGGAAATTTTTCAGTCAAAATTCCAAACTCGTGAGACACCAGAGAACTCACACAGGAGAAAAACCCTTTGAATGTCCTCATTGCGGAAAAAGTTTCAGTCGGAACTCTTTCCTTGTGGCACATGAGAGAACAGGAGAAAAACCCTTCGAATGTTCTGATTGTGGGAAAAGTTTCAGTCAGAACTCCACCCTGGTGAAACACCAGAGAACTCACACCGGAGAAAAACCCTTTAAATGTTCTGATTGCGGAAAAAGTTTCAGTCAGAATTCCAACCTGGTGACACACCAGAAAACTCACACAGGAGAGAAACCATATGAGTGTCCAGAATGTGGGAAAGATCTCAGTAGTATGACTAGCCTTCTAAATCATATGCTTATACACACAGGGGAGAAACCATTTGAGTGTCCTGACTGTGGGAAATGTTTCAGTCAGAATTCCCAACTGATTACACATCAGAGTGCTCACACAAGAGAGAAACCGTTTGAATGTCCTGATTGTGGGAAAAGCTTCACTCAGAATTCCAGCCTGGTGACACACCAGTGGATTCACACAGGAGAAAAACCCTTTGAATGTCCTAATTGCGGAAAAAGTTTCAGTCAGAACTCCAGCCTGGTGGCACACCAGAGAACTCACACAGGAGAAAAACCCTTTCAATGTTCTGATTGTGGAAAAAGTTTCAGTCAGAATTCCACCCTGGTGACACACCAAAGAACTCACACAGAAGAGAAACCATATGATTGTCCAGACTGTGGGAAATATCTCAGTAGTGTGACTAGCCTTCTAAATCATATGCTTTTACACACTGGAGAGAAACTCTTTGAATGTCCTGATTGTGGGAAACGTTACAGTCAGAATTCAAACCTAGTGACACACCAGACAACTCACACAGGAGAAAAACCTTTTGAATGTTCTGATTGTCAGAAAAGTTTCAGTACCAATTCCAGCCTGGTGTCACACCAGAGAGAAACCATTTGAATATCCTAATTACAGAAAAAGTTTCAGTCAGAATTCCAGCCTGGTGACACACCAGAGAACTCACACAGGAGAGAAACCATATGAGTGTCCAGACTGTGGGAAATATGTCAGTAGTATGACTAGCCTTCTAAATCATATGCTTATACCCACTGGAGAGAAATCCTTTGAATGTCCTGAATGTGGGAAATGTTTCAGTCAAAATTTCAGACTTCTGAGGTTTTTTGTCTTTCAATTTGCCAGAGAGTTCTTTATGGATCCAGTAGAGGGCACTTTAAGTCCTGAGTGGTGATCATCTGAATCGGTTTCACTTTCTCCCATGGAAGAGGAGGGTTCCTTCTCCTGGCCTGGAGAAAGGACATCAACACCTTCCACGCTTTCCAGGGCAGTTTCACAGCGTCTCCCTAGTTGCCAGCCAGGTTCCTCCCTACCAGCCAGGGTCAGTTTTGGGAGATGTCTAGCGTAGCAGTTGGGTTCCCAATGCCCCTCCTTTCCTTCTTTTGGTGCCTCCTCAGACCTCCCCCGCATGTGCACCAACAGCTCACAAAACTCCTGTGTGTACTCAGCCTCAGGCCTCCCCTCCTGGGTTAAGGGTTTCATCCTGCTTTTCGCCTTTTGATTTAGGGGGGGTCATCAAAACGTTTCCTCAAGGCAGTCATAAACCCCTTGTAACCCCTCAGCAGGGGGAATGATCATTATGCAAGGCTACCATCCAGGCAGCCGCTTTTCTTTCCAAAGCCATAGTAACACTTCTCACTTTGGCAACTTCCGATGAAAAACCTCCCCAAACTCCTGCATGTAATTCCAAACTTGTAAAAAAAAACCCAGTTCTTTGGGATCTCCTCTGTACTTCACTCCAAGTGGAGGAATCTGAGGCAGGACGGTTGGCCTTGACCAGGTCCAAACATCGTCCAATAACATGATCAGACGATGGTGAGAACAAAACTCCCTTTATGACAATTATCTTGAATGTCCAGTCCTGGGAAGATTGGCAACTGTCTTGAATGTTTCCTCTTCTGAATAATCTTCCTCAGTGTAGAATGATGGATTTTAAATTACCGTATTTTTTTGAGATGCATCAAGACTTTGAAGAGGCAAATATTTAAAAAATGTTTTGCACTCTGCAGATCACCCAGAAATGGCCCATTTCTCGCAAAAACTGGGCCATTTTTGTATCCAAAAAAGGGGGCATGCACAGACTTTAAGGGGCTTATAGAATCCTCCTGGGGGCTGGGGGAGCAAAAATGAGCGAAAAACAGCCCATTTTAGCTCATATCTGCCCTTGCCTGCTCCCAGGAGCACTTTGGAAGCCTCCTAAGGGCTATGCACAGCCTTTTTGGTGAAGCGGGCGGGGTTTCAGGAGGCCAAAAATGTTGCATTTACTGTATAAGATGCACCCAGATTTTCACCCTTTTTTTGAGGGAAAAGGGTGCATCTTATACTCCAAAAAATATGGTATCTGGAAATGGCCTTTTAAACCTTCCCAAATTGATGTACAGCAACAATTGCTTCTCTAAGATCATAGCTGAGGTCTTTACTCTTTGGCATTGTCTTAACACACACCTCAATGTCAGAGACTAGGAAACTCCTACACTTTGGCTTTTGTAGATGTAGTCTCTATCTCTGCCCCGTGTTGCAACGTGAATCAAGTAAATGCAGTCTTACTGAAGTACTAATGCAAATCTCTGGCATTTTTCATGTTTCAGCTAAGCATGAAAAAATAAAGTTTTGATTGAAAGCAAAATTGTGGTTGCATGTTTGCATTTCTATTTTAGTGTTTTAAAATTTTATAACACCTGTGTTTGAAAACAACCCTTTGCACTGCTAAGAATTCATTGATTGACCCAGTCAACAACCAATTTCTTCATTGAATGGATATTTGAACTTGGATCTGGGTAGTTTTCCATGTGTCAAATGAATCATGATTAATGTAAAATTATTGTAGGATTGTGACATGTGTGCTATTTCATTGCAACATAAGCTCTTTGCTTTTTTCCTCCTCTTCTGCAACCATTTTATGCACAATTAAAGATAAACTTTTATTTGAATCTTATAGACACAGAAGTTGACAATAGGAGCACTCTGGACACTGAGGATAACAAGCAACATTGAAAAGGAAAACAAATCAGTCCGGAAATCAAAATATTTTCCATTTCCTTCAGAGCGCCACACAATTCTTCAACTTCCTCAATAGGTGAGAGAGAAACGAGAGAAAATCAAGAAGAGATTTCTAGCTGGGAAACGGAGCATGTGAATTCAAGCATATATTACATGAACGGTCAAAGGAGATTATTTTTCCATTCAGCAAAAGAGGGAAATATCTGGAAGTTACTGAGGAGGAAAAGGAGAATTGGAAAACCACATAGAGCAGACAGTGTGACGAGCATTGCTCTGGGAGGAAGAAAACGGCTTGAAACAAAAGGACACCAAACAAGGGACCATCCATATTTTTGATCTCAGGAATATGAGTTGTGGAAAAGCTCCATAGACGTGCCAGTTGTGTGAAAGATACAACTTGCAAATCACAGTTGATCATGCGTGAGACGATCCAGACTGGAGAAAAGCCATACAAATACTCTGAATGTAGCAAAACCTTTGGTCACAACAAGTCCATTTTGGTTCATGGAAGGACCCACACAGGACAGAAGCCCTAAAAGTGCTCCCAATGTGATAAATGCTTTAGCAAGTATGGGAATGTGGACTCACACCAAGAAGAAACTGTTTGAATGTCCTGAATGTGGGAAATGTTTCTGTGATAAATCCAAACTGGTTACACACCAGAGGACTCACACAGGAGAGAAACCCTTTCAATGTTTTGATTGTGGTAAAAGTTTTAGTCAGACTTCCAACCTGTTGGGACACCAAAGGACTCACACAGGAGAGAAACCCTTTGAGTGTCCTGATTGTGGGAAAAGTTTCAATACCAATTCCAGTTTGGTGACACACCAGAGGGTTCACACAGGAGAGAAACCCTTTGAGTGTCCTGCTTGTGGTAAAAGTTTTAGTCAAAATTCTAGTCTGGTTAAACACCAGAGCACTCACACAGGAGAGAAACCCTTTGAGTGTCCTGATTGTGGGAAAAGTTTCAATACCCATTCCAAGCTGATGAGACACCAGAGGATTCACACAGGAGAGAAACCCTTTGAGTGTCCTGATTGTGGGAAAAGTTTCAATACCAATTCCAGTCTGGTGAGACACCAGAGGGTTCACACAGGAGAGAAACCCTTTGAATGTCCTGATTGTGGGAAAAGTTTTAGTCACTATTCCAGCATGGTGACACACCAAAGGACTCACACAGGAGAGAAACCCTTTGAGTGTCCTGATTGTGGGAAAAGTTTCAGTACCAATTCCAACCTGGTGATGCACAGGAGGACTCACACAGGAGAGAAACCCTTTAAATGTCCTGATTGTGGGAAATGTTTCAGTCAGAGTTCTAGTCTGGTTAAACACCAGAGCACTCACACAGGAGAGAAACCCTTTGAGTGTCCTGATTGTGGGAAAAGCTTCACTAACAATTCTAATCTGGTGATACACAGGAGGAGTCACACAGGAGAGAAACCCTTTAAATGTCCTGATTGTGGGGAAAGCTTCAGTAACAATTCTAACCTGGTGATACACAGGAGGAGTCACACAGGAGAGAAACCCTTTGAGTGTCCTGATTGTGGGAAAAGTTTCAATACCAATTCCAAGCTGGTGACACACCAGAGGGTTCACACAGGAGAGAAACCCTTTGAGTGTCCTGCTTGTGGTAAAAGTTTTAGTCAAAATTCTAGTCTGGTTAAACACCAGAGCACTCACACAGGAGAGAAACCCTTTGAGTGTCTTGATTGTGGGAAAAGTTTCAATACCAATTCCAGTCTGGTTAGACACCAGAGGGTTCACACAGGAGAGAAATCCTTTGAGTGTCCTGATTGTGAGAAAAGTTTTAGTCACTATTCCAGTCTGGTGACACACCAAAGGACTCACACAGGAGAGAAACCCTTTGAGTGTCCTGATTGTGGGAAAAGTTTCAGTACCAATTCCAGCCTGGTGATGCACAGGAGGACTCACACAGGAGAGAAACCCTTTAAATGTCCTGATTGTGGGAAATGTTTCAGTCAGAATTCTAGTCTGGTTAAACACCAGAGCACTCAAACAGGCTAGAAACCCTTTGAGTGTCCTGATTGTGGGAAAAGCTTTAGTAACAATTCTAACCTGGTGATACACAGGAGGAGTCACACAGGGGAGAAACCCTTTGAGTGTCCTGATTGTGGGAAATGTTATAGTCAGAATTCCAGCCTGGTGAGTCACCAGAGGACTCACACAGGGGGGAAACCTTATGAGTGTCCAGACAGTGGGGAAGATCTCGTACTAGGGTTAACGTTATAAATTATGTCCTTATACACAGAGGGGAGAAACCATTTGAGTGCCCTGTGTGTGACCTTTGCCTCAGAAAACATTCCACCCATACACTTTCAGCATAAGAAGTTGCTGAATTTTTATTTTTTTTGCAGAAATTCTGAAATTATGCAAAAATCTTTTTTGGTGTGTTATATGCATTCTTATGGTGATAGATGATAGAAATTGCCAAATACAGGTTGCAGTGAACCAGAATCATGTGATTCTCTTCTATGTCCTTTTGACCAGCAAATTCAATATGGAAGCCAGATTAGCTTAACAACCACGTAACTAATAACAGCAATGATTCACTTATCTGTAACAAGAAACGTGGTTCAAATGGAGCAAAACTTTCTTAACAGACGTCTCACTTAGAAAGTGAAATTTTGGGGTGAATTGTTGCAAATCAAGGACTACCTGTATTTACCCTGCATCTCCTTCCCTCTGTCCTGCGTCGTAATTCATATTCTCCAACTAGGCTGTAGACATGAGATCTGACTCCGGCTGAAGGCATGCATGGAATTTCCCCTTCCATGCCAGCCTGATAATAGTCATGGCAATGCTTTAGAAGTTGACATACGGCTCCCCTCACTTCCCGAAAGCGACCTGTGTGACACAAAGACAATTTGAGTACAGGTATATAACTTAGGGATGTGTCCCTCCTGCAGGCTTGCTTGGATTTCCTGAATGGAATTTTGCTATGAGGTCTGCCCAATTGTACTGCTAATAGTTCACGTAACACCTCAGGTACTGCTCTATCGTGGTGTTCAGTCTCTCTGCTACCCCATTGGTGCCCAGATGAAAAGCTGAACTAAGACCCTGAGATGACCCAATAGACTGCAGGAACTCCCTCCAGAACGTAGCCGTGAACTGGACCCCTCTGTCTGAGATAATTCTTCAAGATACTCCATGCAGGCGGTAGATATGCTTCATGAACAGTTATGCCAGCTTGTGAGCCAAGGGTAGTCCATTACAAGATATGAAGTGTGCCTGTTTGGAGAAGAGATCTATTACAGTCCAAATCATTGTGTTTCCCCACTTTTTGGCAACTCTACTATAAAGTCCCTTGCTATCTCCTCCCATGGCCTCCTTGTCTCTGCTACTGTTTGCAGCAGTCTGGGGGGGTGTTTCCTGGTCGTCTCTTCATTGTGGCGCAGATGGTGCAACTTTTCACATAACTATCCACATCTTTCTTTATGCTTGGCCAGCAGAATTGCCTCCAGGCTAAGTGTAAAGTCTTTAGGAACCCAAAGTGGCCTGCCGGTTTGGCATCATGACTCCTCTGGAGAACTAGGGTATGTAGGGATTCTGGGACTTAGAATTTCGTCCCCTTCCATGCAAGGTCATCTCCTTTCATCAAGATGTGTTGGCTGTTTTGGAACCAGGGGTCTGCTAGCAGTTCAGTTTTGAGTCTTGTGGTTAGGTTGCTTGCGGGTTGGTCTTGCTGTTCACAGCGTTGCCGCCTGATGGTTACTTGGGCAGCTGAGTAGAGGAAATGATGGCGTCCACTACGTGCTCCCGTTCTCATTTGTACTGAGGCATGCAGGAGAGGACGCCAGCTAATAAGTTCCTCCTGCCTGGAATGTGCTTTAAAACAAAATCAAAAGGGTTGAAGTATTGAGCCCATGGGACTTGTTTGGGTGATAGCTTCTGTGGGGTCCTAAGCACCTCCAGATTTTTGTGGTCGGTCCAGACTTCAAATGGTTTCTGGCCCCCTTCCAACAGGTGTCTCCAGGTTAGCAGTGCCCATCTCACTATGAAAGCCTCCTTGTTCCATGCAGTCCATCGTCTCTCTGTGTCTGTGAGCTTGCGGGAGGTGTAGGCGCAGGGTTGTAAGTTTCCTTAGTTGTTTCTTTGGAGTAGCACTCCCACTGCAATGTCGCTGGCATCTACCTGGATCACGAAAGGTTGCTTCAGCACTGGCTCCTTTGCAAACATTTATTTTAGTGTCTCGAACGCCTCTTGGCAGGTTAGGTCCCATGGTAGGGGTTGTCCCGGACCAGGTTTCATTCCTGGGCTCCCTGTCTTCAGGAGGTCTGCCAGGGGTTTGGCAATCTTCGTAAAGGAGGGGATGAATTGCCTGTAGAAATTCGCGTAACCTAGGAAACTTTGTAGTTGTCTGGGTGTGCGAGGGGGTTGCCAGCCTAAGATGACTTGCACTTTGGCACATCTCTATTCCCTCATTTGACACTCGGTAACCCAGGTAGTCTAACCAGGCACGGTGGAATTCACATTTTGATACCTTGACGTACAGGTTGGCTGCCAGAAGTTTTTCCAGTACTTGGCGGACCAGGGGTACGTGGTCATTCATGGTCTCAGTGTAGATAAGGATGTTATCTAGGTAGAAGAGGACCCCATTGTAGAGGTGCTCATGCAACACCTTGATTATCAACTCCATGAATACCGCTGGGGCCCCCTGCAATCCCAAAGGCATCATTTTGAATTGAAAGCTGCCTTGGCCAGATGAGACAGCATGTCCTTCATGAGGGGGAGTAGGTATAGGTTGTGTACGGACACCCCATTTATCCCTCGAAAGTCAACACAAGATCTCATGGTTCCATCTTTTTTTCAATGAACCTCGTTGCTAGGATTTTGTCTATGTATTTGCACATCTCTTGCATTTCCCGGGGCATCATGGTATACAGTTTGGGCCTGGGCAGTTTTGCCCCGGGGATGATTTTGATGGCACAGTCTGTCTCCCGGTGGGGGAGGCAGAACATTGCACTCGGCGTTGCTGAATGCTTCTCCAAGGTCCTGATATTCTATTAGAATCAGTTCGGCCTCTGGGATTTTGTCGGATGTGGTTGCCAGTTGTTCTGTGGGCTCTCTTGGGGGTTTCCAGCGTGGGTGGTGTTTCTGCTTGCTGGTGTGGGAGGGGTTGGGGACCCTTGATCTCCTAACTCTGCGGGTACCCCCTTGCCACCACTTGTCGGTCCCCACTTGTCTAGCCAGGAAAGTCCCAGTATGACTGCGTCTGTCATTTTGGGGGTTATTATGAATCAAATTACTTCCCATTGATCCGCTAGTTCTAGCCTCACTGATTCAGTTAGGTGGGTGGCATAGGCTCCTCCCATTAGAGACCCGTCAACCTGCTTGAACTAGATTGGGTGGGCCAGTCTTTTTGTTCTGATCCCCAGTTTCAGGACTGTGGTTAGGTTGATCAAACACCTTATGCAGCCTGAGTCTATTAGGGCTTGAAAATTCCCCTGGCTTCCTGTTTTGGGGCTCTGAGGTGTATTGGAAAAAGGAAAGGGTGAATTGATTCACTCACCATTGGGTCATTTTCTCCCTCGTCCTTGCTGTCATATGTTTCGGGCAACTGGTTGTCATTGCCTGGGGTTTCACCACTTTCACCCGGGGGGGGGGGAAGGGGCGTCTGCAGCCTGGAGGGCTTTCCCAAACTTGTTGGTGGTCCATTTGGGGCCGCGTTCTGGTCGTGCCCTGGGCGGTGAGTCTGGCCTTGGTTTTGGGGCTGGGGTTGGGCATGCAACTGCCATGTGGCCCATGCTCTCGCATCTGTTGCATTTTACCGGAATTCAAGAGTGGGCTGGTCTCGGGGCCTGCTGTGGTGCTGTGATTCCCCGCTGGCTGGGTGGTTTCAGGTTGGGTTGACCTCTCTATTGTGTGTCCAGTTGCTTTCTCATGTCGTTGGTGCGCAGCCCGCTGTCGACTTTTGCTACTCAGAACCACTCGGAGAGTTGATTTGGGATGTCGCAGTATGCAGTTACCTGAGCAATTTGCTTGTCCAGGCTTGTCCTGAAAAAAATACACCAGCAGCTGCTCTGGTAAAGTGGGTAGCCTTCTTATGACGCTCCTAAATGCACAGAAGTGCTCTCTTAATGGTGGCCCTCTCTGCTTTAGGTTGCTGAGTTCCTCTTCCGCATATGAGTTCTCCACCTCCTCAAATCTGGCCTCTAGTAGTTGCAGGAAGTCATCTATGTCTTGCAGTTGGGGGACTCTCCTCTTGTGGAGGACGGCTAGCCATTCCTTTGCTTCTCCCTCTAGACCCTCTGCGATGGAATTCACCATGGTTCTGGGGGATGGGTAGAAGTGCCCATAGCGTTCTAGGTGGATATCAGCTGAATCAAGGAATAGGGCTACCTGGTCTGAGTCTCTGTCAAACTTTCCCTTGAATTGGGGTGGGTCATTCAGCCCTAATCCCCCAGCCTCCTGTCGCGCTGGGTATGCTTGCGCCCGATATGCCTGGTCATCTTCTTCACCCCTCGTTCGGAGAGAGGGAGGGGGTTGTCTGCTCTTGGCAGCCTGCCTGCTGCGTGGGAGAGGCTCTGGTTGCCGTTTTGGGCTCTTTCTCCTATCAGAAGGGGGAGGGGGGGCTGGACTCCAATCAGCATCTCTTCCCCCCAACAAGATCAGATGTCCCTCCCCTCTCTTTTGGGCAGCATGATGGCCCCTCATCAGCAAGGGTGGCCTGGTCAAGACCCTCCTTCAGTTGCTCTATTGCACTCCCTAGGGATTCCATCAGCCTGGCTTGTTTCCAGTCCCACCCCCAGTCCACCCTTGCCACCTTGCTTGAGACCCTTCCCTGTATCTGGGGACTACCGCAAGGGAATTCCAGCTCAGCTGCTTTAGGGGTTGATTTTCAAAAGTACTCATCTTTTCTTGCTTCTGCTGCTGGGAAAGACATCGCTGCTTGGCATTGCTGCATACCTCCTGCTGTAATCAGTCTTTTTCTCCAGCCTCCTGTTGCCTGATTTTCCCTCCAAGCACCCCAAATATTGAGGGAGTGCTCGGAGAGCCTGGGATTCAGGAAACCCGGAAATCGTAATAGATTTTTTAAAAGTCAGTTTCGGCCCTCTGTGAAGTTTCCAGAAGACGACCTAATCATTTATGAGCCTCCAGACAAAGTTGAAAAGAAACCCAATCATTTATTAGGATCGACATTCTGGCGTGGACTCCTGTGGAGCCGAAACTGCTTTCGCTTAATTGCGTTTGAACTTTACCCCCTGTATCTCCTCCCTTCTGTCCTGCATCATAATACATATTCTCCAACTAGGCTGTAGACATGAGACCTGACTCCGGCCGAAGGCATGGATGGAATTTCCCCTTCCATGCCATGATAATAGTTATGGCAATGCTTTAGAAGTTGACACTGGCATTGCGCAGCTCCTGATCCAGACCGTCCCTGAAGTAGTGGACCAGGAAGTGTTTGGGCCAGTGCCGCAAGCCTCCAAAACTCCACAACATACTCTTTAGCTGGGCGGTTCTTTTGCTTAATCACCTTCATCTCCGCTTCTGCTTTATGACCGTGGGCCGAGTCCGCAAATCTCAACCTTAGTTCCTGCAGGAAGTCACCTATGTCTTCGAGCTCCCCATGTCATGGAGCTGGGTCACCCACTCTACTTCTTCACCCTCTATGTTATTGACCGTGCTGAGGGTGGTGATGGCTGCAGACTGAAACCAGACATTTCTGCTTTTGCAGGGCTGAGAGGAAAAGGGGAATGATGAACAGGCCCTCCAAGGTTGCCCGCCCCTTAATGTTTTTCCAACCAAATTCTCCCCCCAAACAGAGGACCCTCCCACCCAAATACTGCAGGACAGAGTAGCCCCATAACTGGTCAACATGTGGTGGGGGAGGCTGTAGCAGCTCTGCTGTGAATGGAGGGAGAGAAAAAAATTGGATTCTATCTGCTGCAGCACTTAGCGTTGAATGCTGTGACAGAGAGAAGCCTAACTTTTTCCCCTTCATTCACAGTGAAGCTGCTGCTCCCTTTATGGTCCCCCCTGGTCACATCCCTCCCGGAGGTCAAATTACCTGAAAGGGACAGGCATGCTGCTGCAGCTCCCTTCCAAGCTGGCTCCGAGTCCCTTCCCTTTGGTGCAATTAACAAATTCTTGCACTCTTGGGAACTTTTTCTATACTGTGCAAGGGTTTTCTGTGCATACAACGGCTGAGAGATGCTTACAGTGGGGCACAATTTGGGTCTACCCTCCACCTCAAGGAAAGGTCCATCAACTATGGTTAGACTCAATAAGCCAGGGGTTGTTCCCTTGATGAGCTCCACCGAAGATCCCCTTCATCCTTTTTGATTTGGTCTGCTTTGCTGCCTGGGGAACAACCGTGCCAAACCGCTCCTGCCCTCAATCCCCGTGAAGCCCTGCTGAACTGGCATGAGAAGCACACGGGGCCCGGGTGGAAGGCAGCCTTTTCTGCAGCATACTCCTCCCCTCTTTGGATTGACTTGCAGCAGAGACGGGCGGGACTCTGCCTTTGCAGAAATGGAGCGGGTGCATGTGCAACAGCCTCGGTATGTCTGTTTGCCCTCCCACGGCATCGCCGCCACCCCTCACAGCTCCAGCACAGTGTCTGCATTTCCACCAAGGGCTGTCCGCCCAATGACTGGCCAGGTTGGGCTGGACGCCGACCTCAGAAGGCAAGCAGGGATGGAGGACCGCCAGTAAGGCAATGTGGAAGGCAGGGAAGCACGGCAGTCACCTGCTGGGGCAAGGAGGGGTACTGTAGGCTTTCAGCAACCCCTGCACAAACTCCATCAGTGCCCGCCATCTCCTCCATCTTTCCCGAGTCTTCCTGCTGCCTGGTAGGCCGGCTAAGCGGTTGGGGCTCAGGACCCCAAATAAGCAGCTCCAAATGGATCAAAAAGTTTCCTGACATTTTAGTGAAGAATTGGTTTAATGCCAGGGTTCCGAGTAATAGATCCATCGCAAGCAAACCTCAGAGGCAGGTAAATTCCTAAAAGAATATCTTTATTGGAAATATCAAATTGGCACAAATCTGGTTAAAACCAACTTTGAGGGACCCCTTGTTTTCACCTAATTAAAAGTTTTCCTCTCAATCCCAAACAGTCATATACCCCAATCACTGCAGCGTCCGCTAGTCTGGTGACATCACTCCTACTTTATCTGGCCAGGTATGAGAACATTCTTGGTTCTCAGGAGAAAATATTTTATTATGACTCCACCATCCCAGCTATCTCTAATCCCCCCTCCTACTCCCTTGCGCTAATGCGGCAGCACTGATGCCTCAAAATGTCTTCAGCCGGATCAGCTTCAGGGTTGACAGTATTTCCTTATGAATAGAGCTATCTATCTCTTTGTAAGTGCTGACATCTATTGGGGGCTATCAAAGAGTGTAGGGGATGCTTTCTCCCTGTAGGGAAATATAATATTCTGACTTTTAAATATTTCTTCTAGGAGAGGAGTGGGGGCTAAGTTTCTCCACGACATATTCCTTCACTCCCCAAATTTTATTCCATTGCCGGTGCATGCTTTAAAACTGGTTTAGGGTTTATATTAGGGTTGTTTTGTTATTTTATGGGCATGCTCTTTTCTTGTGTTGTAAGAAATGTCCATCTGGATTCAGTTCCAAGTGGGGAGAAAGACACTGGAAATATAGACGCTGATTGGAAAGATGGTTTTAATAGTGAAGCAGAACCATCAAACATGTGTGATTCCGGGTAGCTGAACACTTGGTTTGATGAGCACATGGACTTTCATACAGTTTCTTCTACAGCATTTTGAAATTTGGAGGCTTGTTTTGTGTATTTTGTTATTTGATTTTAATTACCATATTTTTCAGAGTACAAGACGCCCTGGTGTATAAGACGCACCAAGATTTTGAAGAGGCATTTAAAAAAAAAAAAGCACTCTGCAGACCTCCCAAAAATGGCTGGGGTTTTTTTGCGAAAACAGGTCCATTTTTTGTAAAAAAAAAAAAAAATGTGGGGAGCATGCATAGCCTTTAGGAGGATTGTAGAGTGCTCCTGGGGGCTGGGGGAGCACAAAAAGAAGCAAAAAATGGCCCATTTTTCCTCTCTCCAGTCCCCAGCAGCACTCTACAACCCTCCAAAAATACGGTAGTTGGTCTCCCAAAGGCCAGCAATGATTTGGGGTTTTTAATCTTGTTTAGCAAATGTAATTAATCCTAGATGCTGACTTCCTTGGGGTTCTATTCATGTCTTGAATGGATTACCAAATATGCATTTCTAAAAGTTGCCCCTTTGTTTCTCCTTGGGGCAGAGAGCTGAGGCTTTGAGAATCTTTCTTTATAAACATGTTTCTCCTTTAGGGAAAATATAATATTCTGCCTTTTTAATATTTCCTTATATATATCATTCTTCTAAAGGGGTGTGTGTGTTGCTAACTTTCTTCACTTGGAAACAATATGGAACTGATAATGCCACTGCTGTCTTCTGTGATTTTTTTAACCTCTGTGGGAAGGGAACTTCACCAAGACAGTGTTGCATTAGGAAGACCAGTACAGCCCATAACCAAACTGGAAGTCACTAGAATAACAAAGCCAGGATACATTAACAAACCTCCCGAGAATAATTACCGGGATATCCGGACAATTAGAAATAGCTGCAGAGTACAAAATAATACAAAAGACCTAGGAAGTGCAGGAAGAAGTTACCGTTAAGACAGGAAAAGGTCAGAGTGACAACAGACTGATTAGCTCAGGGCAAAGATGTAAAAATCGGAAATACAGTAGAAGACACTAGAGCTCATCCCTGGAAAGTACTTTAGGGCAGAGGAATAACAAAACGCGAGATAGGATTAGAACCGTTAGCAAAGGGACACAAATAATAGTACAAAGAAAACAAAAGGACTTCAAAGAGGAAAATGGTATAAAAAAAATAAACTTACTGTATGACTGGGTCAGCTCAACTAGGAACGCTGATCTACATCACTGTCAGTCTTGCTTTCCTGAAATAATAAAGACAACTTGCTATCAAACGCAGCTTGCTTCGATCCTAAATTCATTCACTCAGCCAGTGACGTTCTCCCAGCCGGGAAATCCGAACCCGCAGAGGAAACCTTTTTCCATTTAACACCATCTTCAAAAAAAGAGGGAAAAAACAAATCCAGGAAATTACAGACAGATCAGCCTGACATTAATACCTGGTAACATCTTGGAAAACATATCCAGACAACAAATCTGTGAACAACTGGAAGGAAACAAAATTATAACCAGTAACCAGTAGGATTGATTTAAAACATTATGCCAAACAAACCTTATTTAATTGTTTGACAAAATGACTAATTAGTGGACCAGCAAAATGCTGTGGATATCATATACTTAGATTTCAGTAAAGCATTTGATAAGGTAGATCACAACCTACAGTAGTGGCCAAAATTGTGGAAACCTTTTGGGAAAAGTTTATTTTTGAGGTTTGATGGCTAATAACACTTTTGGGGGGGGGGGGCGGGGAATACCATAAAATTATATATCAGTGAAAAGATATTTTAATCAAGAATGTAATGCAATTACTTTTATGAAATATTTTCTATTAGAATAGCAGTTATAAAGAAGAAAAGTGAAACACGTAGAAAAAATGGTGTAGTGGTGAAGGCACCAGGTTAGAGACAGAGAAACACTCAGTTCCAGTCCCACCTGAAGAGCAAAACCATCTGTTGAACTTTAGCCAGTCCTCTCAAGTTTAGGAAGCAGGAAAGGGGGGAAACCACTCCAAAAACCCTTGCCAGGACATTACAGACTGACCCAAAGGCACTAAAAACGAAGCTAAGTAGCGTCACGTGTCACTACTTCACGGGGCTCAGTTGCAAAGGTCGGTCGCTAGGAATCGAAAAAGTCCGGCTGCCATATAATCACTACAATATCTTCCAAAACGCCTTGGTGGAGATTGGACAGGCATGTTTTCCCACCTCCTGTCGCTTGAGGGCGGTCAGGCAACATCTGTGCCTAGAAAGGCATCAATTCAGTAGTGTCAGCCGTGCTTCAGCTTGAAAAAACCATCGAGTACATCATTGCTAGAAAGAATGAGAGTAGAGAAGAAGCTCAGGGGAACTTCCTCTTCCGGATGACTTATGGGAGGAAGGAGGTGTGCAGAGCGGCTTTTGTGCTCTTACCAGGATCGAAGCAGCAGCTGGAAGGTGAGTGGACGGCCGGTGGGAGGAGAGTCCTGGAGCAAGTCGGACTCTTCGGTTCCCTCCACGGCCTGGAAGCAGAGAAGCAACTGGGCTGAAGCATCTCAGCTGCTGCAGGTTCCTTCCCTCCCCAAATTTAAGCCCACTGGGGCTTCATGCTGTGAAACTGGTGGCTGCAATTTTCCTCCTGCTGGGAAGATTTTAAAAATCTCTCTTAAATTAAGGAGGATTCTTTGGGAATGGCTTCCCTCCAGAGGTTGTGGGTGCTCCCTTCACTGGAGGGTTTTAAGAGGAGATTGGACAGCCAATTGCTCAGAATCGAATGGGGTCCCCTGCCTGAACAGAGGATGGACTAGAAGACCTCCAAGGTTCCCCCAAACTCAATTATTCTGTTATGGACCTGATGTTTTCTGGGTAACAAGGTCGGACTAGTGTTCCTCTGGTCTTTTCTGGGTTGTTTTGTTTTACTTCCATTTCTAACTAACAAGCACCGTGTTTCCTATTGGTGCCCCCCTCCCTGTATTCACCAGCTTCAACTGTGCTTAACACAGCACGTGTCTTAAAAATGAACATTTGGAATGTTTTTATTATTCAGTTGTATTCATTTATAAAATGTATTGGCCACAAACCTTACCATGACATAACTATGGAGAGGCTTAGAGACATAAAAGATACATACATATTAAAATACATTAAAGGTGTAGATGTAACTTGGCTCTGTCCTGTGACATCATGCTTCATGATTGGGTCGCTTAGTGACACAGATTCCAGGCCCAGCTGCAGTCAGTAAGTGAAGACTACTTCAATTGGGATGTCACCAAAGGGGTTGTGGAAAGTATTTACTCCCCTTACTTTGAGCTCATGGCTTCAGCTGTTGCTTCAAATCTTGCAGAGGCTTTCGACATCATTTCATCCATTAAAGTCCTCACATCTGTAAAGTTAGTGTCATGCAGATTGACAGGTGTGGCTCAGTAAAATCAAATGTGTCTGTTGAGAAGCCAATGCTTTTATTTATCTGAACAAAAACTTTCCAATGAAAGTTTTCATGGCCCCAGAAGCCTGTTGAGGCCTGAACTTCAGCCTTGCCATCTGAAAACATGAGCAATCATCAAATTCATCAGGTTCCCGATTAACATTAGTGCAGAAGGTTTGACTGTAACAATTTTAATTATTTTTTCAGGCTTGAAAGGCATGGATTATCTCCCTATTGTAGATGTGTGTATTTTTATTTCCCTCTGAGTGTATTTGTCTGCAAATGTATAATCTCTCATGTGGAAAAGAAAGTATACTCTCCTTGACTTCTATGATTTTAGGTATCAGGACGTAGTAAAAATCAGTTGGTCCTTAGAAGTTCTTAAAAGTAGATAAATACAACCACGGATGAACATCAACAACACCTGACATGTTACATCAGGTCATCATTTATTTTATAAAAAGAAAGGCAAAACGGAGAAGTCATGTGTGAAAAATGTATGACTCAATAATTTGTAGAACCAACTTTAGCAGCAACAACTAGAAGTAATTCTTTTCTGTGTGACTTTATCAGTGTCTTGAATGTTGTGGAGGAATTTTGGCCCTCTCTTCTTTACAATATTGCTTCAGTTCATTAAAGATTTGTGGGTGTTTTTTTATGCACAACTCTCTTGAGGTCCCTTGTCGTCCTCCCCGCCCAAGCGGCAGCGGCTCCATGGGACATGGAGTAAGGCAAACTCCCTGTCAAACAGTAAGGCAAGCTGTGGAATCGGAATCAGACAGGTGCAGTAACCAATGTCATCCATGCCCTTGGTGCGCTGCTCACTTACATGGCCAGCCTTACTGTTTGAAGGCTGAATGAAGCCTTCAAATGAGCTCCCTAAGTCATAGGGAGAAGGGCGGCATATAAATCGAATAAACCTAAACCCAAGCACTGCGGGGCCAGGCACTTCACACCCGCGTCCAGCCCACCAGAGTTCGCTGCGCGGGGGCAGGAATAAGACCATGTCCCACGGACCCTGCTGCTGCATGAGCGGGGAGGACGATGAGAAGGAGAAGAACTGTGATGCTTTGTGCTGGCTGGACAGGGAGGGAGCAAGTCATGCAGTGCTGGCTGGGTTGGGAAGGGGGCAATCATGGCTACTGCCAGCAGCAGCTTGAATACCCTGACTGAAGCTGGTATTCGCCATGCAGGGGGAGAAATGAGAGGCCCTGCTGTCCCGTAAAGCCTGTCACTGCTTGAGTGGGGAGGAGAACAAGGAGAAAAACAGCTACTCAGGTGGCTCCTGCCCCCCCCCCCGGCTGCTGCTGCCAGCAACTTGAATGCCGTGACTGAAGCAGGGATCCGTACTCTCTCATTCACACACACAAACAGAGTTTGGAGAGCCCCCTTCCTCTCTCTCTCTGTCTTGCTGCGGCAGAAGTTGCAGCGCTTCGGTGCCTTGCTGGCGGGGCACCCAGTTAAGCTGGTGCAGGGATTGGAGGGGAAGCTCCATACCTACACTCCGCCTTGATTCGTACTCCACTCCCACTGCCTCAGTCCCAGCAACCTGGGTGCCCTGGCGGAAGATCGCTCTTTCTCCCATAAAGACACACACACACACTGCGCTCTCTCTCTCTGCCTCTTTCTCTCTCTGTCTCATCCCATTTGCATGCAAACATCCCAACAAGGTCTCATTAAGTAGTTAAGTGGAAAGTAGTTTGCAGTGGGGAGACTAGCAGGAGATTGGCAAACACTTTTCGCGTTGAGAATGAAAGTTTCTGGGTCCCTGACTCTGCAGAAGAGGATGGGTGCCTGAATCTGCATGATATTATAGCATTCAAGAGCGTCCATTCTCAGCATGAAAAGCCTTTCCAAGCCAAATCTCCTCTCCCTTCCTCAGAGGCAAAGAAACAGAGGATGCAAGGTAAGTGAGTCCTTGGGGCAGGAAAGGAGGGAGAAGCAAGTGGGCAGGAGAGGCCTTGAGTGCCTGTTCTATCACTACGCCCCCCCCCCCCCAATGGCCTTCCCCACCCTGAGATACCTAATCTGCACCTTGGTATTCTTGAATTGTGAGCTCTTAAGAAACTTTCCCATCCTTGTGTGTTGCAAGCAGCTATTTCCAGTAGGGGAAACAGGACAAAGGAAGTGGGGAATATTATTTTCCTTTGCTATATTTCCAATCTGAATTAGACCATGGCAGGGTTCCTGCAGGAGAGCCCTTTTAATGTTTATGTATTACTAGAAAAGCAACTAACTTACTTCTGTTCTTAAATGCTAAGGCTGTTGCACAATAAAAACAGGAGTTCTAATCAACTTATTAGAACCATCATTTTGACAGTTTTGCTGTCCTGTATTGCGGACACCTCCACAAAGGGCAGGCATGGGATAAACTGAAGGTAGTTTGTTTTCAGTCTTTTAAGTTGATCCAATCAACAAGTGAATTTCATCATTTTTCATTGTAATGGAAACATTTTTCTTTTTTTCATCTTCTGCAACCATTTTATGCACAATTAAAGATACACTTTTATTTATTTTATTTGAATCTTATAGACACAGAAGATGGCAATAGGAGCACTCTGGACACTGAGGATAACAAGCAACATTGAAAAGGAAAACAAATCAGTCCAGAAATCAAAATATTTCCCATTTCCTTCAGAGAGCCACACAATTCTCCAACTTCCTCAGCAGGTGACAGAGAAACGAGAGAAAATCTAGAAGAGATTTCTAGCTGTGAAACGGAGAGTGTGAATTCAAGCATATATTACATGAATGGTCAAGGGAGATTATTTTTCCATTCAGCAAAAGAGGGAAATATCTGGAAGTTACTGGGGAGGAAAAGGACAATTGGAAAACCACGTAGAGCAGACAGTGTGACAGGCATTGCTCTGGGAGGAAGAAAACGGCTTGAAACAAAACACCACCAAACAAGGGACCATCCATATTTTTGATCTCCTCAGGAATATGAGTTGTAGAAAAGCTCCATAGACGTGCCCATTGTGGGAAAGATACAACTTGCAAATCACAGTTGATTATGCATGAGAGGATCCAGACTGGAAAAGGCATACAAATACTCTGAATGTAGCAAAACCTTTGGTCACAACAACTCCGTTTTGTTTCATGGAAGGACCCACACAGGACAGAAGCCCTAAAAGTGCTCCCAATGCAATAAATGCTTTAGCAAGTATGGCAACGTGGACTCACACCAAAGAGAAACAGTTTGAATGTCCTGAATGTGGGAAATGTTTCTGTGATAAATCCAAACTGGTTACACACCAGAGGACTCACACAGGAGAGAAACCCTTTGAATGTCCTGATTGTGGTAAAAGTTTTAGTCAGAATTCCAACCTTTTGGCACACCAAAGGACTCACACAAGAGAGAAACCCTTTCAATGTCCTGATTGTGGAAAAGGTTTTAGTCATCATTCGAGGCTGGTGGCACACCAATGGACTCATAGAGGAGATAAACCCTTTGAGTGTACTGATTGTGGTAAAAGTTTTAGTCAAAATTACAACCTGTTGTCACACCAGAGAACTCACACAGGAGAGAAACCCTTTGAATGTCCTGATTGTGGGAAAAGTTTTAGTCACAATTCCAGCTTGGTGTCACACCAAAGGACTCACACAGGAGAGAAACCCTTTGAGTGTCCTGATTGTGGTAAAAGTTTTAGTCACAATTCCAGCCTGATGCAACACCAGAGGACTCACACAGGAGAGAAACCCTTTCAATGTCCTGATTGCGGAAAAGGTTTTAGTCATCATTCGGATCTGGTGAAACACCAAAGAACTCATACAGGAGAGAAACCCTTTCAATGTCCTGATTGCGGAAAAGGTTTTAGTGATCATTCGGGGCTGGTGAAACACCAAAGAACTCATACAGGAGAGAAACCATTTGAGTGTCCTGATTGTGGTAAAAGTTTTAGTCAGAGAGGCATCCTGGTGAAACACAAGAGGACTCACACAGGAGAGAAACCCTTTGAGTGTACTGATTGTGGTAAAAGTTTTAGTCAAAATTACAACCTGTTGTCACACCAGAGAACTCACACAGGAGAGAATCCCTTTGAGTGTCCTGATTGTGGGAAAACTTTTGGTCATTATTCCAGGCTGGTGAAACACCAAAGAACTCATACAGGAGAGAAACCATTTGAGTGTCCTGATTGTGGTAAAAGTTTTAGTCAAAATTCCTACATGTTGTCACACCAGAGAACTCACACAGGAGAGAAACCCTTTAAATGTCCTGATTGTGGGAAAAGTTTCAGTAGCAATTCCAGCCTGGTGAGACATCAGAGGACTCATACAGGGGAGAAACCCTTTGAATGTCCTGATTGTGGGAAATGTTTTAGTCAGAGTGGCATCCTGGTGAGACACAAGAGGACTCATACAGGAGAGAAACCCTTTGAGTGTCCTGATTGTGGTAAAAGTTTTAGTCAAAATTCCAGCCTGATGGAACCCCAGAGGACTCACACAGGAGAGAAACCGTTTGAATGTCCTGATTGTGGGAAAAGTTATAGTTGGAATTCCAGCCTGGTGACACACCAAAGGACTTACACAGGAGAGAAACCCTTTGAGTGTCCTGATTGTGGGAAAAGTTTTAGTCGGAATTACAGCCTGGTGATACACCAAAGAACTCACACAGGAGAGAAACCCTTTGAGTGTCCTGATTGTGGGAAAAGTTTTAGTCGGAATTCCGGCCTGATGGAACACCAGAGGACTCACACAGGAGAGAAACACTTTGAGTGTCCTGATTGCGGAAAAGGTTTTAGTCATCATTCGGGGCTGGTGAAACACCAAAGAACTCATACAGGAGAGAAACCATTTGAGTGTCCTGATTGTGGTAAACATTTCAGTACCAGTTCTAGCCTGGTGACACATCAAAGGACTCATACAGGAGAGAAACCCTTTAAATGTCCTGATTGTGGAAAAAGTTTCAGTACCAATTCTAAGCTGGTGACACATCAAAGGACTCATACAGGAGAGAAACCCTTTGAGTGTCCTGATTGTGGTAAACATTTCAGTATCAATTCCACCCTGGTGAAACACCAGAGAACTCACACAGGAGAGAAACCCTTTGAATGTTCTGATTGCGGAAAAAGTTTCAGTACCAATTCCACCCTGGTGACACACCAGAGAACTCACACAGGAGAGAAACCATATGAGTGTCCAGACTGTGGGAAAGATTTCAGTATTAGGACTACCCTTCTAAATCATATGCTTATACACACAGGGGAGAAACCATTTGAGTGTGCCGAATGTGGATGGTGCTTCAGGAGAAATTCCACCCTTATTGCACACAAGAAAATCCACATGAGGCCCCAAGTGATGAGTGTAAAAAAGATTTGAATTTCATTTCTAAAGTCCCTCTGTAAATCCAACTGAGAAATTGACTATTTAATTTGACTACAAAGAATTTGCCTAATTTTTTATAGGAAAATATGTAATGGCGTTAAACGGGAAGGAGGAAGGAAAAAATGGCAACATATTAGTGTGATAATGCTATCTGGTCATTAGCAGCAGAACTTGCTGGATATGGGTAGTTCTTGGGTTATGAATGTAATGGATCCTGCCCATTGCATCCGAAACTTGAGAAGTTATGGGAGTGAATCTCTTACATTGAACGACATCACTCCCTGCTTTCGCCCACACACTCATTGTTTTCCTGCTTCAGATCAGTTGGACAATGCATCTGGCGCCAAGAAAGCAGCCCTGAGAGGCTGTGCGCGACTTCTTAGAGTTGCTTTCTCATTGGCAAATCACTTGAGGATTGCGTTCCTGTAGGTTTTGGCAGCCCTTTGCAAAAAGCCTTTGCCTGTAGGAACAGGACCTCAGAGGGACACACCCACTCCTCCCAAGCTCAGTTGGTGCCAACAAAGGCAGTTTGCAAAGGGCTGCTGAGACCCTATGGGAATGCAATCTCCCAGCAGGCTTTGGCAAGAAAACGGCAAATGGAGGGAAGGACTGAAAGAATGAAGTCTTCTCACCATTTGCAAACGTCCAGGCCTCAATTCAAAGAGAATAGATCCCTAAAGTGTCAGATTACTCAAGACTACTGACCTTGCGTGATCTCGCGGTACGTTAGGACTCTGTCCTCTGTGAATGCTGGCAAATAAAGCATAGCAGAGAGATCTTTGCAAGTTAAGTCACTCTCCACAGGCAAAATGCCTGTGAAGACTCAGCTGGGGGTGGGAGAATAGGGGTGAATATAACAGAGCCTCTGCGGTTGTTCGTAAGGATGAACAACAGCCGTGGTGCTCCAGTATTCATAATTTCGGGATTTGTTTGTAATTGCTGGGGGGGGGAGGGGGGCTTATCGTGTAACTTTGAACATTTGCTAAAAGAACACTTGTAACCCAAGGATTACCTATATTTATATTAGTAGAAATTGTAAAAATGTTTTTGGAGTGGTCGCTGCCAAGGATTTAGGATCAAAGAGTTTCAATGGGTGAGAAACTAAAGGAAGCCAACTTCATTCGTGCTGGCCAGAGATGCTTCCAAGGGCACCCATGCTAAATGTCTTGTGCGTCTGTAACTTTCCATACACAGAAGTTTTCATTAGGTCAAAGAGAGGAAATCACATAACCAGCAGGGCTAGAAAAGGGGGGCTTGGGAAGAGGAAATGACTGTCTACATATGCTGAGAGAAATGTTTCCAAAAGGCATTTCAAAGGATTGGAAGAAAGATTGGTAATACAGATGTGCATACAAAAATGTATCAAAGTTGCCCCACTCTTTGTTTGATACACATTCCTTTTTTTAATTCAAAATTTTAATTAATAAAATATGCAAAACAAACTAAAACAATTGATACAGAGAAGCAGGAAAGGAGTCGAAAAAAAGAAAAAATGATATAATGCACCTTCCGCCTTTTTCTCCGTTGAGAAATTGTCATCACCCATTCCTCTTTGGAAATTACCTCTGCTCAGTTTACCAGAATAAAATCTTCCTTGAAAATAGATCCTGTCCTAAAGTCCATTCCTCACAGTAATCCAGTCCAACATTTCTCTTTCACATTGTTCATAGGAACAGGGAGATTTTCTCTCTGGACAGGTAGCAAGCAGCAAAGCTTTAATGAATACATCATATCGGCAAAGATGAGGGCGAAAGAAGGTCTGACTTTCCCGCGCAAATGCATATAGTTAAAGTTCAGGTTTTCCCTCCCTGCTATTGGGCCTGGTCACATTGTCCAATGGAGACTTGAGAAATGATAATAGTTACAACACCAAAAATGCCATTTGAAGCTTGACACACTCTGCACACTGGATTCCACAAAAGCATTGGCAGCCCTCTGATCAGCCCTGATCTAAAGCAGAACTGCAGCTTATATATCTTGGGTGTTCTACATTATAAAGATATAAAACGGGTAGGAACCAACTTGATGTTGGAATTTTTTTGATAATCTCATTTAAGAGACCTCATTATTCTAGGAGAGGAGTCGGTGCTAACTTTCTACACTACATATTTCTTCACTCCCGAGATTTCATTCCATTGGTGGTACATGGTTTAAAACTGGTTCTCCTTCATATTAGGGTTAACTTGTGATTTTGTATACATGTTCTTTTCTTGGAAACAATATAGAACTGATAATGCCACTGCTGTCCTCTGTGATTTTTTTAACTTCCATACCTAGCAAACAAAACATAAGATTTTGTAGTGGTGCACTATCCATTTATAATCCTGACACAACTGTGTTTAAACTAGGATTTTTTAAATAACAGCTATCGAGCCCTCTTTGGGTTAGTCAGTTTTATAGACCATCCTTGCTTACCACTTACTACTCAGCCTTCACAATTACACTGGTACTGAAAAAGTAGACTTACAAGCATTTCTCAAAGTTGTGGCCATCACAGTTATTTGGGGGCAGCCCTGGCTTTCAATTACAATAGTTGCTGAGTTCCACAGTCATGGAATACCATTTGGAACCTTCACAATTGGCTTCAAAGAAACAAAAATGACAGGAAGTTGTAAGTCACAGTAATGGTACATTGCACTGAACGGAACATGGTGATTTGCTTAATGACCACAGCTGCAACAGATATTGTAAGTTGGCATGGTTATGTGTCAGTGTACTGTGAGAAGTAATCACAAACCCACCCACCCTGAGAATGAAATGTTTTGGGGAATATTAAAGAGAGGCAGAATATTATATTTACCCAAAGGAGAAATGGAGGAAAAAAAATCTTAACTAAGGCAGAAAGTATCTTCAGAGATTTTGTGCCCATTAAGAAATCCAGGCCAGCCTATTCACAAAGAAAAAACCTTCAGCTCCAGTTGATGGGATTAAAATTTGCCTTCCCCCACCCAAATTCTAAGGACAGGATTTTTAAGGACCTTTTAGGATACAATGGATGGAAACTGATCAAAGAGAGATTCGAGGAATCGAAAAGGACCTGCTGCCATGGAATCACTGAAAACATCTTCCAAATACCTTGATGGAGATTGGACAAGTGTGCGTTTCCACCTCCTGTCGCTAGATGGCGGTCAGGCAACATCTGTGCCCAGAAAGCCATCTACACCATGCTTGCATTTAAAAAAGGAGTTTTAAACCATTGCTAGAAAGGATAGGAGGAGAGAAGCCCAGAGGAACTTCCTCTTCCGGATGACTCATGGGAGGAAGGAGGTGTGCAGGGCGGCTCTTCCAAGTTTGAAGTTTAATAACATTTGTATGCTGCCCAATCCAGAGTCGAAGGATCGAAGCAGCAGCTGGAAGGTGAGTGGAGGGCCGGTGGGAGGAGAGTCCTGGAGCAAGTCGGGCTGTTCAGTTCCCTCCACGGCCTGGAAGCAGAGAAGCAACTGGGCTGAAGCATCTCAGCTGCTGCTGCTGCAGGTTCCTTCCCTCCCCGAATTTAAGCCCACTGGTGCTGCCCGCTGTGAAACTGGTGGCTGGAATTTTCCTTCTGGTGGAAAGATTGAAAAAGTCTCTCTTAAATTAAGGTTGATTCTTTGGGAATGGCTTCCCTCCAGAGGTTGTGGGTGCTGCCATCACTGGAGGGTTTTCAGGGGAGATTGAACAGCCATGTGTTGCTTGTGCTGATATGCTGTGCTTGATTTTTGTCAAACATGTCACTGTGCATTATGGTCTGGTCTGTGCAAACGACAGTGTTCCAGAAGTCCTGTGATTTTTTCAGATGCAACTTTGCAAATCTCAGCCATGTTCCTATGACCTTTTTAGAGAGAAGAGCAACCCTTCCAAACGAATCAGAGTTGTTCAGTTTTTTTTCTATTTGCACTGTCATGAATCTTGATATTTAACATGCTAACTGAAGCCTGTAGAGTCTGATATATAACCTTTTTTTAAAAAAATTGCTCTGCCCATTGCATCATCTGGCCTTGGGATGGATTTTCTTGGATGTCCACTCCTGGGAAGATTGGCAACGATCACATTTTTCAGAGTATAAGACACACCAAGGTTTTGAAGGGGCTAATTATAAAAGGTAGGTAGATAGAGTTAGAGAGAGTGAGAGAGAGAGTGGGTAGGTAGGTAGGTAGATGGCGCGAGAGAGCGAAATACAGTAGGTAGGTAGGGAGAGAGATTGCGTGTGTAGGTAAGTAGAGGGATAGAGTGAGAGTAATAGAAAGAGAAATACAGTAGATAGGTAGGGAGAGAGAGGTACGTACATAGAGGGATAGAGAGAGAGAAATACAATAGGTAGGTAGTGAGAGAGTGTAGGTAGGTAGGTAGACGGATAGAGAGAAATAGAAAAGAGAGAGAAATACAGTAAATAGGGAGAAAGGGTGGGTAGGTAGGTAGGTAGGTAGGTCGAGGGATAAAGAGAGAAATACAGTAGATAGGTAGGGAGAGAGGTAGATAGATAGAGGGATAGAGAGAGAGAAATACAATAGGTAGGTAGGGAGAGAGTGTGTGTAGGTAGGTAGTATCCAAGTGTATTTATCCATGTGCTGGAGAAGGAAACAGCTGACAATCTGCAGCACTTGATCAATGTAATTCTCATCAATCGGTTAAAGAGCTTTTGGAAAAGAAAAGTTTTTGCACAATGCAAACCTCCCCAAAACAGTCCATTTTTCACGAACATGGGCCCTTTTTTTCAAACAAAAGGTAAGGACAGCGCTGGGGGGGCTTGCAGAGTGCTCCGGGGTGGCAAAAACGAGCAAAAAATGGCTCGTTTTTCACGAAAACGGACCCATGTTTTGTCAAAAAAACTGCATACATAGCCTTATAGAGTACTGCTGGTGGGGGAGCAAAAATGGGCCATTTTTTGCTTATTCCTGCCCTCCCCAGCCCCCAGGAGCTCTCTGAAAGCTTCCACAAGGGTATGCATGGCCATTTTGGTGGAGGGGCGGGGCTTCAGAAGGCAAAAAAGTGCTATATTCGGTATATAAGACGCACCCAGATTTTCAGTCTCTTTTTTGAGGGAAAAAGTTGCGTCTTATGATGCTGATGATCAATTGATAGGTCAGAGTTTGCAGCAGCAATCACATCAATTGATCAAGAGCACTTTATTAGCAGTACTTGGCTGTCACTGTGACGCTCCATCATTGGAGGCTTTTCAAAAGACACAAGAGAGTGACTTGTCTGAAATGGTATACGGCAGTGATGGCTAATCTTTTTTGGCCCCCGTGCCAAAAGCGGGGGTAGAGCAGTGGGGATCATGTGCGGGCATGCCCACACCCATAATTCAATGCGCGGAAGACCCCCGCGCATGTGCAGGCAACCAGCAAACCACCCATCGCTTTTGGCACAGTTTTTTCGCCCTCCCCAGGCTCCAGAGGCTTTCTAGGAGCCTGGGGAGGGTGAAAACAGCCTCCCCCCACCGGAGACCCTCCGGAGGCTTCAGGAACTTCCCTGAAGCCTTCACAGGGTGAAAAGGGAACTATGGGGGCCCAGAAGGTTCGGAATGATGACTTCCGGGTTCCCCATGGGTCCGATGAAGCCTCTAGAGGGCAAAAAGGGATCTACGGACAAACCGGAAGTCACTTCCGGTTTGCTCATAGGGGCAGTTTTTGCCCTCTGGAGCCTTCAGGGAAGCCTCCTGAAGGTCCCTGAAGGCTCCGGAGGGTCAAAAATGGTCCTACGGGGAACCTGGAAGTTCAGGAAATGGGAACTTCCAGTTTGTCCGTAGCTCCGATTTTCAACCTCTGGAACCTTCAGGAGGCTTCCCTGAAGCCTCGGGAGGCCAAAAACCGGCCCTACAAGCAAACCAGAAATGACAATCACATGTATATGGTCTCCTGCTTTAGCAGGGCTTGGATTAGAAAACCTCTAAGAATTCATTGATTGACCCAGTCAACAAGCGAATTTCATCATTGAATGGATCTGGGTAGTCTTCCATGTGTCAAATGAATCATGATTAATGTAAAATTATTGTAGCTTTGTGGCATGTTTGCTTTTTCATTGTAACATAAGCTTTTTTCTTTTTTTCTCATCTTCTGCAACCATTTTATGCACAATTATACACTTTCATTTGAATCCTATAGACAAAGAGGATGGCAATATGAGCATGCTGAACAATTGAGGAAAACAAGCAACATTGAAAAAGAAAACAAATCAGTCCAGAAATCAAAATGTTTTCCACTTCCTCCAGAAAAACACACAATTCTTCACCTTCCGGGTAAGAGAGGTAAGAGAGAAAAAAGAGAAAACAAAAAAGAGATTTCTACCTGGAGAAAGTAGAGTATGCAAAACTCAAGTATATGTTACATGAAAAGTCAAGGGGGATTATTGTTCTATTGAGCAAAAACGGGAAATATCTAGAAGTTACTGGGCAGAAAGTGGGGCAAGCCTCACTCTGGGAGGAAGAATATCACCACTAAATCAAAGCAGCACTAAACAAGGGATCTTCCATAATTTTGATCTCCCCAGGAATATGAGTTGTGGAAAAGCTCCATTGACGTGCCTGTTGTGCGAAAGATACAACTTGCAACTCATAGCTGATTATGCCTGAGAGGAATCAAACTGGAGAAAACTGGAGAATGTGGCAAAACCTTTGGTCAGAACAACTCTGTTGTGATTCAGGGAAGGATCCACACAAGAAAAAAAGCCCTTCAAGTGCTCCCAATGCAGTAAATTCTTTAGCGAGCATGGCAACATGGACTCATACCAAGATGAATGTCCTGATTGTGGGAAAAGTTTCAGTACCAATTCGACCCTGGTTCAACACCGGAGGATTCACACGGGAGAGAAACTGTTTCAATGTCCTGATTGTGGGAAATTTTTCAGTCAAAATTCCAAACTCGTGAGACACTAGAGAACTCACACAGGAGAAAAACCCTTTGAATGTCCTCATTGCGGAAAAAGTTTCAGTCGGAACTCTTTCGTGGTGGCACACCAGAGAACTCACACAGGAGAAAAACCCTTTGAATGTTCTGATTGCGGAAAAAGTTTCAGTCAGAATTCCAACCTGGTGACACACCAGAAAACTCACACAGGAGAGAAACCATATGAGTGTCCAGAATGTGGGAAAGATCTCAGTAATATGACTAGCCTTCTAAATCATATGCTTATACACACAGGGGAGAAACCATTTGAGTGTCCTGACTGTGGGAAATGTTTCAGTCAGAATTCCCAACTGATTACACATCAGAGTGCTCACACAAGAGAGAAACCGTTTGAATGTCCTGATTGTGGGAAAAGCTTCACTCAGAATTCCAGCCTGGTGACACACCAGTGGATTCACACAGGAGAAAAACCCTTTGAATGTCCTAATTGCGGAAAAAGTTTCAGTCAGAACTCCAGCCTGGTGGCACACCAGAGAACTCACACAGGAGAAAAACCCTTTCAATGTTCTGATTGCGGAAAAAGTTTCAGTCAGAATTCCACCCTGGTGACACACCAAAGAACTCACACAGAAGAGAAACCATATGATTGTCCAGACTGTGGGAAATATCTCAGTAGTGTGACTAGCCTTCTAAATCATTTGCTTTTACACACTGGAGAGAAACTTTTTCAATGTCCTGATTGTGGGAAACGTTACAGTCAGAATTAAAACCTGGTGACACACCAGAGAACTCACACAGGAGAAAAACCTTTTGAATGTTCTGATTGTCAGAAAAGTTTCAGTACCAATTCCAGCCTGGTGTCACACCAGAGAGAAACCATTTGAATATCCTAATTGCAGAAAAATTTTCAGTCAGAATTCCAGCCTGGTGATACACCAGAGAACTCACACAGGAAAGAAACCATATGAGTTTCCAGACTGTGGGAAATATGTCAGTAGTATGACTAGCCTTCTAAATCATATGCTTATACCCACTGGAGAGAAATCCTTTGAATGTCCTGAATGTGGGAAATGTTTCAGTCAAAATTTCAGACTTCTGACACACCTGAGGACGCACACAAGAAAGAAACTGTTTAAATGTCCTGATTGTGAGGAAAATTTCAATCACAATTCTAGGCTGGTGACACACAAGACGGTTCACAGAGGAAAGAAATCCTTTTGTGAGAATCAAGAAATATAGCCTACTGATCAATTAAGATTCAATAAGCCCTATGGATAATAGAAGGTCTCAGAAGAAAGTGATATGAACCAAAGTTTTCAGCTCGGATGATTTCAAAATTTACCAGAAATATTTGTAATCCTTCTGAACCGTTGCTAACTCTGAAATATGTTTTTGCAAAATATGCACTTGTATGGATTCGTTTAAAATAGGAAGAATGAAACTGTTGGAAATAAAGAATTGAAAGTAATGTTACACCGATGTTCACAGAGAGTGTCAGTTAGTGAGGTTGTGAAGCAAGGATGTGGTTAGAAGAATAGTATAAACGATAAGGTTCAAGATCGGCTCGGAACTCTTTGATTTATAGCAATCCTTGTAGGACTTGCTATTTCTCATTGGCCCTCTGCATTAATATATTAATGCAGTGTATTATTGCTATTATCTATTCATTTCTAATGTTCCAAATTATTAGAAACAATAAACCTCTTATCTTAAAGTAAGAATTTTTGCTTGTGTTGTTGCCTTTGTTTCCCTGTTGGAATTTTCCTATCACACTTTGGATGTCCCGATTGTGGGGGAAAATTTCAATCACCGTTCCCATCTTATGAGACACCTTATGAGACTTTCCCTTAGCCAAGGTGGCGCAGTGGTTAAATGCAGCACTGCAGGCTACTGCTAGATCAGCAGTTCAGCGGTTCAAATCTCACCGGCTCAGGGTTGACTCAGCCTTCCATCCTTCCGAGGTGGGTAAAATGAGGACCCAGATTGTTGAGGGCAATATGCTGACTCTCTGTAAACCGCTTAGAGAGGGCTGAAAGCCCTATGAAGCGATATATAAGTCCACTGCTATTGCTATTGCTATTGCTTATGACTGTGGGAAAGAGCTCTGTGGGAAATCATGTCCTTATACAAATCAGGGGAGAAACCATTTATGTGCCCTGAGTGTGATCAGTGCTTCAGGAAATGTTCCACCCTTATTGCACACGAGAAAACCCACATGACCCAAAGTGATGAGTGTAGAGATGGTTTGAATTTCATTTCTAATCTCCCATTTTGTGTCCAGCTGAGAAACTGACTGATTTGAAGACTTTGCCTGATTTTTTTGTAGGCAAATATGTTATGGTATTAAGATTTTGAGATTTTAATAAGACTTATAGGCCGCCCTTCTCCCTGAGGGGACTCAGGGCGGCTTACAATCACAAAGGGAAGGGTGTGCAATAACAAGACAAACAATAAGTGACCAATAATAAAATAGTAAACCACAACATACATTCAACAATCAACATTCGGACGGGTAAATTGAAAACCTATCCCCAGGCCTGCTGGGAGAGCCAGGTCTTGAGGGCTGTGCGGAAGGTCTGGATGGTGGTGAGGGTACGAATCTCCACGGGGAGATCGTTCCACAGGGTCGGAGCTGCAACAGAAAAGGCTCTCCCCCGTGTAGTCGCCAGTCGGCATTGACTGGCGGATGGAATCCGGAGGAGGCCCAGCCTGTGTGATCTAATCGGTCGGAGGGAGGTAATCGGCAGAAGGCGGTCTCTCAAGTATCCAGATCCACTACCATGGAGTGCTTTAAAGGTGGTCATCAGTACCCTGAAGCGCACCCGGAGACCAACAGGTAGCCAGTGCAGCTCGCGGAGGATGGGTGTAATGTGGGCGAACCTTGGTGCGCCCACTATCACTCGCGCGGCCGCATTCTGGACTAACTGCAGTCGCCGGGTGCTCTTCAAGGGCAACCCCATGTAGAGCCCATTGTATTAGATGGGCCTTCAGCGTAAGAAGTGACGGGTCCCTCCTATGGAGGAAGGAACCCTGAGCATAGTGGAAGACAGATATTTATACATTTCTTTGCTTTCACTTCAGTCTAGCAGAAACCTGTTGAGGCCTAAACTTCAGCCTTGCCATCTCAACATATGAGCAATCATCAAATTCATCAAATGTGTGATTAACATTAGCACAAAAGATTTGACTAGCCAGAGATATTTTTCAGGCTTGAAAGACATGGATTTTCTCCATGTTGTAAGTGTGTGTATTTGTATTTCTCTCTGAGTGTATCTGGAAATGTATACTCTATCCCCAGGACTTCCAGATATACAGTCATGTAAAAAAGGAAGTACACTCTCCTTGACTTTTATGATTTTACTTATCAGGACATAGTAGAAATCATGACATAGTTAAGAACTTAGAAGTTCTTAAAAGTAGGTAAATACAACCACTGTAGAACAACAAGAATACGTGACATATTACATCAGGTCATCATTTATTTTATTTTAAAAAATGGAGAAGTGTGTGAAAAAAGTATGACTCAATAATATGTAGAGCCACCCTTAGCAGCAATAACTAGAAATAATTCTTTTCTGTATGACTTTATCAATCCCTTGCAAATGTCAGCCTCTGCTTCGCTTGCTTGCTTTCGGCTGCCATGGAAACAGGGAAGGGGGCATGATATTTGGGATGGTAGTAAATGGTGCAGGACTGATAGTCAAAAAGGAAGTTTTGTTCTCACCATCTTCTGAGCATGGTATTGGCCGATGTTTGGACCTGGTCAAGGCCAACCATCCTGCATACCAACCTGATAATGGTTCTTGGAGATGCAACCACATGACACCTAAGGGAGTTGAAGATTGGGGAATGGGGTGGGGGTTGTTAGAGGGGGGTCTGGGCAAATGTTTGATATGTATGATTTTGTGCTTTTCTGACTCAGACTTTGCTTTACTTTGCTGCTATCTATTCATAACCAGTAAAAGTACTTTTAATTCCACAAACAATGGAGTTGAGAGATTTGTTTCTTGGTTACTGAAGGAGGCATGCCTGACAATAAGCAAGGTCTCAGTTCGCGCTCATCCTAGAGCTAATACTTTTCAAGGGGAGTGCAATTAAAACAAAACTTTCATAGAAATGTCCAACCCAGGCAGTGACCAGGAGGACAACATGGCACTGCCAGATCCTCATGCCCCTTGGAAACAGAGCAGACAGAGGAACTGGATTTGGAGGAAAGATCCGTTCGCCCTAGGTGGTCGTTGGGAGTGGGGCAGAGATATGATCCTGAGGAAATCCCTGCCGGAGCTACCACCAGCCAATACCAGCGACCTGCAGCTGCTTGGCAGGAAGCCGAAGAAGAGGATCTCATGATGTCCCACGCTATGAAACTCTTCCAAGAGGCTTGGGAGAAACGTTTTTGTGAGCGCCAGGCTGAGAGGGAAGCTGATTTTCCTGATCAAGAAGAGAAACGTGCAGAGGACCTGCCTCACCCTGGGGGTGGGACTGGGGGCAGATAGCAGAGCTGATCAGGATGGGGGAGCCCCAGCACAAGAAGCAGCAGCCACACAAGACCCTCCAAGGGGGGAGCCCCCCCCCCGAAGACATCGAATGACAAAAGTTCCTCCTCTTTGTGTGAAATTCGGAGGGGACCCCACAGAACTGGGATTTTTCCTGGTCCAGGTCTGGAATTTCATGCAACAGTTTGGAGAAGATTTCCCCAACGAGGAAAGAAAGGTGAAACTGTGACAATAGCATTGGAGAATAAGGCGGCAGCTTGGATGGTCGCCTTGCATAATGATGACTTCCCCTGCTGAGGAATTACAATGTGTTTATGGCCGCCCTGAGGAAGCGCTCTGATGACTCTCTAGCCGAGCGTAAGGCGAGAGCCAAGATGAAAACTCTTACTCAGGGAAGAAGTCCAGTGGCTGAGTACATCCAAGAGTTTCGTGAGCTGTCGGTGCTTATGTGGGAGTGGTCCGAGGAGGCTTTAATGGACAGTTTTATGGATGGCTTGAACCAAGATATATACCACAACTGTGTTAACAGAAGGGCCCCACACAACCTGCAACGTTGGTACGAGCTGGCAGCAGATGTGGAGATTGACCTAGCCAGGAATAAATACTGGGGAGACAGTGATAAAGGTAAAAATCTGGGAAATGTTTCCAGGAGACCAAATACTGAATGCAACCTCTATGTTTTCTGGAGTCTACGATTTCTTTAACTTCAAAATGTTGCTCTCCCTCAATAAGAAGAGGGACCGGAGGTGAAGGTTGAGGCGGATGAAAGGAAGAAGTGTGTTCTGGTTTCAACAGGTTCACATGAAATACAGGATAAATTCTTCTAAGGTTCTTCAGCAGCTCCAACTTCACCGACACAGAATTTATGATTTTTACAATGGGGAACGGACCTAAGTACTTTGGCCCCGGCTTCTTCGATTTTTGGGCGGTTTGTAGGAACTTGGTGGACAAAAACACTCTATCCCCAACTTGGTACTCTTTAGGTTTAACCCTTTTCTTATCCGCCTGTTTTTTGTGAGTCTGGTGAGCCGCATCTAATGCTTTGCGGGTCATTGGCCAAAATTGCTGAATTTGATCATTTCCCTCTAGGAAGTGTCGCCAGGTCATCAAAGCCCACCTGACAGCAAAAGCTTCCTTTTCCCATATGGCCTATCTCCTTTCTATATCTGTAAGCTTACGTGAGGTGTAAGTGCATGGTTGCAATTTACCCTCAGCATTACAATACAATAGCAGAGTTGGAAGGGACCTTGGAGGTCTTCTAGTCCAACCCCCTGCCTAGGTAGGAAACCCTATACCGTTTCAGACAAATGGCTATCCAACTTCTTCTTAAAGACTTCAAAGTTGGGGCATTCACAACTTCTGGAGGCAAGCTGTTCCACTGATTAATTGTCCTAACTGTCAGGAAATTTCTCCTTAGTTCTAAGTTGCTTCTCTCCTTGATTAGTTTCCACCCATTGCTTCTTGTTCTACCCTCAGGTGCCCGGGAAAATAGTTTGACTCCCTCTTCTTTGTGGCAACCCCTGAGATTTTGGAACACTGCTAACATGTCTCCCTTAGTCCTTCTTTCTATTAAACTAGACATACCCAGTTCCTGCACCCGTTCTTCATATGTTTTAGTCTCCGGTCCCCTAATCATCATTGTTGCACTTCTCTGCACTCTTTCTAGAGTCTCCACATCTTTTCTACATTGTGGTGACCAAAACTGAATGCAGTATTCCAAGTGTGGCTTTACCAAGGCATTATAAAGTGGGATTAACATTTCACGTTATCTTGATTCTATCCCTCTGTTTATGCAGCATAGAACTGTGTAGGCTTTTTTGGCAGCTGTTGCACACTGCTGGCTCATATTTAAATGGTTGTCCATTAGGACTCCAAGATCCCTTTCACAGTTACTACTGTTGAGCAAGGTTCCACCTATACTGTATCTGTGCATTTCGTTTTTGTTGCCTAAATGTAGAACCTTACTCTTTTCAGCATTGAATTTCATTTTATTAGATAGTGCCCAATGCTCAAGTCTGTCAAGATCCTTCTGTATGTTTAGCCTATCTTCTGGAGTGTTGGCTATTCCTGCCAGCTTGTTGTCATCTGCAAATTTGATGAGTTCCCCAATTATTCCCTCATCCAAATCATTGATGAAGATGTAGAAGAGTACTGGGCCCAAAACAGAGCCTTGGGGTACTCCACTGCATACTTCCCTCCATGAAGATGCAGTTCTATTGAGGACTACATGTTGAGTGTGGTTGGTCAGCCAGTTACAAATCCATTTGGTGGTGATGCCGTCTAACCCACATTCTTCTACTTTATCTAGTAGTAGGTTATGGTCTACCTTATCAAATGCCTTACTGAAGTCCAAGTAAACTATATCGACGGCATTCCTCTGGTCCACTAATTTTGTCACATTATCAAAGAATGCAATAAGATTAGTATGGCATGATCTGTTTTTGACAAACCTATGTTGGCTTTTAGCTATTACTTTGTTTGCTTATAGGTGTTCGCTAATTCGTTGTTTGATTATCTTTTCCAGAATCTTTCCTGGCATTGAGGTCAGGCTGATAGGTCTGTAGTTTCCTGGATCTGTTCCCCTTTTTTGAAGATGGGAACCACATCAGCTGTTTTCCAGTCCTCTGGTAGTTCCCCAGTGCTCCAGGATCTCTGAAAGATATACTTAAGTGGTTCTGAGATCTCGTCTGCCAGTTCCTTCAGAACCCTGGGGTATAATCCATCTGGTCCTGGCAATTTGAATTCATCTAGGGTAGACAGGTGCTCACTTACCATTTTCTTCCTTATTTCAACTTGTGTTCCTAATCTGATTTTTGTGGTGCTGTTTTTGATAGGTTGGACTGTTTTATGCCTATGCGTAAAGACAGATGGAAAACATGAGTTAAATAATTCTGCTTTCTTCCTGTTGCTTGTCACCTACTTGCCACTTTCTCCCAGCAATGGACCAATTGTTTCCTTAATTTTTTTCTTGTTTTTAACATTTTGGAAGAAACTTTTTTTTATTTTTTACTTTTGTGGCAAGCCTTTCTTCATTGTGAGCCTTAGCTTTCCTCACTTCATCTTTACATGTTCGGGCTATTTGCTGATATTTGTTCTACTACTTGTGTTTGCATAATGCCTTAATTATATCCTCCACTTTCCACTTTTTATACTTACCTTTTTTGTCTTTTTAAGTCCTGAGTGGTCATCATCTGAATCGGTTTCACTTTCTCCCACGGAAGAGGAGGGTTCCTTCTCCTGGCCTGGAGAAAGGACATCAACACCTTCCACGCTTTCCAGGGCAGTTTCACAGCATCTCCCTAGTTGCCAGCCAGGTTCCTCCCTACCAGCCAGGGTCAGTTTTGGGACATGTCTAGCGTAGCAGTTGGGTTCCCAATGCCCCTCCTTTCCTGCTTTTGGTGCCTCCTCAGACCTTCCCCGCATGTGCACCAACAGCTCACGAAACCCCTGTGTGTACTCAGCCTCAGGCCTCCCCTCCTGGGTTAAGGGTTTCATCCTGTTTTTCGCCTTTTAATTAAATGTTTTTTAATTTTAGTTTGAAACGGGTACAGCATCTTTCTTAATATATCAATCGATTACAAATAAGTTTTGGTACATCTCCTCCACAGTCAACCAACATAACTCATATTAACTCAAGCATTATTATATATCCATTTTCATTTAACTGTAATTATTATTTAGGAGTATTGGTAGGAGTAATAATCTTGAACAATACCTACCCACACCTATGGGAGGGGAGAGAAATCAAAAAAGAAAAAGAAAAGAAAAAAGGACAAATAAAAAATAAAAATTAAGATAAAAAATAGTAGATAATACAAAAAAGACAAAAACGATAATCAGGAAAACAAAACAAAACACAGGTGTCTGTTATGAAAAAAAAAAAGAAGTATATCAACTGGTTACAACATGTTTTGGTGCTTCTCTTCCATTAATTCATATTAATTCAGATATCTTAACTCGAATATTTACCATATCAACATCATTATACCTCCAGTTTCAATTATTATGGTTATTTAAACATCCTTCATCCTTAGCTATGCTAAAAAATTAATCCATAGCACATGCTGACAATTCATTAACTTATTTGTAAAATCCTCTATTGTCATCAAATCCTCATATCCTATTTTAGCTAAACATCCATAATATTCAATTATATCATATATCATAACATTTTCCCAGTATTGATTAACATTTAATTGTATGAATTTTATTTAGTTTTTTTTAATAGTGCTAATTATTATAATTAATACTCTTTATGTATAATCTAAAGGTGTTTTTTCATATCCAATTGTCAGTTATCATATCAACTCCACATTATATATATTACTATCAGTATCCATTATTATTCAGCAATATCTGTTACAAGAAGGAGCAATTAGGTTTAACTAGTTTTCAATTGTATTCATCAATCTATCAGCCAGTTCCAAATTATATATATTGCTATCCATATCAGTCATTATTCAGCTATATCTATTACAAATTGAAGTAATCCGATTTAGCTAATTTTTGGTTGTAATGTCCCATCTGTCAGCCTGTGTCCCTCCAACAATGAGATTTCCTCAGCCCAGTAGCCATTCGTTGGATAGATTTACCAAATGTTTCCATAAGCAAATCCAAACAAAAATATTTCGGCACCTTTGGATTCTGAATGTCGGTGATGAAATAATAATGTTGTCTTAGGCTTATAAAATTTCCCAAATTAACTTTAATTCTCAAGGGTGGATTCTCCATTCCTCCTGCACTTTGTCTCTTTAAATGAATCTTCTTTATATCTTCCCCCTCCCTTTCTTCCTCTGAGATAGACCAGACACCATTTCTCACATTTTCCATTTGTGTTTCAGGAACATTTAAGCATTCAACGATCTCAGTTTTAACTTCAGATTTTCGAATCAGTTGATCCAGGGTTCTTTCCAGTTTTTGGTAAGAATCAAAGAGTCCTTTACACGCAGAGAAAAGAGCCTGAAATGAAATCTTAGAAGCCATGATGTGTCGCAGTTAAAAATTAGAAGCTCTCTTTCCCCCCCCCCCCACAGGCTTCGAAGCACTTTTTTTTTTGTCTCTTACAGGCTGTCAATCTTATCTAGTTGTAAACAGAACTAGGTAGTAAAGTAGTAAAAATGTCGAATCGTGACGGGCTAATTAGAAGGAGATAAGTTTTACGATCCACTTAGGGAGATTCAGAGGGGGGAGGATGTCGCGGAGTTTCTTGAAGCATTTAAGAAGTAAAGTAACCACCAGTCATAAATCCATTAGAAAAGCCAATTCGCCGCTAAATCTTCTTGTTGTTTGGTTTCAATTAGCTTAATTTTTAACACGAACAGTCTCTCTTGGATAATAAAATCAGCTTACCAGATGACATCACTTCTTCCATTCTTAGGGGCAACCTGCAGTTTCAATTAGCACGCAGCTAATCCAAAAAGGAATTGGCACGGGGAGTTAATACCCTCCCCCAGAGATTTGCGGGTATCTCTGGAGTCCAGGGTCTCTCCCCACCTTCACTGTCGTCTCCGGGACAGCTAGAGTTCAAAGAACCCGTCCAAAAATCCTTTGGTATAGAGGAATTTCAGGAGTAGCCTGAAACTCCATCTTCTCACTGCTAAGCCCCGCCTTCTTCTTCAGTGTTTTTCGCCTTTTGATTTAGGGGCGGGGGGGGGGGTCATGAAGGCAGTCATAAACCCCTTGTAACCCCACAACAGGGGGAATCATCATTATGCAAGGCTAACATCCAGGCAGCCGCTTTTCCTTCCAAAGCCATAGTAACACTTCTCACTTTGGCAACTTCCGATGAAAAACCTCCCCAAACTCCTGCATGTAATTCCAAACTTGCAGTAAAAAAAAACCCCAGTTCTTTGGGATCTCCTCTATACTTCACTCCAAGTGGAGGATCTGAGCCAGGACGGTTGGCCTTGACCAGGTCCAAACATCGTCCAATAACATGATCAGACGATGGTGAGAACAAAACTCCCTTTATGACAATTATCTTGAATGTCCAGTCCTGGGAAGATTGGCAACTGTCTTGAATGTTTCCTCTTCTGAATAATCTTCCTCAGTGTAGAATGATGGATTTTAAATTACCGTATTTTTTTGAGTATAAGATGCATCAAGACTTTGAAGAGGCAAATATTTAAAAAATGTTTTGCACTCTGCAGATCACCCAGAAATGGCCCATTTCTCGCAAAAACTGGGCCATTTTTGTATCCAAAAAAGGGGGCATGCACAGACTTTAAGGGGCTTATAGAATCCTCCTGGGGGCTAGGGGAGCAAAAATGAGCGAAAAACGGACCATTTTAGTTTATATCTGCCCTCACCTGCTCCCAGGAGCACTTTGGAAGCCTCCTAAAGGCTATGCACAGCCGTTTTGGTGAAGCGGGCGGGGTTTCAGGAGGCCAAAAATGTTGCATTTACTGTATAAGATGTACCCAGATTTTCACCCTTTTTTTGAGGGAAAAGGGTGCATCTTATACTCCAAAAAATATGGTATCTGGAAATGGCCTTTTAAACCTTCCCAAATTGATGTACAGCAACAATTGCTTCTCTAAGATCATTGCCGAGGTCTTTAATCTTTGGCATTGTCTTAACACAAACCTCAATGTCAGAGACTAGGAAACTCCTACACTTTGGCTTTTGTAGATGTAGTCTCTATCTCTGACCCGTGTTGCAACGTGAATCAAGTAAATGCAGTCTTACTGAAGTACTAATGCAAATCTCTGGCATTTTTCATGTTTCAGCTAACCATGAAAAAATAAAGTATGGATTCAAAGCAAAATTGTGGTTGCATGTTTGCATTTCTATTTTTAGTGTTTTTAAATTTTATAACACCTGTGTTTGAAAACAACCCTTTGCACTGCGAAGAATTCATTGATTGACCCAGTCAACAACCAATTTCTTCATTGAATGGATATTTGAACTTGGATCTGGGTAGTTTTCCATGTGCCAAATGAATCATGATTAATGTAAAATTATTGTAGGATTGTGACATGTTTGCTATTTCATTGCAATATAAGCTCTTTTCTTTTTTCCTCCTCTTCTGCAACCATTTTATGCACAATTAAAGATACACTTTTATTTGAATCTTATAGACTCTGGAGACTGAGGATAACAAGCAACATTGAAAAGGAAAACAAATCAGTCCGGAAATCAAAGTGTTTTTCATTTCCTTCAGAGAGCCACACAATTCTCCAATTTCCTCAGCAGGTGAGAGAGAAACGAGAGAAAATCAAGAACAGATTTCTAGCTGGGAAACGGAGAGTGTGAATTCAAGCATATATTACATGAAAGGTCAAGGGAGATTATTTTTCCATTCAGCAAAAGAGGGAAATATCTGGAAGTTACTGAGGAGGAAAAGGAGAATTGGAAAACCACATAGAGCAGACAGTGTTGACGAGCATTGCTCTGGGAGGAAGAAAATGGCTTGAAACAAAATGACAAAAAAACAAGGGACCATCCATATTTTTGATCTCAGGAATATGAGTTGTGGAAAAGCTCCATAGACGTGCCAGTTGTGTGAAAGATACAACTTGCAAATCACAGTTGATTATGCATGAGACAATCAAGACTGGAGAAAAGCCATACAAATACTCTGAATGTAGCAAAACCTTTAGTCACAACAACTCCGTTTTGTTTCATGGAAGGACCCACACAGGACAGAAGCCCTAAAAGTGCTCCCAATGTGATAAATGCTTTAGCAAGTATGGCAATGTGGACTCACACCAAGGAGAAACTGTTTGAATGTCCTGAATGTGGGAAATGTTTCTGTGATAAATCCAAGCTGGTTACACACCAGAGGACTCACACAGGAGAGAAACCCTTTGAATGTCCTGATTGTGGGAAAAGTTTCAGTCAGCGTTCCAGCCTGGTTACACACCAGAGGACTCACACAGGAGAGAAACCCTTTCAATGTTTTGATTGTGGTAAAAGTTTTAGTCAGACTTCCAACCTGTTGGGACACCAAAGGACTCACACAGGAGAGAAACCCTTTGAGTGTCCTAATTGTGGAAAAAGTTTTAGTCGTCATTCCAGCCTGGTTACACACCAAAGGACTCACACAGGAGAGAAACCCTTTGAGTGTCCTGATTGTGGGAAAGGTTTCAATACCAATTCCAAGCTGGTGACACACCAGAGGGTTCATACAGGAGAGAAACCCTTTGAGTGTCCTGATTGTGGGAAAAGTTTCAATACCAATTCCAGTCTGGTGACACACCAGAGGGTTCACACAGGAGAGAAACCCTTTGAGTGCCCTGATTGTGGTAAAAGTTTTAGTCAGAATTCTAGTCTGGTTAAACACCAGAGCACTCACACAGGAGAGAAACCCTTTGAGTGTCCTGGATGTGGAAAAAGTTTCAATACCAATTCCACGCTGGTGAGACACCAGAGGGTTCACACAGGAGAGAAACCCTTTGAGTGTCCTGATTGTGGGAAAAGTTTCAATACCAATTCCAGTCTGGTTAGACACCAGAGGGTTCACACAGGAGAGAAACCCTTTGAGTGCCCTGATTGTGGTAAAAGTTTTAGTCACTATTCCAGCATGGTGACACACCAAAGAACTCACACAGGAGAGAAACCCTTTGAGTGTCCTGATTGTGGGAAAAGTTTCAGTACCAATTCCAACCTGGTGATGCACAGGAGGACTCACACAGGAGAGAAACCCTTTAAATGTCCTGAGTGTGGAAAATGTTTCAGTCAGAGTTCTAGTCTGGTTAAACACCAGAGCACTCACACAGGAGAGAAACCCTTTGAGTGTCCTGATTGTGGGAAAAGCTTCACTAACAATTCTAACCTGGTGATACACAGGAGGAGTCACACAGGAGAGAAACCCTTTGAGTGTCCTGATTGTGGGAAAAGCTTCAGTAACAATTCTAACCTGGTGATACACAGGAGGAGTCACACAGGAGAGAAACCCTTTGAGTGTCCTGATTGTGGGAAAAGTTTCAATACCAATTCCAAGCTGGTGACACACCAGAGGGTTCACACAGGAGAGAAACCTTTTGAGTGTCCTGATTGTGGGAAAAGTTTCAATACCAATTCCAGTCTGGTTAGACACCAGAGGGTTCACACAGGAGAGAAATCCTTTGAGTGTCCTGATTGTGGGAAAAGTTTCAATACCAATTCCAAGCTGGTGATGCACAGGAGGACTCACACAGGAGAGAAACCCTTTAAATGTCCTGATTGTGGGAAATGTTTCAGTCGGAATTCTAGTCTGGTTAAACACCAGAGCACTCACACAGGAGAAAAACCCTTTGAGTGTCCTTATTGTGGGAAAAGCTTTAGTAACAATTCTAACCTGGTGATACATAGGAGGAGTCACACAGGAGAGAAACCCTTTGAGTGTCCTGATTGTGGTAAAAGTTTCAATACCAATTCCAAGCTGGTGACACACTAGAGGGTTCACACAGAAGAGAAACCCTTTGAATGTCCTGATTGTTGGGAATGTTACAGTCAGAATTCCAGCCTGGTGAGTCACCAGAGGACTTCAAATGGTTTCTGGCCCCTTTCCAACAGGTGTCTCCAGGTTAGCAGTGCCCATATCACTGTGAAAGCCTCCTTGTCCCATGCAGCCCATCGTCTCTCTGTGTCTGTGAGCTTGCGGGAGGTGTAGGCGCAGGGTTGTAAGTTTCCTTAGTTGTTTCTTTGGAGTAGCACTCCTCCCACTGCCATGTCGCTGGCATTTACCTGGATCACGAAAGGTTGCTTCAGCACTGGCTCCTTTGCAAACATTTCTTTTAGTGTCTCGAACGGTTAGGTCCAATGGTAGGGGTTGTCTCGGCCGAGGTTTCATGGGTTCCCTGTCTTCAGGAGGTCTGCCAGGGGTTTGGCAATCTTCATAAAGGAGGGGATGAATTGCCTGTAGACGTTCGTGCAACCTAGGAAACTTTGTAGTTGTCTGGGTGTGCGAGGGGATTGCCAGCCTAAGATGACTTGCACTTTGGCACATCTCTATTCCCTCATTTGACACTCGGTAACCCAGGTAGTCTAACCATGCACGGTGGAATTCACATTTTGATACCTTGACGTATGGCTGCCAGAAGTTTTTCCAGTACTTGGCGGACCAGGGGTACGTGGTCATTCATGGTCTCAGTGTAGATAAGGATGTTATCTAGGTAGATGAGGACCCCATTGTAGAGGTGCTCATGCAACACCTTGATTATCAACTCCATGAATACCACTAGGGCCCCCTGCAGTCCCAAAGGCATCATTTTGAATTGAAAGCTGCCTTGGCCAGATGAGACAGCATGTCCTTCAGGAGGGGGAGTAGGTATAGGTTGTGTACGGACAACCCCATTTATCCCTCGAAAGTCAACACATAATCTCATGGTTCCATCTTTTTTTTAATAAACCCCGTTGCTAGGATTTTGTCTATGTATTTGCACATCTCTTGCATTTCCCGGGGCGTCATGGTATACAGTTTGGGCCTGGGCAGTTTTGCCCCGGGGATGATTTTGATGGCACAGTCTGTCTCCCGGCGGGGAAGGCAGAACATTGCACTCGGCGTTGCTGAATGCTTCTCCAAGGTCCTGATATTCTATTGGAATCAGTTCGGCCTCTGAGATTTTGTCGGATGTGGTTGCCAGTTGTTCTGTAGGCTCTCTTGGGGGTTTCCAGCGTGGGTGGTGTTTCTGCTTGCTGGTGTGGGAGGGATTGGGGGCCCTTGATCTCCTAACTCTGCGGGTACCCCCTTGCCACCAGATGGTCGGTCCCTACTTGTCTAGCCAGGAAAGTCCCAGTATGACTGCATCTGTCATTTTGGGGACTATTATGAATCAAATTACTTCCCAGTGATCCGCTAGTTCTAGCCTCACTGGTTCAGTTAGGTGAGTTGCATAGGCTCCTCCCATTTGAGACCCGTCGACCTGGTTGAACCAGATTGGGTGGGCCAGTCTTTTTGCTCTGATCCCCAGTTTCAGGACTGTGGTTAGGTTGATCAAATACCTTGTGCAGCCTGAGTGTATTAGGGCTTGAAAATTCCACTGGGTTCCGGTTTTGGGGCTCTGAGGCGTATTGGAAAAAGGAAAGGGTGAATTGATTCACTGACCATTGGGTCATTTTCTCCCTCGTCCTCGTTGTCATATGTTTCGGGCAACTGGTTGTCATTGCCTGGGGTTCCACCACTTTCACCGGGGGGGGGAAGGGGCGTCTGCAGCCTGGAGGGCTTTCCCAAACTTGTTGGTGGTCCATTTGAGGCCTCGTTCTGGTCGTGCCCCAGGCGGTGGGTCTGGCCTTGGTTTTGGGGCTGGGGTTGGGCATGCAACTGCCATGTGGCCCCTCCCCTCGCATCTGTAGCATTTTACTGGAATTCAAGGGTGGGCTGGAATCGCGGCCTGCTGTGGTGCTGTGGTTCCCCGCCAGCTTGGTGGTTTCAGGTTGGGTTGATCTCTCTATTGTGTGTCCAGTTGCTTTCTCCTGTCGTTGGTGCGCAGCCCGCTGTCGACTTTTGCTACTCAGAACCACTCGGAGAGTTGATTTGGGATGTCGCAGTATGCAGTTACCTGAGCAATTTGCTTGTCCAGGCTTGTTCTGAAAAAATACACCAGCAGCCGCTCTGGTAAAGTGGGTAGCCTTCCTATGACCCTCCTAAATGCATGGATGTGCTCTCTGAATGGACAGCCTCTCTGCTTTAGGTTGCTGAGTTCCTCTTCCGCATATGAGTCCTCCACCTCCTCAAATCTGGCCTCTAGTAGTTGCAGGAAGTCATCTATGTCTTGCAGTTGGGGGACTCTCCTCTTGTGGATGGCGACTAGCTATTCCCTTGCTTCTCCCTCTAGACCCTCTGCGATGGAATTCACCATGGTTCTGGGGGATGGGTAGAAGTGCCCATAGCGTTCTAGGTGGATATCAGCTGAATCAAGGAATAGGGCTACCTGGTCTGAGTCTCTGTCAAACTTTCCCCTGAATTGGGGTGGGTCATTCAGCCCTAATCCCCCAGCCTCCTGTCGCGCTTGGTATGCTTGCGCCTGATATGCCTGGTCATCTTCTTTACCCCTAGTTCGGAGAGAGGGAGAGGGTTGCCTGCTCTTGGCAGCCTGCCTGCTGCGTGGGAGAGGCTCTGGTTGCCGTTTTGGGCTCTTTCTCCTATCAGGAGGGGGAGGGGGGCTGCACTCCAGTCTGCATCTCTTCTCCCCAACAGGATCAGATGTCCCTCCCCTCTCTTTTGGGCAGCATGATGGCCCCTCATCAGCAAGGGTGGCCTGGTCAAGACCCTCCTTCAGTTGCTCTATTGCACGCCCTAGGGATTCCATCGGTTCCACCACAAATGCGCGAACAACAAAAGCACACCTGACTAAACTGCGGTGACAAAACCGCGCCGACAAAACCGCGCGACGAATGAGCGACGAATTAGCCCTAAAGCGCGCCGACAAAAGCGCTCCGACAGAAGCACGCTGTAACGTAATCCTAAACCTAACCCTAAACCTAACCCTAAACCTAACCCTAAACCTTACCTTAACTTAAATCGCTCTTCTGTCGGCGCGCTGTTGTCGGCGCGCTGTTGTCGGTGCGCTGTTGTCGGCGCGCTGTTGTTGGCGCGCTTTTGACATCGCGGTTTTAGCGCCGCGGTTTTGTTGGCGCGCTTATGACGTTCGCGCTTTTGTCGGGTCACAATTCCATCAGCCTGGCTTGTTTCCAGTCCCACCCCCAGTCCACCCTTGCCACCTTGCTTGAGACCCTTCCCTGTATCTGGGGACTACGGCAAGGGAATTCCAGTTCAGCTGCTTTAGGGGTTGATTTTCAAAAGTACTCATCTTTTCTTGCTTCTGCTGCTGAGAAAGACATCGCTGCTTGGCATTGCTGCATACCTCCTGCTGTAATCAGTCTTTTTCTCCAGCCTCCTGTTGCCTGATTTTCCCTCCAAGCACCCCAAATATTGGGGGAGTGTTCGGAGAGCCTGGGATTCAGGAAACCCGGAAATCGTAATAGATTTTTTAAAAGTCAGTTTCGGCCCTCTGTGAAGTTTCCAGAAGACGACCTAATCATTTATGAGCCTCCAGACAAAGTTGAAAAGAAACTCAATCATTTATTAGGATCGACATTCTGGCGTGGACTCCTATGGGGCCGAAACTGCTTTCGCTTAATTGCGTTTGAACTTTACCCCCTGTATCTCCTCCCTTCTGTCCTGCATCGTAATTCATATTCTCCAACTAGGCTGTAGACATGAGACCTGACTCCGGCCGAAGCCATGCATGGAATTTCCCCTTCCATGCCATGATAATAGTCATGGCAATGCTTTAGAAGTTGACACTGGCATTGCGCAGCTCCTGATCCAGACCGTCCCTGAAGTAGTGGACCAGGAAGTGTTTGGGCCAGTGCCGCAAGCCTCCAAAACTCCACAACATACTCTTTAGCTGGGTGGTTCTTTCGCTTAATCACCTTCATCTCCGCTTCTGCTTCATGACTGTGGGCCGAGTCCACAAATCTCAACCTTAGTTCCTGCAGGAAGTCATCTATGTCTTCGAGCTCTGGGGCCCCCTTGTCATGGAGCTGGGTCACCCACTCTGCTTCTTCACCCTCTATGTTATTGACCGTGCTGAGGGTGGTGATGGCTGCAGACGGAAACCAGAGATTTCTGCTTTTGCAGAGCTGAGAGGAAAAGGGGAATGATGAACAGGCCCTCCAAGGTTGCCCACCCCTTAACGTTTTTCCAACCAAATTCTCCCCCCAAACAGAGGACCCTCCCACCCAAATACTGCAGGACAGAGTAGCCCCAAAACTGGTTAACATGTGGCGGGGGGAGGCTGTAGCAGCTCTGCTGTGAATGGAGGGAGAGAAAAAAATTGGATTCTATCTGCTGCAGCACTTAGCGTTGAATGCTGTGACAGAGAGAAGCCTAACTTTTCCCCCTTCATTCACAGTGAAGCTGCTGCTCCCTTTATGGTCCCCCCTGGCCACATCCCTCCCGGAGGTCAAATTACCTGAAAGGGACAGGCATGCTGCTGCAGCTCCCTTCCAAGCTGGCTCCGAGTCCCTTCCCTTTGCTGCAATTAACAAATTCTTGCACTCTTGGGAACTTTTTCTATACTGTGCAAGGGTTTTCCATGCATACAACGGCTGAGAGATGCTTACAGTGGGGCACAATTTGGGTCTACCCTCCACCTCAAGGAAAGGTCCATCAACTATGGTTAGACTCAATAAGCCAGGGGTTGTTCCCTTGATGAGCTCCACCGAAGATCCCCTTCATCCTTTTTGATTTGGTCTGCTTTGCTGCCTGGGGAACAACCGTGCCAAACCGCTCCTGCCCTCAATCCCCGTGAAGCCCTGCTGAACTGGCATGAGAAGCACACGGGGCCCGGGTGGAAGGCAGCCTTTTCTGCAGCATCCTCCTCCCCTCTTTGGATTGACCTGCAGCAGAGACGGGCGGGACTCTGCCTTTGCAGAAATGGAGCGGGTGCATGTGCAACAGCCTCGGTATGTCTGCTTGCCCTCCCACGGCATCTCCGCCACCCCTCACAGCTCCAGCACAGGGTCTGCATTTCCACCAAGGGCCGTCCGCCCAATGACTGGCCAGGTTGGGCTGGACGCCGACCTCAGAAGGCAAGCAGGCATGGAGGACCGCCAGTAAGGCAATGTGGAAGGCAGGGAAGCACGGCAGTCACCTGCTGGGGCAAGGAGGGGTACTGTAGGCTTTCAGCAACCCCTGCACAAGCTCCATCAGTGCCTACCATCTCCTCCATCTTTCCCGAGTCTTCCTGCTGCCTGGTAGGCCGGCTAAGCGGTTGGGGCTCAGGACCCCAAATAAGAAGCTCCAAATGGAGCAAAAAGTTTCCTGACATTTTAGTGAAGAATTGGTTTAATGCCAGGGTTCCGAGTAATAGATCCATTGCAAGCAAACCTCAGAGGCAGGTAAATTCCTAAAAGAATATCTTTATTGGAAATATCAAATTGGCACAAATCTGGTTAAAACCAACTCTGAGGGACCCCTTGTTTTCACCTAATTAAAAGTTTTCCTCTCAATCCCAAACAGTCATATACCCCAATCACTGCAGCGTCCGCTGGTCTGGTGACATCACTCCTACTTTATCTGGCCAGGTATGAGAACATTCTTGGTTCTCAGGAGAAAATATTTTATTATGACTCCACCATCCCAGCTATCTCTAATCCCCCCTCCTACTACCTTGCGCTAATGCGGCAGCACTGATGCCTCAAAATGGCTTCAACCGGATCAGCTTCAGGGTTGACAGTATTTGCTTATGAATAGAGCTATCTATCTATTTGTAAGTGCTGACATCATCTGAGGGCTATCAAAGAGTGTAGGGGATGCTTTCTCCCTGTAGGGAAATATAATATTCTGACTTTTAAATATTTCTTCTAGGAGAGGAGTAGGGGCTAAGTTTCTACACGACATATTCCTTCACTCCCCAAATTTTATTCCATTGGCGGTGCATGCTTTAAAACTGGTTCTCCTTTATATTAGGGTTGTTTTGTTATTTTATGGGCATGCTCTTTTCTTGTGTTGTAAGAAATGTCCATCTGGATTCAGTTCCAAGTGGGGAGAAAGACACTGGAAATATAGACGCTGATTGGAAAGATGGTTTTAATAGTGAAGCAGAACCATCAAACGTGTGATTCTGGGTAGCTGAACACTTGGTTTGATGAGCACATGGACTTTCATACAGTTTCTTCTACAGCATTTTGAAATTTGGAGGCTTGTTTTGTGTATTTTGTTATTTGATTTTAATTACCATATTTTTCAGAGTACAAGACGCACTGGTGTATAAGACGCACCAAGATTTTGAAGAGGCTTTTTTTAAAAAAAAAAAAATTGCACTCTGCAGACCTCCCAAAAATGGCCGGTTTTTTTTTTGCGAAAACAGGTCCATTTTTTGTTAAAAAAAAAAAAAAAAAAGCGGGGAGCATGCATAGCCTTTAGGAGGGTTATAGAGTGCTCCTGGGGGCTGGGGGAGCACAAAAAGAGGCAAAAAATAGCCCATTTTTCCTCATTTTTCCTCTCTCCAGCCCCCAGCAGCACTCTGGATGCCTCCTAAAGACTATGCATGGCTATTTTTGCAAAAGGGGTGGGGTTTCCAGAGGCTGTATTCAGTGTATGACGCACCCATATTTTCACCCTCTTTTTTGAGGGGAATTAGGTGCTTCTTATACTTTGAAAAATATGGTAGTTGGTCTCCCAAAGACCAGCAATGATTTGGGGTTTTTAATCTTGTTTAGCAAATGTAATTAATCCTAGATGCTGACCTCCTTGGGGTTCTATTCCTGTCTTGAATGGATTACCAAATATTCATTTCTAAAAGTTGGCCCTTTGTTTCTCCTTGGGGCAGAGAGCTGAGGCTTTGAGAATCTTTATAAACATGTTTCTCCTTTAGGGAAAATATAATATTCTACCTTTTTAATATTTCCTAACATATATCATTCTTCTAAAGGGGGGGGGGTGTTGCTAACTTTCTTCACTTGGAAACAATATGGAACTGATAATGCCACTGCTGTCTTCTGTGATTTTTTTAACCTCTGTGGGAAGGGAACTTCACCAAGACAGTGTTGCTTTAGGAAGACCAGTACAGCCCATAACCAAACTGGAAGTCACTAGAATAACAAAGCCAGGATACATTAACAAACCTCCCGAGAATAATTACCGGATATCCGGACAATTAGAAATAGCTGCAGAGTACAAAATAATACAAAAGACCTAGGAAGTGCAGGAAGAAGTTACCTTAAGAGAGGAAAAGATCAGAGTGGCAACAGACTGATTAGCTCAGGGCGAAGATGTAAAAATAGGAAATACAGTAGAAGACACTAGAGCTCATCCCTGCCCCATGGGAAGTACTTTAGGGCAGAGGAATAACAAAACGAAAGATAGGATTAGAACCCTTAGCAAAGGGACACAAACAAATAGAGCTATCTATCTCTTTGTAATGCTGACATCTACTGGGGGCTGATCAAATAATAGTACAAAGAAAACAAAAGGACTTCAAGGAGGAAAATGGTATAAAAAATATACACTTATTGTTTGACGGGGTCAGCTCAACTAGGAACGCTGATCTACATCAATGACAGTCTTGCTTTCCTGAAATAATAAAGACAACCTGTTTTCAAATGCAGCTTGCTTCGATCCTAAATTCATTCACTCAGCCAGTGATGCTCTCCCAGCCAGAAATCCGAACCCTCAGAGGAAACCTTTTTCCATTTAACACCATCTTCAAAAAAAAGTGGGGGGAAAAACAAATCCAGGAAATTACAGACAGATCAGCCTTACATTAATACCTGGTAACATCTTGGAAAACATATCCAGACAACAAATCTGTGAACACATGGAAGGAAACAAAATCATAACCAGTAACCAGTAGGGTTGATTTAAAACATTATGCCAAACAAAGTTTATTTAATTGTTTGACAAAATGACTAATTAGTGGACCAGCAAAATGCTGTGGATATCATATACTTAGATTTCAGTAAAGCATTTGATAATGTAGATCACAACCTACAGTAGTGGCCAAAATTGTGGAAACCTTTTGGGAAAAGTTTATTTTTGAGGTTTGATGGCTAATAACATATTTTGGGGTTATGGTTTTTATTTTATGGTTAATACCATAAATTATATATCAATGAAAAGATATTTTAAGCAAAAATGTACTGCAATAACTTTTATGAAAGATTTTCTATTAGAATAGCAGTTATAAAGAAGAAAAGTGAAACACGTAGAAAAAAGAGTGTAGTGGTGAAGGCACCAGGTTAGAGACAGAGAAACACTCAGTTCCGGTCCCACCTGAAGAGCAAAACCATCTGTCAAACTTTAGCCAGTCCTCTTAAGTTTAGGAAGCAGGAAAGGGGGGAAACCACTCCAAAAACCCTTGCCAGGGAAACTGCAAGGACAGACATTACAGACTGACCCAAAAGAACTAAAAACAAAGCTAAACACACACACACACACAATCTCTGTCTCTCTCTGTCTCTCTCTGTTTCTCTTGTACCATTTGCAACCATTTTATGCACAATTAACGATATACTTTTATTTGAATCTTATAGACAAAGAAGATAGCAATAGGAGCATTCTGGACACTGAGGATAACAAGCAACATTGAAAAGGAAAACAAATCAGTCTAGATATCAAAGTGTTTTCCATTTCCTTCAGAGAGCCACACAATTCTCCAACTTCCTCCGCAGGTGAGAGAGAAACGAGAGAAAATCTAGAAGAGATTTCTAGCTGGGAAACGGAGAGTGTGAATTCAAGCATATATTACATGAATGGTCAAGGGAGATTATTTTTCCATTCAGCAAAAGATACAACTTGCAAATCATAGTTGATTATGCATGAGAGGATCCAGACTGGAGAAAAGCCATACAAATACTCTGAATGTAGCAAAACCTTTAGTCACAACAACTCCGTTTTGTTTCATGGAAGACCCACACAGGACAGAAGCCCTAAAAGTGCTCCCAATGCGATAAATGCTTTAGCAAGTATGGCAACGTGGACTCACACCAAGGAGAAATTGTTTGAATGTCCTGAATGTGGGAAATGTTTCTGTGATAAATCCAGCCTGGTTACACACCAGAGAACTCACGCAGGAGAGAAACACTTTGAGTGTCCTGATTGTGGGAAAAGTTTCAGTCAAAATTCTCATCTCGTTTTACACCAGAGCACTCACACAGGAGAGAAACCCTTTCAATGTCCTGATTGTGGTAAAAGTTTTAGTCAGACTTCCAACCTGTTGGGACACCAAAGGACTCACACAGGAGAGAAACCCTTTGAGTGTCCTAATTGTGGAAAAAGTTTTAGTCGTCATTCCAGCCTGGTTACACACCAAAGGACTCACACAGGAGAGAAACCCTTTGAGTGTCCTGATTGTGGGAAAGGTTTCAATACCAATTCCAAGCTGGTGACACACCAGAGGGTTCATACAGGAGAGAAACCCTTTGAGTGTCCTGATTGTGGGAAAAGTTTCAATACCAATTCCAGTCTGGTGACACACCAGAGGGTTCACACAGGAGAGAAACCCTTTGAGTGCCCTGATTGTGGGAAAAGCTTCAGTAACAATTGTAACCTGGTGATACACAGAGGAGTCACACAGGCGAGAAACCCTTTGAGTGTCCTGATTGTGGGAAAAGTTTCAGTCGAAATTCTCATCTCGTTTTACACCAGAGCACTCATACAGGAGAGAAACCCTTTCAATGTCCTGATTGTGGGGAAAGTTTTAGTCAAAATTTCAGCCTGGTGACACACCAGAGGACTCACACAGGAGAGAAACCCTTTGAATGTTCTGATTGTGGTAAAGGTTTTAGTCACAATTCCAGCCTGGTGAAACACCAGAGGACTCACAAAGGAGAGAAACCCTTTCAATGTCCTTATTGTGGTAAAAGATTTAGTCAGAATTCCAACCTGTTGGCACACCAAAGGACTCACACAGGAGAGAAACCCTTTCAATGTCCTGATTGTGGTAAAAGATTTAGTCAAAATTTCAGCCTGGTGACACACCAGAGGACTCACACAGGAGAGAAACCCTTTGAATGTTCTGATTGTGGTAAAGGTTTTAGTCACAATTCCAGCCTGGTGAAACACCAGAGGACTCACAAAGGAGAGAAACCCTTTCAATGTCCTTATTGTGGTAAAAGATTTAGTCAGAATTCCCACCTGTTGGCACACCAAAGGACTCACACAGGAGAGAAACCCTTTCAATGTCCTGATTGTGGTAAAAGATTTAGTCAGAATTCCAACCTGTTGGCACACCAAAGGACTCACACAGGAGAGAAACCCTTTCAATGTCCTGATTGTGGTAAAAGATTTAGTCAGAATTCCAACCTGTTGGCACACCAAAGGACTCACACAGGAGAGAAACCCTTTGAATGTCCTGATTGTGGTAAAAGTTTTAGTCACAATTCCAACCTGGTGAAACACCAGAGAACTCACACAGGAGAAAAACCCTTTGAATGTTCTGATTGCGGAAAAAGTTTCAGTACCAATTCCAGCCTGGTGACACACCAGAGAACTCACACAGGAGAGAAACCATTTGAGTGTCCAGACTGTGGGAAAGATTTCAGTATTAGGACTACCCTTCTAAATCATATGCTTATACACACAGGGGAGAAACCATTTGAGTGTGCCGAATGTGGATGGTGCTTCAGGAGAAATTCCACCCTTATTGCACACAAGAAAATTCACATGAGGCCCCAAGTGATGAGTGTAGAAAAGATTTGAATTTCATTTCTAAAGTCCCTCTGTAAATCCAACTGAGAAATTGACTATTTAATTTGAGTACAAAGAATTTGCCTAATTTTTTATAGGCAAATATGTAATGGCATTAAACTGGAAGGAGGAAGGAAAAAATGGCAACATATTAGTGTGATAATGCCTACCTGGTCATTAGCAGCAGAACTTGCTGGATATGGGTAGTTCTTGGGTTACGAATGTAGTGGATCCTGCCCTTTCCATCCGAAACTTGAGAAGTTATGGGAGTGAATCTCTTACATTGAACGACATCACTCCCTGCTTTCGCCCACACGGTCATTGCTTTCTTGCTTCAGATCAGCTGGACAAGGCATCTGGCGCCAAGAAAGCAGCCCTGAGAGGCTGTGCGCGACTTCTTAGGGTTGCTTTCTCATTGGCAAATCACTTGAGGATTGCGTTCCTGTAGGTTTTGGCAGCCCTTTGCAAAAAGCCTTTGCCTGTAGGAACAGGTACTTCGTAGGGACACACCCCACTCCTCCCAAGCTCAGTTGGTGGCAACAAAGGCAGTTTGCAAAGGGCTGCTGAGGCCCTATGGGAATGCAATCTCCCAGCAGGCCTTGGCATGGAAACGGCAAATGGAGGGAAGGCCTGAAAGACTGAAGTCTTCCCTCCATATGCAAACGTCCACGCCTCAATTCACAGAGAATAGATGCCTAAAGTGTGAGATTACTCAAGACTACTGACCTTGTGTGATCTCGCGGTACGTTAGGCCTCTGTCCTCTGAATGCAGGCAAATAAAGCACAACAGAGAGATCTTTGCAAGGTAAGTCACTCTCCACAGGCAAAATGCCTGTGAAGTCTCAGCTGGGGTTGGGAGAATAGGGGTGAATATAACAGAGCCTCTGCGGTCGTTCGTAAGGATGAACAACAGTCGTGGTGCTCCAGTATTCATAATTTCGGGATTTGTTTGTAAATGCTGGGGGGAAGGGGGGGGGCTTATCGTGTAACTTTGAACATTTGCTAAGAGAACACTTGTAACCCAAGGATTACCTATATTTATTTTTGTAGAAATTGTAAAAATCTTTTTGGAGTGGTTGCTGCCAAGGATTTAGGATCAAAGAGTTTCAATGGGTAAGAGACTAAAGGAAGCCAACTTCATTGGTGCTGGCCAGAGATGCTTCCAAGGGCACCCATGCTAAATGTCTTGTGCGTCTGTAACTTTGCATACACAGAAGTTTTCATTAGGTCAAAGAGGGAAAATCACAGAACCAGCAGGGCTAGAAAAGCGGGGCTTGGGAAGAGGAGATGACTGTCTACATATGCTGAGAGAAATGTTTCCAAAAGGCATTTCAAAAGGTTGGAAGAAAGATTGGTAATACAGATGTGCATACAAAAATGTATCAAAGTTGCCCCACTCTTTGTTTGATACACATTCCTTTTTTTAATTCAAAAATTTAATTAATAAAGTATGCAAAACAAACTAAAACAATTGATACAGAGAAGCAGGAAAGGAGTCGAAAAAAATAAAACATGATATAATGCACCTTCCGCCTTTTTCTCCGTTGAGAAATTGTCATCACCCATTCCTCTTTGGAAATTACCTCTGCTCAGTTTACCAGAATAAAATATTCCTTGGAAATAGATCCTGTCCTGAAGTCCATTCCTCACAGTAATCCAGTCCAACATTTCTCTTTCACATTGTTCATAGGAACAGGGAGATTTTCTCTATGCACAGGTTGAAAGCAGCAAAGCTTTAATGAATACATCATATCGGCAAAGATGAGGGCAAAAGAAGAACTGACTATTTCCCGTGCAAATGCAGATAGTTAAAATTCCAAGTTTTCCCTCCCTGCTATTAGGCCAGGACACATTGTCCAATGGAGACTTCTAGTATTGTTGTGAGAAAGTCTTTTTTTGGCTCTGGTAAACCTGCCAAAACCTCCTTGGTTCCCATGGCTGGCATCGATGTCTGGAGCTTTGTTCTATCTCCCCCTTCTGTCTCCCCATAGTTTTTTGGAAAACTGAGAAATGATAATAGTTGCAACAGCAAAAACGCCATTTGAAGCTTGACACACTCTGGACACTGGATTCCACAAAAGCGTTGGCAGACCGCTGAGTAGCCCTGACCTAAAGCAGAACTGCAGCTTATATATCGTGGGTGCACTACATTACAAAGATATAAAACGGGTAGGAATCAACTTGATGTTGGAATTTTTTTGATAATCTCATTTAACGGACCTCATTATTCTAGGAGAGGAGTCGGTGCTAACTTTCTACACTACATATTTCATCATTCCCGAGATTTCATTCCATTGGTGGTACATGGTTTAAAACTGGTTCTCCTTCATATTAGGGTTAACTTGTGATTTTGTAGACATGTTCTTTTCTTGGAAACAATGTGGAACTGATAATGCCACTGCTGTCTTCTGTGATTTTTTTAACTTCCATACCTAGCAAACAAAACGTAGGATTTTGTAGTGGTGCACTATGTGGGGATGTTTGCATTCTCAGATGCTGGCAAACCACACTGAGAATGCAACATCAGCACAATGATCCTTAATGATTAATAAATGTGAGACATGAGATTTGGCACGTAGGCACATACCATCGCTTGCAGCAGGAAAACATGAGTTGTTTATTAACCTTCTCAACCATAGTTTGGACTTTGTCTAGCTAATCCAATCAGTACTTTGATCAATGAATCAGTTTTTGCTACGATAGCTGTATATGACAATAAAAAGGGAGCTCTCACGAGCTGTTGAGAGTGCCTTCCCATTAAACTTCATCCTGCCTGCACATATTTTCTTCATTGGAACAACATCTGGTGACCCCGACGTGATTCCCCCTGCAGTCATTAGGCTGGATGAGCCCAGGTGCACCTCAGCGAACTTCGCTCCCAAAAATTCGTGAGGGGGGCGGGTAACTGTCAGCTCAGCAGAAGTTTCATGCAAAAGAGTTGCAAAAAATACTTTAAAATAATGGAACAGCAGGAATTAGTTTAAGTGATTTAGAGCAGTTAGTAAATGAAATAGGTTGTCAATGCCCATGGTATCCAGAAGCAGGAACTTTAGATTTGCAAGACTGGATAAAAATTGTAATACATTTGCATTCGCCACCACGAGCACCAATACAACATTTGTTGCTATGGCAGAAATGTAAGGAAGCAATTGAGGTTATGGGGACTTATAGACTCAAGGCACCGTCATCATCTCTCTCTTTGCTTCCTGAGGTGGGGTCTGCTCCCCCTCCACCATATATGCAGCTAACTCTGTCGGCAGAAGCTATGCTGAAGCCAGTGGAGCTTAGATCCCCGAATGCTCCCTTACAGATCGCTCCTTCACAGGAGCCAGTTAGCGCAGTAAGAGCAGGGTTTCAGGAAGAGCAGAAAAAGGGAACACTCACTAGGATAGAACTTGGAGAGGGTCTCCAAGCTTTTCCGGTCGCACAGACAGTCAATCCACAGGGGCAGGCTCACTATCAGTGGAATCCCTGATAGTGATATCAAATTTTGAGAGAGCTGAAGAAAAGTATCACAGCGATAGGTTTGCATTCCACCTATACTGTTGGAATGGTGGAAGGCATATCTAATGGTTATAATTTGATACCACAAGATTGGAAGGATTTATTTCGCATGCTTCTTACACCAGCACAATATGTTGTCTGGGATTCAGAATACCAGAGAGAAGCAATTCACGCAGGAAACAATTCAGGAGGTTTATATATACCAAACTAACTGTATGGAGTTGGTGCTTTGGCTACAATACAACAGCAAGCCACAGGCACACCCCCGCCAGCCTACTCCGTGATAGGGCACTGTGTGATCAAAGCATTTAAGAGAGTGCCAGTTTCTGGCAAACCTAGCAAGTCTTTTGCAGCAAACATATTCGGATTTTATTGATAGATTGCAAGAAGCTGTTCAGCGGCAAGTAGATAATAAGGAACTAGCGGAGAATTAATGAAAAGGCTAGGCCATGAACATGCTAATACTGATTGCCGCCGCTCATTGCAATCTGTTGTTAATAGGGAAGATTACACCTTGGCTGATACGTTGAAAGCATGCGCTGATATAGGCACAAATGTTCATCAAATGGATGCCTTAGCAGCTACCTTACAAAAAGGAAAGTTTGGCAAGCCCAAAGGTAACTCTTTTAATTGTAACAAACCTGGTCATTTTAAACAGCAGTGCAGAGCTCCGGTTCCACCACAAATCCGCAAAGCCCTTATCCGCGGAGACATAAGCGTGAAGACTAATTCGCGCCGTTCTAAGCGCTAAGGAAAAACACGACCCTACCGCGATGACATAATCGCGGAGGGCAAATTCGCACATTCCCAAGCACTCAGTACCCTAAACCTAACCCTAAACCTAACCCTAAACTCTTTGGGTTGTTCAGTTTTATAGACCATCTTCGCTTACCACTTACTACTCAGCCTTCACAATTACACTGGTACTGAAAAAGTAGACTTACAAGTGTTTCTCAAAGTTGTGGCCAACATAGTTATTTGCGGGTGGCACTGGCTTGCATATTGCGATAGTTGCGGTGTCCCACAGTCATGGAATCGCCATTTGGGACCTTCACAATTGGCTTCCAAGAAACAAAAATGACAGGAAGCTGTAAGTCACAGTCATGGTACATTGCACTGAACGGAACATGGTGATTTGCTTAATGACCACAGCTGCAACAAATATTGTAAGTTGGCATGGTTATGTGTCAGTGTACTGTGAGAAGTAATCACAAACCCACCCACCCCGAGAATGAAATGTTTTGGGGAATATTAAAGAGAGGCAGAATATTATATTTACCCAAAGGAGAAATGGAGAAAAAAAAATCTTAACAAAGGCAGAAAGTATCTTCAGAGATTTTGTGTCCATTAAGAAATCCAGGCCAGCCTATTCACAAAGAAAAAACCTTCAGCTCCAGTTGATGGGATTAAAATTTGCCTTCCCCCACCCAAATTCTAAGGACAGGATTTTTAAGGACCTTTTAGGATACAATGGATGGAAACTCATCAAAGAGATTCGAGGAATCGAAAAGGACCTGCTGCCATGGAATCACTGAAAACATCTTCCAAATACCTTGATGGAGATTGGACAAGTGTGTGTTTCCACCTCCTGTCGCTAGATGGCGGTGAGGCAACATCTGTGCCTAGAAAGCCATCTACACCATCCTTGCGCTTAAAAAAAGGAATTTTAAACCATTGCTAGAAAGGATAGGAGGAGCGAAGCGCAGAGGAACTTCCTCTTCCGGATGACTCATGGGAGGAAGGAGGTGTGCAGGGCGACTCTTCTGCTCTTCCCATGCTCGAAGGAGTAGCTGGAAGGTGAGTGGAGGGCCGGTGGGAGGAGAGTCCTGGAGCAAGTCGGGCTGTTCGGTTCCCTCCACGGCCTGGAAGCAGAGAAGCAACTGGGCTGAAGCATCTCAGCTGCTGCTGCTGCTGCAGGTTCCTTCCCTCCCCGAATTTAAGCCCACTGGTGCTGCCCGCTGTGAAACTGGTGGCTGCAATTTTCCTCCTGGTGGGAAGATTTTAAAAACCTCTTTTAAATTAGGGGACTGGAGACTAAAACATATGAAGAATGGTTGCAGGAACTGGGTATGTCTAGTTTAATAGAAAGAAGGACAAGGGGAGACATGATAGCAGCCTTCCAATATCTCAGGGGTTGCCACAAAGAAGAGGGAGTTCAACTATTTTGCAAGGCACCTGAGGGCAGAACAAGAAGCAATGGGTGGAAACTAATCAAGGAGGGAAACAACTTAGAACTGTGGAGAAATTTCCTAACAGAACAATTAATCAGTGGAACAGCTTCCCTCCAGAAGTTGTGAATGCCCCAACACTGGAAGTCTTTAAGATGTTGGATAGCCATCTGTCTGAAATGGTATAGAGTTTCCTGCCTAGGCAGGGGGTTGGACTAGGAGACCTCCAAGGTCCCTTCCAACTGTGCTATTGTATTATTATATTAATTAAGGTTGATTCTTTGGGAATGGCTTCCCTCCAGAGGTTGTGGGTGCTGCCATTACTGAAGGGTTTTCAGGGGAGATTGAACAGCCATTTGTTGCTTGTACTGATGTGCTGTGCTTGATTTTTGTCAAACATGTCACTATGCATTACGGCCGAACATCTCCACTTTGGTCTGGTCTGTGCAAAGGACAGTGTTCCAGAAGTCCTGTGATTTATTCAGATGCAACTTTGCAAATCTCAGCCATGTTGCTATGACCTTTTTAGAGAGAAGAGCAACCCTTCCAAATCAACCAGAGTTGTTCCGTTTTTTCTATTTGCACTGTCATGAATCTTGACATTTAACATGCTAACTGAAGCCTGTAGAGCCTGATATATAACCTTTTTTTTAAAAAAATTCTCTGGCCATTGCATCGTCTGGCCTTGGGGTGAATTTTCTTGGATGTCCACTCCTGGGAAGGTTGGCAACTACCGTATTTTTCGGAGTATAAGACACACCAGAGTATAAGACACACTAAGGTTTTGAAGGGTCAAATTAAAAAAAAGTAGGTAGGTAGATAGAGGGATAGAGAGAGAGAGAAAGAGAGAGAAATACAGTAGGTAGGGAGAGAGAGAGGATAGATAGGTAGGTAGATAAAGGGAGAGAGCGCGAAATACAGTAGGTAGGTAGGGAGAGAGATTGCGTGTGTAGGTAGGTAGAGGGATATATAGAGAGAAATAGAAATGAGAAATACAGTAGATAGGTAGGGAGAGAGAGTAGGTAGGTAGGTAGGGAGAAATACTGCGTGTGTAGGTAGGTAGAGGGATAGAGAAATAAATAGAAAGAGAAATACAGTAGATAGGGAGAGAGAGGTAGGTAGGTAGATGGAGGGATAGAGAGTGGGAGAAATACAGTAGGTAGGTAGGGAGAGAGTGTGTAGGTAGGTAGGTAAGTATACAGATAGAGAGAAATAGAAAGAGAGAAATACAGTAGGTAGGTAGGGAGAGAGAGTAGGTAGGTAGGTAAGTAGAGGGATAAAGAGTATGAGAGAGAAATACAGTAGGTAGGGAGAGAGAGAGGGTAGGTAGGTAGGTAGATAAAGGGAGAGAGCGAAATACAGTAGGTAGGTAGGGAGAGAGATTGCGTGTGTAGGTAGGGAGAGGAATAAAGAGAGAGAAATAGAAAGAGAAATGAGAAATACAGTAGATAGGTAGGGAGAGTGAGTAGGTAGGTAGGGAGAGATATCGCGTGTGTAGGTAGGTAGAGGGATAGAGAGAGAAATAGAGAAATGAGAAATACAGTAGGTAGGTAAGGAGAGTGTGTGTTTGTAGGTAGGTAGAGAGATAGAGAAATAGAAAGAGAGAGAGAAATACAGTAGATAGGGAGAGAGAGGTAGGTAGGTATATGGAGGGAGAGAGAGAGAGAGAAATACAGTAGGTAGGGAGAGAGGGGGGTAGGTAGGTAGGTAGGTAGGTAGATAAAGGGAGAGAGAGCGAAATACAGTAGATAGGTAGGGAGAGAGATTTCGTGTGTAGTTAGGTAGAGGGATATATATCAGGTTTGACGAGACGTGTTAGATTTTAATGTAATTTGACCCCACATGTATACTGTTTTTTTTCTTATATTTTCATTACTATTACTATTTTTTCTTTAAAACTAGGATATGTTAAGCATATTGACATGTAGCGGAAATACACCAAGGAGAGGAGGAGTGGGAAATAGAAGGGAGAAGAAAGATGGGAAGAGAAGGATAGGAGAGAGGGTAAGGGGGGTAAGATGAGAAGGATAAGGAGGAGTGGATTGTAGAGAGAGGAGCAGTAGAAAGAGGGGGGGGAAGTAGAGTAGAAAAGGATGATGGAGGGAAGATAGAAAGTTGGAGGGTGGTAGAAGAAAGAGTTGTATGGAGAGCAGAAGAGCTATAATGGGTTTCTATTTTTCTGAGCATTGTTGACAAGAGGAACTGATGTAATTATTATTTAATAATATATGATACGGACTATGTATAGTATACATGTGAGTGTGTTATGAAAATGAAAATGGAAATAAAAAATATTCAAAAAAAAGGAGTATGAGAGAGAAATACAGTAGGTAGGGAGAGAGAGAGAGTAGGTAGGTAGGTAGGTAGGTAGGTAGGTAGGTAGGTAGGTAGGTAGGTACGTAGATGTTTCCAGATGTATTTATCCATGTGCCCGAGAAGGAAACAGCTGACAATCTGCAGCACCTTGTTTCTGCTGGCATAGCACTTGATCAATGTAATTCCCATCAGTCAAGAGAATTACATAAAGAGCTTTTGGAAAGGAAAAAAAGGGGGAAAAAAGTTTTTGAACTCTGCAAACCTCCCAAAAACAGTCCATTTGGGGGGGGGGCTTGCAGAGTGCTCTGGGGGGGCGGCAAAAATGAGCAAAAAATGGCTCGTTTTTCACGAAAACGGACCCGTTTTTTGAAAAAAAACCTGCATACAAACACTTATAGAGTGCTGCTGGGGGGGGAGCAAAAATGGGCCGTTTTTTGCTTATTTGTGCCCTCCCCTGCCCCCAGGAGCTCTCTGAAAGCTTCCACAATGGTATGCATGGCTATTTTGGTGAAGGGGCGGGGCTTCAGAAGGCAAAAAAAGTGTTATATTTGGTGTATAAGACGCACCCAGATTTTCAGCTTCTTTTTTGAAGAAAAAGGTGCATCTTATACTCTGAAAAATACAGTATCTGGAATGTTTCCCACTTGTGAATAATCTTCCTCAGTGTAGAATGATGGATTTTAAATTGTTTGGAAATGGCCTTGTAAACATTCCCAAAAATATGTAATTCTTCTCTTTGATTTGTGTTCATATTTTTAACTATCATCTTTGTTTTCCCTAGATTTATTTTAAACCCGAATATCTGACCATATTGATTAATTATGTTCATTAAAGCCATAGTTGATTTCCCCGGTTGGGTTAAAGTTACAACCAGATCGTCCGCAAATGCTCGTAGTCTGTATTCCTAATGCCTAATCTTAATTCCCTGTAGGTCTTCTGACCCTCGTATTTTATTCAGCAATAACTCCAGGGTTAAGATAAACAATAATGGAGATAGGGGACAACCCTGTCTTGTTCCTTTTTCAATTTTAAAGGGTTCTGTTGAACTACCATTAACTATAATTTGTGCTGTTTGTTCCTGGTATATTACCTTAATAGATTGTATAAAATACTCTCCAATTTGCATCTTTTGCATTATTTTCATTAGAAATTGCCAATTCACTCGATCAAATGCTTTCTCCGCGTCCAGAAATATGAGAGCTGCGGGGACTTGGTTGTTCTTTCCCAGATATTCCAATATATTAACAATTTGTCTTACATTATTTTTCATTTGTCTCCCTTGTATAAAACCAGATTGGTCATTATGGATCACTTGTTGTATAACTAACATCAGCCTATTTGCTAATATTTTAGCAAAGATTTTGTAATCTGTATTAAGTAGTGATATAGGCCTATAATTTTTTGGCTGGCTGAGATCTTGGTGTTCTTTTGGGATCAGGGAGATAAAGGCTGTTCTCCAAGATGGAGGAATCCTTCCTTCCAATTGAATTCTGTGAAATAGTTCCTTAAGAGGTTCTACCATTTCTAATTGTAAATTTTTATAATAAACCACTGTCAATCCATCTGTACCAGGTGCCTTCACAACTTTTAACTGTTAAATTATCTGGAGGATTTCCTCCGAAGTTATTGGTTGGTTCAATCTCTCCCTTTGCTCATCCTTAACTCTAGGTATTTTCTCTTTCTCCAAATACCTATCTGTTCTGACCCCCCCCCCTTCACGGCTCGTTAACAAACGCAGGCAGGCAACTTAAAAGGACTTTTCTTTATCAGTTTTCAGTTCAAACTGGCTTCGAGCCCAGAAATAACATAAACACAACTCTCCGATAAGAATTCAAAACAAAAGCTCTTACAAACGCTGCCCTTCTTCCACCGTCTTCACGAAGCAGGTTTACATGAAACACCCAAGCACTTATCCAAGTGTAACAGGCATAAATCACGATTAATCAAGCAATGTTTTACCAAACACGGAACACACGAAGGAACGACGTTGACTCCAGCGACTGGGGCGTGGCAGCATCTGTCCTTTTATCTCCAAACTTCCTCCCACAAGCCCCAGCTGCATACTGAATCTTATATCCCAAAAAGTCTCTCAGCAAAACTGCTGAGTCACAACACCTATCTATGTCTAAACCTTGTATTTTATCACCAGTGTATAATCTTGTATAAAATTTTTAAAAAGCCATTTTAATCATATCCTGTTGGTAAACTTCTTTACCTTTATAATCTATTTTTTCTACAGTACGAATTTTTTGTTTTTTCCTCATCATATATGCTAACCATCTGCCTGGTTTATTTGCATTGTAAAAAGTATTATGTTTAGCATATAACAAATTAGTAGCCACCTGATCTGACATCAACGTATTAAATTACGCTCTTAGTAAAATGTTTGCCTCTTTTGTCTTCTTATCACCTGGGTTAGATATTAGCTCCTGCTCTTTCTTCTTTATCTCTTCCTCTAATTCCTTTCATTTTCCCCTCTGTCTATATCTATATAGATTATTTAAATTTATTAAAACTCCTCTCATATATGCTTTACTTGCATCCCAAACCATTTCCATAGATGTTCCCTTATTCATATTAAAAGCAAAATATTCTTTCAACAGTTTTTTACATTCATTGACATTTTTCTCATATCTAAATAAATTTTCATTTAACCTCCTAGACCTTCTAGATTCCTTCCCATATTCCAGTTCCATCCAAACCGGGTTATGATCTGTTAATGCTCTCGAACATATCTTTGTCTTCTTTACCTTAGAAAGAAAATCATTTGTAATTAATATAAAGTCAATCCTAGAGAAGGATTGATGCCTATCAGAAAAAAATGTAAAGTCCTGTTCTTTAGCATTCCCTCCAGATGTCTCTCAGCTCTATATCGTCCATCGTATTAAAGAAAGACTTAGGTAATCTTGCACGTACTTGAATATTTTGCAGTAGACCCTTCTTGTCTTTCTTGGTGTCCAATATTCCATTCCAATCACCCAGTAATATACACGATCTGTAATCCCATTGTATTAACTTAGTAAGGAGCAACTTATAAAGTTTTTCTTGTTGTTGATTGGGGGCGTATACTCCCTTTAAGAGTATCTTTTTTCCTTCTAATAGTAGTTCAATTGCAATATATCTTCCTTGAGAGTCTGCTTCAATTAATTCAGCCTTTATATCCCTTCTTAAGTATATAACTATGCCATTTTTTTCCTCAGGGGCAGAAGCTACAAAATGTTGTCCCAATCTTGCATTCATCAAATATTTCTGATCATTTATTCTAATATGTGTTTCCTGTAGGCAAATTACATCATTTTTAAATTGTTTCAAATAGTGATCTTTTTTTTTCTTTTTTTTGTGGTGAATTTAAACCATTGACATTCCAGGTTAAAAATTTAATTGTCATCTTCAGCTCCCTGAAGCTTTTTAAGAGCCGCCTAAAAATCCTGTAATTTAATTTTTGGTCTAGCTCCTCCCACGGCTTCTGAATTGATGTTTATAGTTTCTTGAGTTGTTGTCTGGGCTTGTTGCATTTTTAATTCTTGTTCCTTGCGTTTGGTAGCCGCTCGGGTTTGTCTTTACTCCTAAATTCCTTCTGTCTCCGCAAGAAGATTCAGAGCTTAGGCCATATCCAATGATCCTTGGGTATCTTGCTGTCTGGCCTCACCTGCTTGTTCCCTTTCTCTGAGTCCTGGGGATGGCGGGTAACCAGCCTTTAATACGTTGCTGTAAAAATCTCTGGCCTTCCAAACTCAGTTGTGACGGTGTCTTTGTCCCAAGTAATTCACCACTAATCCAGCTGGGACTTCCCATCTAAATTGTATCTGGCGGTTTTTAAGTTCATCCGCTGGGAATGCGTAGTCTTTCCTAGACTTCAACATTTGTGGTGGAATTTCCTTCAAAACTATCACCTCTTGACCTGCAATCTGCAACTTAGTTTTATAGGACTCTTGTAATATCAGGTTCCTTGTATTCCTAGTAGCAAAATAAACTACAATATCTCTTGGTAATTGTTTCTGTCTGGCATTCCATGAATTAACGCGGTATATTTTGTCCATTTGCCAGTCATAACCAGCTCTCGGTTGGCCAATGTTGGTCAAAGGCTTCTGCAAGAATCTTCTTCAGATTTTCTTGATTGTTCTCTTTGAGGCCTCTTATCCTCAAAGCAAATTCCATCGCTCTGTATTGTATCATTGTAATTTCTGCTTCTGATTTATCACTTGTTTTGAACTTTTCAATTTTGCATTCTAAATTGACATTGGACTGGTTGTTCTCCATAGTGAGGGGGGGGGAGTATCCAGAATGGGTTGACCTTATCCTCTCATGATTGGATTGAGTCAGATAAGCTCTTTGGGCAACGCGCCCTGGCACCAGGTGTTCCCCAGTTTTTTCTGACTCATCCGATCGTGAGAGGTTGCACATTCTGGATCTCCAGCAATTTACTAGGATTTAAAGAGAATTCATTTGGACCCATCGAATCTTGCCTCCATGCACCACGCACAGCCTCCTCCTACAGGATCGGGACTGCCACCAGCTCCCCCTTGGGCGGCACACTCAATGAGGACCTTGGATGGGCAGCAGGAGGAGAGGGTACAAGCCTCCTGGAGACAAGCCCTAGTCGCTGAGGCTTCTAAGTTGCTGGAGCGCTCCATCGCTCCCCTCAGGGGTTGAGTGACGAACCTGGGCTTCCCAAACGCCCTGGAGCACCCGCGCTGCCTCCACATGGCCAGAGGATCGTGAGGAAGCCAAAGAAGCCTTTCCTGGCCACAGCAGCATCAGAGAAGAGGCAGGAGGAAAAGAATCCGGCTAAGAGGGCGCGCGGCAGCTCCCTGGAGCACAAGCCACTCTGCAAGTACCTTTGAATTTTGTGCCCCTTTTGCCAGCTGCGCGGCACCATTTTGAAGCCAGGAGGACCCACATGGTCCAAGATGGCGGCACCCAGCAGCTACCAGGAAGAATCTGGTGGCAGCCAGATTTGCTTCCAGGGCGATCGCATCATCGGTGGCATCATGCAGGTTGCTGTGGCTATGGCAGTGCCAGGCAGCTGCAAGCATGGACTGCAACCCCACCAGAGGGGCAGAAGAGCAAGCATCCAGGTCAGTGGCTTCCCCAGAGACTGCCTGAGATGGGGGAGGAAAGGCTAAATGTAAAAGCAAGCACTGGTCCCCCAGGGCAGATCCAGAGGAGTGGGGGGGGGGGTCACAAGCCTTTCAAGCCCTCTAAGTACGAGAGGAGGAGGCATAAGACTTTAGAGAGGCTCTGCAAGAAGGCTGCCAGCCATCAGGCCACCCCAGGCAAAGGGGGAAAAACTCCAGGCACTCCCTTACCAGTGGAGGCACAGTGGAGAATCCAGCCCTGCCAGCAAGGATCCCTATAGACACCTCAGGACTTTGGGGTGCTACTCAGGGGTGGCAATCCCCTACCACTCCTGCTGTGGGGGCAGCCTTGCCTACTGGACTTCCCTTCTTGGGCATTCCCGCTGCTCAGGGGGGCATAGGCACCTCCCTCAGGGGCCCCCAACTTTCAGGAGATAATACATCCACCAGCATGCCTGGGGAGCCAGAGGATGCCTTGAAGATGGAGGACAAGAAGGCGGACCTCACCTTGCAGAGGATTCATCAAGCTGCGGCCTGGGCTGTGGAAGCAGCCACCACAGCATTCTTCATCAACAGATCATCCTTGCTGTGGCTGCAGGAGCTACAGCAACGCACTCCCATAACAGATGTCCAGTCACATCAGGACATCAACAAGCTGGTGGCAGCCAGATTTGCTTCCAGGGCGATCGCATCATCGGTGGCATCATGCAGGTTGCTGTGGCTATGGCAGTGCCAGGCAGAGGTTCGTCACAAGTGGCGCCTGGCTTCGGCCCCCTTCACAGGGGACTCCCCCTTTTGCTCAGTTCTGGACCGGTTCCTGATTGAGAACAAGGACAAGAGGAAGGTCCTGGCCACCGCCCAGAAGAAAGGCAGCTTCAGGACGACTCCATACCCCAGACGCTCCTACTCCTGGGGTCAGGATCTGGTTCCTTCTTTCAGGGTCAGGATTTCTTTAGGAGGTCAGAGGCAGGGTTCTCTGGAAACAGGCAGTACCAGGGGGGATTCCCTGCTAGGCAGAGGTACCCAGACAGCAGAGAGGCAGGCAGCAGAAGCAGCCCTTTCGAGGGGGTGGAGGAGGCTGAGGGGGCGCTTCTTCCGCAAAAAAATTAAGCTAGGCCCAGCGTTCTCCCCATTGGGGGGTGCTTAGCGCACTTCGCCGACTGCTGGGTGTAGAAGACCATCAGGCATGGCCTTTCACTCGAATTTCTTTCCAATCCCCCGAGCTTCCAGATATGTCCGGTTTCAAAGTACCCGACCTGGAGGTTGCTGATGCAGAAGGCCATCCAACACCTGTTGGAGATCAGGGCGATCCAGCCGGTGCCTCCAAAGCAACAGGGTCAGGGGCACTACTCCATTCTGTTTGTCATCCCCAAGGCCTCAGGGGGCTGGAGAGCGATCCTTGATCTGAAACGCCTGAACCGTTCCATTCGTTATAGGAGGTTCAAGATGCACTCTCTGCACTCTATCTTGGAGGGGGTTAGGCATGGAGATTTTCTCATCTCCATAGACCTCACAGAGGCCTACCTGCACGTTCTCATTGCCCAGGATCACCGCAGGTATCTCAGGTTTTGCTACATGGGACACCACTATCAGTAGTGGGCCCTCCCCTTCGGGCTGTCTTCGGCCCCGAGGGTATTTATGAAGATAATGGCAGCGCTGGCAGCGCACCTGATCTCTTCCACTCTATCATGCACTGAGGATATATAGCCAGCCAAACCTTTAAAGGCTTCCACCATATCCTCTCTAATTTGCTGGTTACGAGTCTGAATTAGCTCCTTGATGCTAGCTATTTCCTCCGAGACCTCCTTAAAGGCAGATGTAACTTTTTCATCTATTTTGAGTTCTATAGCTGCAGCTTGTTCCTTTAAGGCGTCTTTTAAGGCTCCTTACAGCACATCAAGAGTTAAAACCTCAGCAGCAGGGGGAGGTAAAAGTGACTGTAATTTGTTAGTCAGAGCTGGAGAACTGCCAGCGCTCTTTGAAGTGGTTGTTGTTCTAACTTGTTTTGAAGCCATTTCAACTATTTAATTAGACTTATCTTCCGCCAAATTGTTAAGTCCAAACAAACCACTTAGTCCAATTATTAAATCTTGTAGCTTATTAGTAAGTCAATGCTGTTTTGAGTGGTCTTAAACTCTTAGTTCTTTTAACTATGTTAGAAAGCACTTAAGATGTAATTGCTTGTTAAGTTTGTTTCAGCCACACCTTAATATTCGGGCGCCATTTTCACTTCTATCTCATTAATTTTAACAGAAGGAATTCTTGTAAATCGGAGTTAAAGTTTAGAAATACTTGCGATTGTGGAACTCTCCAGTATTTGCACTGCCTGCTTCTTATTCAAATATAGAGCAAAATATTGATTGCAGGTGTTCTGCATAAAGCAGATGCGTCCCAAGAGCAGAGTGTGTCGAGCTACAATGAAGCGCACACCTTCCAAGCCCCAGAAAATTGCTCCTTGGGGTTTCAGGGAGCTCTACCCACGCTCAGCAACTCTTCTCCCTCTCTTTTCCCAAGGGGAGAGTTTTCAGGCTGTCAGACAGTTGATGTACGTTTTTCTGGCAGCTAAATGCGATCCCGGGGCTGGAACATCCCAGAGGGATGGCCGTCAAAGCCTACGTTGCCACCGGAAGCCGCCACATTCTAATATTTTCTTAATCACATTCTCCTCTGTAGGTATCTCTTCACTTTTCCAATTTTGTGCAAATGCAATCCTAGCTGCTGTTATAACATTAATAATCAAATATAATGGCCTTTTAAACCTTCCCAAATTGATGGGGAAGGACTGGAGAGTGGTGAGGGTTCGAATCTCCATGGGGAGTTCGTTCCAGAGGGTTGGAGCAGCCACAGAGAAGGCTCTCCTCCGGGTAGTCGCCAGTCGACACTGGCCGGCGGATGGAATTCGGAGGAGGCCTAATCTGTGGAATCTAATTGGTCTGGTGGAGGTAATTGGCAGCAGGCGGTCTCTCAAGTACCCAGGTCCAATACCATGAAGGGCTTTATAAGTGACAACTAGCGCCTTGAAGCGTATCCGGAGACCAATAGGCAGCCAGTGCAGCTCGCGGAGGATAGGTGTTACGTGGGTGAACCGAGGTGCACCCACAATTGCTTGCGTGGCTGCATTCTGGACAAGCTGGAGTCGCCGAATGCTCTTCAAGGGCTGCCCCATGTAGAGCACGTTGCAGTAGTCCAGTCTAGAGGTCACAAGGGCGCGAGTGACTGTTGTGAGGGCCTCCCGGTTCAGGTAGGGACGCAACTGGTGCACCAGGCGAACCTGGGCAAATGCACCCCTGGTCACAGCTGACAAGTGGTGTTCGAAAGTCAGCTGTGGGTCCAGGAGGACTCCCAAATTGCGGACCCTGTCTGAGGGGCGTACTGTTTGACCCCCCAGCCTGAGAGATGGAACACTTGGCCAATTAGTAGGAGGGAAACACACCAGCCACTCGGTCTTATCTGGATTGAGTACAAGGAACCTTGAGCATAGTGGAAGACAGATATTTATACATTTCTTTGCTTTCACGTCAGACTAGCAGAAACCTGTTGAGGCCTAAACTTCAGCCTTGCCATCTCAACATATGAGCAATCATCAAATTCATCAAATGTGTGATTAACATTAGCACAAAAGGTTTGACTAGCCAGAGATATTTTTCAGGCTTGAAAGACATGGATTTTCTCCATGTTGTAGGTGTGTGTACTTGTATTTCTCTCTGAGTGTATCTGGAAATGTATACTCTATACCCAGGACTTCCAGATATACAGTCATGTAAAAAAGGAAGTACACTCTCCTTGACTTTTATGATTTTACTTATCAGGACATAGTAGAAATCATGACATAGTTAAGAACTTAGAAGTTCTTAAAAGTAGGTAAATACAACCACTGATGAACAACAACAACACGTGACATATTACATCAGATCATCATTTTATTTTAAAAAATGGAGAAGTGTGTGAAAAAAGTATGACTCAATAATATGCAGAGCCACCCTTAGCAGCAATAACTAGAAATAATTCTTTTCTGTATGACTTTATCAATCCATTGCAGATTTCAGCCTCTGCTTCGCTTGCTTGCTTTCGGCTGCCATGGAAACAGGGAAGGGGGCATGATATTTGGGATGGGAATAAATAGTGCAGAAGTGATAGTCGAAAAGGGAGTTTTGTTCTCACCATCTTCTGAGCATGGTATTGGCCGATGTTTGGACCTGGTCAAGGCCAACCGTCCTGCATACCAACCTGATGATGGTTCTTGGAGATGCAACCACATGACACCTAAGGGAGTTGCAGATTGGGCAATGGGGTGGGGGTTGTTAGAGGGTGAGGGCTGGGCAAATGTTTGATATGTATGATTTCATGCTTTTCTGACTCAGACTTTGCTTTACTTTGCTGCTATCTATTCATAACCAGTAAAAGTATTTTTAATTCCACAAACAACGGAGTTGAGAGATTTGTTTCTTGGTTACTGAAGGTGGCATGCCTGACAATAAGCAAGGTCTCAGTTCGTGCTCATCCCGGAGTTAACACCTTTCGAGGGGAGTGCAATTAAAACAAAACTTTCATAGACTGAGAGGGAAGCTGATTTTCCTGATCAAGAAGAGAAACGTGCAGAGGACCTGTCCCACCCTGGGGGTGGGGAGACTGGGGGCAGACAGCAGAGCTGATCAGGATGGGAGAGCCCCAGCAGCAGTAGCAGCCGCCGCCTCACGAGCACCTCCAAGGGGGGGAACCCCTCTCCCGAAGACGCCGAATGGCAAAAGTTCCTCCTCTTCGTGTGAAATTCAGAGGGGACCCCACAGAACTGGGATTTTTCCTGGTCCAGGTCTGGAATTTCATGCAACAGTTTGGAGAAGATTTCCCCAACGAGGAAGCAAAGGTGAAAGCTGTGACAATGGCATTGGAGAATAAGGCGGCAGCTTGGATGGTCGCCTTGCATAATGATGACTCCCTCCTGCTGAGGAATTACAGTGTGTTTATGGCCGCCCTGAGGAAGCGCTTTGATGACCCGCTAGCTGAGCGTAAGGCAAGAGCCAAGATGAAAACTCTTACTCAGGGAAGAAGTCCAGTGGCTGAGTACATCCAAGAGTTTTGGGAGTTGTCGTTGCTTATGTGGGAGTGGTCCGAGGAGGCTTTAATGGACAGTTTTATGGATGGCCTGAACCAAGATATATACCACAACTGTGTTAACAGAGGGACCCCATGCCATCTGCAACGTTGGTACGAGCTGGCAGCAGATGTGGAGATTGACCTAGCCAGAAATAAATACTGGGGAGACAGTGATAAAGGTAAAAATCTGGGAAATGTTTCCAGGAGACCAAATACTGAATGCGACCTCTATGTTTTCTGGAGTCTACGATTTCTTTAACTTCAAAAATGTTGCTCTCCCTCAATAAGAAGAGGGACCGGAGGTGAAGGTTGAGGCGGACCAAAGGAAGAAGTGTTCTCTGGTTTCTGGCTTATGATCCTGGGGGATTTCAATCTGCCTTCCATTGGCGAGACATCCGAGTAAGCTTGGGAGTTCATGGCTTCCATGACGGCTATGGACCTGAATTAGTTAATTCAAGACCCCACCCATAATGGGGGATACAAGCTCGATCTGATTTTTGTCTCTGGGCAGTGGATGGATGATCTAGATTTAGGGGTTATTTCTATCCAACCCTTCTCACGGTCAGATCATTTCCTCATCAGTCTTGACTTCCATACTGCTACCCCTCACCGCAGGGAGGCGGAACTGACTAGATTGTTCCCCCCCAGGTGCCTGATGGACCCTGAAAGGTTCCTGATGGAGCTTGGGACTTTTCCTGAATCCCTTGCTCATAACTCGACAGAAGCCCTAGTGGAAGCCTGGGATAGGGCGGCCACTGGGGCCTTGAATCGTGTTGTGCCTTTGCAGCCTCTGACCCGGTGTCGATCCCAAGTAGCTCCCTGGCTTACCGAGGAGCTCCGGGAGATGAAACACCGGAAAAGACACCTAGAGAGTGGTTGGAGGGCCAGCTGGTCCGAATCTGATCGAACACTAGTAAGAATTCATAGTAAATCCTACTTAATGGCGATAAAAGCAGCAAAACGGCAACATTTTTCCGCTCTTATTGCGTTCGCAGATAACTGCCCAGCCGCCCTGTTTAGGATGACCCACTCCTTACTTAACCAAGGAACTGGGAAAGACCCCTTGCAGGATAGGGCTGAAGAATTTTTTTCAGTATCTGCCGGATAAAATCGCTCAGGTCCGGACAGGCTTGGACTCTGACTGGGTAGATTCGGGCAAGTCGACGGGGATGAATCTTGTGGATACCATCTGGGAGGAGTTTGATCCTGTGACCCCTGAGGGCATGAACAGGATTATGGGGAGACTCAGTGCTGCCACTTGTGTGCTGGACCCGTGTCCTTCTTGGTTAGTCTCGGCTTCCCAGAAGGTGACACGAGGTGATTACCAACACTTAATTGAGAGAGGGATTCTTTCCCACCGCCTTGAAGGAGGCAGTGGTGAGGCCCCTCCTTAAGAAGCCTTGCTGGACCCAGCTTCTTTAGCCAACTATCGTCCGGTCTCCAATCTTCGCTTCGTAGCGAAGGTTGTCGAGAGTGCAGTAGCACGTCAGCTTCCCCAGTACCTGGATGAAGCTGTCTACCTGGATCCATTTCAGTCGGGTTTCAGGCCTGGATACAGCACGGAGACGGCATTGGTCATGTTGGTCAATGATCTCTGGTGGGCCTGGGACAGGGGCTGCTCCTCTGTCCTGGTCCTATTAGACCTCTCAGCAGCTTTCGATACCATTGACCATGGTATCCTACTGCGATGACTCGGGGGGTTGGTAGTGGGGGGCACCGTTTTATGGTGGTTCTCCTCCTACCTGTCGGATCGGTCGCAGTTTGTGTTGATTGGAGGGCAGGGATAGACCCTGAGATGCATCACTTGTGGGGTGCCCCAGAGGTCGGTTCTCTCACCCCTCCTGTTCAACATATATATGAAACCACTGGGTGAGATCATCTGTGGTTTGGGGGTACGGTATCATCAATATACTGATGATAACCAACTTTTCATCTCTACCCCAAACCACCCAAACGATGCCCTCGACGTGATGTCCCGATGCCTGGAGACTGTGCGGATCTGGATGGGGAGGAACAGGCTCAAGGTCAATCCCTCCAAGACTGAGTGGCTGTGGTTTCCGTCATCCCAATTTGTGCATCTTGTTCCATCTCTGATGATAGGGGGAGAAATTTTAGCCCCCTCAAAGAGGGCCTGCAATCTGGGAGTCCAATCTGGCTATGTGGCTTTACTTTAGAAGAACACCTGATGGCCATGACCAGGGGGGTCTTTTACCAGGTTCGCCTGGTATGTCAGTTGCGTCCCTTCCTGGATCGGGATGCTCTGTGCACAGTCACTCATGCCCTCATCCTTTCTTGCCTGGACTACTGTAACCCTCTCTACATGGGGCTGCCCTTGAAGAGCACCCGGAAGCTTCAACTGGTCCAGAATGTGGCTGCGTTGATTATCATGGGGGCACCTAGGTGCTTTCATGTTGCACCCCTTTTAGGTGGCATGCACTGGTTGCCAGTTGTCTTCTGGATGAGATTCAAGGTACTAATTATGACCTTTAAAGCACTCCATGGCTTAGGCCCAGGATACCTGCGAGACCACCTACTGTCACTGGTAGCCTCCCACCGTCCAGTGTGATCCCACAGAGTTGGTCTCCTCAGGGTGCCGTCGGCCAGACAGTGTTGGCTAGCAACCCCCAGGGGGAGAGCCTTCTCTGTGGGAGCGCCTTCCCTCTGGAATGAGCTGCCCCCGGAGTTTCGTATAATCCCTGACCTCTGGTCCTAAAAAGGTGGCTTTTCCAGCAAGCCAGCCTGGCCTGAACAAAACAAAACAAATTATTATTGTAAATTTTAATCAATTTTTTTTAAAAAAATGTTATTGTTAATCTTAATTCAGTTTGTTTTTTGGATATTCTATCTAATCTTTTTTTAACTTTTGTAATATGTGGTTTTTTTAATGATGTATGCCGCCATGAGTCCTTGGGAGAAGGGCGGCATATTAATCCAATAAACTAAGCCAAACCAAACCAATTTGCCCAGCCCCCCTCCCTCCAACAACCCGCACCCCATTGCCCAATCTGCAACTCCCTTAGGTGTCATGGGGGTTGCATCTCCTAGAACCATCATCAGGTTGGTATGCAGGACGGTTGGCTTTGACCAGGTCCAAACATCGGCCAATAGCATGCTCAGAAAATGGTGAGAACAAAACTCCCTTTTTGACTATCACTCCTACACCATTTATTTTCATCCCAAATACCATGCCCCCCCCCCCCCCGTTGACACAGCATCCGAAGGCAAGGAAGAGAAGCACAGGCAGACATAGAGTTTGAGATATAACCCCCTTTTTATACCAATATATCTGGGCATTGAACTGTCTGGCCTTGGAGTGAATTTTCTTGAATGTCCACTCCTGGAAAGATTGGCAACTGCCTTGAATGTTTCTTCTTCTGAATAATCTTCCTCGGTGTAGAATGATGGATTTTAAATTACCGTATTTTTTTAAGTATAAGATATGCCAGAGTATAAGATGCACCAAGACTCAACTCAAATATCAACTTTGACTCAACTCAACTTTGAAGAGACAATTTTTAAAAAAAGTTTTTTGCACTCTGCAAACCATCCCAAAATGGCCCATTTCTATTAAAAACTGGCCCATTATTGTATCCAAAAAAAGGGCATGCACAGCCTTTAAGGGGCTTATAGAGTGCTCCTGGGGGCTGGGGGAGCAAAAATGAGCAAAAAACGGCCTGTTTTAGCTCATATCTGCCCTTCCCAGCCCACAGGACCAATTTGAAAGCCTCTTAAGGGCTATGCACATCCATTTTGGTGAAGGGGGTGGGGTTTCAGGAGGCTAAAAATGTTGTATTTACTGTATAAGATGCACCCAGATTTTCACCCTTTTTTTGAGGGAAAAGGGTGCATCTTATACTCCAAAAAATATGGTATCTGGAAATGGCCTTTTAAACCTTCCCAAATTGATGTACAGCAACAATTGCTTCTCTAAGATAATTGCTGAGGTCTTTCCTCTTTGCCATTGTTTTAACACACACCTCAATGTCAGAGACTAGGAAACTCCTACACTTTGACTTTTATAGATGTAGTCTCTATCTCTGACCCGTGTTGCAACGTGAATCAAGTAAATGCAGTCTTACTGAAGTACTAATGCAAATCTCTGGCATTTTTCATGTTTCAGCTAAGCATGAAAAAATTAAGTTTTGATTCAAAGCAAAATTGTGGTTGCATGTTTGCATTTCTATTTTTAGTGTTTTTAAATTTTATAACACCTGTGTTTGAAAACAACCCTTTGCACTGCTAAGAATTCATTGATTGACCCAGTCAACAACCAATTTCTTCATTTAATGGATATTTGAACTACTGGGTAGTTTTCCATGTGTCAAATGAATCATGATTAATGTAAAATTATTGTAGGATTGTGGCATGTTTGCTATTTCATTGTAACATAAGCTTTTTTCTTTTTTTCTCATCTTCTGCAACCATTTTATGCACAATTAAAGATACACTTTTATTTGAATCTTTTATTTATTTTATTTGAATCTTATAGACAAAGAAGATGGCAATGAGCACTCTGGACACTGAGGATAACAAGCAACATTGAAAAGGAGAACAAATCAGTCCAGAAATCAAAATATTTTCCATTCCCTTCAGAGAGCCACACAATTCTCCAACTTCCTCAGCAAAAGAGGGAAATATCTGGAAGTTACTGGGGAGGAAAAGGACAATTGGAAAACCACGTAGAGCAGAGAATGCTTTAGCAAGTATGGCAACGTGGACTCACACCAAGGAGAAACTGTTTGAATGTCCTGAATGTGGGAAATGTTTCTGTGATAAATCCAGCCTGGTTACACATCAGAGAACTCACACAGGAGAGAAACCGTTTGAATGTCCTGATTGTGGGAACTGTTTTAGTCAGAGAGGCATCCTGGTGAGACACCAGAGGACTCACACAGGAGAGAAACCCTTTCAATGTCCTGATTGTGGAAAACGTTTTAGTCATCATTCCAGCCTGGTGACACACCAAAGGACTCACACAGGAGAGAAACCCTTTGAGTGTCCAGATTGTGGGAAAAGTTTTAGTCACAATGCCACCCTGGTGAAACACCAGAGGACTCACACAGGAGAGAAACCGTTTGAATGTCCTGATTGTGGGAAAAGTTTTAGTCGGATTTCCAGCCTGGTGACACACCAAAGAACTCACACAGGAGAGAAACCCTTTGAGTGTCCTGATTGTTGTAAAAGTTTTAGTCACTATTCCAGCCTGGTGACACACCAAAGGACTCACACAGGAGAGAAACCCTTTGAGTGTCCTGATTGTGGGAAAAGTTTTAGTCATCATTCCAGCCTGGTGACACACCAAAGGACTCACACAGGAGAAAAACCCTTTGAGTGTCCTGATTGTGGGAAAAGCTTCAGTAACAATTCTAACCTGGTGATACACAGGAGGACTCACACAGGAGAGAAACCCTTTAAATGTCCTGATTGTGGAAAAAGTTTCAGTTCCAATTCCAGCCTGGTGACACATCAAAGGACTCACACAGGAGATAAACCCTTTGAGTGTCGTGATTGTGGTAAAAGTTTTAGTCTGAATTCCAACCTGTTGGCACACCAAAGAACTCACACAGGAGAGAAACCCTTTGAGTGTCCTGATTGTGGGAAAAGTTTTAGTCATCATTCCAGGCTGGTGACACACCAAGGAACTCACACAGGAGAGAAACCCTTTGAGTGTCCTGATTGTGGTAAAAGTTTTAGTCACAATTCCAGTCTGGTGACACACCAGAGGACTCACACCGGAGAGAAACCCTTTAAATGTCCTGATTGTGGGAAAAGTTTCAGTACCAATTCCAGCCTGGTAAGACACCAGAGGACTCACACAGGAGAGAAACCCTTTCAATGTCCTGATTGTGGGAAAAGTTTCAGTACCAATTCCAGCCTGGTGACACACCAAAGGACTCACACGGGGGAGAAACCCTTTCAATGTCCTGATTGTGGTAAACGTTTTAGTCTGAATTCCAACCTGTTGGCACACCAGAGAACTCACACAGGAGAAAAACCCTTTGAATGTTCTGATTGCGGAAAAAGTTTCAGTGAGAATTCCAGGCTGGTGACACACCAGAGAACTCACACAGGAGAGAAACCATATGAGTGTCCAGACTGTGGGAAAGATTTCAGTATTAGGACTAGCCTTCTAAATCATATGCTTATACACATAGGTGAGAAACCATTTGAGTGTCCCGAATGTGGATGGTGCTTCAGGAAAAATTCCACCCTTATTGCACACAAGAAAATCCACATGAGGCCCCAAGTGATGAGTGTAGAAACGGTTTGAATTTCATTTCTAAAGTTCCTCTCTAAATCCAACTGAGAAATTGACTATTTAATTTGACTACAAAGAATTTGCCTAATTTTTTGTTGGCAAATTTATAAAGGTATTAAACGGGAAGGTGGAAGGAAAAAATGGCAACATATTAGTGTGATAATGCCTATCTTGTCATTAGCAGCAGAACTTGCTGGATATGGGTAGTTCTCGGGTTACAGATGTAATGGATCCTGCCCATTCGATCCAAAACTTGAGAAGTTGTGGGAGTGAATCTCGTACATTGAACGACATCACTCCCTCCTTTTGCCCACATGTTCATTGTTTTCTTGCTCCGGATAAGCTTGACAAGGCATCTGGCACCAAGAAAGCAGCCCTGAGAGGCTGTGCGCGACTTCTTAGGGTTGCTTTCTCATTGGCAAATCACTTGAGGATTGCGTTCCTGTAGGCTTTGGCAGCCCTTTGGAAAAAGCCTTTGCCTGTAGGAACAGGACCTCGGAGGGACACACCCACTCCTCCCAAGCTCAGTTGGTGCCAACAAAGGCAGTTTGCAAAGGGCTGCTGAGGCCCTATAGGAATGCAAACTTCAACATACAATAGAAGGGGAGAAAAAGATTGCATACAAGTATTTTGAGAATCTGTATAAAGGGGAACAAGTAGATGCAAACAAATAAAAGAATATTTAAATGGAGAAGAAACCCCGACAATAGCAGAAGATATGAAAGAAATGTTGTCAAAAAGTAACGAAACTAGAATTGAAACAGGTGATTCAGAAACAGAAAAATAATAAAATGCCAGGCCCAGATGGATTCCCAGCAGAATGGTACAAAATAATAGATGAATTGAACGAATTGATAGAACCCTTGATGCTGGCAATGTATAATGAGGCACTAATGAAAGCAAAAATACTGGGCTCATGGAGAGAAGCACATATTACATTAATATTTAAATATTTAATTCTTTAAAGAAGGTGCAGATAAAAAACAGATTCAAAACTATAGGCCAATCTCGTTGTTGAATGCCAACTATAAAATATTCACAACAATAATAGCCGAGAGATTGAAAAAACTATTAAATGGCTATATACATCCAGACCAAAATGAAACAGGAAATAGCTTAATGCGAGAACTAGGAAAATATGGAGATGTAGCAGGTTTAAAGATTAATAGAGAAAAGACTAAAATGATAACTAAAAATTTGAAGGAAGAACAAAATAAAGAATTAGAAAGGATAATAGGACTGCAAGTGACAAAGAAAGGTAAATATCTTGGAATATGGCTAACTGCAAAGTGCTCAACTATAAAAGAAAATAATTATGCAAAATTAGTGCAACAAATAAAAAAAGATCTAGAACTATGGGGGAAACTACAACTAACATTATTAGGGAAAATAGCAGCAATAAAAATGAATGTACTACCCAGACTATTATACCTATTTCAGACAATCCCCATAAAAATATTGGACAAAAATTTGGAAATGAGTGCAAGAAATTACAGGAGAACAGATAAAATACAAACCCGAAATCATTTTACTGGGAATAATCAAAGGGAAATATACAAAGAAAATTAAGTACATATTAACACATCTGCTAACTACAGCTAGAATAGCATTTGCCCAATGCTGGGAACAAAATATTATCCCTTCAGACGAATTAGTGATAAAAAAAGAAACAAAAAATTTGTGCAGAGATGGACAAATTAACACTGAGATTAAAAGATAAAGAAGAGTTGGAATATTATGAAATTTGGAACAATTGGTACAAATGGCTGCAAAACAGGAATAAAATTAATTAAGCCAAAAAAGAATATATATATAAATATATATAGAACTGTATAAAGGTGTGTAAATATAAAAGCGAAAAGCGAAATATATATATGTACAGGTATGACATAGCAATGTTGATGTAATGACTGTAAGGTGTTGTAGAAAGGAAAAAATAATAAAACTGCAAAAAAAAAAAAAAAGGAATGCAATCTTCCAGGGAGGAGCCAATGTCGCAACAAGATTGTTGTGTAGTCTCAATGCTCTGAGACCACAGCCAATACTTTTGCCACTGGGTGGTCCAAATGGACTTAAACTGTCCAGAAGAGACGGTGAAGAGGAAGAATACGTCCTGCTGAACTTGAGGATATAGCAAAATCCTCAAAAGAAGCAAGAGAAGTTCTTCAAGTGGGTGACAAATGCAATCTCCCTGCAGGCTTTGGCAAGGAAACGGCAAATGGAGGGAAGGAAGGCCTGAAAGACTGAAGTCTTCCCTCCATTTGCAAACATCCACGCCTCAATTCACAGAGAATAGATGCCTAAAGTGTAAGATTACTCAAGACTAACGACCTTGCGTGATCTTGCGGTAAGTTAGGACTCTGTCCTCTGTGAATGCTGGCAAATAAAGCACAGCAGAGAGATCTTTGCAAGGTAAGTCACTCTCCACAGGCAAAATGCCTGTGAAAACTCAGCTGGAGTTGGGAGAATAGGGGTGAATATAACAGAGCCTCTGCGGTCGTTCGTAAGGATGAACAACAGCCGTGGTGCTCCAGTATTCATAATTTCGGGATTTGTTTGTAAATGCTGGGGGGGGAGGGGGCTTATCGTGTAACTTTGAACATTTGCTAAAAGAACACTTGTAACCCAAGGATTACCTATATTTATATTAGTAGAAATTGTAAAAATCTTTTTGGAGTGGTCGCTGCCAAGGATTTAGGATCAAAGAGTTTCAATGGGTGAGAGACTAAAGGAAGCCAACTTCATTGGTGCTGGCCAGAGATGCTTCCAAGGGCACCCATCCTAAATGTCTTGTGCGTCTGTAACTTTCCATACACAGAAGTTTTCATTAGGTCAAAGAGGAAATCACGTAACCAGCAGGGCTAGAAAAGGGGGGCTTGGGAAGAGGAAATGACTGTCTATATATGCTGAGAGAAATGTTTCCAAAAGGCATTTCAAAAGATTGGAAGAAAGATTGGTAATACAGATGTGCATACAAAAATGTATCAAAGTTGCCCCACTCTTTGTTTGATACACATTCCTTTTTTTAAGTCAAAATTTTAATTAATAAAATATGCAAAATAAACAAAAACAATTGATAAAGAAAAGTAGGAAAGGAGTCGAAAAAAAGAAAAAATAATATAATGCACCTTCCGCCTTTTTCTCCGTGGAGAAATTGTCATCACCCATTCCTCTTTGGAAATTACCTCTGCTCAGTTTACCAGAATAAAATCTTCCTTGGAAATAGATCCTGTCCTGAAATCCATTCCTCACAGTAATCCAGTCCAACATTTCTCTTTCACATTGCTCATAGGAACAGGGAGATTTTCTCTATGCACAGATAGCAAGCAGGAAAGCTTTAATGAATACATCATATCGGCAAAGATGAGGGCAAAAGAAGATCTGACTATTTCCCGCGCAAATGCATATAGTTAAAGTTCAGGTTTTCCCTCCCTGCTATTGGGCCTGGTCACATTGTCCAATGGAGACTTGAGAAATGATAATAGTTACAACACCAAAAATGCCATTTGAAGCTTGACACACTCTGCACACTGGATTCCACAAAAACATTGCCAGCCCAATGAGCAGCCCTGACCTAAAGCAGAACTGCAGCTTATATATCGTGGGTGTTCTACATTACAAAGATATAAAACGGGTAGGAACCAACTTGATGTTGGGATTTTTTTGATAATCTCATTTAAGGGACCTCATTATTCTAGGAGAGGAGTCGGTGCTAACTTTCTACACTACATATTTCTTCACTCCCGAGATTTCATTCCATTGGTGGTACATGGTTTAAAACTGGTTCTCCTTCATATTAGGGTTAACTTGTGATTTTGTAGACATGTTCTTTTCCTGGAAACAATGTGGAACTGATAATGCCACTGCTGTCTTCTGTGATCTTTTTAACTTCCATACCTAGCAAACAAAACGTAAGATTTTGTAGTGGTGCACTATCCATTTATAATCCTGACACAACTGTGTTTAAACTAGGATTTTTTTAAAATAGCAGCTATCAAGCACTTTTTGGGTTCTTCAGTTTTATAGACTGTCCTCACTTACCACTTACTACTCAGCCTTCACAATTACACTGGTACTGAAAAAGTAGAGTTACAAGTGTTTCTCAAAGTTGTGGCCAACATAGTTATTTGCGGGTGGCACTGGCTTGCAATTACGATAGTTGTTGTGTCCTACAGTCATGGAATCGCCATTTGGGACCATAATTGGCTTCCAAGAAACAAAAATTACAGGACGTTGTAAGTCACAGTCATGGTACATTGCACTGAACGGAACATGGTGATTTGCTTAATGACCACAGCTACAACAGATATTGTAAGTTGGCATGGTTATGTGGTCAGTGTATTGTGAGAAGCAATCACAAACCCACCCATCCCGAGAATGAAATGTTTTGGGGAATATTAAAGAGAGGCAGAATATTATATTTACCCAAAGGAGAAATGGAGAAAAAAAATCTTAACAAAGGCAGAAAGTATCTTTCGAGATTTTGTGCCCATTAATAGCAGTAGACTTATATACCGCTTCATAGGGCTTTCAGCCCTCTCTAAGCGGTTTACAGAGAGTCAGCATATTGCCCCCAACAATCTGGGTCCTCATTTTACCCACCTCGGAAGGATGGAAGGCTGAGTCAACCCTGAGCCGGTGAGATTTGAACCGCTGAACTGCTGATCTAGCAGTAGCCTGCAGTGCTGCATTTAACCACTGCGCCACCTCGGCTCTTAAGAAATCCAGGCCAGCCTATTCACAAAGAAAAAACCTTCAGCTCCAGTTGATGGGATTAAAATTTGCCTTCCCCCACCCAAATTCTAAGGACAGGATTTTTAAGGACCTTTTAGGATACAATGGATGGAAACTGATCAAAGAGAGATTGGAGGAGTCGAAAAGGACCTACTGCCATGGAATCACTGAAAACATCTTCCAAAGACCTTAATGGAGATTGGACAAGTGTGTGTTTCCACCTCCTGTCGCTAGATGGCAGTCAGGCAACATCTGTGCCTAGAAAGCCATCTACACCATCCTTGCGCTTACAAAAGGAGTTTTAAACAATTGCTAGAAAGGATAGGAGGAGAGAAGCGCAGAGGAACTTCCTCTTCCGGATGACTCATGGGAGGAAGGAGGTGTGAAGGGCGCCTCTTCTGCTCTTCCAAGGATCGAAGCAGCAGCTGGAAGGTGAGTGGAGGGCCGGTGGAGTCCTGGAGCAAGTCGGGCTGTTCGGTTCCCTCCACGGCCTGGAAGCAGAGAAGCAACTGGGCTGAAGCATCTCAGCTGCAGGTTTCTTCCCTCCCCGAATTTAAGCCCACTGGTGCTGCCCGCTGTGAAACTGGTGGCTGCAATTTTCCTCCTGGTGGGAAGATTTTAAAAATCTCTTTTAAATTAGGGGACTGGAGACTAAAACATATGAAGAACGGTTGCAGGAACTGGGTATGTCTAGTTTAATAGAAAGAAGGACAAGGGGAGACATGATAGCAGTCTTCCAATATCTCAGGGGCTGCCACAAAGAAGAGGGAGTTGAACTATTTTGCAAGGCACCTGAGGGCAGAACAAGAAGCAATGGGTGGAAACTAATCAAGGAGGGAAGCAACTTAGAACTGAGGATAAATTTTCTGACAGTTAGAACAATTAATCAGTGGAAGAGCTTCCCTCCAAAAGTTGTGAATGCCCCAACACTGGAAGTCTTTAAGATGATGTTGGATAGCCATTTGCTGTGCTTGATTTTTGTCAAACATGTCACTGTGCATTACGGCCGAACACCACAAAGGACAGTGTTCCAGAAGTCCTGTGATTTGTTCAGATGCAACTTTGCAAACCTCAGCCATGTTGCTATGACCTTTTTAGAAAGAAGAGCAACTTTTCCAAATGAACCATAGTTGTTCCGGTTTTTCTAATTGCACTGTCATGAATCTTGATATTTAACATGCTAACTGAAGCCTGTAGAGTCTGAGATATAACTCTTTTTTTTCCAATTTCTCTGGCCATTGCATCGTCTGGCCTTGGGGTGAATTTTCTTGGATGTCCACTCCTGGGAAGATTGGCAAGTACCGTATTTTTTGAAGTATAAGACACACCGGAGTATGAGACACACTAAGATTTGGTAAGGGGCAAATTAAAAAAAAAGTAGGTAGGTAGATAGAGTTAGAGAGGGAGAGAAAGAGAGAGAAATACAGTAGGTAGGGAGAGAGAGAGAGGGTAGGTAGGTAGGTAGATAAAGGGAGAGAGAGGGAAATACAGTAGGTAGGTAGGGAGAGAGAGAGAGTTTGTGCGTAGGTAGGTAGAGAGATAGAGAAATAGAGAGAAATACAGTAGATAGGTAGGGAGAGAAAGGTAGGTAGGTAGATGGAGGGATAGAGAGAGAGAGAAATACAGTAGGTAGGTAGGGAGAGAGAGAGTGTGTAGGTAGGTAGGTGTACGAATAGAGAGAAATAGAGAAATACAGTAGATATATAGCCTTATAGAGTGCTGCGGGGGGGACAAAAAATGGGCAGTTTTTTGCTTATTTCTGCCCTCCCCAGCCCCCAGGAGCTCTCTGAAAGCTTCAAACAAGGGTATGCATGGCCATTTTGGTGAAGGGGCAAGGCTTTAGAAGGCAAAAAAAGTGCTATATTCGGTGTATAAGATGCACCCAGATTTTCAGCTTCTTTTTTGAGAAAAAAGATGCATCTTATATTCTGAAAAATACGGTATCTGGAATGTTTCCCACTTGTGAATAATCTTCCTCAGTGTAGAATGATGGATTTTAAATTGTTTGGAAATGGCCTTGTAAACATTCCCCAAAAATATGTCTATTCTGTAACCACCTGTAAAAAGATTCCCAAATTGAATAATAATCAGTTGGTTCTTTCTCTTTGATAGCCAGTGTCAAACTGTTCATTTCTGCACATTCTAATATTTTCTTTTTTTTTAATATTGAAAATTTTAAAGAGTTTTTCAAATATCTATCTTCCCTCCCCCCCCACCCCAAATCCCCTCTCACCCACCACCACCCCGCACAACCTCGCAGAGCAAATACAGGATAAAAAAATTTAACAACCATATTCTAAAATAAACTAACTAACTTTGGCATCATCCCTCACTTGTACTTTAATTCCCCTTTTGTAAAGCTAACTTTAGATAAGTTGTAACATTCCTTGTTCAATCATTCATAAGGTAACTGAAATTTCTTAGTCCCATATGTATTTTGAATGTAATCAATCCATCTTCTCAATTCCAGCTTGTATTTCTCATCTGCATGGTCCTTAAGATATGCTGATATTTTAGCCATCTCTGTTAAGTTTGTTACTTTTAATGTCCATTCTTGAATAGTAGGCAATTCTTCCTTCTTCCAGTACTACGCCACCAACAGTCTTGCTGCCGTTATTAAATTCAGAATCATAGTAGTCTCTTTAACTGTACAGTCTTTAATTATATCTAATAAGAATAACAGAGGAGTAAACTTTATCCTCTTTTTAAAAATATTTTGCATAATCCACCATATTTTTATCCAAAATGCTTTGACCTTTTTACAAGTCCACCATATATGATAATACGTAGCATCAGCACAATCATATCTCCAGCATTTAGGTTGTAAGTTCGGATACATAGGCCTATAATTTTTTGGCTGGCTGAGATCTTGATCTTCTTTTGGGATCAGGGAGATAAATGCTGTTCTCCAAGATGGAGGAACCCTTCCTTCTAATTGAATTCTGTGAAATATTTCCTTAAGAGGTTCTACTATTTCTAATTGTAAATTTTTATAATAAACCGCTGTCAATCCATCTGTACCAGGTGCCTTCCCAACTTTTGCATTGTAAAAAGTATTATGTTTAGCATATAACAAATTAGTAGCCATCTGATCTGACATCAACATATTAAATTGCGCTCTTAGTAAAATGATTGCCTCTTTTGTCTTCTTATTAGCTCCTGCTCTTTCTTCTTTATCTCTTCCTCTAATTCCTTTCATTTCCCCCCCGCCTATATCTATATAGATTACTTAAATTTATTAAAACTCCTCTCATATATGCTTTACTTGAATCCCAAACCATTTCCATAGATGTTCCCTTATTCATATTAAAAGCAAAATATTCTTTCAACAGTTTTTTACATTCATTGACATTTTTCTCATATCTAAATAAATTTTCATTTAACCTCCAAGACCTTCTAGATTCCTTCCCATATTCCAGTTCCATTCAAACCGGGTTATGATCTGTTAATGCTCTCGAACATATCTTCGTCTTCTTTACCTTAGAAAGAAAATCATTTGTAATTAATATAAAGTCAATCCTAGAGAAGGATTGATGCCTATCAGAAAAAAATGTAAAGTCCTGTTCTTTAGCATTCCTTTCCCGCCAGATGTCTCTCAGCTCAATATCGTCCATCGTATTAAAGAAAGACTTAGGTAATCTTTCACGTACTTGAATATTTTGCAATAGACCCTTCTTGTCTTTCTTGGTGTCCAATACTCCATTCCAATCACCCAGTAATATACACGATCTGTAATCCCATTGTATTAACTTAGTAAGGAGCAACTTATAAAGTTTTTCTTGTTGTTGATTGGGGGTGTAAACTCCCATTAAGAGTATCTTTTTTCCTTCTAATAGTAGTTCAATTGCAATATATCTTCCTTGAGAGTCTGCTTCAATTAATTCAGCCTTTATATCCCTTCTTAATTATATAACTATGCCATTTTTTTCTCCAGGGCAGAAGCTACAAAATGTTGTCCCAATCTTGCATTCATCAAATATTTCTGATCATTTATTCTAATATGTGTTTCTTGATGGCAAATTACATTGTTTTTAAATTGTTTCAAATAGTGATATATTTTTTTCCTTTTTTGTGGTGACAGTCCAGGTTAAAAATTTAATTGTCATCTGCAAGAATCTCCTTCAGATTTTCTTGATTGTTCTCTTTGAGGCCTCTAATTCTCAAAGCAAATTCCATCGCTCTGTATTGTATCATTGTAATTTCTGCTTCTGATTTATCAGTCTTGTTTTGAACTTCTTCAATTTTGCATTCTAAATTGACATTGGACTGGTTGATCTCTTCCACTCTATCATGCAGTGAGGATATATAGCCAGCCAAACCTTTTAAAGGCTTCCACTATATCCTCTCTAATTTGCTGGTTACAAGTCTGAATTAGCTCCTGGATGCTAGATATTTCCTCCGAGACCTCCTTAAAGGCAGATGTAACTTTTTCCTCTATTTTGAGTTCTATAGCTGCAGCCTGTTCCTTTAAGGCGTCTTTTAAGGCTCCTTGCAGCACATCAAGAGTTAAAACCTCAGCAGCAGGGGGAGGTAAAAGTGACTGTAATTTATTAGTCGGAGCTGGAGAACTGCCAGGGCTCTTTGAAGTGGTTGTTGTTCTAACTTGTTTTGAAGCCATTTCAACTATTCAATTAGACTTATCTTCTGCCAAATTGTTAAGTCCAAACAAACCACTTAGTCCAATTATTAAATCTTGTAGCTTATTAGTAAGTCAATGCTGTTTTGAGTGGTCTTAAACTCTTAGTTCTTTTAACTACGTTAGAAAGCACTTAAGAGCACTGATGAGACCCTATATCAGAGCCGATCTCGTGGCCATACGGGCGACGAAATGTTTGCATTTTGCCGCTCTTATTGCATCCGCTGAATTGCTCCCAACCGCCTTGTTTAGGATAACCCGCTCCCTCCTGAAAAGGAGGGATGCGGATTAACCTTTACAAGGTAGAGCTGAGGAATTTGTCCAGTATTTAATGGATAAAGTCGCTCGGATTCAGACAGACCTGGACTCCAATTGCACAGTACCAGCCGAGGTACCGGGGGAAGGTCTTGAGCGGAGCTTATGGAATGAGTTTCAACTTGTCGCGCCTGAGGAAGTGGACAAGGCCATGGGAGCAGTGAGCGCCTCCACTTGTATACTGGACCTCTGCCCTCCCTGGCTGGTTTCGACCAGCAGGGAGGTGACACATGGCTGGATCCAGACTATAATTAACACCTCTCTCCGGGAGGGATCCTTCCTGATCCTCCTAAAGGATGCAGTGGTGAGACCCCTCCTAAAGAAACCGACCCAGCCATTTTGAGCAACTATCGTCCGGTCTCCAACCTCCCCTTTGTAGGGAAGGTTGTTGAGAAAATGGTGGCCTCTCAACTCCGACGGTCCTTGGATGAAACCGATTATCTAGATCCCTTTCAGTCCGGTTTCAGGCCTGGTTACAGCACAGAAACTGCTTTGGTCGCGCTGATCGATGATCTCTGGCGAGCCAGGGATAGGGGTCAGTCCTCTATCCTAGTGCTCCTTGACCTCTCAGCGGCCTTCGAAACCATCGACCATGGTATCCTTCTGCGACGGTTGCGAGAGGTGGGAGTGGGAGGCACCGTTCTTCGGTGGTTCTCCTCCTACCTCTCGGACAGGTCGCAGTCGGTGTTGGTTGGAGGGCAGAGGTCGACCCCTAGGCCCCTCAATTATGGGGTACCGCAGGGCTCGGTCCTGTCCCCCCTCCTATTTAACATCTACATGAAGCCGCTGGGTGAGATCATACGGTGGCACGGGATTAAATACCATCAATATGCGGATGATACACAATTGTATCTGTCCGCCCCGTGCCAACTCAGTGAAGCGGTAGAAGTGATGTGCCAGTGCCTGGAGGTTGTTAGGGTCTGGATGGGAACGAACAAGCTTGCACTCAATACCGACAAGACTGAATGGCTATTGATGCTCCCTCCCAAAGATTGGCTAACTATTCCATCTCTCAGTCTTGGGGGTGAAATTATACGCCCCTCAGAGAGGGTTCGCAATTTGGGAGTCCTCCTGGATCCACAGCTGACTTTAGATCACCATCTGTCGGCTGTGACCAGGGGGGGTCTTTGCCCAGGTTCGCCTGGTGCACCAATTGCGACCCTACTTGGACCGGGAGGCACTTCAGATAGTCACTCACGCCCTCGTCACCTCAAGACTGGATTACTGTAACGTGCTCTACATGGGGCTGCCCTTGAAAAGTGTTCGAAGATTTCACCTAGTCCAGAATGCAGCCGCGTGAGCGATCGTGGGTGCACCTAGGTACACCCACGTTATACCTATCTTCCGTGAGCTGCACTGGCTGCCTATCGGTCTCCGGACACGCTTCAAGGTGCTAGTCGTTACTTATAAAGCCCTGCATAGCATCGGACCTGGGTACCTGAGAGACCGCCTCCTGCCAATTACCTCCCAAAGACCGATTCGATCGCACAGGCTTGGCCTTCTCCGGGTCCCATCTGCAAGCCAATGTCAGCTGGCGATCCCCTGGGGAAGAGCCTTCTCTGTTGCTGCTCCGGCCCTCTGGAACGAGCTCCCCGTGGAAATCCGGATCCTTACTACCCTCCCGGCCTTCCGTAAAGCTACTAAGTCCTGGCTGTTCCGACAGGCCGGGGGCTGTTGAAGTATCCAGCCCCGCTTCAATTGTGAATGTTGTGTATTTTTAAATTGTTGTATCGTCCTATTTATCCCCTTTCCCTGTTTTATTGTGAGCCGCCCGGAGTCCTTCGGGAGTGGGCGGCATACAAAGCTAATAAAACAAACCAACCAAACAAAACAAACAAGATGTAATTGCTTGTTAAGTTCGTTATAGCCACACCTTAATATTCAGGCGCCATTTTCACTTCTATCTCATTAATTTTAACAGAAGGAATTCTGGTAAATCGGAGTTTAAGTTTAGAAATACTTGCGATTGTGGAACTCTCCAGTATTTGCACTGCCTGCTTCTTATTCAAATGTAGATCAAAACATTGATTGCAGGTGTGGACGTGGCTCTTTTTTTTTCTGCAAAAAGCAGATGCATCCCGAGAGCGGAGTGTGTCGAGCTACAGGGGAGCTCACACCTTCCAAGCCCCAGAAAATTGCTCCTGGGGGTTTAAGGGAGCTCTACCCACGCTCGGCAACTCTTTTCCCCCTCTTTTCCCGAAGGGAGAGTTTTCAGGCTGTCAGACAGTTGATGTACATTGTTCTGGCAGCTAAATGCGATCCCGGGGCTGGAACATCCCAGAGAGACGTCCGTCAAAGCCTACGTTGCCATCGGAAGCCGCCACATTCTAATATTTTCTTAATCACATTCTCCTCTGTAGGGATCTCTTCACTTTTCCAATTTTGTGCAAATGCAATCCTAGCTGCTGTTATAACATCAAATATAATGGCCTTGTTTTAACACACACATCAATGCCGGAGACCAGAAAACTCCTACAACTTCGGCTTTTATAGATATAGTCATACTTGCTGATGATCAATTGATCAGGTCAAGTTTGCAGCAACAGTCACATCAATTGATCAAGGGCACTTTATTAGCAGTACTTGGCTGTCACTGTGGTGCTCCATCGCTAGAGGCTTTTCAAAACAGACGAGAGAGTGACTTGTCTGAAACAGTATAGGGCAGTGATGGCTAATCTTTTTTGGCCCCCGTGCCAAAAGCTGGGGGAGAGCAGGGGGGGTTGTCTGCGGGCATGCCCACACCCATAATTCAATGCGCGCAATACCTCCGTGCATGTGCGTGCAACCAGCAAACCACCTATCGCTTTCGGCACAGTTATTTCGCCCTCCCCAGGCTCCAGAGGCTTTCTAGGAGCCTGGGGAGGGTGAAAACAGCCCCTCCCCCAACCAGAGGCCCCCTGGAGGCTTCCGGAAGCCTCTGGAGGGTGAAAAAGGAATTATGGGGAACCTGGAAGTTTGGGAATGGTGACTTCCAGGTTCCCCATGGGGCCGATGAAGCCTCCAGAGGGCAAAAAACGGATCTACGGCCAAACCGGAAGTCCCTGAAGGCTCCAGAGGGGGGGGAAATCGACCTACGGGGAACCTGGAAGTTTTGGGAATGGGAACTTCCTGTTTGTCCATAGCTCCGATTTTCAACCTCCGGAACCTTCAGGAGCCTCCACGAGACTTCCCTGAAGCCTCCGGAGGGCAAAAACCGGCCCTACAAGCAAACCAGAAGTGACCATGTATATGGTCTCCTGCTTGAGCAGGGCTTGGATTAGAAAGACCTCCAAGGTCCCTTCCAATTCTGTTATTCTCTTCTCTTCTGATGCAATGATATTTATTATGTCTTGATAAGTAAAACCATAGAAATCAAAGAGGGTGTAGTTTCTTTTTCACTGGACTGTATTTGAAAACAACCCTTTGCGCTGCTAGGAATTCATTGATTGACCCAGTCAACAAGCAAATTTCATCATTGAATGGATATTCGAACTTGGATCTGGGTAGTCTCCCATGTATCAAATGAATCATGATTAATGTAAAATTATTGTAGCATTGTGGCATATTTGCTTTTTCATTGTAACATAAGCTTTTTTCTTTTTTTCTCATCTTCTCATCTGCAACCTTTTTATGCACAATTAAAGATACACTTTTATATGAATCCTATAGACAAAGAGGACGGCAATATGAACACTCTGAACAATTGAGGATAACAAGCAACATTGAAAAGGAAAACAAATCAGTCCAGAAATCAAAATGGCCTGCCACTTTCTTTCACCCACCTCTGTGTCCTCAGCAGCTCGCCAGCACAGGCTGGCAAAAGAGACTTTTTTTTTTTTTAATATATTTTATTCATTTTCACATTCCATTTGCAATCACTTATATACAGGGTATTTGCTATAAGAAAAGAAAAAAAAAGGAAATAATACAAACAAATAAAAAGGAAATACAACTCATCATTCACAACCCCACCTAACACTTCCATCCTCCATACACCCCATCTACCCCCTCCAACTTTCCTTTCTCCCTCTAACACTCCCCTCCTACTTCCCTTTCCCCTCAAACCTTCTTTCTCCCCTTACCCCCCGGACACCCTCCTTACATTCCCCTTACTCCTTCCTTACTCCTCCCTCTTCTTTCCCTCTACCTCCCTCCTTGGTGTATGCCTTTATTCGAGTGTTGTTTGATCTGATAAAAGTAAAATGAACCAAGGAAAAAATATATATATATAAAAGAAAAAAAAAGAACCACCGTATATAAATACATTCTTGTTCTTATTAAGACTATGTTAACACCCCCCCACCCCACCCCCCACAAATCCCCATCCCTAATCCTCCCGACTTCCCAGGGCCCACACCTGGCACTACCTTCTGTCTAAAATATCTTGTATACATATGGATTAAAAATAAAAGTAATATGTCAAAAGAAAGAAAAGCAAGAGAAAAGAAGAAAGAAAAGAAAAGAGAAAGGAAAGAAAGAAAGAAAAAAGGAAACCACTCTTTGTGTTGATCTCAGCCCCCCATCTTTATCATGCTTAAATAGTATAATTCATTCTATCTATATTTTATTCTCGTCTCTTACTTCTTTGTTATTTACCCCAACCTTCTGTAGACTCTCCCGTTCCTCTTCCTAAACCTTATATTCAGATAAACATTTATACAAATTTGTGTAACCAAAAATGATCCTTTCCAATAAAATTTAAGCAACGTGGTTCATGCACATATTCAAATATTACTTTACAAAAGAATAATCAAACTTTCCCTTCTAATAAAATTTAAACAGCATAAATGATCTTTCTTAACCTCCTTTTCAAACAATAATTCAAGATAATCTAACCAAGCTTCCCCTTCTTAGTAAAGTTTAAGCAGCATAGGATTTAAATAACGTAAATCATTCCACATACATTTTACCCTCATCCCTTGCTTGTCTGATATTTACTATTATCAAATTTATAATCAAACTTTCCCTTCTAATAAAATTTAAACAGCATAAATGATCTTTCTTAACCTCCTTTTCAAACAATAATTCAAGATAATCTAACCAAGCTTCCCCTTCTTAGTAAAGTTTAAGCAGCGTAGGATTTAAATAACGTAAATCATTCCACATACATTTTACCCTCATCCCTTGCTTGTCTGATATTTACTATTATCAAATTTATACAGACATTTGTTTAAGATCTAGCTCAAAGTAATTTCAACCAACTTTCCCTTCTAATAAGAGTTAAATAGCATGGATCATTCCACATATTCAAATAATACTTTCAGCAAGAGTCAGTTAACCTTCTGTTTTAAAGTAGTCCCTTCTAGCAAAATTTAAACAACATAAATCATTCCGCATTCTTTTTACATCTGTCTTAAGATAATCCCAACCGGCTTTCTCTTCTAATAAACTTTAAACAACGTAAATCATTCCGCATATATTTTACCCTCATCCCTTGCTTGTCTGATGTTTACCACTATCAGATTTATGCTGACATTAGTTTAAGATCTAGCTCAAAGTAGTTTCACCCAACTTTCCCTTCTAATAAAAATTAATCCGTTTTTTCTACCGGAGAAAGGTCTCAAACCCCCATTCAGTCCTCAACTTTGGCGAATATTTTGAAATGTCTAAATTCCCGATCTCCGTTTTTCTGCTTCTCCGAGGGAGGAAGGGCTACCCCCTCCATCTTGCAGCCACGTGGCCTGCCGCTTGCCTTCTCCTTCCGCTTGTCTCTCCTCTCTTCCAAATGAGTCAGGAAGTCCCGCCTTCAAAGTCCTACAATAGAAATCTCGGGCCTCCGAAACAGAGTTAAGACGAAATCTTTGATTCTCAAATGTAACCGTAATGCCGGCAGGGGCCTCCCATCTGTATCGAATCTGTTGACTCCTAAGCTCTTTAGTTAAAAAGGCGTAGTCCCTTCTTGCTCTCAACATTTGGAAAGGTATATCTTTGAAGACAATCAGGTCCTGATCATCAACTCGGAGACTGTTATTATGAAACTTTTGCACAATCGCATTTCTAGATTCTTTTGTAGAGAAATATATAATTATGTCCCTCGGGAGCTGTCGCTGTTCCGCTACCAATGAATTCTGGCGATAAATTTTCCGAATCTGCCAATCAAAGTTAAGTCCCGGGCTTCCCACCGCATGGCTGAAGGCTTCAGCAAAGGTCTGTTTCAGATTCTCTTGCTCCTTTTCATGGAATCCTCTGACTCTTATAGCAAATGCCTTCCTATTAAAATTTATCATCATAAGCTGTTCTTCAGTGACTCTAATTTTTTGTTGTAATATTTGAATATTGGTAGTCAAATTAAAATTAGCCTTCTCCAAGCTTTCCAATTTATTCTCTATTTCAGCAGAATAATCTGACAGGGCAGACACGGCTGCGAACGTATTCACCTTCATTTGATTTATTTTAGTCTTTAAATCATCATATAGTTCCAATACAAATTCCTTAATTTCTTGTTTAAAATCATTAAACATTTTAAAGAGATATTCCTGTGTTAAAAATTCTCCAGTAGAGGGCATAGGAGACAAAGGCTGTGGTTCCAATAAAAATTCTTTAGATTCTTTAGACACATTTGTAGCAAGGCGCTTCTTTGATCTGGGTGCCATAATAAATAAACAAATAAGCAGCGCTTTTGCTCCCCTCTATTTCCAAAGAAGAAGGGTTTATTTTGTTAAGGAGCGGTCTGCAGAAAGGTAAAACCGGCTAAGTACATCCACTATCAATCACCCACGGAGAGAAATCGCCATTTTGAAGTCCGTTTAGACAAAGAAGTCTCTAAGACAAATGGTGCTGGTATTTAAGATAGTAATAAAAGCATAAATCTCACAGGAGTGGGACCCGCCCGTATCAAACCTAGCTTGAAAAAACTTTGCTTTGTCCTGGGGGGGGGGGCTAGCCTGTCTGGGGCTGCCAAAAAAGAAAGGCAGCTGAGAAGAACTGGCTGGAGATAAAAGCTCCGCTCCGGCTGGATCTAATCTCTGTCCACAGCCAAAAAAAAGAAAAAGGCTGTGGATTATGAATAGACCCTAGCCTACAGAGCTACTCCCTGCCCCTTTCTTAGCCAAAAAGGGGTGATATCTATGATCTTATTTAGATATACAGACCAGATCTCTGAGGAGCTCGGTTGAGCCCTCCTCGGCAACAGGTCACGCCCCCAGGAAGTCGCAAAAGAGACTTTCTTTTGCCCGCCTGCGTCCGTGGCAGCCTGCCAGCAGAGGCGGACGAAAGACCCGCCTCTTCTGGCGGGCTGCCTCGGACGCAGGTCGGCGAAAGAAAGTCTCTTTAGCCCGCCTGTGCTGCCGGGTTGCCGCTTTCTCTCGCCCGCCACTCAGACCTTAGGCAGGCGAAAGAAAGAAAGCGCTTTAGATGGTGGGGTGTTGGAGGAGAGAAGAGAATGCTTAGGCATTTTCTCCTCTCCCCCAACATCCAATTGTCTAAAGCGCTTTCTTTCTTTTGCCCGCCTGTCAGAGCTCAGGCAGGTGAAAGAAAGCAATTTAGACAGTGGATTGTCGGGGGAGAGGACTGCCTCACCAGCCATAAACCTCACCACGTGGCACTGGAAGCAAGTATGTGGTTAGAAGAATAGTATAAATTGTTAGAAACAATAAATCTCTGATCTTAAAGTAAGAATTTTTCCTTCTATTGTTGCCTTTGTTTCCTATTGGAATTTTCCTATCACACTTGGGATGTGAGAGGGAAGCTGATTTTCCTGATCAAGGGGGGGCTGGAGGCAGACAGCAGAGCTGATCAGGATGGGAGAGCCCCAGCAGCAGCAGCAGCCACATGAACACCTCCAAGGGGGGGGAGCCCCCCCCACAGATGCCAAATGGCAAAAGTTCCTCCTCTTCGTGTGAAATTCGGAGGGGACTCCACAGAACTGGGATTTTTCCTGGTCCAGGTCTGGAATTTCATACAACAGTTTGGAGAAGATTTCCTCAACGAGGAAACAAAGGTGAAAGATGTGTCAATGGCATTGGGGAATAAGGCGGCAGCTTGGATGGTCGCCTTGCATAATGATGACTCCCTCCTGCTGAGGAATTACAATGTGTTATGGTCGCCCTGAGGAAGCACTTTGATGATCCACTAGCCGAGCGTAAGGCGAGAGCCAAGATGAAAACTCTTACTCAGGGAAGAAGTCCAGTGGTTGAGTACATCCAAGAGTTTTGTGAGCTGTCAGTGCTTATGTGGGAGTGGTCCGAGGAGGCTTTAATGGACAGTTTTATGGATGGCCTGAACCAAGATATATATCAGAATTGTGTTAACAGAGGGGCCCCACGCAACCTGCAACGCTGGTATGAGCTGGCAGCAGATGTGGAGATTGACCTAGCCAGGAATAAATACTGGGGAGACCGTGATAAAGGTACAAATCTGGGAAATGTTTCCAGGAGACCAAATACTGAATGCGACCTCTATGTTTTCTGGAGTCTACAATTTCTTTTACTTCAAAATGTTGCTCTCCCTCAATAAGAAGAGGGACCGGAGGTGAAGGTTGAGGCGGACCAAAGGAAGAAGTGTTCTCTGGTTTCAACATTTTCACATGAAATACATGATAAATTCTTCTAAGGTTCTTCAGCAGCTCCAACTTCACCAACACAGAATTTATGATTTTTACAATAGGGAATGGACCTACGTACTTTGGCCCCAGCTTCTTCGATTTTTGGGTTGTTTGTAGGAACTTGGTGGACAAAAACACTCTATCCCCAACTTGGTACTCTTTAGGTTTAACCCTTTTCTTATCCACCTGTTTTTTGTGAGTCTGGTGAGCGGCATCTAATGCTTTGCAGGTCATGGGCCAAAATTGCTGAAGTTGATTGCTCCATTCAGACAACGATAAAATTTGCAGTTTCTCTTGAGGCAATTCAGGAATTGTCACAAAGTCCTGTCCAATCACAACTTTAAAAGCGGTGAAGCTGGTACTGCTGTGTAGAGAATTATTGTACACTACCTCTGCATATGGTAATAGTTCAGCCCACTTATCCTGTTGATAATTGATGAAACATCAGATGTACTGCTCCAAAATCGAGTTAGCCATTCACAATCTCCATTAGTTTGAGGATGGTGAGCAGAGCTTAGCCTCTGGGTGTAGCCAATCAATTTCAGAAATTCTTTCAAAAAGAGGGAGGTGAATTGGACCCCCCTGTCCAAAATAATGTGTTCAGGCACTCCATGTAACCTATATACATGTAAAATAAACAAATTAACCAATGACTTTCAGTTCAGTTCAGTTCAGTTTATTGTATTTATATGCCGCCCTTTTCCCCCGAAGGGGACTCAGGGTGGCTCACAACTCGAACCAGGGAAGGAGGATACAGACAAAAAATTTAAAAAAACAACAAGCATAACAATATATAATTTAAAACTCACAACAGTCATACCATTCGAGACGGGGGCAACAGCTCTTTAGCCCCAGGCCTGTCGGAACAGCCAGGTTTTGAGGGCTTTGCGGAAGGCCTGGAGGGTGGTGAGGGTTCGAATCTCCATGGGGAGTTCGTTCCAGAGGGTCGGAGCAGCCACAGAGAAGGCTCTCCTCTGGGTAGTCGCCAGTCGACACTGGCCGGCGGATGGAATTCGGAGGAGGCCTAATCTGTGGGATCTAATCGGTCTAGTGGAGGTAATTGCTGATGAGATCTTGGAGCAAGGCACAAAATGAACCTGTTTGGAAAACAGATTGGTGATAACCCAAATAATGGTATTCCCCAAACTTTCTGGTAACTCGACAATAAAGTCCATTGATATCTCTTTCCATGGGGCCCGAGGACAGGCAACCCTTTGGAGAAGAACTTGGGGCTTCCCCGGTGGCCTTTTTGCGGCTGCATAGACAGGACAACTGGCTATGCAGGACTCCATGTCTTTTTTCAATGAAGACCACCAAAATTGCCTTTTCATCAAATGCAAAGTCTTTACAAATCCAAAACGGCCTGCCATTTTTGAATCATGGGCCCGTTGAAGTACGACAGGTTTCAGGTTAGCAGGAACATATAGTTAAGCTCCTACCTAAGCCAGTCCATCCTTCATGGTGCATTCATCAGAATGTTTCTTGAACCAGTCATCAGGGTCAAGGCCCTCTTTGAGTTTGTTCATTAGGTCCGTAGTCACATCTAAGTCCACTGGGCTTTGGCTCCTAGTAACCATTGGGGCAGCCAGATTTTAAGCTGGAATGACTGGATGAACCACACTTAACTAGAGCTGTTGTACTGGGGAAGCCTGGACAAGGCATCAGCCATAAAGTTCTTCCCCCCGGGGATGTACCTGAGGGTAAAGTTTCCTGGATCTGTTTTTCCCCCTTTTTTGAAGATGGGAATCACATCAGCTCTTTTCCAGTCCTCTGGTAGTTCCCCAGTGCTCCAAGATCTCTGAAAGATATAGTTCAGTGGTTCTGAGATCTCGTCTGCCAGTTCCTTCAGCGTGGGTGTGGTCAGCGGCGGCGGGGGGACACCTGGCCTGAGGTCTCTGAAGCCGGCGTGGGTGTGGTCAGCGGCAGCGGCGGTGGGACGCCTGGCTTGCGATCTCTGCAGCTGCCGCTCCCCACATTGTGGTGTTATAGCGATTGCCCCCCCTTGCTTATGGACATGATAAATTGGATCAGAGGGGAGTGGCTGAGGCAGCTGACATGGATATTGATGCCAGCAGAAGATGACTTCGGTAGTTGGCATGGGTGCGGTTGGAGTGGGGTTCCTTTGTTTTGGCCCCCTCCGGTATCACCACCGTTGCCTGGGCCACCGTACTGTGTCATTTGGCCATTTGACCCCTACTCTTATGACAATATGGACTGGGTTAATGGAGTGCGGCCCTGGAGATGGATATGAATGCAGCTGACGTGGACGGAGTCGAGCTGCTGGAGTTGTTGAAGTTGGAGCAGCCACTACTGACAATGCTGTCCTCATCGCCACCATTACTGGCCGCTTCACCACCTCTCAATTCATCATCTGCTGCGTTTTTGACATCTGGTTGTTACTGTTACATATTGTCCTGAACACCGACCATTGTTATGATGGACATAAGCTTCCCGCTACCCCTCTTGAACACTGTTGGCTGCCCCTCTCCCCTCCTCGTTCCATCTCCCTGTGATGTCATCTCGTTTGGTTGATGCCACACTCTCCTCTATGTTATGCTGCGACAGAACTTTATTCCCTTCTGGAACTCCCCCTTTCCCAGGGATGGCCTACTTGCCTATCAAGAGGCTTCCTTAATGACGGCTTTTGGGATCCCAAGAGGTGGCATGCAAAGAAGAGACTTCTTAGGGGTTTTTTACAGGGGGTTTTTGATCAAATTTTAAGGGGGGCATGGGGGGGCTTGATTTAGATGGCTCAGACAGGCTTGGGGGGGGGAGTCTGTCAGGGCACAGGCCAGAACTAACTAATGGGCGCGGGCCAGGAGTGCTGGGAAGGGGATCCCAGGGGAGACATTAAGCCATGATGGATTTTAAATTACCGTATTTTTTTTAGTATAAGATGCACCAGAGTATAAGATGCACCAAGACTTTGGAAATGGCCTTTTAAACCTTCCCAAATTGATGTACAGCAACAATTGCTTCTCTAAGATAATAGCTGAGGTCTTTACTCTTTGGCATTGTCTTAACACAAACCTCAATGTCAGGGACTAGGAAACTCCTACACTTTGGCTTTTATAGATGTAGTCTCTATCTCTGATCCGTGTTGCAACGTGAATTCAGTAAATGCAGTCTTACTGAAGTACTAATGCAAATCTCTGGCATTTTTCATGTTTCAGCTAACCATGAAAAATAAAGTTTTGATTCAAAGCAAAATTGTGGTTGTAGGATTGTGGCATGTTTGCTTTTTCATTGTAACATAAGCTTTTTTCTTTTTTTCTCATCTTCTGCAACCATTTTATGCACAATTAAAGCTACACTTTTATTTGAATCTTATAGACAAAGAAGATGGCAATAGGAGCACTCTGGACACTGAGGATAACAAGCAACATTGAAAAGGAAAACAAATCAGTCCGGAAATCAAAATATTTTCCATTTCCTTCAGAGAGCCACACAAATCTCCAACTTCCTCAGCAGGTGAGAGAGAAACAAGAGTAAATCAAGAAAAGATTTCTAACTGGGAAACGTAAAGTGTGGAAAACCACGTAGAGCAGACAGTGTGACAGGCGGTGCTCTGGGAGGAAGAAAACGGCTTGAAACAAAACACCACCAAACAAGTGACCATCCATATTTCCATCTCCTCAGGAATATGAGTTGTGGAAAAGCTCCATAGACGTGCCCATTGTGGGAAAGATACAACTTGCAAATCACAGTTGATTAAGCATGAGAGGATCCATACTGGAGAAAAGCCATACAAATACTTTGAATGTAACAAAACCTTTGGTCACAACAACTCCGTTTGGTTTCATGGAAGGACCCACACAGGACAGAAGCCCTAAAACGCGACAAATGCTTTAGCAAGTATGGCAATGTGGACTCACACCAAGGAGAAACTCTTTGAATGTCCTGAATGTGGGAAATGTTTCTGTGATAAATCCAGCCTGGTTACACACCAGAGAACTCACACAGTAGAGAAACCGCTTGAATGTCCTGATTGTGGGAAATGTTTTAGTCAGAGAGGCATCCTGTTGAGACACCAGAGAACTCACACAGGAGAGAAAACCTTTCAATGTCCTGATTGTGGAAAAAGTTTTAGTCATCATTCCAGCCTGGTGTCACACCAAAGGACTCACACAGGAGAGAAACCCTTTGAGTGTCCTGATTGTAGTAAAAGTTTTAGCCACAATTCCACCCTCGTGAAACACCAGAGGACTCACACAGGAGAGAAACCGTTTGAATGTCCTGATTGTGGGAAAAGTTTTAGTCGGATTTCCAGCCTGGTGACACACCAAAGGACTCACACAGGAGAGAAACCCTTTGAGTGTCCTGATTGTGGAAAAAGTTTTAGTCATCATTCCAGCCTGGTGACACACCAAAGTACTCACACAGGAGAGAAACACTTTGAGTGTCCTGATTGTGGTAAAGGTTTTAGTCACAATTCCAGCCTGGTGAAACACCAGAGGACTCACACAGGAGAGAAACCCTTTAAATGTCCTGATTGTGGGAAAAGTTTTAGTCAGCATTCCAGCCTGGTGACACACCAAGGGACTCACAGAGGAGAGAAACCCTTTGAGTGTCCTGATTGTGGTAAAAGTTTTAGTCAGAATTCCAGCCTGGTGAAACACCAGAGAACTCACACAGGAGAGAAACCCTTTAAATGTCCTGATTGTAGGAAAAGTTTCAGTACCAATTCTAGCCTGGTGACACACCAAAGGACTCACACAGGAGAGAAGCCCTTTGAGTGTCCTGATTGTGGGAAAAGTTTCAGTACCAATTCCAGCCTGGTGATACACAGGAGGACTCACACAGGAGAGAAACCCTTTAAATGTCCTGATTGTGGAAAAAGCTTCAGTAACAATTCTAACCTGGTGATACACAGGAGGACTCATACAGGAGAGAAACCCTTTAAATGTCCTGATTGTGGAAAAAGCTTCAGTAACAATTCTAACCTGGTGATACACAGGAGGACTCACACAGGAGAGAAACCCTTTAAATGTCCTGATTGTGGAAAAAGTTTCAGTACCAATTCCATCCTGGTGATACACCAAAGGACTCACACAGGAGAGAAACCATATGAGTGTCCAGACTGTGGGAAAGATTTCAGTATTTGGACTAGCCTTCTAAATCATATGCTTATACACACAGGGGAGAAACCATTTGAGTGTCCCGAATGTGGATGGTGCTTCAGGAAAAATTCCACCCTTATTGCACACAAGAAAATCCACATGAGGCCCCAAGTGATGAGTGTAGAAAAGGTTTGAACTTCATTTCCCAAGGTCAGTTGGTGCCAACAAAGGGAGTTTGCAAAGGGCTGCTGAGGCCCTATAGGAATGCAATCTCCTAGCAGGCTTTGGCAAGGAAACCGCAAATGGAGGGAAGGCCTGAAAGACTGAAGTCTTCCCTCCATTTGCAAACATCCATGGGTCAATTTACAGAGAATAGATGCCTAAAGTGTGAGATTACTCAAGACTACTGACCTTGCGCGATCTCGCGGTAGGTTAGGCTTCTGTCCTCTGTGAATGCTGGCAAATAAAGTACAGTAGAGAGATTTTTGCAGGGTAAGTCACTCTCCACAGGCAAAATGCCTGTGAAGACTCGGCTAGGGGTGGGGGTGGGGAGAATAGGGGTGAATATAACAGAGCCTCTGCGGTCGTTCGTTTGTAAGGATGAACAACAGCCGTGGTGCTCCAGTATTCATAATTTCGGGATTTGTTTGTAAATGCTGGGGGGAAGGGGGGGTTATTGTGTAACTTTGAACATTTGCTAAGAGAACGCTTGTAACTCAAGGATTACCTGTATTTATTTTTGTAGAAATTGTAAAAATCTTTTTGGAGTGGTCGCTGCCAAGGATTTAGGATCGAAGAGTTTCAATGGGTGAGAAACTAAAGGAAGCCAACTTCATTGGTGCTGGCCAGAGATGCTTCCAAGGGCACCCATGCTAAATGTCTTGTGCGTCTGTAACTTTGCATACACAGAAGTTTTCATTAGGTCAAAGAGGGAAAATAACATAACCAGCAGGGCTAGAAAAGGGGGGCTTGGGAAGAAGAGATGACTGTCTATATATGCTGAGAGAAATGTTTCCAAAAGGCATTTCAAAGGTTTGGAAGAAAGATTGGTAATACAGATGTGCATACAAAAATGTATCAAAGTTGCCCCACTCTTTGTTTGATACACATTCCTTTTTTTAAGTCAAAATTTTAATTAATAAAGTATGCAAAACAAAGAAAAACAATTGATACAGAGAAACAGGAAAGGAGTCGAAAAGAAGAAAAAAAATAATATAATGCACCTTCCGCCTTTTTCTCCGTTGAGAAATTGTCATCACCCATTCCTCTTTGGAAATTACCTCTGCTCAGTTTACCAGAATAAAATCTTCCTTGGAAATAGATCCTGTCCTAAAGTCCATTCCTCACAGTAATCCAGTCCAACATTTCACTTTCACATTGCTCATAGGAACAGGGAGATTTTCTCTATGCACAGGTTGAAAGCAGGAAAGCTTTAATGAATACATTATATCGGCAAAGATGGGGGCAAAAGCAGATCTATTTCCCGCGCAAATGCACATAGTTAAAGTTCAAGTTTTCCCTCCCTGCTATTAGGCCAGGTCACATTGTCCAATGGAGACTTCTAGTATTGTTTTGAGAAAGTCTTTTTTGGCTCTGGTAAACCTGCCGAAACGTCCTTGGTTCCCATAGCTGGCATCAATGTCTGGAGCTTTGTTCTGTCTCCCCATAGTTTTTTTGCAAAATGAGAAACGATAATAGTTACAACACCAAAAACGCCATTTGAAGCTTGATACACTCTGCACACTGGATTCCACAAAAACATTGGCAGCTCAATGAGCAGCCCTTACCTAAAGCAGAACTGCAGCTTATATATCGTGGGTGCATTACATTACAAAGATATAAAACAGGTAGGAACCAACTTGATGTTGGAATTTTTTTGATAATCTCATTTGAGAGACCTCATTATTCTAGGAGAGGAGTCGGTGCTAACTTTCTACACTACATATTTCTTCACTCCCGAGATTTCATTCCATTGGTGGTACATGCTTTAAAACTAGTTCTTCATATTAGGGTTAACTTGTGATTTTGTAGACATGTTCTTTTCTTGGAAACAATATGGAACTGATAATGCCACTGCTGTCTTCTGTGATTTTTTTTAACTTCCATACCTAGCAAACAAAACATAAGATTTTGTAGTGGTGCACTATCCATTTATAATCCTGACACAACTGTGTTTAACCTAGGATTTTTTAAATAACAGCTATCGAGCACTCTTTGGATTATTCAGTTTTATAGACCGTCCTTGCTTACCACTTACTACTCAGCCTTCACAATTACACTGGTACTGAAAAAGTAGACTTACAAGTGTTTCTTAAAGTTGTGGCCATCACAGTTATTTGGGGGCAGCCCTGGCTTGCAATTACGATAGTTGCTGAGTTCCACAGTCATGGAATCGCCATTTGGAACCTTCACAATTGGCTTCCCACAAACAAAAATGACAGGAAGTTGTAAGTCACAGTCATGGTACATTGCACTGAATGGAAAATGGTGATTTGCTTAATGACCACAGCTACAACAGATATTGTAAGTTGGCATGGTTATATGTCAGTGTACTGTGAGAAGTAATCACAAACCCACCCACCCTGAGAATGAAATGTTTTGGGGAATATTAAAGAGAGGCAGAATATTATATTTACCCAAAGGAGAAATGGAGAAAAAAAAAATCTTAACAAAGGAAGAAAGTATCTTCAGAGATTTTGTGCCCATTAAGAAATCCAGGCCAGCCTATTCACAAAGAAAAAACCTTAAGCTCCAGTTGATGGGATTAAAATTTGCCTTCCCCCACCCAAATTATAAGGACAGGATCTTTTTTTATTAAAATTTTTAAAAGCTTTTACAAATATTTACCTCCCCTCCCCACCCTCCCCCACCCAAACCCATCTACCCCAAACCCCCCCCCACCTCCCGGAGCAAATACAGGGTATACATCTTTAACAATCATATTCTAAAGTGAACTAACAGACTTTAGCGTCATCCTTCACTTGTACTTTAACTCCCCTCTTGTTGAGCTAACTCTAAAGAAATTATATCATTCCTTGCTTCTTCAATCATAAGCTCTCTGAAGTTTCTTAGTCCCATATTTATTTTGAATATAATCAATCCATCTTCTCCACTCCAGCTTATATTTCTCGTCTGAATGATCCTTGAGATATGCTGATATTTTAGCCATCTCTGCTAAGTTTGTTACTTTTAATGTCCATTCTTGAATAGTAGCCAAATCTTCCTTCTTCCAATATTGCACCACCAACAGTCTTGCTGCTGTTATTAAATTCAGAATCAAAGTAGTCTCTATAACAGTACAATCAGTAGTTATACCTAACAAGAATAACTGAGGGGTAAACTTTATCTTCTTTTTAAAGATATTTTGCATAATTCACCATATTTTTATCCAGAATGCTTTAACCTTTTTGCAAGTCCACCATATATGATAATACATAGCATCAGCACAATCACATCTCCAGCATTTAGGTTGTAGGTTTGGGTACACACAAGCCAATTTTTTGGGATCTAAATGCCATCTATAAAACATCTTGTAGAAATTCTCCGTCAGATTTTGGGCTTGCGTGAATTTTACATTTCTTACCCATATCTTTTCCCATGTATCCAGCATTATTGGTTTGTCAAAATTTTGTGCCCACTTTATCATACAGTCTTTAACTAATTCTGTTTCAGAATCCATTTCTATTAATATATTATATAACCTGTTTATATGCATTTTACTTTGATCCCTAATTTGTTTTAGTAGATTGTCCTCATCTTGCATAATACCAATTTTCTGATCTTTTTTCCATCTAACCTGTAACTGTCCATACTGAAACCATGTTTGGATTACCCTTTCCTCCTTTAGTACATTCAAAGGTTTTAGCTGTAGTACACTTTGTTCTATAGTAAGAAGCTGTCTGTATGTGGTTACATCCTGTTTTTGTGCTATGCTTCTTTTTCTATTGCATGTCTGGGAAATGCCCACATAGGTATTGTCAGGCCTGCAGCGGTTCCTTTAAGAATCTTTGGCCTGCCACACTCTTATTAAGGGGGGATTTAGCAAAGGATAGAATGTATTGTTTTCAAAATAAAAAATTCCTTCCTAGAAGCTCAAGGTCATCTTTTTTCTCCCAAACCTTTGCACCTGATCGGAACCAGTTGGGCGTAGGTGCTAACGTGGAAGAAGAAGATTGGACCATGTGATGGACTGTGGGTATAGGGACAAGATCATGAACTTTTAACTGGGTGGGATTCTGATGTAACTTCCAGAGTTGGAATCCCACAGCACGATGCCAATATGCCTGCCTTATTAAATTGGAACTTTAAGCATAGATTTGCCTTTGACTCTGATTTAATTCTGCATGATATTTGGAACGCTGACACTATTCCAACTCTCCACTAAGATAAGTTATCAGCATACCAAGCTGGGAAGCTGTCAGGGGGTACTGAATCCCAGTTCTGACCCAACCCTGGGCAGTACGAAAATTCAGTGAAAATGGAGGAAGAAAAACATGCTCTGAGAAAGCTAAAATTTACGGCTCAATTAATTTGGCCGAGGCTCAAGATGTGCCTCTTAAGGAATTAATAGAAACTGCAGAGATTAGGGAATTGGGGGACCGGCAAAAGGAGTTCCGTGAGGAGACCTCAAGATTTATGACTTCTAAGGAATGCCTGCTAGAAGAAGAGGGGGTTGCCAGGGAAACTTCGACAGATGACTGGATGATTACCAGAAGATCTGATGAATGGAGAACTCAGCTGCCCTCCCGCAGCCCTTCTCTAATGGGCCTTCCAGACCATTTCCTACAGCTAACTATGAGTGAAATAAAAACCCTCCCCTCTTCAGAAACCCCTCAGTGGAACCTGGCACCACCCACATTCTCCTTTCCTCGAAGAGAAATTTCTGCCAAGTGGAGCGGAGACATGGGCTCCTTCCATACAGTAGCTAATGAATCAACCCACACCCTTGCTGCTGGATTAATGCCTTGAGCAGTCACATCAGCACCCCTCCCTCCTACTGGAGTGCAACCAGACCCCCCTCCAATTAAGGGAGGTCAATCCAGCCGGCAGAAAGAGGCCTGGAACACATGCACCTCCCCACAGCTGCAAAGGGGTGACTCCGAACCCATGAATCAAACAAACCTGGGTCATGGATGGGCTCAATGCCAATGGACGCCTGCCCTCTTCCAGCAGATGGCGCCTTCCCAGATAACTGCTCCTGGACAAACCCAGAAAATGGGACCGCCACCAGGTCCAGCCCCACCCCGGCAATGCCTCCACAGGCTTTTGCCCAACCGATGGGTGTGGGTCAGCAGAGGGGCTTACCACCCCCAGCAGCAAACCAACAAGCTGCCCCTGTTCAACCACCACCGCCCCCTCCCCCCACACCCCCACAGTTCCGTCCAACATTTGATGGGTCCCCAAATAAGCTGGCTTATTTCCTGAATCAAGTACGGGCGTACTTTGATCAAGTGGGCCCACAATACCCATCTGATCGAGGGTTGATCCAAGAGATAGCAGAGGGAATGAATGAAAAGGAGGCTGCGCAGTGGATAGCGGAGCTTTATGAGGAAGCGGCTCCTGACCTAGATGATATAAATGGGTTCATCCAAGTGATGCATGCCAGGTTTAGCGATGTGATCCAAAATGTGGATGCGGAAGACCAGATCCACGAATTGTGACAGGCTGGTCATCCCATGAAGGAATTAGTTTGGGAGTTCCGGAGTATAGCTGGGAGACTATGCTATTGGCCAGAAAGACTCTTGGTCTACACATTCAAAAAAGCCTTAGATCCCAAACTGAAAGAAGCTTGTGCCGTAAGGGGGATCCCGGAACGTCTCCAAGATTGGTATACCACTGCAATCATACTAGACCACAAGATTAACACCTATCAAAAGCCTGGTACCGGTTCCCCTGCCAAAAAGCCTTTAGGCCAACGTACGCAGAGGCAGCGAGCTGAGAGGGCTCTACCAACCCCTCGTGGGGCCTTTATAAAGTGCTACCGATGCGGTCAGATGGGGCACAGAGCAACAGAATGCCTGGCTCCAGCTCCTGTTCCACAACAGCACCAACCTCCTGCCAGCGCAATGAAGAAAAAACCCCAAAAGCCACCTGAAAAGAGCCGTTTACTACAGCAGCCAATGGAGGTAGAGAGCCCTGCTTTTGAAGAAGCCCCTGGGGCCTTGGAGAAGGAGGATGAAAATGCCGAAGACAACCCAATGGTGAGTGCACCTATTCCCTCCTTTAACATAAAATCCCAACTCCAAGTACCCAGAATGGGGGTAGAAGGGGAAGTTGGGGCGATCATAGACACCAGCTGCACCAGATGCTTAATCAGCATGTCAATAGTGGAGCAGCTAGGTATACGCACAAGACCCATAAACCACCCTATTCAATTCGAGCAAGTAGATGGAACCCTAATTGGAGGCGCCCCGGCCACAAAAATCACTGAATTAGTAAAGTTGAAGATAGGCCGCCACAATGAGTTCATCAGATTCATTGTAGCCCCCAAAATGCAGGAGTCAATTATCTTGGGACTTTCATGGTTGGACAAGTGGGCACCTACTATCAAGTGGGAGGACGGTGTTAGAAAATTGATCATTGATTTTGGGCCATTACCAACCGTGGAGCCTAAAGGCCACCCAGGAACAATTAGAACCAACAGCCCAAACCATCTAGAACCTGCAGCCCCCGCAGCAGACACCAAACCTCCAGGGATCCAACGAGTGCCAAAGGTCTACTGAGACTTGGGGGGGGTGTTCGGTGAGGAAGACGGAGACTACCTTCCACCTCACCGCCCCACAGACTGTGCGATAGACTTCAAACCAGGGGTAGCCTTACCAAAACCAAAAATGTACTCTATGACTCCCAAGGAGATGATTGAATTGAGGAAGTACATCGATTCCAATTTAAAAAGGGGTTTTATTGAACCAGCAAAGTCGAAAGTAGTGGCCCCAGTGCTCTTCAGAGAAAAGAAAGATGGCAGAGTTCGTCTCTGTGTAGATCTGCGAGCCTTGAATGCAGTATGCGAAAAGAACACCTATCCTCTCTCCCTCATGAAGGATATGTTGAACCACTTGGCTAAAGGCAAAATCTTCACCAAGCTGGACTTGAGAGAGGCATATTATCGCATACGAATCCAAAAGGGGGATGAGTGGAAAACTGCATTTAACAGTCCCCTGAAAAGCTTCCAGTACAAAGTCATGCCTTTTGGACTACAAGGACACCCACAGTCCTCATGCAGTACATAAATGAGGTATTACATGACCACCTATACTGCGGAGTACTCATTTATTTAGATGACATCTTGATTTTCTCTGAGACCCTAGAAGAACATGTAAAACTGGTGCGTCAAGTTCTGAAAAAAATTCTAGCTGCCAAGCTGTACGTCAAATTGTCAAAGTGTGAGTTCCACAAGACCTCGCTAGATTACCTGGGGTATCTCCAACGAAGGAGTAGAAATGGATCCAGGAAAAGTAAAAGCAGTGTTGGATTGGAAACCTCCCAGTACTCGCAAACCACTACAAAGCTTCCTTGGATTTGTGAATTTTTATAGGCAGTTCATCCCAACTTTCACTGAAATTGCCCTACCATTAACTGAGCTACTAAAGACGGGTCCTTCTCCAACAAAGCCAAAAGCAAACCAACCACTAAGTGGATGATGGACTATCAAAAAGCCTTTGAAAAATTAAAATGCAGCATCCCATCTTGCAGCATCCCGACCCAGAACAACCATTTATAATCCAGACGGATGCCAGTGATGTAGCAATAGCTGCAGTACTACTGCAAAAAAGTAAAGAAGGCTACCTCTTGCCTTGCGCTTATACCTCCAAGAAACTCACCCCTACTGAAAGAAGGTGGCCCATTTGGGAGAAAGAGGAATTCACAATCAGGTGGAGCATGCTCATCTGGAGACATCTCCTAGAAGGGACATACCATTCGAGATCTGGACTGATCATAAAAACCTCGTAGCACTTTTAGCTCATCGGAGGTTATCCCCTAAGCAAGTTCACTGGGCACAATACTTCCAAAGTTCAAATTCGAAATTAAACACATCCCATCTTGTTAGCAGATGCTCTGTCGAGAAAACCGCAATATGACAGTAAGAAGGAAGAAATCGACTACCCCATCATATCTCCCTCTCACCAAAAAGCAGCTCAAGTCATCACTCGGAGCCAAGATAAGTTGACGACCAAGCTGAAGGCAGCTCTCCGGACGAACCCATGGTTCAACCACAACAAGGACATCCTAACGGTGAGCGATGGTTTAGCCTGGAAGGGGTCCAAGCTATACGTTCCTGCAGAGATGAGGCTGCAAGTGCTACAGTGGAGGCATGATGCGAAACTAGGAGGCCACTTCGGATTCCTAAAAATACTCCACCTTACCAGACATCAATTTTGGTGGCCAAAGATGAAATCAGAGGTGGAAGATTATGTAAAAAGCTGTGCTACTTGTGCCACAATGAAAACCCGGCGGGAAAACCCCCTGGACTACTACAATGAGTGGCCAGCCTCAGCCGACCATGGGAAGAGATCGCCAAGGATTTCATCATCGAGCTTCCAAACAGCGACGGTAATAGAGTAATCTGGACAGTTATTGATTTGTTTTCCAAGCAAGCGCATTTCTTCGCTTGCTCAGGGTTGCCATCTGCAAAGAAATTATCGGAAATGTTTGTGAAACACATTTATTGCCTGCACAGGGTGCCAAAAAGGGTCATTTCAGATCACGGAGTTCAGTTCACCATTAAGTTCTGGAGAGAGTTCCTCAAATCAATTGGATCCACACAGGGACTCAGCTTGGCATTTCATCCTAGCACAAATGGCGCAGCAGAGAGGGCCAATGTGATGGTGGAACAATACCTCCAGTGTTATGACTATCAGCAAGACAACTGGTCAGACTAACTACCCTTTGCTGAAGTGGCATACAACAATGCGGTCCACAGCAGTACCGGTTTAACTCTGTTCCAGATTACCAGTGGCATGGAGTTCGTTCCCATGCCTGAGCTGCCAAAAGAACCTCCCTCCTCCTTGTCTCTGAATGAATGGATGGACACATTAAAGAAGGAATGGGAGAATACGAAGAAGGCTCTAACCAATTTTTCATCTCTACCTGTATTCTATGCCATAATGGTTCATAATTATACTTATATAGTTTCCCATTTGAAGTTGTAATATAAACTCCTAAATATTTAACCTTTTTAACTATCTCACATCCTGTTATTCTTTCTAATTCTTCCCTTTGATTAGTGTTCATATTTTTAACTAACATCTTTGTTTTCCCTAGATTTATTTTAAACCCAGATACTTGGCCATATTGATTAATCATATTCATTAAGATCTTAGTAGATTTCCCTGGTTGGGTTAAAGTTATAACCAAGTCGTCCGCAAATGCTCGTAATCTATATTCGTGATGCCTAATCTTAATTCCCTGTAAATCATCTGACCCCCGTATTTTATTCAGCAATAACTCCAAGGTTATAATAAACAATAATGGCAATAGGGGGCAACCCTGTCTTGTACCTTTCTCGGTTTTAAAAGATTCTGTTAAACTTTCATTAACTATAATTTTTGCTGTTTGTTCCTGATATATTGCATTGATTGATTGTAGAAAATACTCTCCAATTTGCATCTTTTGCATTGTTTTCATTAAAAATTGCCAATTCACTCGATCAAATGCTTTATCCGCGTCCAGAAATATAAGCACTGTGGGGACTTGGTTATTCTTTCCCAGATACTCCAATATATTAACAATTTGTCTTACATTACTTCTCATTTATCTTCCTTGTATAAAACCAGTTTGATCATTGTGAATCAGTTGCTGAGTAGCTAACATCAACCTGTTTGCTAGTATTTTGGCAAAAATTTTGTAATCTGTATTGAGTAATGATATAGGCCTATAATTTTTTGGCTGACTAAGATCTTGATCTTCTTTGGGGATCAAGGATATAAAAGCTGTTCTCTAAGATGGAGATACCTTTCCTTCCATTTGGATAATGTTAAATAATTCCTTAGGGGGTTCTACCATTTCTAATTGTAAATGTTTATAATAAACCACTGTCAAACCATCTGTACCAGGTGCTTTCCCAACTTTTAACTGTTTAATTACCTGGAGGATTTCCTCCGAAGTTATTGGTTGGTTCAATCTCTCCCTTTGCTCATCTTTAACTATAGATATTTTTTTCTTTCTCCAAGTATCTATCTATATCTAAGCCTTGTATTTTATCACCAGTGTACAGTTTTGTGTAAAATTCTAAGAAGACCTTTTTGATCATATCCTGTTGATGAACTTCTTTACCTTTATGGTCTATTTTTTGTATGGTACGAGATTTTTGTTTTTTCTTCGTCATATATGCTAACCATCTGCCTGGTTTATTTGCATTGCAAAAAGTATTATGTTTAGCATATAACAGATTAGTAGCCACCTGGTCTGACATCAATATATTAAATTGCGCTCGTAATAAGGTGGTTGCCTCTTTTGTCTTCTTATCACCTGGGTTGAATATTAACTCCTGCTCTTTCTTCTTTATCTCTTCCTCTAGTTCCTTCCTCCCCCCCCCGTCTATGTCTATGTAGCTTATTTAAATTTATTAGAACTCCTCTCACATACGCTTTGCTTGCATCCCAAACCATTTCCATAGATGTACCCTTGTTCATATTGAAAACAAAATATTCTCTCAACAGTTTTTTACATTCATTGACATTTTTCACATATCTAAATAAATTTTCATTTAACCTCCAACACCTTCTAGATTCCTTCCCATTTTCCAATTCCATCCAAACCGGGTTATGATCTGTTAAGACTTTGGAACATATCTTCGTCTTCTTTGCCTTAGAAAGCAAATCATTTGTAGTTAGTATAAAGTCAATCCTGGAAAAAGATTGATGTTTATCAGAAAAAAATGTAAAGTCCTGTTCTTTAGCATTCCTTTCTCGCCAAATATCTCTTAGCTCCAAATCATCCATCATATCGAAAAAGGACTTAGGTAGTTTTGCACGTGTTTGAGTATTTTACAAAACATCCTTCTTATCTTTCTTGGTATCCAAAACTCCATTCCAGTCACCCATTAGTATGCAGGATCTGTAGTCCCATTGTATTAACTTGGTATGGAGCGTCTTGTAGAATTTTTCTTCTTGTTGATTAGGGGCATATACTCACATTAAGAGTATCTTTTTTCCTTCTAATAATAGTTCTATTGCAATATATCTTCCTTGAGAGTCTGCTTCAATTAGTTCAGCCTTTATATCCTTTCTTAGGTATATAACTATACCATTTTTCTTCTCCGAAGCAGAGGTCACAAAATGTTGGGCCAGTCTTGCATTCATCAAATATTTCTGGTCATTTTTTCTAATATTTATTTGTTTGTTTGTTTGTTTGTTAAATTTCTAGGCCGCCCAATCCTGGAGGACTCCGGGCGGCTTACAAAGAAAGAAAAAAAGAAAAGCAAAAAAAGAATAATTTAAAATTCCCAACACACATACATTTCTAATCGGGGCTGGACCTTTACAATAAGGTCAACAGCCCCAGGCCTGCCGGAACAGTCAGGTTTTAACAGCTTTTCTGAAGGCCATGAGAGTGGGTAAGGTCCGGACCTCTGGGGGTAGCTGGTTCCACAGGGTCAGAGCAGCCACAGAGAAGGCTCTCCTCCGGGGGCCTGCCGGCTGACACTGTCCGGCTGACGGCATCCAAAGGAGGCCAACCCTGTGGAATCTTATCAGCCGTTGGGAGGTGTGTGGCAGTAGGCGGTCTCGCAGATACGCTGGTCCTGAGCCATGTAGGGCTTTAAAGGTGATAACCAACACCTTGAATTGCGTCCGGAGACCAATTGGCAGCCAGTGCAGCTCGCGGAGGACAGGTGTAATATGCGTGTATCTTGGTACACCCAAAATCGCTCGCGCGGCTGCATTCTGGACTAGCTGTAGTCTCTGAACGCTTTTGAAGGGTAGTCCCATGTAGAGCGCATTGCAATAATCCAGCCTTGAGGTGACAATGGCGTGAGTGACCATTTGAAGTGCCCCCCCGGTCCAAGTAGGGCCACAATTGTTGTACCAGGTGAACCTGGCCAAAGGCCCCCCTGGTCACAGCCGACAGATGGTGTTCCAGTGTCAGCTGTGAATCCAGGAGGACCCCCAAATTGCGAGCCCTCTCTGAAAGGTGTAAGTCTTCACCCCCCAGGATCAAGGACGGACTGTCTGAACTGTCTTTCGGGGGTAACATCCATAGCCACTCGGTCTTATCGGGATTGAGCACCAATTTGTTCATCCCCATCCAGATCCTGACAGCTTCCAGGCATCGGCACATCACGTCCGCTGCTATACTGAGCTAGCACGGGACAGATAGATACAATTGCGTATCATCTGCATATGATGGTACTTTATCCAGTGCCGTTGTATGATCTCACCCAGCGGTTTCATGTAGATGTTAAATAGGAGGGGAGACAGGACCGAATCCTGCGGCACCCTACACTTGAGGGGCCTAGGGGTCGACCTCTGTCCCCTGACCAACACCGACTGCGACCTACCGGAGAGGTAAGAGGAGAACCACCGTAAAACGGTGCCTCCCACTCCCACCTCCTCTAGACGTCGCAGATGGATACCATGGTCAATGGTATCGAAAGCCGCTGAGAGGTCAAGAAGCACCAGGATAGAGGAATGTCCTCTATCCCTGGCCCGCCAGAGATCATCGATCAGAGCGACCAAAGCGGTTTCTGTGCTGTACCCAGGCCTGAAACCAGACTGAAAGGAATCCAGATAATCCGCTTCATTCAAGGTCCGTCAGAGTTGAACCGTCACCACCTTCTCAACAACCTTCCCCAAAAAAGGAAGGTTGGAAACAGGACGGTAGTTTTTCAAGACGGCTGGATCCAAGGAAGGCTTCTTGAGGAGGGGTCTCATCACTGCTTCCTTTAGTGGTTGCGGGAAAGACCCCTCCTGCAAATAAGCATTGGTAATCGCCTGGAGCCAGCCGCGTATCACCTCCCTGCTGGTCGAAACCAGCCAGGAGGGGCATGGGTCCAGTAAACAGGTGGAGGCGCTCATCGCTCCCATGGCCTTGTCCACTTCCTCAGGGGTGACAAATTCGAACTCATCCCAGGAAATCCGACTTAGATTTACCCTTGGCATCTCGGCTGGTATTACCCAAGCGGAGTCAAGGTCTGTCCGAAGCTGAGTGATTTTATCTGACAGAAACTGAACAAATTCCTCAGCTCTTCCCTGCAGGGATTCCCCCACCCCTCACCTTTCAGGAAGGAGCGGGTCACCCTAAACAGGGCGGCTGGGTGGGATTCCACGGACGCAATAAGAGCGGAAAAATGTGTGCATTTTGCCGCCCATATCGCCACTAGATAAGTCCTAATGAAGACTCTTAGTAGTGTTTGATCAGATTCAGAGTTACTAGTCCTCCAACGTCACTCTAGGCGTCTCTTTTGGCGCTTCATCTTCCGGAGTTCCTCGGTGAACCAAGGTGCTCTCCTGGATCCACTGCCGCAGAGAGGCCTCAAAGGCGCAATCTGATCCAGTGCCTCAGTCGCCGCAACATTCCAGGCAGCGACTAAGGATTCGGTCGGATTGCGGGCAAGGGAGTCAGGTATATCTCCAAGCTCACTCTGAAATCCCATCGAGTCCATCAGGCACCTGGGGCGGAACCACTTAATTGGTTCCACCTCCCTGCAGTGGGGGAGTAGTGTCCTGAAGTCAAGCCTCAGCAAGGACTGATCTGACCATGACAAGAGGGAGGTCTCTATTCCCCTTAATTCCAGATCACATCTCCACTGCCCCGAGAGAAATACAAGGTCGAGTGTGTGTTCTGCTCTATGAGTTGGGCCATGAACTATTTGGGTCAAGTCCATGGTTGTCATGGAGGCCATGAACTCCTGTGCCCCTTCAGAGTGTTCGCCAAGAGACAGTAGATTAAAGTCCCCCAGCACCATTAGTCTGGGGAACTCTACCGCCAACCCGGCTACTGCCTCTAGCAGCACAGGCAGGGCTGCCGTGACGCAGCTGGGAGGTAGGTACGTCAAGAACAAGCCCACTTGAACCCCTAGGTCCAACTTCAAGGGAAGAGACTCACACCCCACAATCTCCGGGGCAGGGCTCCTGCGGGGAACTAATGACTCCCGGATAACCACTGCTACTCCCCCACCCCTTTCTCTGGTGTCGCGGTTGGTGGAGCATCTGGAACCCATCTGGGCACATTTCTGAGAGGGGGACTCCTCCCTCTTGGCCCAGCCAGGTTTCAGTTATACATGCCAGGTCTGCCCCCCCGTCTAATATTAAATCCTGGACGAGGGGAGCCTTATTCACAACAAACCTGGCATTTAGCAGCAGCAACCTGAGACCAGGGCCGTGATCTCCCCTGCCTCCAGGTTCTTGAGGTGAGCCTGAAGGGCCGAAACAAGGAATCGCTGTAATGTAGTGAGTCCTTCTTCCCCGGTAATGGCTAGCCCTACAGCTCCCATCGTATCTGCCCCCCCCAGTTGTAACCAAGATGCTCTGACCCTCTCCCCCCCTGTAGACCCCCCCCTCTCATGGCTCCCATTCTTGCCGGCAGGCCACACACGCCATTCACTCTGGGGCGAGGGGCGGATCCGGGCCCCCATCCACTTCTGCTTCTGCACTCAGTGGAGGGGGCTCCAGTTCGCACTCCCAGACCTATCATATTCACTCAACAAACATTCTGCACAGACACACCCCACAGTAGTCGTTAAAAATAAAATATAGTAAAAAATAATTAACTTTGCTGATGGGATCTTGGAGCAAGGCACAAAATGAACCAGTTTGGAAAACAGATCGGTGATAACCCAGCTATTTAGGAGGGAACGGGTTATCCTGAACAGGGCGGCTGGGCGCGACTCAGCGGAAGCAATCAGAGTGGCAATGTAAGTTCTTTTTGACGTCCTGATTGCCCGGATGTACTCTCTGATGCAGGATGTTAAAAGTGCTCGGTTCAATTCGGATTTACTGGATCTCCAATGGTGCTCTAGGCGTCTCTTTCGGCGCTTCATCTCCCGGAGTTCCTCAGTAAACCAAGGAGCCCTCCTGGATCCACTGCCTCAGAGCGGCCGTAGAGGCGCAATCCGGTTAAGAGACTCCGTCGCTGCCGAGTTCCAAGCAGCAACCAGAGTCTCCGCCGGACTGCGGGCGAGGGTATCAGGAATAACCCCAAGCTCCGTTTGGAACCCCAAAGGGTCCATAAGTCGCCTGGGGCGAAACCACCTGGTCGGTTTCTCCTCCCTACAGTGGGGGTTTGGTCTCCGAAAGTCAAGCCTCAGTAGGTAGTGGTCTGACCACGACAGGGGTACGATCTCACTACCCCTCAGACCAAGATCACAAGTCCACTGCTCCGAGAGAAATACGAGGTCGAGCATGTGACCCGCCGAGTGGGTTGGGGCGAGTGGGTTGGGCAACTCCTACACTTTGGCTTTTATAGATGTAGTCTCTATCTCTGACCCGTGTTGCAACGTGAATCAAGTAAATGCAGTCTTACTGAAGTACTAATGCAAATCTCTGGCATTTTTCATGTTTCAGCTAACCATGAAAAAATAAAGTTTTGATTCAAAACAAAATTGTGGTTGCATGTTTGCATTTTTATTTTTAGTGTTTTTAAGTTCTATAACACCTGTGTTTGAAAACAACCCTTTGCACTGCTAAGTATTCATTGATTGACTCAGTCAACAACCAATTTCTTCATTGAATGGATATTTGAACTTGGATCTGGGTAGTTTTCCATGTGTCAAATGAATCATGATTAATGTAAAATTATTGTAGGCTTGTGGCATGCTTGCTTTTTCATTGTAACATAAGCTTTTTTCTTTTTTCTCATCTTCTGCAACCATTTTATGCACAATTAAAGATACACTTTTATTTGAATCTTATAGACACAGAAGATGGCAATAGGAGCACTCTGGACACTGAGGATAAAAGCAACATTGAAAAGGAAAACAAATTAGTCCAGAAATCAAAATATTTTCCATTCCCTTCAGAGAGCCACACAATTCTCCAACTTCCTCAGTAGGTGAGAGAGAAACGAGAGAAAATCAAGAAAAGGTTTCTAGCTGGGAAACGGAGCGTGTGAATTCAAGCATATATTACATGAATGGTCAAGGGAGATTATTTTTCCATTCAGCAAAAGAGGGAAATATCTGGAAGTTACTGGGGAGGAAAAGGAGAATTGGAAAACCACGTAGAGCAGACTGTGTGACAGGCATTGCTCTGGGAAGAAGAAAACTGCTTGAAACAAAACACCACCAAACAAGGGACCATCCATATTTTTGATTTCCTCAGGAATATGAGTTATGGAAAAGCTCCATAGACGTGCCAGTTGTGGTAAAGATACAACTTGCAAATCACAGTTGATTATGCATGAGAAGACCCAGACTGGAGAAAAGCCATATGAATACTCTGAATGTAGCAAAACCTTTGGTCACAACAACTCCATTTTGTTTCATGGAAGGACCCACACAGGACAGAAGCCCTAAAAGTGCTCCCAATGTGATAAATGCTTTAGCAAGTATGGGAATGTGGACTCACACCAAGAAGAAACTGTTTGAATGTCCTGAATGTGGGAAATGTTTCTGTGATAAATCCAGCCTGGTTACACACCAGAGAACTCACGCAGGAGAGAAACCATTTGAGTGTCCTGATTGTGGGAAATGTTTCTGTGATAAATCACACCTTGTTGCACACCAGAGAACTCACACAGGAGAGAAACCGTTTGAATGTCCCGATTGCGGGAATAGTTTCAGTAAGCATTCCAACCTGGTGAGACACCAAAGGACTCACACAGGAGAGAAACCCTTTCAATGTTCTGATTGTGGGAAAAGTTTTAGACAGAATTCCATCCTGGTGACACACCAAAGGACTCACACAGGAGAGAAACCCTTTAAATGTCCTGATTGTGGTAAACGTTTTAGTCAGCTTTCCAGCCTGGTGAAACACCAGAGGACTCACACAGGAGAGAAACCCTTTGAGTGTCCTGATTGTGGTAAAAGTTTTAGTCACTATTCCAACCTGGTGACACACCAGAGGACTCACACAGGAGAGAAACCCTTTGAGTGTCCTGATTGTGGGAAAAGTTTCAGTACCAATTCCAGCCTAGTGACACACCAAAGGACTCACACAGGAGAGAAACCCTTTGAGTGTCCTGATTGTGGTAAAAGTTTCAGTACCAATTCCAGCCTAGTGACACACCAGAGAACTCACACAGGAGAGAAACCATTTGAATGTCCTGCTTGTGGGAAAAGATTTAGTCGGAATTCCAGCCTGGTGACACACCAAAGGACTCACACAGGAGAGAAACCCTTTGAGTGTCCTGATTGTGGGAAAAGTTTCAGTACCAATTCCATACTGGTGACACACCAAAGGACTCACACAGGAGAGAAACCCTTTGAGTGTCCTGATTGTGGTAAAAGTTTCAGTACCAATTCCAGCCTAGTGACACACCAAAGGACTCACACAGGAGAGAAACCCTTTGAGTGTCCTGATTGTGGTAAAAGTTTTAGTCACTATTCCAACCTGGTGAAACACCAGAGGACTCACACATGAGAGAAATCCTTTGAGTGTCCTGATTGTGGTAAAAGTTTTAGTAAGAATTCCAACCTGTTGGCACAGCAGAGAACTCACACAGGAGAGAAACCATATGAGTGTCCAGACTGTGGGAAAGATTTCAGTATTAGCAGTAGCCTTCTAAATCATATGCTTATAGACACAGGGGAGAAACCATTTGAGTGTCCCAAATGTGGATGGTGCTTCAGGAAAAATTCCACCCTTATTGTACACAAGAAAATCCACATGTGGCCCCAAGTGATGAGTGTAGAAAAGGTTTGAATTTCATTTCTAAAGTCCCTCTGTAAATCCAACTGAGAAATTGACTATTTAATTTGACTACAAAGAATTTGCCTAATTTTTTGTTGGCAAATATGTAGTGGTGTTAAACGGGAAGGAGGAAGGAAAAAATGGCAACATATTAGTGTGATAATGCTATCTGGTCATTAGCAGCAGAACTTGCTGGATATGGGTAGTTCTTGGGTTACGAATGTAGTGGATCCTGCCCATTCTATCTGAAGCGTGAGACGTTGTGGGAGTGAATCTCGTACATTGAACAACATCACTCCCTGCTTTCGCCCACACGTTCATTGTTTTCCTGCTTCAGATCAGCTTGACATGGCATCTGGCGCCAAGAAAGCAGCCCTGAGAGGCTGTGCGCGACTTCTTGGGGTTGCTTTCTCATTGGCAAATCACTTGAGGATTGCGTTCCTGAAACCTTTGGCAGCCCTTTGCAAAAAGCCTTTGCCTGTAGGAACAGGACTTTGGAGGGACACACCCACTCCTCCCAAGCTCAGTTGGTGGCAACAAAGTCAGTTTGCAAAGGGCTGCTGAGGCCCTATAGGAATGCAATCTCCCAGCAGGCTTTGGCAAGGAAATGGCAAATGGAGGGAAGGACTGAAAGAATGAAGTCTTCTCACCATTTGCAAACGTCCACACCTCAATTCACAGAGAATAGATGCCTAAAGTGTCAGATTACTCAAGACTACTGACCTTGCGTGATCTCGCAGTACGTTAGGCCTCTGTCCTCTGTGAATGCTGACAAATAAAGCACAGCAGAGAGATCTTTGCAAGTTAAGTCACTCTCCACAGGCAAAATGCCAGACTCAGCTGGGGTTGGGAGAATAGGGGTGAATATAACAGAGCCTCTGCAGTTGTTCGTAAGGATGAACAACAGCCGTGGTGCTCCAGTATTCATAATTTCAGGATTTGTTTGTAAATGCTGGGGGGAAGGGGGGGCTTATCGTGTAACTTTGAACATTTGCTAAGAGAACACTTGTAATCCAAGGATTACCTGTATTTATATTTGTAGAAATTGTAAAAATCTTTTTGGGGTGGTTGCTGCCAAGGATTTAGGATCAAAGATTTTCAATGGGTGAGAGACTAAAGGAAGCCAACTTCATTTGTGCTGGCCAGAGATGCTTCCAAGGGCACCCATGCTAAATGTCTTGTGCGTCTGTAACTTTGCATACACAGAAGTTTTCATTAGGTCAAAGAGGGAAAATTACAGAACCAGCAGGTCTTGAAAAGCGGGGCTTGGGAAGAGGGGATGACTGTCTATATATGCTGAGAGAAATGTTTCCAAAAGGCATTTCAAAAGGTTGGAAGAAAGATTGGTAATACAGATGTGCATACAAAAATGTATCAAAGTTGCCCCACTCTTTGTTTGATACACATTCCTTTTTTTAATTCAAAATTTTAATTAATAAAGTATGCAAAACAAACTAAAACAATTGATACAGAGAAGCAGGAAAGGAGTCGAAAAAAATAAAACATGATATAATGCACCTTCCGCCTTTTTCTCCGTTGAGAAATTGTCATCACCCATTCCTCTTTGGAAATTACCTCTGCTCAGTTTACCAGAATAAAATCTTCCTTGGAAATAGATCCTGTCCTAAAGTCCATTCCTCACAGTAATCCAGTCCAACATTTCTCTTTCACATTGTTCATAGGAACAGGGAGGTTTTCTCTATGCACAGATAGCAAGCAGCAAAGCTTTAATGAATACATCATATCGGCAAAGATGAGGGCAAAAGAAGAACTGACTATTTCCCGTGCAAATGCAGATAGTTAAAATTCCAAGTTTTCCCTCCCTGCTATTAGGCCAGGACACATTGTCCAATGGAGACTTCTAGTGTTGTTGTGAGAAAGTCTTTTTTTGCTCTGGTAAACCTGCCAAAACATCCTTGGTTCCCATGGCTGGCATCGATGTCTGGAGCTTTGTTCTATCTCCCCCCTTCTGTCTCCCCATAGTTTTTTTGCAAACTGAGAAACGATAATAGTTGCAACAGCAAAAACACCATTTGAAGCTTGACACACTCTGCACACTGGATTCCACAAAAGTATTGGAAGCCCTCTGATCAGCCCTGACCTAAAGCAGAACTGCAGCTTATATATCGTGGGTGCACTACATTACAAAGATATAAAATGGGTAGGAACCAACTTGATGTTGGAATTTTTTTGATAATCTCATTTGAGAGACCTCATTATTCTAGGAGAGGAGTCGGTGCTAACTTTCTACACTACATATTTCTTCACTCCCGAGATTTCATTCCATTGGTGGTACATGGTTTAAAACTGGTTCTCCTTCATATTAGGGTTAACTTGTGATTTTGTAGACATGTTCTTTTCTTGGAAACAATATGGAACTGATAATGCCACTGAAGTCATGGAATCGCCATTTGGGACCTTCACAATTGGCTTCTAAGAACCAAAAATGACAGGAAGTTGTAAGTCACAGTCATGGTACATTACACTGAACGGAACATGGTGATTTGCTTAATGACCACAGCTACAACAGCTATTGTAAGTTGGCATGGTTATGTGGTCAGTGTACTGTGAGAAGCAATCACAAACCCACCCACCCTGAGAATGAAATGTTTTGGGGAATATTAAAGAGGGGCAGAATATTATATTTACCCAAAGGAGAAATGGAGAAAAAAAATCTTAACAAAGGAAGAAAGTATCTTTAGAGATTTTGTGCCCATTAAGAAATCCAGGCCAGCCTATTCAGAAAGAAAAAACCTTCAGCTCCAGTTGATGGGATTAAAATTTGCCTTCCCCCACCCAAATTCTAAGGACAGGATTTTAAAGGACCTTTTAGGATACAATGGATGGAAACTGATCAAAGAGAGATTCGAGGAGTCGAAAAGGACCTACTGCCATGGAATCACTGAAAATATCTTCCAAACACCTTGATGGAGATTAGACAAGTATGTGTTTCCACCTCCTGTCGCTAGATGGCGGTCAGGTAACATCTGTGCTTAGAAAGCCATCTACACCATGCTTGCGTTTAAAAAAGGAGTTTTAAACCATTGCTAGAAAGGATAGGAGGAGAGAAGCCCAGAGGAACTTCCTCTTCCGGATGACTCATGGGAGGAAGGAGGTGTGCAGGGCGGCTCTTCTGCTCCTCCAAGGATCGAAGGAGTAGCTGGAAGGTGAGTGGAGGGCCGGTGGGAGGAGAATCCTGGAGCAAGTCGGGCTGTTCGGTTCCCTCCACGGCCTGGAAGCAGAGAAGCAACTGGGCTGAAGCATCTCAGCTGCTGCTGCTGCTGCAGGTTCCTTCCCTCCCCGAATTTAAGCCCACTGGTGCTGCCCGCTGTGAAACTGGTGGCTGCAATTTTCCTTCTGGTGGGAAGATTTTAAAAACCTTTTTTAAATTAGGGGACTGGAGACTAAAACATATGAAGAACGGGTGCAGGAACTGGGTATGTCTAGTTTAATAGAAAGAAGGACCAGGGGAGACATGACAGCAGTGTTCCAATATCTCAGGGTTTACCACAAAGAAGAGGGAGTTCAACTATTTTGCAAGGCACCTGAGGGCAGAACAAGAAGCAATGGGTGGAAACTAATCAAGGAGAGAAGCAACTTAGAACTGAGGAGAAATTTCCTGACAGTTAGAACAATTAATCAGTGGAACAGCTTCCCTCCAGAAGTTGTGAATGCCCCAACACTGGAAGTCTTTAAGATGTTGGATAGCCATCTGTCTGAAATGGTATAGGGTTTCCTGCCTAGGCAGGGGGTTGGACTAGAAGACCTCCAAGGTCCCTTCCAACTCTGCTATTATATTATTGTATTAATTAAGGCTGATTCTTTGGGAATGGCTTCCCTCCGGAGGTTTTGGGTGCTGCCATCACTGGACGGTTTTCAGGGGAGATTGAACAGCCGTTTGTTGCTTGTACTTGTGCATTACGGCCAAACATCTCCACTTTGGTCTGGTCTGTGCAAAGGACAGTGTTGCAGAAGTCCTGTGGTTTGTTCAGGTGCAACTTTGCAAACCTCAGCCATGTTGCTATGACCTTTTTAGAGAGAAGAGCAACCCTTCCAAACGAACCATAGTTGTTCCGTTTTTTTATAATTGCACTGTCATGAATCTTGATATTTAACATGCTAACTGAAGCCAGTAGAGCCTGATATATAACCTTTTTTTTAAAAAAAAATTGCTCTGGCCATTGCATCATCTGGCCTTGGGGTGAATTTTCTTGGATGTCGACTCCTGGGAAGATTGGCAACTCCCATATTTTTTGGAGTATAAGACCCATGAAGGTTTTGAAGGGGCAAATTAAAACAAAGTAGGTAGGTAGAGAGAAGGATAGAGAGGGAGAGAAAGAGAGAGAAATACAATAGGTAGGTAGGGAGAGAGATTGTGTGCGTTGGTAGGTAGAGAGATAGAGAGAGAGAAATAGAAAGTGAGAGAGAAATACAGTAGATAGGTAGGGAGAGAGAGTAGGTAGCTAGATGGCTAGAGAGGAATAGAAAGAAAAATACAGTAGATAGGTAGGGAGAGAGAGTTGGTAGGTAAGTAGGTAGGTAGATAGAGGGATAGAGAGAAAGAGAGAAATACAGTAGTTAGGTAGGGGGAGAGAGTAGGTATGGTTTGGTTATGGTTTTATTATTTATAGGTAGGTAGATAGAGGGATAGAGAGAAAGAGAGAAATGCAGTAGGTAGGTAGGGAGAGAGAGTAGGTAGGTAGATGGATAGAGAAAAATAGAAAGAAAAATACAGTAGATAGGTAGGTAGAATGAGTAGGTAGGTAGGTAGGTAGAGGGATAGAAAGAAAGAGAGAAATACAGTAGGTAGAGAGAGTAGGTAGGTAGAGGGATAGAGAGAAATAGAAAGAAAAATACAGTAGAAGCAAGAACAGCCTTGGGGGGCTTGCAGAGTGCTCCGAGGGTGGCAAAAACGAGCAAAAAATTGCTCATTTTTCACGAAAAGGAGCCCATTTTTTGTCAAAAAAAACCCTGTATACAAAGCCTTATAGAGTGTTGCTGGGGGGGGGGAACTGGCCGTTTTTTGCTTATTTCTGCCCCCCTCCAACCCCCAGGATCTCTCTGAAAGCTTTCACAAGGGTATGCATGGCCATTTTGGTGAAGGGGCGGGGCTTCAGAAGGCAAAAAAGTGCTATATTCGGTGTATAAGACGCACCCAGATTTTCAGCCTCTTTTTTGCGGGAAAAAGGTGCATCTTATACTCCGAAAAATACGGTATCTGGAATGTTTCCCACTTATGAATAATCTTCCTCAGTGTAGAAAGATGGATTTTAAATTGTTTGCAAATGGCCTTGTAAACATTCCCCAAAAATATGTCTATTCTGTAACCACCTGTAAAAAGATTCCCAAATTGAATAATAATCAGTTTGTTCTTTCTCTTTGATAGCCAGTGTCAAACTGTTCCATTTCTGCACATTCTAATATTTTCTTAATCACATTCTCCTCTTTAGGGATCTCTTCACTTTTCCAATTTTGTGCAAATGCAATCCTAGCTGCTGTTATAACATGAATAATCAAATACAATGGCCTTTTAAACCTTCCCAAATTGATGAGCAGCAACAATTGATTCTCTAAGATCATTGCTGATGTCTTTATTCTTTGGCACTGTTTTAACACACTCCTCAATGCCGGAGACCAGGAAACTCCTACAACTTCGGCTTTTATAGATGTAGTCATACCGATAATTCTATGTGTGCAACACCCCCGTGCATGCACGTGCAATCAGCACACCACCCATCTCTTTCGGCACAGTTTTTTTGCCCTCCCCAGGCTCCAGAGGCTTTCTAGGAGCCTGGGGAGGGTGAAAACAGCCTCCCCCCCCCCGAGGCTTCAGGAGCTTCCCTCAAGCCTCTGGAGGGTGAAAAAGGAACTATGGGGAACCTGGAAGTTTGGGAATGGTGACCTCCGGGTTCCCCATGGGGCTGATGAAGCCTCCAGAGGGCAAAAAACGGATCTACGGACAAACCGGAAGTCACTTCCGCTTTGCTCATAGGGGCAGTTTTTGTCCTCTGGAGCCTTCAGGGAAGCCTCCTGAAGGTTTCTGAAGGCTCCAGAGGGTGAAAAATGGACCTATGGGGAACTTGGAAGTTTAGGGAATGGGACCTTCTAATTTGTCCGTAGCTTCGATTTTCAACCTCCGGAACATTCAGGAGCCTCCGCGAGACTTCCCTGAAGCCTCGGGAGGACAAAAACCAGCCCTACAAGTAAACCAGAAGTGACCATGTATATGGTCTCCTGCTTGAGCAGGGCTTGGATTCGAAGACCTCCAAGGTCCCTTCCAATTCTGTTATTCTCTTCTCTTCTGTTGCAATGATATTTATTATATCTTGATAAGTAAAACCATAGAAATCAAAGAGGGTGTAGTTTCTTTTTCACTGGACTGTATTTGAAAACAACCCTTTGCCCTGCTAAGAATTCATTGATTGACCCAGGCAACAAGCGAATTTCATCATTAAATGGATATCTGAACTTGGATCTGGGTAGTTTTCCATGTATCAAATGAATCATGATTAATGTAAAATTATTGTAGCATTGTGGCATGCTTGCTTTTTCATTGTAACATAAGCTTTTTTTCTTTTTTTCTCATCTTCTGCAACCATTTTATGCACAATTAAAGATACACTTTTATTTGAATCCTATAGACAAAGAGGATGGCAATATGAGCACTCTGAACAATTGTGGATAACAAGCAACGTTGAAAAGGAAAACAAATCAGTCCAGAAATCAAAATGTTTTCCACTTCCTCCAGAAAAACACACAATTCTTCACCTTCCTAGGCAGGTAAGAGAGGAAAAAGAGAAAATAAAGAAGAGATTTCTACCTGGAGAAAGCAGAGTATGCAAAACTCAAGTATATGTTACATGAAAAGTCAAGGGGGATTATTGTTCTATTGAGCAAAAATGGGAAATATTTAGAAGTTACTGGGCAGAAAGTGGGGCAAGCCTCACTCTGGGAGGAAGAATATCACCACTAAATCAAAGCACCACTAAACAAGGGATCGTCCATATTTTTGATCTCCCCAGGAATATGAGTTGTGGAAAAGCTCCATAGACGTGCCTGTTGTGTGAAAGATACAACGTGCAACTCATAGCTGATTATGCCTGGGAGGAATCCAAAGTGGAGAAAAGCCATACTAATACTCTGAATGCGGCAAAAACTTTCGTCAGAACAACTCTGTTGTGATTCATGGAAGGATCCACACAAGAAAAAAGCCAGCAGAGGCGGGCGAAAGACCTGCCTCTGATGATGGGCTGCCACGGACGCAGGTCGGCAAAAAAAGTCTCTTTCTCCGGCCTGTGCTGGTGGGCTGCTGCTTTCTTTCGCTGACCTGCATCTGCAGCAGCCTGCCAGCACAGGCCGGAGAAAGAGACTTTCTTTCGCAGACCTGCATCTGCGGCAGCCCGCCAGCAGAGGCACATCTTTCGCCCATTTCTGCTGGTGGGCTGCCGCGGATGCAGGTTGGCGGAAGAAAGTCTGTCACCGGCCTGTGCTGGCGGGCTGTTGCTTTCTTTCGCCTACCAGTCAGAGATGAGGTGGGTGAAAGAAAGAAAGTGCTTAGGCCTTCTCTCCTCTCCCCCGACACCCCATTGTCTACTGTATTTCTCCCTCTTTCTCTCTATCCCTCTATCTACCTACCTACCTACTCTCTCTCTTTCTACCCAGCTACTGTATTTCTCTCTTTCTCTCTATCCCTCTATCTACCTACCTACCTATTCACTCTACCTACCTATCTACTGTCAGCTCAGGCGGGCGAAAGAAAGAAAGCAATTTAGAAAGTGGATTGTCGGGGGAGAGGACTGCCTCACCAGCCATAAATCTCACTGCATGGCACTGGAAGCAAGTATGTGGTTAGAAGAATAGTATAAAAGATAAGGTTCAAGATCGGCTTTGTGACTCTTTGATTTATAGCAATCCTTGTAGGACTTGCTATTTCTCATTGGCCCTCTGCATTAATATGTTAATGCAGTGTATTATTGCTATTATCTATTCATTTCTAATGTTCCAAATTATTAGAAAGAATAAACCTCTGATCTTAAAAGTAAGAATTTTTGCTTGTGTTGTTGCCTTTGTTTCCCTGTTGGAATTTTCCTATCACACTTTGGATGTCCCGATTGTGGGAAAATTTCAATCACCGTTCCCATCTTATGAGACACCACAGGAGTAAAACCTTATGACTGTGGGAAAGATCTCAGTAGTAGGTTTAATGGTATAAATCATGTCCTTATACACATCAGGGGAGAAAACATTTATGTGCCCTGAGTGTGATCAGTGCTTCAGGAAATGTTCCACCCTTATTGCACACGAGAAAACCCACATGACCCAAAGTGATGAGTGTAGAGATGGTTTGAATTTCATTTCTAATGTCCCATTTTGAGTCCAGCTGAGAAACTGACTGATTTGAAGACTTTGCCTGATTTTTTTGTAGGCAAATGTGTTGTGTTATTAGATGGGTCTTCAGCGTAAGAAGTGACGGGTCCCTCCTATGGAGGAAGGAACCCTGAGCATAGTGCAAGACAGATATTTATACATTTCTTTGCTTTCACTTCAGACTAGCAGAAACCTGTTGAGGCCTAAACTTCAGCCTTGCCATCTCAACATATGAGCAATCATCAAATTCATCAAATGTGTGATTAACATTAGCACAAAAGGTTTGACTAGCTAGAGATATTTTTTAGGCTTGAAAGACATGGATTTTCTCCATGTTGTAGGTGTGTGTATTTGTATTTCTCTCTGGGTGCATCTGGAAATGTATACTCTATCCCCAGGACTTCCAGATATACAGTCATGTAAAAAAGGAAGTACACTCTCCTTGATTTTTATGATTTTACTTATCAGGACATAGTAGAAATCATGACATAGTTAAGAACTTAGAAGTTCTTAAAAGTAGGTAAATACAACCATTGATGAACAACAACAACACATGACATATTACATCAGATCATCAATTATTTTATTTTAAAAAATGGAGAAGTGTGTGAAAAAAGTATGACTCAATAATATGCAGAGCCACCCTTAGCAGCAATAACTAGAAATAATTCTTTTCTGTATGACTTTATCAATCCCTTGCAGATGTCAGCCTCTGCTTCGCTTGCTTGCTTTCGGCTGCCATGGAAATGGGGAGGGGGGCATGGTATTTGGGATGGGAGTAAATGGTGCAGGACTGATAGTCAAAAAGGAAGTTTTGTTCTCACCATCTTCTGAGCATGGTATCGGCCGATGTTTAGACCTGGTCAAGGCCAACCATCCTGCATACCAACCTGATGATGGTTCTTAGAGATGCAACCACATGACACCTAAGGGAGTTGCAGACTGGGCAATGGGGTGCGGGTTGTTGGAGGGAGGGGGCTGGGCAAATGTTTGATATGTATGATTTTGTGCTTTTCTGACTCAGACTTTGCTTTACTTTGCTGCTATCTATTCATAACCAGTAAAAGTACTTTTAATTCCATAAACAATGGAGTTGAGAGATTTCTTTCTTGGTTACTGAAGGAGATATGATCCTGATGAAATCCCTGCCAGAGCTACCACCAGCTGACACCGGCGACCTGCAGCTGCCTGGCAGGAAGCCGAAGAAGAGGATCTCATGATGTCCCAAGTTATGAAACTCTTCCAAGAGGCTTGGGAGAAACGTCGTTTTTATGAGCGCCGTGCTGAGAGGGAAGCTGATTTTCCTGATCAAGAAGAGAAACCTACAGATGACCTGTCTCACTCTGGGGGGTGGGTGGGCAGACAACAGAGCTGGTCAGGATGGGAGAGCCCCAGAAGCAGCAGCAGGAGCCACAGGAGCCCCTCCAAGAGGTGGGGGGGCGAAGACATCGAATGACAAACGTTCCTCCTCTTCGTATGAAATTCGGAGGGGACCCCACAGAACTGGGAATTTTCCTGGTCCAGGTCTGGAATTTCATGCAACAGTTTGGAGAAGATTTCCCCAACGAGGAAAGAAAGGTGAAACTGTGACAATAGCATTGGAGAATAAGCGACCATCCAAGCTGCCGCCTTGCATAATGATGACTTCTCCTGCTGAGGAATTACAATGTGTTTATGGTCGCTCTGAGGAAGCGCTCTGATGACCCGCTAGCCAAGCATAAGGCGAGAGCCAAGATGAAAACTCTTACTCAGGGAAGAAGTCCAGTGGCTGAGTACATCCAAGAGTTTCGTGAGCTGTCGGTGCGTATGCGGGAGTGGTCCGAGGAGGCTTTAATGGACAGTTTTATGGATGGCCTGAACCAAGATATATACCACAACTGTGTTAACAGAAGGGCCCCACACAACCTGCACGGCTGGTACGAGCTGGCAGCAGATGTGGAGATTGACCTAGCCAGGAATAAATACTGGGGAGACAGTGATAAAGGTAAAAATCTGGGAAATGTTTCCAGGAGACCAAATACTGAATGCGACCTCTATGTTTTCTGGAGTCTACGATTTCTTTAACTTCAAAATGTTGCTCTCCCTCAATAAGAAGAGGGACCGGAGGTGAAGGTTGAGGCGGACGAAAGTAAGAAGTGTCCTCTGGTTTCAACAGGTTCACATGAAATACAGGATAAATTCTTCTAAGGTTCTTCAGCAGCTCCAACTTCACCGACACAGAATTTATGATTTTTACAATGGGGAATGGACCTAAGTACTTTGGCCCCGGCTTCTTCGATTTTTGGGCGGTTTGTAGGAACTTGGTGGACAAAAACACTCTATCCCCAACTTGGTACTCTTTAGGTTTAACTCTTTTCTTATCCGCCTGCTTTTTGTGAGTCTGGTGAGCTGCATCTAATGCTTTGCGGGTCATGGGCCAAAATTGCTGTATTTGCTCATTTCCCTCTAGGAAGTGTCGCCAGGTCATCAAAACCCATCTAGCAGCAAAAGCTTCCTTTTCCCATATGGCCCATCTCCTTTCTATATCTGTAAGCTTACGTGAGGTGTAAGAGCATGGTTGCAATTTACCCTCACCATTACAATACAATAGCAGAGTTGGAAGGGACCTTGGAGGTCTTCTAGTCCAACCCCCTTCCTAGGCAGGAAACCCTATACCATTTCAGACAATTGGCTATCCAACTTCTTCTTAAAGACTTCAAAGTTGGGGCATTTACAACTTCTGGAGGCAAGCTGTTCCACTGATTAATTGTTCTAACTGTCAGAAAATTTCTCCTTAGTTCTAAGTTGCTTCTCTCCTTGATTAGTTTCCACCCATTGCTTCTTGTTCTACCCTCAGGTGCCTGGGAAAATAGTTTGACTCCCTCTTCTTTGTGGCAACCCTTGAGATTTTGGAACACTGCTATCATGTCTCCCTTAATCCTTCTTTCTATTAAACTAGATATACCCAGTTCCTGCACCCGTTCTTCATATGTTTTAGTCTCCAGTCCCCTAATCATCATTGTTGCTCTTCTCTGCTCTCTTTCTAGAGTCTCTACATCTTTACTACATCGTGGTGACCAAAACTGAATGCAGTATTTCAAGTGTGGCCTTACCAAGGCATTATAAAGTGGTATTAACATTTCACGTTATCTTGATTCTACCCCTCTGTTTATGGAGCCTAGAACTGTGTTGGCTTTTTTGGCAGCTGCTGCACATTGCTGGCTTATATTTAAATGGTTGTCCATTAGGACTCCCAAGATCCCTTTCACAGTTACTACTGTTGAGCAAGGTACCACCTATACTGTACCTGTGCATTTCGGGTTTTTTGCCTAAATGTAGAACCTTACTCTTTTCAGCATTGAATTTCATTTTATTAGATAGTGCCCAATGTTCAAGTTTGTCAAGATCCTTCTGTATCTTTAGCCTCTCTTCTGGAGTGATGTCTATTCCTGCCAGCTTGGTGTCATCTGCAAATTTGATGAGTTCCCCATTTATTCCCTCATCCAAATCATTGATGAAGATGTTGAAGACTACTGGGCCCAAAACAGAGCCTTGGGGTACTCCACTGCATACTTCCCTCCATGAAGATGCAGTTCCATTGAGGACTACATGTTGAGTGCGGTTGGTCAGCCAGTTACAAATCCATCTGCTGGTGATGCTATCTAACCCACATTCTTCTACTTTATCTAGTAGTAGGTTATAGTCTACCTTATCAAATGCCTTACTGAAGTCCAAGTAAACTATATCAACTACATTCCTCTGGTCCACTAATTTTGTCACATTATCAAAAAATGCAATAAGATTAGTCTGGCATGATCTGTTTTTGACAAACCCATGTTGGCATTTGGCTATTACTTTGTTTGCTTCTAGGTGTTTGCTAATTTGTTGTTTGATTATCTTTTCCAGAATCTTTCCTGGTATTGAGGTCAGGCTGATAGGTCTGTGGTTTCCTCCCCCCCCCCCATTTTTTGAAGATGGGAACCACATCAGCTCTTTTCCAGTCCTCTGGTAGTTACCCGGTGCTCCAGGATCTCTGAAAGATATAGTTCAGTGGTTCTGAGATCTCGTCTGCCAGTTCCTTCAGAACCCTGGGGTGTAATCCATCCGGTCCTGGCGATTTGAACTTGTCTAGGGTAGACAGGTGCTCACTTACCATTTTCCTTCCTATTTCAATTTGTGTTCCTAATCTGATTTTTGTGGTGCTGTTTTGATAGGTTGGAGTGTTTTATCCCTTTCTGTAAAGACAGATGCAAAACATGAGTTAAATAGTTCTGCTTTCTTCCTGTTGCTTGTCACCTTCTTGCCACTTTTCCCCAGCAATGGACCAATTGTTTCCTTAACTTTGTTTCTTGTTTTTAACATGTTAGAAGAAGCTTTTTTGTTATTTTTTACTTTTGTGGCAAGCCTTTCTTCCACTTGGTGCAGAGTTTGTTCCAACAGGTTCCTAACAAACCTAGCAGACAACTTTGTTTCCCAAAAAGTGTTTGAAGTAATACTGCCCCACCGCTATGTCACTAGCATCAGCTTGTACCACGAATGGTGCATCTATATTAGGGTGTTTCAAAACTGGTTCCGCTGCAAAGAGTCACTTTAATTTATCGAAAGTGGCTAGACACTCCATAGTCCAGTTCAAAGGCTTGCCCGGCCTAGGTTTGGTTTCTCCCTTTGATTTTAGGAGATTAGTAATGGGCAGTGCAGAAGAAGGCGGGGCTTAGCAGTGAGAAGACATATTTTCAGGCTATTCCTGAAATTCCTCTATTCCGAAGCATATGGATGGTCCCTTTTTGGACCCAAGCTGTCCCGGAGAGACAGTGAAAGGTAGGAGGAGATCCAGTGGCCCCAGAGACATTCGCAAAGTCTCTGGGGACTTGGAAATTAACCTCCTTTGCCAGTGACTTCCGGATTAGCCATAAGGCTAACTGAAACTGCAGATAGCCCCAAAGAATGGCAAAAGTATTTCCAGCTGGTAAGATGATTTTATTACTCAGAGAAAGACAGTCCGCCTAAAAATTCAAGCTAATTTAAATTAAAGAACAGAAGAATCTAGCGGCGATTTTGATCTCTTTATTGGTTTATGGACGGTGGTTATCCTACTTTTTAAATGTTTTAAATGCTATTCACACGGACAAAGGATAGATTACTCCAACATCTCCTCTGATCCTCTGCAAGCAGGCTGTAAACCAATTCACTATAATTTGGCTGCTTACAACTTGACACTTTTATTGCTTGGCTGGATTGGTCTAAGATCTGATAAGATTGCACAGTTCCCAGCTTGTTTTTATTTGCAAATACTTCAGAGCTCTCAAGAAAAAATACTAACTGCGTACAAATATGGCGTCTATTCAAGCCTCTATTCAAATGATTTTTTTGGCACTACAGAAATTATCTACCACACATGATAGAATTGAGAGGAAACTGGATTATCTGGTGTTTCTAGCAACAAAATATGAGGAAAAAAATGAGAATGTTGAACGTTTGAATGTTCTTCAAATACAAACTAAGGATGTCAGAGATAAAGATTTTCAATTTGCTGATATTCGGGGCAACTGGTTTATCTCTGAGGGAGAAAAAGATGGAATGTCTGAAGGGGGAGCAGCCACACAGAAGATTTACTTCGAAAGACAGGGCACAGGAAGAGTGAGAAGCATTAAAGAATTTATACTTTATGAAATACCATTTGTAAAACTTTTGATACCACCACTGAGAATTAAAGACAAGCTGATAAAGGAAATAAAAGGAGGATGGCAGCATTATATGAGAGGCACCATAAGCAAAAAGGTGAAAAGATTTCTTTGTATGGACTTGCTCATAAAGATGTTTGGAGAATTGGACCCACGAATGGCAACAGATTTAAGGCGGTTCTGTTACTGGAGAGACACAGGCTGATAGATGGAAGAGTATAATTTAAAACTAGCTAAACCTAGTTAAATTCATTTGTAATAGATATAGTTGAATAATAATTGATAATGATAGTAATGTATATAATGTTGAGTTGCTCTGATAAATAATAATTGGATATGAGAAGGGAAGGTTAGAAATATCTTTGGACTATATATAAAGGTTATTAATCACAATAATAATTATTATAAAAGATAAAATAAACTATATAGTTAAATCTTAACTAATATGGGGAAAATGCTATGATATATGATATAATTAAATAAAGAAAGGAGAATGATAATAAATTATATACATGGAGGATGAAATTTTTAGTATTAAATATTATGGATGTTTAGCTAAAACAGGATATGAGGATTTGATGTTAATGGAGGATTTTATAAACAAGTAAATGAAATGCCAGTATGTGGTTATGGATTAAATCTTTGGTATAGTTAAGGATGAAGAATGTTTAAACAACTGTAGTCAATTGAAAGTGGAGGTATGATGATGTTAATATGGTAAACATTTGAGTTAAGATATTTGAATTAATATGAATTAATGGAAGAGATGCACAAAAACTTGTTGTAACCAGCTGATATACTTTTTTATAACATATACTTGTGTTTTTTCCCTCTCTGTTTTGTTTTTTGTTCTTTTTTGTTTTGATTTCCCCCCCCCCACTATTGTGGGTATGTGTTGTTTATGTAACAAAAAAATTATTAAAAATTATAAAAAAAAGAAAAAAAGTAATGGGCAGTGCAATGCTAGCAAACGAGGGAATAAATTGACGATAAAAATTTGCAAATTCCAGAAAACTTTGCAATTGCTTGCGGGTGCAAGGAGGTGCCCAATCTGTGAAAGCTTGGACTTTTGCTGGGTCCATCTCAATGCCTTTGTGGGAGATGCGTTATCCTAGGTAATCGATCTTCTGATGAAATTCACATTTAGATAATTTTGTTAAAGTTCAGCGGCCCAGAGTTTTTTGAGGACTGAGCGCCCCAAAGTCACATGTTCATCGCGTGTTTCCATGTAGATAAGGATGTCGTCAAGGTAGACTAACATGCCCTTGTACAGGTGCTCATGCAAAACTTCATTTATCAATTGCATGAAAACTGCTGGCGCCCCCTGCAGTCCAAACGGGAGTACTCTGAATTGGAAGCATCCCAAAGGGCAATTGAAATCAGTTTTCCACTCATCCCCCTCTTTGATTCTTACTCTGTAGCAGGCCTCCCTTAGGTCCAAATTCATCAAAATCTTCCCCTTCCCCAAGTGGGCCAACATATCCTTCATGAATGGCAGGGGGTATACATTTTCCACGCAAATTCCCTTAAGGTTTTTGTAATCAACACATAAACAAAGGAGCCATCTTTCTTTACTCTGAACAATACAAGTGCAGCCACCCATGGCCTAGCAGGTTCTATGAAACCCCTTTTAAAGTTTTTGTCAATAAACTTCCATAATTTCTCCATTTCACGTGGGGTCATCGAGTAAATCTGGGGCTTAGGGAGTTTTTCCCCTGGGATGATCTCAATGCTGCAACCAGAAGCACGGTGGGGAGGGGGCAATGTGAAGCCTTTTCACTGAAATCTTCCTTGAGGTCCCAATATTCCTTGGGATTTTCTCTTCCCCTTCAATTTTTCCCTGCACTGCAGCCGCTAAGTTTGGTTCAGCCTTAGCTATGTAGGAGACCCTCCTCTTCCCCTCCAGGGGTTTAGCGGAACAGATACGCAACCATCCTTTTCTCCAATTCATGTATGGGTTCCATTTACGTAGCCTGGGTAATCCCAGTATGAGGGGCGGATCCATCTCTGGTGCAATGATGAAACTCAAAGTCTCTTGGTGACCCCCCCATCCACATTTCTATTGGTTCAGTTACAAAGTGGGCAGACCCCAGCCACAGACCCGTCCAACTGGCAAAAAGCAATGGGCACTTTCAAAATTCTCAGTCTCAATCCCATTTTCTCCACCACTTCCGGGCTAACTACGCAACGCGTTCATCCAGAGTCCAAGAGGGCTAGCATTTTTCCTTGGGATCCAGTAGAGGGCACGTTAAGTCCTACTGGAATTGTCATGGGGCCCGATCGGGGATTCACTGAGTGGTGATCATCTGAATCCGTTTCACCTTCTCCCACTGAAGAGGAGGGTTCCTTCTCCTCCTGGCCTGGAGGAAGGACATCACCACCTTCTATGCCTTCCAGGGCAGTTTCACAGCGTCTCCCTAATTTCCAGTCAGGTTCCTCCCTAACAGCCGGGGTCAGTTTTGGGAGATGTCTAGCGTAGCAGTTGGGTTCCCAATGGCCCTCCTTTCCTGCTTTTGGTGCCTCCTCGGACCTCCCCTGCATGCGCACCAACAGCTCACAAAACTCCTGTGTGTACTCAGCCTCAGGCCTCCCCTCCTGGGTTAAGGGGTTCATTCTGCTTTTCGCCTTGATTTAGGCGGGGGGGGGGCTGTCATCAAAACGTTTCCTCAAGGCAGTCATAAACCCCTTGTAATCCCTCAGCAGGGGGGAAATCATCATTGTGCAAGGCTACCATCCAGGCAGCTGCTTTTCCTTCCAAAGCCATAGCAACACTTCTCACTTTGGCAACTTCCGATGAGAAAACCTCCCCAAACTCCTGCAGGTAATTCCAAATTTGCAGTATAAAAAAAAACCCAGTTCTTTGGGATCTCCTCCGTACTTCACTCCAGGTGGAGGAATCTGAGGCATTTGGTGTCTTCAGAGGTTTTCCCCCACCTTGGGGGAACATGAACTGCTGCTGTGGCTGTGGCCCCTCCCTCTTGCCCAGCTCCGGTAGCTGTTCTCAGGGACATTTCAGGGCTAACCAGGTCTTCTGCTTCTCCCGCCGCCTGCTCAGCTAATTCACTTTCCCTTTTATCAAAACTTACACGGACGTGTCGTCGCTCCCAAGCCTCCTGAAGAAGGTGTGTAATTCTTCAGGAATCTGAGGCATTTGGTTCCTTCGGGAGTTTCCCCCCTCCTTGCGGGAGCATGAAGTGCTGCTGCTGCTGTGGCTCTGGCTCCTCCCTCTTGCCCAGCTCCGGTAGATGTTTTAGGGCTAACCAGGTCTTCAGCTCCTCCCTCCGCCTGCTCGGCTAATCCACTTTCCCTTTCATCAAGACTTACACAGATGCGTCGTCGCTCGCAAGCCTCCTGAAGAAGGTGTAAAGCATGGGTCATCATGAGAGCCTCTCTTTCAGCTGCCTGCCAGTCATCCTCTGGTTTTCGGCTGGTTGTGACCCTTGCCATTATCTTCTCCTGCTTGCTGCAGGGGTTAGAGATTTGGGTGCTCCCCCCATGGAAACTTTTAACTCCGGAATGGGTGCGAGCTGAGACCTTGCTTAATGTCAGGCATGCCTCCCTCAATAACCAAGAAAGAAAACTCCTAACTCCATTGTTTGTGGAATTAAAATACTTTTACTGGTTATGAAAAGATAGCTGCGAAAGCAAAGCAAGGTCTGAGTCAGAAAAGCGCAAAATCATACATATCAAACATTGCCCAGCCCCCTCCCTCCAACAACCCCCACCCCATTGCCCACTGCAACTCCCTTAGGTGTCATGGGGGTTGCATCTCCTAGAACCATCATCAGGTTGCTATGCAGGACGGTTGGCCTTGACCAGGTCCAAACATCGGCCAATACCATGCTAAGAAGATGGTGGGAACAAAACTCCCTTTTTGACTATCACTCCTGCACCATTTATTCCCAACCCAAATACCATGCCCCCCCCCGTTGCCATGGCAGCCGAAAGCAAGTAAGCGAAGCACAGGCTGACATAGAGTCTGAGATATAACCCCCTTTTTTACCAATATCTCTGGGCATTGAACTGTCTGGCCTTGGGGTGAATTTTCTTGAATGTCCACTCCTGGGAAGATTGGCAACTGTCTTGAATGTTTCCTCTTCTGAATAATCTTCCTCAGTGTAGAATGATGGATTTTAAATTACCGTATTTTTTTTAGTGTAAGATGCACCAGAGTATAAGATGCACCAAGACTTTGAAGAGGCAAATATTTTAAAAAGTTTTTGCACTCTGCAGATCACCAAAAACGGCCCTTTTCTTGCAAAAACTGGGCCATTTTTGTATAAAAAAAATATGGGTATGCCCAGACTTTAAGGGGCTTATAGAGTCCTCCTGGGGACAAGGGGAGCAAAAATGAGGGGAAAACGGCCCATTTTAGTTCATATCTGCCTCCGCCTGCTCCCAGGAGCACTTTGGAAGCCTCCTAAAGGCTATGCACAACCATTTTGGTGAAGCGGGCAAATACAAAAATGTTGTATTTACTGTATAAGATGCACCCAGATTTTCACCCTTTTTTGAGGGAAAAGGGTGCATCTTATACTCCAAAAAATATGGTATCTGGAAATGGCCTTTTAAACCTTCCCAAATTGATGTACAGCAACAATTGCTTCTCTAAGATCATTGCTGAGGTCTTTAATCTTTGGCATTGTCTTAACACACACCTCAATGTCAGAGACTAGGAAACTCCTACACTTTGACTTTTATAGATGTAGTCTCTATCTCTGACCCGTGTTGCAACGTGAATCAAGTAAATGCAGTCTGACTGAAGTACTAATGCAAATCTCTGGCATTTTTCATGTTTCAGCTAACCATGAAAACATTAAGTTTTGATTGAAAGCAAAATTGTGGTTGCATGTTTGCATTTCTATTTTTAGTGTTTTAAAATTTTATAACACCTGTGTTTGAAAACAACCCTTTGCACTGCTAAGAATTCATTGATTGACCAAGTCCACAACCAATTTCTTCATTGATTGGATATTTGAACTAGGATCTGGGTAGTATTTCATGTGTCAAATGAATCATGATTAATGTAAAATTATTGTAGGATTGTGGCATGTTTGCTATTTCATTGTAACATAAGCTTTTTTCTTTTTTTCTCATCTTCTGCAACTATTTTATGCACAATTAAAGATACACTTTTATTTGAATCTTATAGACAAAGAAGATGGCAGTAAGAGCACTCTGGGCAACTGAGGATAACAAGCAACACTGAACAGCAAAGCAAGTCAGTCCAGAAATCAAAATATTTTCCTTTTCCTTCTGAAAACTATACAATCTTCCTAAGCAGATGAGGGAGAAAAAAAAAGAAAACCTAGAAGAGATTTGTATCTGGAGAAAGCAGAGTATGCAAAACTCAAGCATACGTTACATGAAAAGTCAAGGGAGATTATTTTTCCATTGAGCAAAGGAAGGCAATATCTCGAAGTCAGTGGGAAGGAAAAGGTGAATTGGAAAGCCATGCAGGGCAGACAGTGTTGCAGGCCTCACTCTGGGAGGAAGAAAATCACCACTAAATCAAAGTACCATTAAACAAGGTATCATCTATATTTTTGATCTCCTCAAGAACATGAGTTGTGGAAAAGCTCCGTAGACGTGCCTGTTGTGGGAAAGATACAACTTGCAACTCATAGCTGATTATGCCTGAGAGGATCCAGACTGGAGAAAAGCCATACAAGTGCTCCTATTGCGGTAAATGCTTTAGCGAGCATGGCAACATGGACTCACACCAAAGAGAAACCTTTTGAATGTCCTGATTGTGGGAAAAGCTTCAGCAAGAATTCCAACCTGGTGACACACCAGAGGACTCACACAGGAGAGAAACCATTTGAATGTCCTGATTGTGGGAAACATTTCAGTATCAAATCCAGTCTGGTGACACACCAGAGGACTCACACAGGAGAGAAACCCTTTGAGTGTCCTGATTGTGGGAAAAGTTTCAGTATGAAATCCAGTCTGGTGACACACCAGAGCATTCACACAGGAGAGAAACACTTTGAGTGTCCTGATTGTGGGAAACGTTTCAGTACCAAACCCAGTCTGGTGACACACCAGAGGACTCACACAGGAGAGAAACCCTTTGAGTGTCCTGATTGTGGGAAAAGTTTCAGTACCAATTCCAGTCTGGTGACACACCAGAGGACTCACACAGGAGAGAAACCCTTTGAATGTCATGATTGTGGGAAACGTTTCAGTACCAAATTCAGGCTGGTGACACACCAGAGATTTCACACAGGAGACAAACTCTTTGAATGTCAGGATTGTGGGAAACGTTTCAGTACCAAATTCAGTCTGGTGACACACCAGAGGACTCACACAGGAGAGAAACCCTTTGAGTGTCCTGATTGTGGTAAAAGTTTTACTCACAATTTCACCCTGGAGAAACACCAGAGGACTCACACAGGAGAGAAACCCTTTAAATGTTCTGATTGTGGGAAAGGTTTCAGTACCAATTTCAGCCTGGTGATACACAGGAGGACTCACACAGGAGAGAAACCGTTTAAATGTCCTGATTGTGGGAAAAGCTTCACTAACAATTCTAACCTGGTGGTACACAGGAGGAGTCACACAGGAGAGAAGCCCTTTGAGTGTCCTGATTGTGGGAAAAGTTTTAGTCGGATTTCCAGCCTCGTGACACACCAAAGGACTCACACAGGAGAGAAACCCTTTGAGTGTCCTGATTGTGGGAAAAGTTTCAATACCAATTCCAGTCTGGTTGGACACCAGAAGGTTCACACAGGAGAGAAACCCTTTGAATATCCTGATTGTGGTAAAAGTTTTAGTCACTATTCCAGTCTGGTGACACACCAGAGGACTCACACAGGAGAGAAACTCTTTGAGTGTCCTGATTGTGGGAAACGTTTCAGTACCAAACCCAGTCTGGTGACACACCAGAGGACTCACACAGGAGAGAAACCCTTTGAGTGTCCTGATTGTGGGAAAAGTTTCAGTATGAAATCCAATCTGGTGACACACCAGAGCATTCACACAGGAGAGAAACCCTTTGAATGTCCTGATTGTGGGAAATGTTTCAGTACCAAATCCAGTCTGGTGACACACCAGAGCATTCACACAGGAGAGAAACCCTTTGAGTGTCCTGATTGTGGGAAACATTTCAGTACCAAACCCAGTCTGGTGACACACCAGAGGACTCACACAGGAGAGAAACCCTTTGAGTGTCCTGATTGTGGGAAAAGTTTCAGTACCAATTCAAGTCTGGTGACACACCAGAGGACTCACACAGGAGAGAAACCCTTTGAATGTCCTGATTGTGGGAAAAGTTTCAGTATGAAATCCAGTCTGGTGACACACCAGAGCATTCACACAGGAGAGAAACCCTTTGAGTGTTCTGATTGTGGGAAATGTTTCAGTACCAAATTCAGGCTGGTGACACACCAGAGGACTCACACAGGAGAGAAACCCTTTGAATGTCCTGATTGTGGGAAAAGTTTCAGTACCAATTCCAGTCTGGTGACACACCAGAGGACTCACACAGGAGAGAAATCCTTTGAATATCCTGATTGTGGGAAAAGTTTCAGTACCAATTCCAGTCTGGTGACACACCAGAGGACTCACACAGGAGAGAAACCCTTTGAATATCCTGATTGTGGTAAAAGTTTTAGTCACTATTCCAGCATGGTGACACACCAAAGTACTCACACAGGAGAGAAACCCTTTGAGTGTCCTGATTGTGGGAAAAGTTTCGATACCAATTACAGTCTGGTTAGACACCAGAGGGTTCACACAGGAGAGAAACCCTTTGAGTGTCCTGTTTGTGGGAAATGTTTCAACACCAATTCCATGCTGGTGACACACCAGAGGGTTCACACAGGAGAGAAACCCTTTGAGTGTCCTGATTGTGGGAAAAGTTTCAATACCAATTACAGTTTGGTTAGACACCAGAGGGTTCACACAGGAGAGAAACCCTTTGAGTGTCCTGATTGTGGTAAAAGTTTTAGTGACAATTCTGCCCTGTTGAAACACCAAAGGACTCACACAGGAGAGAAACCCTTTGAGTGTCCTGATTGTGGTAAAAGTTTTAGTGACAATTCCGCCCTGGTGAAACACCAAAGGACTCACACAGGAGAGAAACCCTTTAAGTGTCCTGATTGTGGGAAAAGTTTCAATACCAATTCCATGCTGGTGACACACGAGAGGGTTCACACAGGAGAGAAACCCTTTGAGTGTCCTGATTGTGGGAAAAGTTTCAATACCAATTCCAGTCTGGTTAGACACCAGAGGGTTCACACAGGAGAGAAACCCTTTGAGTGTCCTGATTGTGGTAAAAGTTTTAGTGACAATTCTAACCTGGTGATACACCAGAGGACTCACACAGGAGAGAAACCCTTTGAGTGTCCTGATTGTGGGAAAAGTTTCAGTTGGAATTCCATCCTGGTGAGACACCAGATGACTCACAAAGGAGAGAAACCCTTTGAATGTCCTGAATGTGGGAAATGTTTCTGTGATAAATCCAAACTGGTTAGACACCAGAGAACTCACAGTGGAGAGAAACCATTTGAATGTCCTGATTGTGGGAACTGTTTTAGTCAGAGAGGCATCCTGGTGAGACACCAGAGGACTCACACAGGAGAGAAACCCTTTGAGTGTCCTGATTGTGGTAAAAGTTTTAGTCATAATTTCACCCTGGTGAAACACCAGAGGACTCACACAGGAGAGAAACCTTTTAAATGTCCTGATTGTGGGGAAAGTTTTAGTCAGTTTTCTAGCCTGGTGTCACACAAGAGAACTCACACAGGAGAGAAACCCTTTGAGTGTCCTGATTGTGGGAAAAGCTTCAGTACCAATTCCAACCTTTTGATGCACCGGAGTACTCACACAGGGGGTTATGAGTGTCCAGACCGTGGAGGAGATCTCATACTAGGGTTAACCTTATAAATTATGTCCTTATACACAGAGAGGAGAAACCATTTGATTGCCCTGAGTGTGACCTTTGCTTTAGAAAACATTCTACCCGTACACTTTCAGCATAAGAAGTTGCTGAATTGTTATTATTTTTGTAGAAATTCTGTAATTATGCAAAAGTCTTTTTTGGAGTGTTATATGCATTCTTATGGTGATAGATGATAGAAATGCCAAATACAGGTTGCAGTGAACCAGAGTCGTGTGATTCTCTTCTATGTCCTTTTGAGCAGCAAATTCAATATGGAAGTCAGATTAGTTTAACAACCACGTAACTAATAACAGCAATGATTCACTTAGCTGTAGCAAGAAAAGTGGTTAAAATGGAACAAAACTTACTTAACAAATGTCTCACTTAGCAAGTGAAATTTTGGGGTCAATTGTTGCAAATCAAGGACTGCCTGTATTTACACAAAGTATCAGAGTTGGACATTACATGTTTTCTAGTCCAAACCCTCCTGCTCAAGGCAGGGGACCCGGTTCCATTTCACACAGTCTCTTCTTGAAAACCTCTAGTCGATTTCCGTGGGCAAATCCGGTCCTTTAATCTCGCTGAATCTCTTGGGATCATTTCATCAATGAACATCCCCCCCCTTGCTCTAAAGTTAAGATCAAAAAGTATGAGTGTGCTGTAAGGAGTACTGTATTTTTTGGAGGATAAGACACACCTTTTTCCCTGAAAAAAGAGGCTGAAAATCTGGGTGCATCCTATACACTGAATACAGCACTTTTTGCCTCCCGAAATCCCACTCCCATCACCAAAATGGCCATGCAAAGCCTTTAGGAGGCTTATAGAGTGCTCCTGGGGCCTGGGGAGGGCAGAAATGAGCGAAAAATGGGCCATTTTTTTGCTCAAATTTGCCCCCCCCATCCCCCAGGAACACTCTATAAGTCTTCTAAAGGCTTGTTTTGTGGGGGGGGGCACTCCCCAGGAGCTCTCTACAAGCCTCCTAAAGACTATTCATTCCCTTTTTTTGAGAAGAACTGAGCCTGTTTTCATGAAAAATGGGTTATTTTTAAGAGGTCTGCAGAGTGCAAAAACTTTTTTTAAAAATTTGCCTCTTCAAAATCTTGGTGCGTCTTATGCTCCAAAAAATACGGTAAATACACATGCACAAATGCACGCGCGCACCCACACCCACCAGAGTATGAAATATTTGGGGGAATATTAAAAAGAGGCAGAATAGTATATTTCCACAAAGGAGAAATGGAGAAAAAAAATCTTAACAAAGGCAGAAAACGGCTTGGAGAACAGGCTTACTAACCCCATTTCACTGCTCTCAGGGAGCTCAATGATAAAATCCATAGCAATCTCCTCCCAGGGCCGGAGCAGGTCTGCTATTTGCTGCAGCAGCCTGGGAGGTCCCCCTGGTCTTTATTTCCTGCCCACACACATTGCACAGCTTTTAGCATAGTCCTCAACTTCTTTTTTTATTTTTGCCACCTGAATTGTCTCCTGGCCAGGTGCAGGGTTTCTAAGTAGCCAAAATGCCCTACCTGTTTGGAGTCATGGCTCTGCTGGAGAACTTGAAGCCGCAAGATGGCAGGCACATACAGCGTTGAGCCTTTCCAGGCAAGTCCATCTTTTAGTGGCTCTTTGTACCATGTGTCAGCAAACAGCTCACTTTTTAACTTATCAGTCATTCCCCCCCCCCCCCCTGCTTGTAGCTCCATCCCGTCTAGCTTGATCACGGATCATGTCTTAAGAAGTTGTTTGGGGAGGAGAATTGGGGCGTGAACAACTTCTCTTTTGCTGTCTTATTGTGGCTTGCATGACAGGGACCTACCAGGAGGTTCTCCCCACCCCAGGGGTGTATTTTAGGTCAAAGTTGAACCTTTTGAAGTACTGCAACCAGTGAACCTGTTTACCCGGTGAGCCTTTGTGGGGTTTTAGTGCTTCTAGGTTTTTGTGGTGGATCCACACCTCAAACAGAACTTCCATGCATACCACATTAATACTCCTAAAGTCCATACACAATCTCATCGACACATCTTTCTTTCCCTTAAAGAGGATGGGGCAGCTACCCGGAACTTAGCAGGTTGGATGGACCCTTGGGCTAGATTGGTGTCAATGTACTCCCTTAATTCAGTCATCTCTTTTGGGGGCATGGAGTACATCTTGGTTTAGGTAGTTTAGCCCCTGGTATGAATTCTATGGAGCAGTTGATGAGGTGAGAGTGCATTGCATTCTTCCTTACTAAACGTTTCTGCTAGTTCCTGATACTCCTTGGGAATTGTGGGCTTCCTGGGTGTGGCTCTGTGGTGGTGGCTTTTTTTGCCACTTGGTGACTTTTCTACATTTCCCCCCTCTGCATTGGGGGGGGGGGTATTCCCAGCTTTATTTTTTGATAGCTGTCCTCCCAGGAGATGGTGGGGCACCACTTCTTTAGCCATGCCAGTCCAAGGATGATCGACTCAGGCATTTTTGTAGCCACTACAAATCGATCAGTTCCCAGTTGCGGCCCATTTACAAGCATATTGACTCGGTGATCAGAGTGGCACTACCAGTCTCGATTTTATAGTGAAGGGACGGATTGAGTGACTCACCATCGGGTCATCCTTGCTACTGTCAGTGCTGTCATTGGCCATCAGTGGCGATGTTCCTTTTGCCAGAGTTTCCCCCTCTCTTTGCGGGAGATGGGAGACCTCGATGGCTTGGTTGGCTATTCTCCCCTCTTCTGCCAACCTCCATGGTGGCTTCTTATGCTTTGCCGGTCCAGGAACGTTTGGCTGGGGGGACACCAATGTCAGGCACTCTAACACATGGTGACCTTGCTGCCCACATCAAAAGTACTTAATCGGGACCATTGAGGTCCTCCAGGGTGGCGGAAAGTGTGTCACCTGGAAAGTTCTCTTGCGTTTTCTCTCTGACATTTCTTTGTGGTGCGGGTGGGCTTCAAGGTCCATGGCCACAACCATTGAGTACCAGTCATGGATGCAGTCAGGGACTCCCTAGAAGATGCTGGCTGGGAAGTTCCCAGAAGACGACCTAATTAATTTACGAGCCTCCAGACAAAGTTCAAAAGAAATCCAATCATTTATTAGGATTGACATTCTGGCATGGACTCCTGTAGAGCCGAAACTGCATTTGCTTAATTGTGTTTGAAGTTTACCCCCTGCATCTCCTTCTTTCTGTCCTGCGTCGTAATTCATATTCTCCAACTAGGCTGTAGACATGAGATCTGACTCCGGCCAAAGGCATGCATGGAATTTCCCCTTCCATGCCAGCCTGATAATAGTCATGGCAATGCTTCAGAAGTTGACATCCGGCTCCCCTCACTTCCCGAAAGCGACCTGTGTGACACACAGACAATTTGAGTACAGGTATATAACTTAGGGATGTATCCCTCCCGCAGGCTTGCTTGGATTTTCTGCATGGAATTTTGCTATGAGGCGATCAGCCTGGATATTTCTACTTTTCACCCAAGATGCCTCCGATAATGGGTAGCCCTTCCACTTGATTAAGTATTGGAGTTGTCTCCTGTGCCACCTTGAATCGAGGATTCGTTGAACTTCATAATGGGTTTGGCTCCCTATGACCATAGGGCCCGGGTGCTCCTGGAGTAGTGGTCTCAGAGTGGATCCGATCACAGGTTTTAAGAGGCTACTATGAAACGCTGGGTGTATCTTCCCCAACAATCAAGGTAGTTTCAATTGCACTGTGACTGGGTTGATGATCTTTACTATAGGGAATGGTCCCATAAACTTCGGACCTAGTTTCTTGCTAGGCAGTTTTAATCTCAAATATTTTGTGGAGAGGTAAAGCCTGAGTCTATTAGGGCTTGAAAATTCCCCTGGCTTCCTGTTTTGGGGCTCTGAGGTGTATTGGAAAAAGGAAAGGGTGAATTGATTCACTCACCATTGGGTCATTTTCTCCCTCGTCCTCGCTGTCGTATGTTTTGGGCGACTGGTTGTCGTTGCCTGGGGTTCTACCACTTTCGCCGGGGGGTGGTGGAAGGGGCGTCTGCAGCCTGGAGGGCTTTCCCAAACCTGTTGGTGGTCCATTTGGGGTCTCGTTCTGGTCGTGCCTTGAGTGGTGGGTCTGGCCTTGGTTTTGGGGCTGGGGTTGGGCATGCAGCTGCCATGTGGCCCATCCTCCTGCATCTGTAGCATTTTAGCGGAATTCAAGGGTGGGCTGGTCTCCGGGCCTGTGGTGCTGTGGTTCCCCGCTGGCTGGGTGGTTTCAGGTTGGGTTGACCACTCTATTGTGTGTCCAGTTGCTTTCTCATTTCATTGGTGCACAGCCCGCTGTCGACTTTTGCTACTCAGAACCACTCAGAGAGTTGATTTGGGATGTCGCAGTATGCAGTTACCTGAGCAATTTGCTTGTCCAGGCTTGTTCTGAAAAAATACACCAGCAGCCGCTCTGGTAAAGTGGGTAGCCTTCCTATGACCCTCCTAAATGCACGGATGTGCTCTCTGATGGAGCGGCCTCTCTCCTTTAGGTTGCTGAGTTCCTCTTCCGCATATGAGTCCTCCTCCACCTCCTCAAATCTGGCCTCTAGCAGTTGCAGGAAGTCATCTATGTCTTGCAGTTGGGGGACTCTCCTCTTGTGGAGGACGGCTAGCCATTCCCTTGCTTCTCCCTCTAGACCCTCTGCGATGGTATTGACCATCGTTATGGGGGATGGGTAGAGGCGCCAATAGCGTTCTAGGTGGATATCAGCTGAATCAAGGAATACGGCTATCTGAGTCTCCGTCAAACTTTCCCATGAATTGGGATGGGTCATTCAGCCCTAATCCCCCAGCCTCCTGTCGCCCTTGGTATGCTTGCGCCTGATATGGCTGGTCATCTTCTTCACCCCTAGTTCGGAGAGAGGGAGAGGGTTGCCTGCTCTTGGCAGCCTGCCTGCTGCGTGGGAGAGGCACTGGTTGCCGTTTTGGGCTCTTTCTCCTAACAGGAGGGGGAGGGGGGCTGCACTCCAGTCTGCATCTCTTCCCCCCAACAAGATCAGATGTCCCTCCCCTCTCTTTTGGGCAGCATGATGGCCCCTCATCAGCAAGGGTGGCCTGGTCAAGATCCTCCTTCAGTTGCTCTATTGCACTCCCTAGGGATTCCATCAGCCTGGCTTGTTTCCAGTCCCACCCCCAGTCCACCCTTGCCACCTTGCTTGAGACCCTTCCCTGTATCTGGGGACTACCGCAAGGGAATTCCAGCTCAGCTGCTTTAGGGGTTGATTTTCAAAAGTACTAATCTTTTCTTGATTCTGCTGCTGGGAAAGACATCGCTGCTTGGCATTGCTGCATACCTCCCGCTGTAATCAGTTTTTTTCTCCAGCCTCCTGTTGCCTGATTTTCCCTCCAAGCACCCTAAATATTGGGGGAGTGCTCGGAGAGCCTGGGATTCAGGAAACCCGGAAATCGTAATAGATTTTTTAAAAGTCAGTTTCGACCCTCTGTGAAGTTCCCAGAACACGACCTAATCATTTATGAGCCTCCAGACAAAGTTCAAAAGAAATCCAATCTACTGCTATTTATTAGGATCGACATTCTGGCGTGGACTCCTGTGGAGCCGAAACTGCTTTCGCTTAATTGCGTTTGAACTTTACCCCCTGTATCTCCTCCCTTCTGTCCTGCATCATAATTCATATTCTCCAACTAGGCTGTAGACATGAGACCTGACTCTGGCCGAAGGCATGCATGGAATTTCCTCTTCCATGCCAGCCTGATAATAGTCATGGCAACGCTTTAGAAGTTGACACTGGCATTGCGCATCTCCTGGTCCAGACCGTCCTTGAAGTAGTGGACCAGGAAGTGTTTGGGCCAGTGCCGCAAGCCTCCAAAACTCCACAACATACTCTTTAGCTGGGTGGCTCTTTTGCTTAATCACCTTCATCTCCGCTTCTGCTTCATGACCGTGGGCCGAGTCCGCAAATCTCAACCTTAGTTCCTGCAGGAAGTCATCTATGTCTTCGAGCTCTGGGGCCCCCTTGTCATGGAGCTGGGTCACCCACTCTGCTTCTTCACCCTCTAGGTTATCGACCGTGCTGAGGGTGGTGATGGCTGCAGACTGAAACCAGAGATTTCTGGTTTTGTAGGGCTGAGAGGAAAAGGGGAATTATGAAAACAGGCCCATTTTTTGTAAAAAAAAAAAAAAAAAAAGTGGGAAGCATGCATAGCCTTTAGGAGGCTTATAGAGTAAAGTGATCAGATTTTAAGATGGGTAAAGCGGGACACCATTGACCGGGGGGGGGGGGAGGGGGCTCGGAGTACCTGAGCTGTTTTTAAAAAAAAAGAGGGCTGTAAACCCATGAAGCGTTAACCCTGCTGCCGCTGCCGCCTCCTCCGCCGTGCTTTTGAGGAGCATGGGGCCTTTTTTTTCCTGCTCCCGTCCCCTCCGCCGCCTTCTACTGGCTCCCGTGGCCTCATGGCTCCTCAAAAGCATGGCGGCAGTGGCGGCAGCGGCAGGGGTATTGTTTCATGGTGCTTTTATTTACAGCCCTCTCTTTACAGCACTCTCTGGAAAAAACCCTTTCAAAAGCCACCCCCATCGCCAGCCTCTCCCAACCGGATCCTCGCCTGCCTCCCCTCGGCTCACCCAGACCAGGTTGCTGACAGCGGCTTGCACGGCATGGCTGCAGAGAGAGCGGCGCCCGAGAGAAGTGGGCAAAAAAAAAAAAAACTTGTGACAGCTGAGCCGCTTTGCCCGGGACCAAGCCTCCTCCTCGCCGCGCTGCCACTGCTGGAAAGTCCCTCCTGCCCGAGGCCGCCGGACGGCTGTCGCAAAAATAGGAATTAACCGAAGTACCCTGCAAAAATATTCATGGTTCAAATACATGAAGATTTTGATGGCTGGGGAATGCTTTCCTGTGCCGAGGATGGGGCTAGACTGGATGACCTCAGAGGTCCCTCCTCATTCAGGGATTCTATGCAAGGCAACTGCACACAGGGGTAGCTTTATTTTATTGATTAAATTTATCCACTTTGCACACACCCCTCTGTCTATTCCAAAATACACGGGACTTCCTGCCATGGGAATCGGAGCATTTTTTTGAACGGGATTTGCAAGTGCCAGTAGGGTAGGAATTCCTCTCCTCGCCACCCCAGCCTTGTCCAGGTGACGAGCAGAAGACCACCTTCCCGTGATGATGATGATGATGGAAGAATTTCATCTCCATGGTGACGTCCGAGGGAAAAGCAGGAGACTCTGGTCTTCACCCATGGGAGAGAAACACGGGATTCTAACACCTCTGTTTCCCACGGAGTGGATTCCGTCTCTCTCCAGGGAAGATAAAAAAAATGGCAGCAGAGAGGTGGCTATGGCAGCGATAGCCGAGTCTCTGCTGCTCCAGGAGGTCTTCTCCTCGTCAATTCCCACAACTCCCTTGGAGAGGCAGGGGTCTGGATTCAGCACACTCCATGAAGCAGGACCGTGTGCGACAGCTGGAAATGTTTATCCTTGGGGGTCTAAACACAGTAAAGAGGGTTTGCAAAGGTTGTGGGAACCCAAGTAGTTAAAGGGACAGCTAGCTCTCCTGGAGGCAAGGGTGTGGGGAGAAGAGGGTCCTTTAAAGCAGGGGTCACCAACCTTTTGGACCTCAGGGACTACTAAATTCATACTTTTAAATCCCGAGGACCACTAATATGATTTTTAAAAAAAAGATAAATAGTGCAAATAATAAAATAAAAAATGCAAATCATTTTTCTGCGGACCACCAAAATTTTCTCACAGACCACCAGTGGTCCACCACGGACCACTGGTTGGGGAGCATAAAGCAGAATCTGCTGAGGGGAAGGAGGGAGACGGTTCCTAAATAGAATGCCCCCTTTAAAAAAAGTAAGTTTTTTTTTAATGACTCAATGCAGCCAAGTTCATTATATGGCATCACGCAAGCCTTGTCACATCTTATTATGCCATCATCGCTAAATCTCTTTAGAAAGTCTACACGAATATAGTTTGCAAATCCCCCTATTGCTCCTTTCCCAGGACTCCTGATGCTGGCAGGTAGACTGCCCTTGCCCACAGAAGATCAAGAGGAGAAAATTGGATAAAGCACAAATTTCTAACTTGCCTCTTTTTTGGGGGGGAGGGGGGGCGTCAAGGCTGCCCAGGAAGACCAGCAGAATAATAATTTTAAAAAAGAGATAGACTTAGTACGATAAATAGAGAAATGTGTAGAGAAATGTAAAGAATGAAGAGGGATGGATGGATGAAAATGGGGGAGGATGGATGAGTTTTTAAGAGTCTGGGGCTGCAAAACGGGGGTTATTAATCTGTGTGTGTGTGTGTGTGTGTCCCAGTCTTCATTCCTGCTCACTTCACACTGGATGCACAAAAAGAGGAGTCAAAATGTGTGTGTGTGCATATACGATTTTTACCAGCAACAAAAGGGGAATTGTTAGCAGGGTCTTTTATTTGCAGCTGTTAAGTGCTCGGTTACAACAATTACGAGATCTCAGGAGGAATGGGGGAACCTGGGGAGGTGGCGTGGGGGAGGGAGGGGAATCTCCCCAGCTCGGCTTTGACCGATCCTGCGGGGGCTGGTTGAGCCAACCCCAATATTAACCCCCCTCTTTAAACCCAGGTTCCCTTTTGCCTCTCCCTACCTAGGCTACCCGGTCCCACCGTGCCAGGCTTCCTCCTGAGCAAACACACCTCCGATCCCAGCCCCAGGATAGCTGCCGCCCACAACAGCTGCAACTGGGGCTGGGATCGGAGATCACAAGGTAGGAAAGGGATAGATTAAAAAAATAAGAGGGGATCATATCCCCCACCCCCAACCCCATCCAACAGAAGGAGACGAGAGAAGAGTAGCGGAGAGAAGGAAATCTCCATCCCCCCGCCTCTTCCAAATTATACACATAGACACTGCCCTCCCCATCCTGCAGCCCCAATTCCAGCCGCACCAATTCAAGCTCCCAGATCTCTCTCTTTTTTTCTCCACTCATCCCCCCCCTCAACCAAACAAACGAGCAAAGGAAATATAAGAAAAGCAGCTTTTTAAAAAATAAATAAATAAATAAATAAATAAATGAAATCCAAGGCATGGGAGGAAAATCCCCCTTTCCCCTAATTCCCACTCCCCCCCCCATCCCGCCTCCTGATCCATTTGGGGTGGATTTCTTTATTTGCAATAAATCCTGGGTCCCCCCTTTTTTTTAAAGGAAGGAAAATGACAGATCTTCTCCCCCCTCCCGCCGCCCCCCCTCGCCAAAAGGAGACCAGAGAAAAGCAATCAGATTGAAAGGAAGGGAGATATGATCATGTTTGGAAGAGTCTCCTCCTCGCCGCAATGCCACCGCTGGAAAGCCCCCCCCCTGGCCTGCGGCCGCTGTATAGCTGTTGCAAAAACGTGCAGGAGGGGAGGGAAGCTTGCCCCTCGTCGGGCGCTGCGAGCAAGCCGAGCGGAGGGAGAGAAACCACTGCCCTCTAAGGCCACATTGGGAATGACACTTCAGAGAAATAAAAACTTTTTTTTTAACGGCGTCCTTTTCAAAATTGATGATTTGCCGTCTTTTCTTTCTTTTGGAAAATTGGGACTTTTTAAACATGCCGTGGGACACGGGACAAATTTTGAAAAATCGTGACTGTCCCGCCAAAAGTGGGACGTCTGGTCACATTATTGAGTGCTCCTGGGGGCTGGGGGAGGAAATAAGCAAAAAAGGCCCGTTTTTGCTCATTTTTCCTCTCTCCAGCCCCCAGGAGCACTCTGGAAGCCTCCTAAAGATTATACATGGCCATTTTTGCAAAAGAGGTGGGGTTTCCAGAGGCTGTATTCAGTGTATGACACACCCAAATTTTCACCCTCTTTTTTGAGGGGAAAAAGGTGCTTCTTATACTTTGAAAAATATGGTAGTTGGTCTCCCAAAGGCCGGCAATGATTTGTGGTTTTTAATCTTGTTTAGTAAATGTAATTAATCCTAGGCAAAAAGCCTAGAATAAAATATAAGCATCTTCAAGATAAAAGAGCGCAAGGTGGAATGGGCCTACTGGAATGGAAAGCATATCATCAAGCAGCAACAATGTGGATAAAGGAGTGGGTAATGTTAACCAACAAAAGAATCCTAACAATAGAGGGCCGCGACTTGCAATGGGGGTAGCACAATTACTTATGGTGTGAGGGAAACAAAGTCCACAATTATTTTAAAAGACACCATTTAAGAGGGGTACTGATTAAGGATTGGCTGGAAATTAGAAGCAAATTCTATATCCAACTACCCAAATGGATATCCCCGACGGAAGCCCTGATATACCCCAATCTGATAAATTTTGACAAAAATGTTATTTACAAACAACTGTTAGATGACCAAAATAGACTAAATTCCAGGGAAAATTTGGCTGAAATGGGAATAAATATTGATTGGTGGCCATATTTTCAAATACAAAATAAATACAAATCAGATCTAGCACAATTTGGTTTCAGGACAAGGACCAGGAATTGGATAAAATCTTAATAGGACCAGACGAGAAATTAATCTCGAAAATATATAACTGTTTGCTGATCTGAAAAATGGAAGCAGAAAGAGTGAAAGAAGTTATGGTAACTTGGGCCCAGAATATCGGCCACACAATTGACCTGGATGACTGGGAAAGGGTATGGGAGTGGAACCTGAAATTAACGAAGTCGCCGGCCTATAAAGAAAATGTATACAAAATGTTCTACCGCTGGCATCTCCCTCCGACAAGACTGGCAAAAATTTCCTCAAAATTATCGGCCAAATGCTGGAAATGCAAAACAACACTGGGTACGTACTACCACATGTGGTGGACGTGTCCGGTGGCTAAGACACATTGGAAGCGAACGCTAAGATGGCTGAATGAAATGTCAATTAAATTAAGTCTCAAGCCGGAAATGTTTCTATTAGGGATAACAGATCAAAAAATAGGTAAAACCAATCAATACCTTCTTGTCCATATCTTGACGGCAGCAAGGATCGCTTACGCGCAGTGCTGGAAGAGTGAAAATGCCTCCACTAGTACAATGGTGATGAATAAAATCTTAGAAATTGCGGAAATGAAAAGATTGACAATGCGGATTAACGAAAAAGAAGACACAGACTTCTACAAAGTCTGGGAGAAATTATACAAATGGCTTGATGAGACAGTGAGGATTAAGATATAAAAGGAGATAGTTGACTAACTTAAAATGATCTAAGCAACAACTCAAATATACAATACACAAAGACAGAGTGACAAATGAGAGTAGAAATGTATTAGAGGTGAGACTTCACCGACGAGTAATACCATTAGACCACAACGTTGGAAAAACTTGAAAAGCTGATAGGAAATTCGTTAAAACTACCTGCAGGGAATTAGCAACCTAGTCTTATACTAAGTAAAGCGAGATGAGCTATGGGAGATGAAAATATGTAAAGAGTTTTATCTCTTTTTGTATCTTGTATTTTGTAAATCTTGCCTTTTTTTATATATAACTTTCAAATAAGGGAAAAAAAAGAGAACCAGGCCATCCCCTGAAGAGGAGAATATGTAAACACAACAACAGATAGAGTGGATGGAGGGAGGAGTAGAAAGAAAGATAGGAAGGAGAGGAGAAAGGAGAGGAATAGGAGAAAGGGAAAGGCAGAGGAAGAATTGGAGGGAATGTAAGAGTAGGAAAGAGGGGAGGAAAGGGAAGAAGAGGGAAAGGGTAAAGGGGAGGAAGGGGAAGGAAAGAAGGGAAAGGAGAGGAGGAAGGAAGGAAGGAGAGAAGAAAGAGAAGGAAGGGGGAAGGAAGGAGGGAGGGAAGCAAGGAGGGAAGGAAGGAGGGAAGGAAGGAGAGAAGAAAGGAGGGAAGGAGAGAAGAAAGGAGGGAAGGAAGGAGGGAAGGAAGGAGAGAAGGAAGGGGGAAGGAAGGAGGGAAGGAAGGGGGAAAGGAAAGAGAGAAGGAGGGAAGGAAGGAAGGAGGGAAGGAAGGAGGGAAGGAGAGAAGAAAGGAGGGGGGGAAGGAGGGAGGGAAGAAAGGAGGGAAGGAAGGAGAGTAGGAGAGAAGAAATGAGGGAAGGAAAGAGGGAGGGAGGGAAGAAGAAGTAGGACCGTTGTAAGATAAGATGGATTTATGGGATGGTAAGAAAGCAATTTCAAGTAGATTGTCAACTGTAGGGAAAAAATTGTTATAAGTACATATTATTAATAACAGTTATGAGATCATATAATTGCGAATGTATATATGAAATTGATAAAATAATTTTTTTTTAAAAAAGTAATTAATCCTAGATGCTGACTTCCTTGGGGTTCTATTCCTGTCTTGAATGGATTACCAAATATGCATTTCTAAAAGTTGGTCCTTTGTTTCTCCTTGGGGCAGAGAGCTGAGGGTTTGAGAATCTTTCTTTATAAACATGTTTCTCCCTTAGGGAAAATATAATATTCTGCCTTTTTAATATTTCCTAACATATATCATTCTTCTAAAGGGGGGGGGGTGTTGCTAACTTTCTTCAATTGGAAACAATATGGAACTGATAATGCCACTGCTGTCTTCTGTGATTTTTTTAACCTCTGTGGGAAGGGAACTTCACCAAGTGTTCCATTAGGAAGACCAGTACAGCCCATAACCAAACTGGAAGTCACTAGAATAACAAAGCCAGGATACATTAACAAACCTCCTGAGAATAATTATTGGGATATCAGGACAATTAGAAATAGCTGCAGAGTACAAAATAATACAAAAGACCTAGGAAGTGCAGGAAGAAGTTACCGTTAAGAGAGGAAAAGGTCAGAGTGACAACAAAGACTGATTAGCTCAGGGCGAAGATGTAAAAATAGGAAATACAGTAGAAGACACTAGAGCTCATCCCTGCCCCATGGGAAGTACTTTAAGGCAGAGGAATAACAAAACACAAGACAGGATTAGAACCGTTAGCAAAGAGACACAAATAATAGTACAAAGAAAACAAAAGGACTTCAAGGAGGAAAATGGTATAAAAATATACTTACTGTACATACTACTGTATGACTGGGTCAGCTCACCCAGGAACACTGATCAACATCACTGTTGGTCTTGCTTTCCTGAAATAATAAAGACAACTTGCTTTCAAACGCAGCTTGCTTTGATCCTAAATTCATTCACTCAGCCAGTGACGCTCTCCCAGCCGGGAAATCCGAATCCGCAGAGGAAACCTTTTTCCATTTAACACCATCTTCAAAAAAGGGGGAAAAAACAAATCCAGGAACTTACAGACAGATCAGCCTGACATTAATACCTGGTAACATCTTGGAAAACATATCCAGACAATAAATCTGTGAACACCTAGAAGGAAACAAAATTATAACCAGTAACCAGTAGGGTTGGTTTAAAACATTATGCCAAACAAACCTTATTTAATTGTTTGACAAAATGACTAATTAGTGGACCAGCAAAATGCTGTGGATATCATATACTTAGATTTCAGTAAAGAATTTGATAATGTAGATCACAACCTACAGTAGTGGCCAGAATTGTGGAAACCTTTTGGGAAAAGTTTATTTTTGAGGTTTGATGGCTAATAACACTTTTTTTTGGGGGGGGGGGAATACCATAAAATTATATATCAGTGAAAAGATATTTTAATCAAGAATGTACTGCAATAACTTTTATGAAGGATTTTCTATTAGAATAGCAGTTATAAAGAAGAAAAGTGAAACACGTAGAAAAAAGGGTGTAGTGGTGAAGGCACCAGGTTAGAGACAGAGAAACACTCAGTTCCAGCCCCACCTGAAGAGCAAAACCATCTGTTGAACTTTAGCCAGTCCTCTCAAGTTTAGGAAGCAGGAAAGGGGGGGAAACCACTCCAAAAACCCTTTCAATGGAAACTGCAAGGCCAGACATTACAGACTGACCCAAAGGCGCTAAAAACGAAGCTAAGTAGCGTCACGTGTCACTACTTCACGGGGCTCAGTTGCAAAGGTGGGTCGCTAGGAATCGAAAAAGCCCGGCTGCCATATAATCACTACAACATCTTCCAAAACGCCTTGGTGGAGATTGGACAAGCATGTTTTCCCACCTCCTGTCGCTTGAGGGCGGTCAGGCAACATCTGTGCCTAGAAAGGCATCAATTCAGTAGTGTCAGCCCTGCTTCAGCTTGAAAAAACCATCGAGTACATCATTGCTAGAAAGAATGAGAGTAGAGAAGAAGCTCAGGGGAAACTTCCTCTTGGATCGCTTATGGGAGGAAGGAGGTGTGCAGAGCGGCTTTTGTGCTCTTCCCAGGATCGAAGCCGCAGCTGGAGGGTGAGTGGAGGGCCGGTGGGAGGAGAGTCCTGGAGCAAGTCGGGCTGTTCGGTTCCCTCCACGGCCTGGAAGCAGAGAAGCAACTGGGCTGAAGCATCTCAGCTGCTGCTGCTGCAGGTTCCTTCCCTCCCCGAATTTAAGCCCACTGGGGCTGCACGCTGTGAAACTGGTGGCTTCAATTTTCCTCCTGGTGGGAAGATTTTAAAAATCTCTTTTAAATTAAGGAGGATTCTTTGGGAGTGGCTTCCCTCCAGAAGTTGTGGTTGCTCCCTTCACTGGAGGGTTTTAAGAGGAGATTGGACAGCCAATTGTTCAGAATCGAATAGGGTCTCCTACCTGAACAGAGGATGGACTAGAAGACCTCCAAGGTCCCCCCAAACTCAATTATTCTGTTATGGACCTGATGTTTTCTGGGCAACAAGGTCGGACTAATTTTCCTCTGGTCTTTTCTGGGTTGTTTTGTTTTACTTCCATTTCTAACTAACAAGCACCGTGTTTCCTATTGGTGCCCCCCTCCCTGTATTCACCAGCTTCAACTGTGCTTAACACAGCACATGTCTTAAAAAATGAACATTTGGAATGTTTTTATTATTCAGTTGTATTCATTTATAAAATTTATTGGCCACCAACCTTACCATGACATAACTATGGAGGGGCTTAGAGACATAAAAGATACATACATATTAAAATACATTAAAGGTGTAGATGTAACTTGGCTCTGTCCTGTGACATCATGCTTCATGATTGGGTCGCTTAGTGACACAGATTCCAGGCCCAGCTGCAGTCAGTAAGTGAAGACTACTTCAATTGGGATGTCACCAAAGGGGTTGTGGAAAGTATTTACTCCCCTTACTTTGAGCTCATGGCTTCAGCTGTTGCTTCAAATCTTGCAGAGGCTTTCAGCATCATTTCATCCATTAAAGTCCTCACATCTGTAAAGTTAGTGTCATGCAGATTGACAGGTGTGGCTCAGTAAAATCAAGTGTGTCTGTTGAGAAGCCAATGCTTTTCTTTATCTGAACAAAAACTTTCCAATGAAAGTTTCCATGGCCCCAGAAGCCTGTTGAGGCCTGAACTTCAGCCTTGCCATCTGAAAACATGAGCAATCATCAAATTCATCAGGTTCCCAATTAACATTAGTGCAGAAGGTTTGACTGTAACCATTTTAATTATTTTTTCAGGCTTGAAAGACATGGATTAAGAAAACGGCTTGAAACAAAACACCACCAAACAAGGGACCATCCATATTTTTGATCTCTTCAGGAATATGAGTTGTGGAAAAGCTCCTTAGCCATGCCAGTTGTGGGAAAGATACAACTTGCTAATCACAGTTGATTATGCATGAGAGGATCCAGACTGGAGAAAAACCATACGAATACTCTGAATGTAGCAAAACCTTTGGTCACAACAACTCCGTTTTGTTTCATGGAAGGACCCACACAGGACAGAAGCCCTAAAAGTGCTCCCAATGCAATAAATGCTTTAGCAAGTATGGCAATGTGGACTCACACCAAGGAGAAACTGTTTGAATGTCCTGAATGCGGGAAATGTTTATGTGATAAATCCAGCCTGGTGAGACACCAGAGGACTCACACAGGAGAGAAACCCTTTAAATGTCCTGATTGTGGTAAAAGTTTTAGTCAGAATTCCATCCTGATGACACACCAGAGGACTCACACAGGAGAGAAACCCTTTCAATGTCCTGATTGTGGGAAAAGTTTCAGTTGGAATTCCAGCCTGATGAGACACCAGAGGACTCACACAGGAGAGAAACCCTTTGAATGTCCTGATTGTGGGAAAAGTTTCAGTAACAATTCCAACCTGGTGACACACCAGAGAACTCACACAGGAGAAAAACCCTTTGAATGTCCTCATTGCGGAAAAAGTTTCAGTCAGAATTCCAGCCTGGTGAAACACCAGAGAACTCACACAGGAGAGAAACCATATGAGTGTCCAGAATGTGGGAAAGATTTCACTATTAGGACTGGCCTTCTAAATCATATGCTTATACACATAGGGGAGAAACCATTTGAGTGCCCCGAATGTGGATGGTGCTTCAGGAGAAAATCCACCCTTATTGCACACAAGAAAATCCACATGAGGCCCCAAGTGATGAGTGTAGAAAAGGTTTGAATTTCATTTCTAAAGTCCCTCTCTAAATCCAACTGAGAAACTGACTATTTAATTTGACTACAAAGAATTTGCCTACTTTTTTGTAGGCAAATATGTAATGGTATTAAACGGGAAGGAGGAAGGAAAAAATGGCAACATGTTAAGTGTGATAATGCCTATCTGGTCATTAGCAGCAGAACTTGCTGGATATGGGTAGTTCTCAGGTTACGGATGTAATGGATCCTGCCCTTTCCATCCGAAACTTGAGAAGTTGTGGGATTGAATCTTGTACATTGAACGACATCACTCCCTGCTTTCGCCCACACGTTCATTGTTTTCTTGCTCCAGATCAGCTTGACAAGGCATCTGGCGCCAAGAAAGCAGCCCTGAGAGGCTGTACGCGATTTCTTAGGGTTGCTTTCTCATTGGCAAATCACTTGAGGATTGCGTTCCTGTAGGCTTTGGCAGCCCTTTGGAAAAAGCCTTTGCCTGTAGGAACAGGACCTCGGAGGGACACACCCACTCCTCCCAAGCTCAGTTGGTGCCAACAAAGGCAGTTTGGAAAGGGCTGCTGACGCCCTATAGGAATGCAATCTTCCAGGGAGGAGCCAATGTCGCGACGAGATGGTTGTGTGGTCTCAATGATCTGAGACCATAGCCAATACTTTTGCCACTGGGTGGTCCAAATGGACCTAAACTGTCCTGAAGAGATGGTGAACAGGAAGAATTTCAGTATTTTTTTAAAGTTTATTTTAAAGTTTTTTTTTAACTTTTGTATTATGTGTTTAATGTTGTACGCCGCCCTGAGTCCTTGTGAGAAGGGCGGCATATAAATCGAATAAACCTAAACCTAAGAATACGTCTTGCTGATCTCGGGGATATCACAAAATCCTCAAAAGAAACAAGAGAAGTTTTTAAGCCAGTGACAAATGCAATCTCCCAGCAGGCCTTGGCAAGGAAACGGCAAATAGAGGGAAGGCCTGAAAGACTGAAGTCTTCCCTCCATTTGCAAACGTCCATGCCTCAATTCACAGAGAATAGATCCCTAAAGTGTCAGATTACTCAAGACTACTGACCTTGCGTGATCTCGCAGTACGTTAGGACTCTGTCCTCTGTGAATGCTGGCAAATAAAGCACAGCAGAGAGATCTTTGCAAGGTAAGTCACTCTCCACAGGAAAAATGCCTGTGAAGACTCAGCTGGGGGTGGGAGAATAGGGGTGAATATAACAGAGCCTCTGCGGTCGTTCGTAAGGATGAACAACAGCTGTGGTGCTCCAGTATTCATAATTTCGGGATTTGTTTGTAAATGATGCTGGGGGGAAGTGGGGGCTTATCGTGTAACTTTGAACATTTGCTAAGAGAACACTTGTAACCCAAGGATTACCTGTATTTATTTTTGTAGAAATTGTAAAAATCTTTTTGGAGTGGTCGCTGCCAAGGATTTAGGATCAAAGAGTTTCAATGGGTGAGAGACTAAAGGAAGCCAACTTCATTCGTGCTGGCCAGAGATGCTTCCAAGGGCACCCATGCTAAATGTCTTGTGCATCTGTAACTTTGCATACACAGAAGTTTTCATTAGGTCAAAGAGAGGAAATCACATAACTAGCAGGGCTAGAAAAGGGGGGCTTGGGAAGAGGAGATGACTGTCTATATATGCTGAGAGAAATGTTTCCAAAAGGCATTTCAAAGGGTTGGAAGAAAGATTGTTAATACAGATGTGCATGATAATACTTGCAACAGCAAAAACGCCATTTGAAGCTTGATACACTCTGCACACTGGATTCCACAAAAGAATTGCCAGTCCACTGAACAGCCCTGACCTAAAGCAGAACTGCAGCTTACATATCGTGGGTGTTCTACATTACAAAGATATAAAACGGGTAGGAATCAACTTGATGTTGGAATATTTTTGATAATCTCATTTAAGAGACCTCATTATTCTAGGAGAGGAGTCAGTGCTAACTTTCTACACTACATATTTCTCCACTCCCGAGATTTCATTCCATTGGTGGTACATGCTTTAAAACTGGTTCTCCTTCATATTAGGGTTAACTTGTGATTTTGTATATATGTTCTTTTCTTGGAAACAATATGGAGCTGATAATGCCACTGCTGTCTTCTGTGATTTTTTTAACTTCCATACCTAGCAAACAAAACGTAAGATTTTGTAGTGGTGCACTATCCATTTATAATCCTGACACAACTGTGTTTAAACTAGGATTTTTTTTAAATAGCAGCTATCAAGCACTTTTTGGGTTCTTCAGTTTTATAGAGCTTACTACTCAGCCTTCACAATTACACTGGTACTGAAAAAGTAGACTTACAAGTGTTTCTCAAAGTTGTGGCCAACATAGTTATTTGCGGGTGGCACTGGCTTGCAATTACGATAGTTGCTGTGTCCCACAGTCATGGAATCACCATTTGGAACCTTCACAATTGGCCTCCAAGAAACAAAAATGACAGGAAGTTGTAAGTCACAGTCATGGTACATTGCACTGAACGGAACATGGTGATTTGCTTAATGACCACAGCTACAACAGATATTGTAAGTTGGCATGGTTATGTGTGTCGGTGTACTGTGAGAAGTAATCACAAACCCACCCACCCCGAGAATAAAATGTTTTGGGGAATATTAAAGAGAGGCAGAATATTATATTTACCCAAAGGAGAAATGGAGAAAAGTATCTTCAGAGATTTTGTGCCCATTAAGAAATCCAGGCCAGCCTATTCACAAAGAAAAAACCTTCAGCTCCAGTTGATGGGATTAAAATTTGCCTTCCCCCACCCAAATTCTAAGGACAGGATTTTTAAGGACCTTTTAGGATACAATGGATGGAAACTGATCAAAGAGAGATTCGAGGAATCGAAAAGGACCTGCTGCCATGGAATCACTGAAAACATCTTCCAAATACCTTGATGGAGATTGGACAAGTGTGTGTTTCCATCTCCTGTCGCTAGATGGCGGTCAGGTAATATCTGTGCCCAGAAAGCCATCTACACCATGCTTGCGCTTAAAAAAGGAGTTTTAAACCATTGCTAGAAAGGATAGGAGGAGAGAAGCGCAGAGGAACTTCCTCTTCCGGATGACTCATGGGAGGAAGGAGGTGTGAAGGGCGCCTCTTCTGCTCCTCCAAGGATCGAAGCCAGCAGCTGGAAGGTGAGTGGAGGGCCGGTGGGAGGAGAGTCCTGGAGCAAGTCGGGCTGTTCAGTTCCCTCCACGGCCTGGAAGCAGAGAAGCAACTGGGCTGAAGCATCTCAGCTGCTGCAGCTGCAGGTTCCTCCCCTCCCCGAATTTAAGCCCACTGGTGCTGCACGCTGTGAAACTGGTGGCTGCAATTTTCCTTCTGGTGGGAAGATTGAGAAAACCTTTTAAATTAGGGGACTGGAGACTAAAACATATGAAGAACGGTTGCAGGAACTGGGTATGTCTAGTTTAATAGAAAGAAGGACAAGGGGAGACATGATAGCAGTCTTCCAATATCTCAGGGGTTGCCATAAAGAAGAGGGAGTTCAACTATTTTGCAAGGCACCTGAGGGTAGAACAAGAAGCAATGGGTGAAAACTAATCAAGGAGGGAAGCAACTTAGAACTGAGGAGACATTTCCTGACAGTTAGAACAATTGATCAGTGGAACAGCTTCCTTCCAAAAGTTGTGAATGCCCCAACACTGGAAGTCTTTAAGATGATGTTGTATAGCCATTTGTCTGGAAGGGTATAGGGTTTCCTGCCTTAGCAGGGGGTTGGACTAGGAGACCTCCAAGGTCCCTTCCAACTCTGCTATTGTATTAATTAAGGTTGATTCTTTGGGAATGGCTTCCCTCCGGAGGTTGTTGGTGCTGCCATCACTGGAGGGTTTTCAGGGGAGATTGAACAGCTGTTTGTTGCTTGTACTGATATGTTGTGTTTGATTTTTGTCAAACATGTCACTGTGCATTACGGCCAAACATCTCCACTTTGGTCTGGTCTGTGCAAAGGACAGTGTTCCAGAAGTCCTGTGATTTGTCCAGGTGCAACTTTGCAAACCTCAGCCATGTTGCTATGACCTTTTTAGAGAGAAGAGCAACCCTTCCAAATGAATCATAGTTGTTCAGTTTTTTCTAATTGCACTGTCATGAATTTAGATATTTAACATGCTAACTGAAGCCAGTAGAGCCTGATATATAACCTTTTTTAAAAAAAATTGCTCTGGCCATTGCACCGTCTGGCCTTGGGGTGAATTTTCTTGGATGTTGACTCCTGGGAAGATTGGCAACTACCGTATTTTTTGGAGAATAAGACACACCGGAGTATAAGACACACCAAGGTTTTGAAGGGGCAAATTAAAAAAAGTAGGTAGGTAGATAGAGTTATAGAGAGGGAGAGAAAGAGAGAGAAATACAGTAGGTAGGGAGAGAGAGAGTAGGTAGGTAGGTAGAGGGATAGAGAGAGAGAAATAGAAAGCGAAATACAGTAGATAGGTGGGGAGAGAGAGTGTAGGTAGGTAGGTAGGTAGGTAGGTAGGTAGAGGAATAAAGAGAGAGAAATAAAGTAGATAGGTAGGGAGAGAGTGTGTATAGGTAGGTAGGTAGGTAGGTGGGTGGGTAGACGGATAGAGAGAAATAGAAAGAGAAAAATACAATAGATCAGTAGGGAGAGTAGGTAGGTAGGTAGATCGAGAGATAGGGAGAAAGAGAGAAATACAGTAGGTAGGTAGGGAGAAAGGTACGTAGATGTTTCCAGGTGTATTTATCCATGTGCCCGAGAAGGAAACAGCTGACAATCTGAAGCACCTTGTTTCTGCTGGCACAGCACTTGATCAATGTAATTCTCATCAATCAGTTAAAGAGCTTTTGAAAAGGAAAAAAAAAGTTTTTGCACTCTGCAAACCTCCCCAAAACAGTTCTTTTTTCGCGAAAATGAGCCCTTTTTTTTCAAACAAAAGGCAAGGACAGCCTGGGGGGGGGGGGCTTGCAGAGTGCTCCGGGGGTGGCAAAAACGAGTAAAAAATGGTTTGTTTTTCACAAAAGGTTTTCGTCAAAAAAACCTGCATACATAGCCTTCTAGAGTGCTGCTGGTGGGGGAGCAAAAATGGGCCATTTTTGGCTTATTTCTGCCCTCCCCAGCCCCCAGGAGCTCTCTGAAAGCTTCCACAAGGGTATGCATGGCCATTTTGGTGAAGGGGTGGGGCTTCAGAAGGCAAAAAAGTTTTATATTCGGTGTATAAGATGCACCCAGATTTTCAGCCTCTTTTTTGAGGAAAAAAGGTTCGTCTTATGATGCTAATGATCAATTGATAGGTCAGAGTTTGCAGCAGCAATCACATCAATAGATTGAGGGCACTTTATTAGCAGGGCTTGGCTGTCACTGTGGTGCTCCATCACTGGAGGCTTTTCAAAAGACACAAGAGAGTGACTTCTCTGAAACGGTATAGGGCAGTGATGGCTAACCTTTTTTGGCTCCCGTGCCAAAAGTGAGAGTAGAGCAGTGGGGATCATGTGCGGGCATGCACACACCCATATTTCAATGCGCGGAACACCCCCGCGCATGTGCAGGCAACCAGCAAACCACCCATCGCTTTTGGCACAGTTTTTTCGCCCTCCCCAGGCTCCAGAGGCTTTCTAGGAGCCTGAGGAGGGTGAAAACAGCCTCTCCCCCCACCCCCCCGAGGCCCTCCGGAGGCTTCAGGAGCTTCCCTGAAGCCTCTGGAGGGTGAAAAAGGACCTATGGGGAACCCGGAAGTTTGGGAATGATGACTTCCGGGTTCCCTGTAGGGCCGATGAAGCCTCCAGAGGGCAAAAAATGGATCTATGGACAAACCGGAAGTCACATTCAGGAAATGGGAACTTCCAGTTTGTCCATAGCTCCGATTTTCAACCTCCGGAACCTTCAGGAGGCTTCCCTGAAGCCTCGGGAGGCCAAAAACCGGTCCTACAAGCAAACCAGAAGTGACAATCACATGTATATGGTCTCCTGCTTTAGCAGGGCTTGGATTAGAAAACCTCCAAGGTCCCTTCCAATTCTGTTATTCTCTTCTCTTCTGTTGCAATGATATTTATTATGTCTTGATAAGTAAAACCATAGAAATCAAAGAGGGTGTAGTTTCTTTTTCACTGGACTGTATTTGAAAACAACCCTTTGCGCTGCTAAGAATTCATTGATTGACCCAGTCAACAAGCGAATTTCATCATTAAATGGATCTGGGTAGTCTTCCGTGTGTCAAATGAATAATGATTAATATAAATTTATTGTAGCTCTGTGGCATGTTTGTTTTTTCATTGTAACATAAGCTTTTTTCTTTTTTTCTCATCTTCTGCAACCATTTTATGCACAATTATACACTTTTATTTGAATCCTACAGACAAAGAGGATGGCAATATGAGCACGCTGAACAATTGAGGAAAACAAGCAACATTGAAAAGGAAAACAAATCAGTCCAGAAATCAAAATGTTTTCCACTTCCTCCAGAAAAACACACAATTCTTCACCTTCCTAGGCAGGTAAGAAAGAAAAAAGAGAAAATAAAGAAGAGATTTCTACCTGGAGAAAGTAGATTATGCAAAACTCAAGTATATGTTACATGAAAACTCAAGGGCGATTATTGTTCTATTGAGCAAAAAAGGGAAATATCTAGAAGTTACTGGGCAGAAAGTGGGGCAAGCCTCACTCTGGGAGGAAGAATCTCACCACTAAATCAAAGCACCACTAAACAAGGGATCTTCCATAATTTTGATCTCCTCAGGAATATGAGTTGTGGAAAAGCTCCATAGACGTGCCTGTTGTGCAAAAGATACAACTTGCAACTCATAGCTGTTTATGCCTGAGAGGAATCCAAACTGGAGAAAACTGGAGAATGTGGCAAAACCTTTGGTCAGAACAACTCTGTTGTGATTCAGGGAAGGATCCACACAAGAAAAAAAGCCCTTCAAGTGCTCCCAATGCAGTAAATTCTTTAGCAAGCATGGCAACATGGACTCATACCAAGAAGAAACCGTTTGAATGTCCTGATTGTGAGAAAAGTTTCAGTACCAATTCGACCCTGGTTCAACACCGGAGGATTCACACGGGAGAGAAACTGTTTCAATGTCCTGATTGTGGGAAATGTTTCAGTCAAAATTCCAAATTCGTGAGACACCAGAGAACTCACACAGGAGAAAAACCCTTTGAATGTCATCATTGCGGAAAAAGTTTCAGTCGGAACTCTAGCCTGGTGGCACACCAAAGAACTCACACAGGAGAAAAACCCTTTGAATGTTCTGATTGCGGGAAAAGTTTCAGTCAGAATATCACCCTGGTGACGCACAGGAGAACTCACACAGGAGAAAAACCCTTTGAATGTTCTGATTGCGGAAAAAGTTTCAGTCAGAATTCCAGCCTGGTGAAACACCAGAGAACTCACACAGGAGAAAAACCCTTTGAATGTTCTGATTGCGGGAAAAGTTTCAGTCAGAACTCCACCCTGGTGAAACACCAGAGAACTCACACAGGAGAAAAACCCTTTGAATGCCCTAATTGCAGAAAAAGTTTCAGTCAGAACTCCAGCCTGGTGGCACACCAGAGAACTCACACAGGAGAAAAACCCTTTGAATGTTCTGATTGCGGAAAAAGTTTCAGTCAGAATTCCAACCTGGTGACACACCAGAGAACTCATACAGGAGAGAAACCATATGAGTGTCCAGACTGTGGGAAAGATCTCAGTAGTATGACTAGCCTTCTAAATCATATGCTTATACACACAGGGGAGAAACCATTTGAGTGTCCTGACTGTGGGAAATGTTTCAGTCAGAATTCCCAACTGATTAAACATCAGAGTGCTCACACAAGAGAGAAACCGTTTGAATGTCCTAATTGTGGGAAAAGCTTCACTCAGAATTCCAGCCTGGTGACACACCAGTGGATTCACACAGGAGAAAAACCCTTTGAATGTACTAATTGCAGAAAAAGTTTCAGTCGGAACTCCAGCCTGGTGGCACACCAGAGAACTCACATAGGAGAAAAACCCTTTGAATGTTCTGATTGCGGGAAAAGTTTCAGTCAGAATTCCACCCTGGTGAAACACCAGAGAACTCACACAGGAGAAAAACCCTTTGAATGTCCTGATTGTGGAAAAAGTTTCAGTCAGAACTCCAGCCTGGTGGCACACCAGAGAACTCACACAGGAGAAAAACCCTTTGAATGTTCTGATTGCGGGAAAAGTTTCAGTCAGAATTCCACCCTGGTGACACACCAGAGAACTCACACAGGAGAGAAACCATATGAGTGTCCAGACTGTGGGAAAGAGCTCAGCAGTATGACTAGCCTTCTAAATCATATGCTTATACACACTGGAGAGAAACCCTTTGAATGTCCTGATTGTGGGAAAGGTTACAGTCAGAATTCAAACCTGGTGACACACCAGAGAACTCACACAGGAGAAAAACCCTTTGAATGTTCCGATTTTCGGAAACGTTTCAGTACCAATTCCAGCCTGGTGTCACACCAGAGAGAAACCCTTTGAATGTCCTAATTGCAGAAAAAGTTTCAGTCAGAACTCCAGCCTGTTGGCACACCAGAGAACTCACACAGGAGAGAAACCATATGAGTGTCTGTGGGAAATATGTCAGTAGTATGACTAGCCTTCTAAATCATATGTTTATACACACTGGAGACAAACCCTTTGAATGTCCTGAATGTGAAATGTTTCAGTCAAAATTCCAGACTTCTGAAACACCTGAGGACACACACAAGAAAGAAACTGTTTAAATGTCTTGATTGTGAGGAAAATTTCAATAACAATTCTAGACTGGTGACAAACAAGGTTCACAGAGGAAAGAAATCCTATATAAGTCTAACTGCTATTGTTATTGCTATTTTGTGAGAATCAAGAAATATAGCCTATTGATGTATTAGATTCAATAAGTCCTATGGATAATAGAAGGCCCCAGAAGAAAGTGATATGAACCAAAGTTTTCAGCTCGGATGATTTCAAAATTTACCAGAAATATTTGTAATCCTGCTGAACCGTTGCTAACTCTGAAATATGTTTTTGCAAAATATGCACTTGTATGCATTCGTTTAAAATAGGAAGAATGAAACTGTTGGAAATAAAGAATTGAAAGTAATGTTACACTGATGTTCACAGAGAGTGACAGTTTGTGAGGTTGTGAAGCAAGGATGTGGTTAGAAGAATAGTATAAAAGATAAGGTTCAAGATCGGCTCGGGATTCTTTGATTTATAGCAGTGCTTGTAGGACTTGCTATTTCTCATTGGCTCTCTGCATTAATATATTAATGCAGTGTATTATTGCTATTATCTATTCATTTCTAATGTTCCAAATTATTAGAAACAATAAACCTCTTATCTTAAAGTAAGAATTTTTGCTTGTGTTGTTGCGTTTGTTTCCCTGTTGGAATTTTCCTATCACACTTTGGATGTCCCGATTGTGGGAGAAAATTTCAATCACCGTTCCCATCTTATGAGACACCTTATGAGACTTTCCCTTATGACTGTGGGAAAGAGCTCTGTGGGAAATCATGTCCTTATACAAATCAGGGGAGAAACCATTTATGTGCCCTGAGTGTGATCAGTGCTTCAGGAAATGTTCCATCCTTATTGCACACGAGAAAACCCACGTGACCCAAAATGATGAGTGTAGAGATGGTTTGAATTTCATTTCTAATCTCCCATTTTGTGTCCAGCTGAGAAACTGACTGATTTGAAGACTTTGCCTGATTTTTTTGTAGGCAAATATGTTGTGGTATTAGATGGGCCTTCAACGTAAGAAGTGACGGGTCCCTCCTAAGGAGGAAGGAACCCTGAGCATAGTGCAAGACAAATATTTATACATTTCTTTACTTTCATTTCAGACTAGCAGAAACCTGTTGAGGCCTAAACTTCAGCCTTGCCATCTCAACATATGAGCAATCATGAAATTCATCAAATGTGTGATTAACATTAGCACAAAAGGTTTGACTAGCCAGAGATATTTTTCAGGCTTGAAAGACATGGATTTTCTCCATGTTGTAGGTGTGTGTATTTGTATTTCTCTCTGAGTGTATCTGGAAATGTATACTCTATCCCCAGGACTTCCAGATATACAGTCATGTAAAAAAGTCTCCTTGACTTTTATGATTTTACTTATCAGGACATAGTAGAAATCATGACATAGTTAAGAACTTAGTAGTTCTTAAAAGTAGGTAAATACAACCACTGATGAACAACAACAACACGTGACATATTACATCAGGTCATCATTTTATTTTAAAAAATGGAGAAGTGTGTGAAAAAAATATGACTCAATAATATGTAGAGACACTCTTAGCAGCAATAACTAGAAATAATTCTTTTCTGTATGACTTTATCAATCCCTTGCAGATGTCAGCCTCTGCTTCGCTTGCTTGCTTGCTTTCAGCTGCCATGGAAACAAGGAGGGTGGCATGGTATTTGGGGTGGGAATAAAAGTACTTTTAATTCCACAAACAATGGAGTTGAGAGATTTCTTTCTTGGTTACTGAAGGAGGCACGCCTGACAATAAGCAAGGTCTCGGATCGCGCTCATCCCGGAGCTAACACCTTCCGAGGGGAGTGCAATTAAAACAAAACTTTCATAGAAATGTCCAACCCAGGCAGTGACCAGGAGGAGAACATGGGGGCTGCCAGATCCTCATGCCCCTTGGAAACAGAGCAGACAGAGGAACTGGATTTGGAGGAAAGATCCGTTCTCCCTTGGTGGTCGTTGGGAGTGGGGCAGAGATATGATCCTGAGGAAATCCCTGTTGGAGTTACCACCAGCCGACACTGGCGACCTGCAGCTGCCTGGCAGGAAGCCGAAGAAGAGGATCTCATGATGTCCCACACTATGAAATTCTTCCAATTGGGAGAAATGTTTTTGTAAGCGCCAGGCTGAGAGGGAAGCTGATTTTCCTGATCAAGAAGAGAAACGTGCAGAGGACCTGTCTCACCCTGCGGGGAGGGGGGACCCTGGGGGCAGACAGCAGAGCTGATCAGGATCGGAGAGCCCCAGCAGCAGCAGCAGCCACACGAGCCCCTCCAAGGGGGGGAGCCCCCTGAAGACGCCGAATGGCAAAAGTTCCTCCTCTTGGTGTGAAATTTGGAGGGGACCCCACAGAACTGGGATTATTCCTGGTCCAGGTCTGGAATTTCATGCAACAGTTTGGAGAAGATTTCCCCAACAAGGAAAGAAAGGTGAAAGCTGTGACGATAGCATTGGAGAATAGGCGGCAGCTTGGATGGTCGCCTTGCATAATGATGACTCCCTCCTGCTGAGGAATTACAATGTGTTTATGGCCGCCCTGAGGAAGCACTTTGATGATCCGCTAGTCGAGCGTAAGGCGAAAGCCAAGATGAAAACTCTTACTCAGGGAAGAAGTCCAGTAGTTGAGTACATCCAAGACTTTCGTGAGCTGTCATTGCTTATGTGGGAGTGGTCCGAGGAGGCTTTAATGGACAGTTTTATGGATGGCCTGAACCAAGATATATACCACAACTGTGTTAACAGAGGGGCCCCATGCAACCTGCAACACTGGTACAAGCTGGCAGCAGATGTGAAGATTGACCTAGCCAGGAATAAGTGTCCTCTGGTTTCAACAGGTTCACATGAAATACAGGATAAATTCTTCTAAGGTTGTTCAGCAGCTCCAACTTCACCAACACAGAATTTATGATTTTTACAATGGGTAACGGACCTAAGTACTTTGGCCCCAGCTTCTTCGATTTTTGGGTGGTTTGTAGGAACTTGGTGGACAAAAACACTCTATCCCCAACATGGTACTCTTTACGTTTAACCCTTATCTGCCTGTTTTTTGTGAGTCTGGTGAGCCGCATCTAATGCTTTGCGGGTTATGGGCCAAAATTGCTGAAGTTGATCACTCCATTCAGACAAGGATTAAATTTGCAGTTTCTTTTTTTTTTTTTTTAAATATATTTTATTCATTTTCACATTCCATTTGCAATCACTTATATACAGGGTATTTGCTATAAGAAAAGAAAAAAAAAAGAAATAAAATAAAAAGGAAACACAACTCATCATTCACAACCCCACCTAACACTTCCATCCTCCATACACCCCATCTACCCCCTCCAACTTTCCTTTCTCCCTCTAACACTCCCCTCCTACTTCCCTTTCCCCTCAAACCTTCCTTCTCCCCTTACTCCCCACACGCCCTCCTTACATTCCCCTTACTCCTTCCTTGCTCCTCCCTCTTCTTTCCCTCTACCTCCCTCCTTGGTGTATGCCTTTATTCGAGTGTTGTTTAATCTGATAAAAGTAAAATAAACCAAGGGAAAAAAATATATAAAGAAAGAAAAAAGAGAGAAAAGAAAAAAAAACCACCGTATATAAATACATTCTTGTTCTTATTGAGACTATGTTAACACCCCCCCACCCCCACCCCACAAATCCCCATCCCTAATCCTCCCGACTTCCCAGGGCCCACACCTGGCACTACCTTCTGTCTAAAGTATCTTGTATACGTATGGATTAAAAATAAAAGTAATATGTCAAAAGAGAGAAAAACAAGAAAAAAAGAAAGAAAAGAAAAGAGAAAAGAAAAAAAAAAGAAACCACTCTTTGTGTTGATCTCAGCCCCCCATCTTTATCTATGCTTAAATAGTATAAGTCATTCTATCTATATTTTATTCTCGTCTCTTACTTCTTTGTTATTTACCCCAACCTTCTGTAGACTCTCCCGTTCCTCTTCCTAAACCTTATATTCAGATAAACATTTATACAAATTTGTGTAGGCATCAATATACAATCTAACCAAAAATGATCCCTTCCGATAAAATTTAAGCAACGTGGTTCATGCCACATATTCAAATATTACTTTACAGAAGAATAATCAAACTTTCCCTTCTAATAAAATTTAAACAGCGTAAATAATCTTTCTTAACCTCCTTTTCAAACAATAATTCAAAATAATCTAACCAAGCTTCCCCTTCTTAGTAAAGTTTAAGCAGCGTAGATCAAGTATTACTTTACACAAAAATCAGTTTCTATCTTAAGATAATCCCAACCGACTTTCTCTTCTAATAGAATTTAAATAACGTAAATCATTCCGCATGCATTTTACCCTCATCCCTTGCTTGTCTGATATTTACCACTATCAAATTTATGCAGACATTTGTTTAAGATCTAGCTCAAAGTAATTTCAACCAACTTTCCCTTCTAATAAGAATTAAATAGCATGGATCATTCCACATATTCAAATAATACTTTCAACAAAAGTCAGTTAACCTTCTGTTTTAAAGTAGTCCCTTCTAACAAAATTTAAACAACATAATTCATTCCGCATTCATTTTACATCTATCTTAAGATAATCCCAACCGGCTTTCTCTTCTAATAAGCTTTAAACAACGTAAATCATTCCGCATATATTTTACCCTCATCCCTTGCTTGTCTGATGTTTACCACTATCAAATTTATGCTGACGTTAGTTTAAGATCTAGCTCAAAGTAATTTCACCCAACTTTCCCTTCTAATAAGAATTAATCCGCTTTTTCTACCGGAGAGAGGTCGCAAACCCCCATTCGGTCCACAACTTTGGCAAATATTTTAAAATGTCTAAATTCTCGATCTCCGTTTTTCTGCTTCTACGAGGGAGGAAAGGCTACCCCCTCCATCTTGAAGCCACGCGGCCTGCCGCTTGCCTTCTCCTTCCGCTTGTCTCTCCTCTCTTCCAAGTAAGTCAGGAAGTCCCGCCTTCAAAGTCCTACAATAGAAATCTCGGGCCTCCGAAACAGAGTTAAGACGAAATCTTTGATTCTCAAATGTGACCGTAATGCCGGCAGGGGCCTCCCATTTGTATCGAATCTGTTGACTCCTAAGCTCTTTAGTTAAAAAGGCGTAGTCCCTTCTTGCTCTCAACATCTGGAAAGGTATATCTTTGAAGACAATCAGGTCCTGGTCATCAACTCGGAGACTGTTATTATGAAACTTTTGCACAATCGCGTTTCTGGATTCTTTTGTGGAGAAATATATAATTATGTCCCTCGGGAGCTGTCGCTGTTCCGCTACCAATGAGTTCTGGCGATAGATTTTCCGAATCTGCCAATCAAAGTTAAGTCCCGGGCTTCCCACCGCATGGCTGAAGGCTTCAGCAAAGGTCTGTTTCAGATTCTCTTGCTCCTTTTCACGGAATCCTCTAACTCTTATTGCAAATGCCTTCCTATTAAAATTTATCATCACGAGCTGTTCTTCAGTGTCTCTAATTTTTTGTTGTAATATTTGAATATTAGTAGTCAAATTAAAATTAGCCTTCTCCAAGCTTTCCAATTTATTCTCTATTTCAGCAGAATAATCTGACAGGGCAGACACGGCTGCGAACGTATTCGCCTTCATTTGGTTAATTTTAGACTTTAAATCATCATATAGTTCCAATACAAATTCCTTGATTTCTTGTTTAAAATCATTAAACATTTTAAAGAAATATTCCTGTGTTAAAAATTCTCCAGTAGAGGGCATAGGAGACAAAGGCTGTGGCTCCAGTAAAAATTCTTTAGATTCTTTAGGCACATTTGTAGCAAGACGCTTCTTTGACCTGGGTGCCATAATAAATAAACAAATAAGCAGCGCTTTTGCTCCCCTCTGTTTCCAAAGAAAAAGAGTTTATTTTGTTAAGGAGCGGTCTGCAGGAAGGTAAAACCGGCTAAGTACATCCGCTATCAATCACCAACGGAGAGAAATCGCCATTTTGGATCCGTTTAGACAAAGAAGTCTCTAAGACAAATGGTGCTGGTATTTAAGATAGTAATAAAAGCATAAATCTCACAGGAGTGGGACCCGCCCATATTAACCTAGCTTGAAAAAACTTTGCTTTGTCCTGGGGGGGGGGCTAGCCTGTCTGGGGCTGCCAAAAAGGCAGCTGAGAAGAACTGGCTGGAGATAAAAGCTCCGCTCCCGCTGGATCTAATCTCTGTCCACAGCCAAAAAAAAAGAAAAAGGCTGTGGATTACGAATAGACCCTAGCATACAGAGCTACTCCCTGCCCCTTTCTTAGCCAAAAAGGGGTGATATCTATGATCTTATTTAGATATACAGACCAGATCCCTGAGAGGAGCTCGGTTGAGCCCTCCTCGGCAACAGGCCACGCCCCCAGGAACAATTTGCAGTTTCTTTTGAGGCAATTCAGGAATTGTCACAAAGTCCTGTCCAAACACAACTTTAAAAGGGGTCATGCCGGTACTACTGTGTACAGAATTATTGTATGCCACCTCTGCATATGGTAACAGTTCAGCCCAATTATCCTGTTGATAATTGATGAAACATCAGATGTACTGCTCCAAAACCAAGTTATTCTGTTCGCAAGCTCCATTAGTTTGAGGATGGTGGGTAGAGCTTAGCCCCTGGGTGGAGCCAATCAATTTCAGGAATTCCTTCCAAAAGAGGAAGGGGAATTGGAACCCCCTGTCCAAAATAATGTGTTCAGGCACTCCATGTAACCTATATACATGTAAAATAAACAATTTAGCCAATGACTTTACTGATGGGATCTTGGAGAGAGGCACAAAATGAACCTGTTTGGAAAACAGATAGGTGATAACTCAAATAATGATATTCCCCAGACTTTCTGATAACTCGACAATAAAGTCCATCAATATCTCTTTTCATGGGGTCCCAGGACAGGCAACATTTTGGAGAAGAACTTGGGGCTTCCCTGGTGGCCTTTTTGTGGCCGCACAGACAGGACAACTGGCTATGTAGGACTCCATGTTTTTTTTCAATGAAGGCCACTAAAATTGCCTTTTAATCAAATGCAAAGTCTTTACAAATACAAAATGGCCTGCCATTTTTGAATCATTGGCCCGTTGAAGTATGACAGGTTTCAGATTGGCAGGAACATATAGTTTAGCTCCTACCTAAGCCAGTCCATCTTTCATGGTGCATTCATCAGAATGTTTCTTGAACCAGTCATCGGAGTCAAGGCCCTCTTTGAGTTTGTTCATTAGGTCCATAGTCACATCTAAGTCCACTGGGCTTTGGCTCCTAGTAACCATTGGGACAGCCAGATATTAAGCTGGAATGACTGGATGAACCACATTTAACTAGAGCTGTTGTACTGGGGAAGCCTGGACAAGGCATCAGCGATAAAGTTCTTCCCCCCCAGGGGATATACTTGAGGGTAAAGTTGAAATGGTTGAAGTGCTGTGCCCAATGCACTTGTTTAGGTGACAGCTTACGCGGGGTCTTCAACACTTCTAAATTTTTATGATCAGTCCATACTTCTAAAGGGTGTTTCGTTCCCTCTAGGAAGTGTTGCTAGGTCATCAAAGCCCACCTGACAGCAAAAGCTTCCTTTTCCCATAGGGCCCATCTCCTTTCTATCTCTGTAAGCTTACGTGAGATGTAAGCGCATGGTTGCAATTTACCCTCAGCATTACAATACAATACAATACAATACAATACAATAGCAGAGTTGGAAGGGACCTTGGAGGTCTTGTAGTCCAACCCCCTGCCTAGGCAGGAAACTCTATACCATTTCACACAAATGGCTATCCAACATCTTCTTAAAGACTTCCCGTGTTGGGGCATTCACAACTTCTGGAGGGAAGCTGTTCCACTGATTAATTGTTCTAACTGTCAGGAAATTTCTCCTCAGTTCTAAGTTGCTTCCCTCCTTGATTAGTTTCCACCCATTGCTTCTTGTTCTACCCTCAGGTGCCTGGGAAAATAGTTTGACTCCCTCTTCTTTGTGACAACCCCTGAGATTTTGGAACACTGCTATCATGTCTCCCCTAGTCCTTCTTTCTATTTAACTAGACATCCCCAGTTCCTGCAACCCTTCTTCATATGTTTTAGTCTCCAGTCCCCTAATCATCTTTGTTGCTCTTCTCTGCACTCTTTCTAGAGTCTCCACATCTTTTCTACATCGTGGTGACCAAAACTGAATGTAGTATTCCAAGTGTGGCCTTACCAAGGCATTATAAAGTGGTATTAACACTTCACGTGATCTTGATTCTATCCCTCTGTTTATGCAGCCTAGAAGTGTGTTGGTGTTTTTTGGCAGCTGCTGCACACTGCTGGCTCATATTTAAATGGTTGTCCATTAGGACTCAAAGATCCCTTTCACAGTTACTACTGTTGAGCAAGGTACCACCTATACTGTACCTGAGCATTTCGTTTTTGTTGTCTAAATGTAGAACCTTACTTTTTTCACCATTGAATTTCATTTTATTAGATAGTGCCCAATGTTCAAGTTTGTCAAGATCCTTCTGTATCTTAAGCCTGTCTTCTGGAGTGTTGGCTATTCCTGCCAGCTTGGTGTCATCTGCAAATTTGATGAGTTCCCCATTTATTCCCTCATCCAAATCATTGATGAAGATGTAGAAGAGTACTGGGCCCAAAACAGAGCCTTGGGGTACTCCACTGCATACTTCCCTCCATGAAGATGCAGTTCCATTGAGGACTACATGTTGAGTGTGGTTGGTCAGCCAGTTACAAATCCATCTGGTGGTGATGCTATCTAACCCACATTCTTCTACTTTATCTAGTAGTAGGTTATGGTCTACCTTACCAAATGCCTTACTGAAGTCCAAGTAAACAATATCGACGGCATTCCTCTGGTCCACTAATTTTGTCACATTATCAAAGAATGCAATAAGATTAGTCTGGCATGATCTGTTTTTGAGAAACACATGTTGGCTTTTGGCTATTACTTTGTTTGCTTCTAGGTGTTTGCTAATTCATTGTTTGATTATCTTTTCCAGAATCTTTCCTGGTATTGAGGTCAGGCTGATAGGTCTGTAGTTTCCTGGATCTGTTTATTTCCCCTTTTTTGAAGATGGGAACCACATAAGCTCTTTTCCAGTCCTCTGGTAATTCCCCAGTGCTCCAGGATCTCTGAAAGATATACTTCAGTGGTTCTGGGATCTCGTCTGCCAGTTCCTTCAGAACCCTGGGGTGTAATCCATCCGGTCCTGGCGATTTGAACTCGTCTAGGGTAGACATGTGCTCACTTACCATTTTCCTTCCTATTTCAACTTGTGTTCCTAATCTGATTTTTGTGGTGCTGTTTTTGATAGGTTAGACTGTTTTATCCCTTTGTGTAAAGACAGATGCAAAACATGAGTTAAATAGTTCTGCTTTCTTCCTGTTGCTTGTCACTTTCTTGCCACTTTTTCCCAGCAATGGACCAATTATTTCCTTAATCTTTTTCTTGTTTTTAACATGTTGAAGAAGCTTTTTTGTTATTTTTTACTTTTGTAGCAAGCCTTTCTTCATTGTGAGCCTTAGCTTTCCGCGCTTCTTCTTTACATGCTCGGGCTATTTGCTGATATTTGTTCTACTATTTGTGTTTGCATAATGCCTTAGTTAAGTCCTCCCCTTTCCACATTTTATTCTTATCTTCTTTGTCTTTCAATTTGTCAGAGAGTTCTTTATGGATCCAATAGAGGGCACTTTAAGTCCTACTGGAATGGTCATGGGGCCCGATTGGGGATTCACTGAGTGGTCCTCATCTGAATCAGTTTCACAGAAGAGGAAGGTTCCTAAAGGACATCAGCACCTTCCACGCTTTCCAGGGCAGTTTCACAGCGTCTCTCTAATTGCCAGTCAGGTTCCTCCCTAACAGCCGGGGTCAGTTTTGGGAGATGTCTAGCGTAGCAGTTGGGTTCCCAGTGCCCCTCCTTTCCTGCTTTTGGTGCCTCCTCAGACCTCCCCCGCATGCACACCAACAGCTCACGAAACTCCTGTGTGTACTCAGCCTCAGGCCTCCCCTCCTGGGTTAAGGGTTTCATCCTGTTTTTCGCCTTTTGATTTAGGGGCGGGGGGGGGGTCATGAAGGCAGTCATAAACCCCTTGTAATCCCTCAGCAGGGGGGAAACATCATTATGCAAGGCTACCATCCAGGCAGCCGCTTTTCCTTCCAAAGCCATAGTAACACTTCTCACTTTGGCAACTTCCGACAAAAAACCTCCCCAAACTCCTGCAGGTAATTCCAAACTTGCAGTAAAAAAACCCCCAGTTCTTTGGGATCCCCTCTGTACTTCACTCCATGTGGAGGATCTGAGCATTTGGTGCCTTTGGGGGTTTCCCTCCTCCTTGGGGGAGCATGACCTGCTGCTGTGGCTGGGGCCCCTCCCTCTTGCCCAGCTCCGGTAGCTGTTCTCAGGGACATTTCAGAGCTAACCAGGTCTTCTGCTCCTCCCTCCGCCTGCTTGGCTAATTCACTTTCCCTTTTATCAAGACTTACACGGACGTGTCATCGCTCCCAAGCCTCCTGAAGAAGGTGTGAAGCATGGGTCATCATGAGAGCCTCTCTTTCAGCTGCCTGCCAGTCATCCTCTGGTTTTCGGCTGTTTGTGACCCTTGTCATTATCTTCTCCTGCTTGCTGCAGGGGTTAGACATTTGGGTGCTCCCCCCCACGGAAACTTAACTCCAGGATGGGTGCGAGCTGAGACCTTGCTTAATGTCAGGCATGCCTCCCTCAATAACCAAGAAAGAAAACTCCTAACTCCATTGTTTGTGGAATTAAAATACTTTTACTGGTTATGAAAAGATAGCTGCGAAAGTAAAACAAGGTCTGAGTCAGAAAAGCGCAAAATCATACATATCAAACATTGCCCAGCCCCCTCCCTCCAACAACCCCCACCCCATTGCCCAATCTGCAACTCCCTTATGTGTCATGGGGGTTGCATCTCCTAGAACCATCATCAGGTTGGTATGCAGGACGGTTGGCCTTGACCAGGTCCAAACATCGGCCAATAACATGTTAGGAAGAAGGTGAGAACAAAACTCCCTTTTTGACTATCACTCCTGCACCATTTATTCCCAACCCAAATACCATGCCCCCCCCCCCGTTGCCATGGCAGCCGAAAGCAAGTAAGTGAAGCACAGGCTGACATAGAGTCTGGGATATAACCCCCTTTTTTTACCAATATCTCTGGGCATTGAACTGTCTGGCGTTGTGGTTAATTTTCTTGAATGTCCAGTCCTGGGAAGATTGGCAACTGTCTTGAATGTTTCCTCTTCTGAATAATCTTCCTCAGTGTAGAATGATGGATTTTAAATTGCGGTATTTTTTTGAGTATAAGATGCACCAGAGTATAAGATGCACCGAGACTTTGAAGAGACAAATTTTTTAAAAAAGTTTTTGCAGTCTGCAGACCACCCAAAAACAGCCCGTTTCTCTCAAAAACTTGCCCATTTTTGTATCCCCCCAAAAAGGGCATGCACAGCCTTTAAGGGGCTTATAGAGTGCTCCTGGGGGCTGGGGGAGCAAAAATGAGCGAAAAACGGCCCGTTTTAGCTCATATCTGCCCTCACCTGCCCCCAGGAGCACTTTGGAAGCCTCCTAAGGGCTATGCACAGCCATTTTGGTGAAGAGGGCGGGGTTTCAGCAGGCCAAAAATGTTGTATTTACTGTATAAGATGCACCCAGATATTCACCCTTTTTTTTTGAGGGAAAAGGGTTTATCTTATACTCCAAAAAATATGGTATCTGGAAATGGCCTTTTAAACCTTCCCAAATTGATGTACAGCAACAATTGCTTCTCTAAGATCATAGCTGAGGTCTTTACTCTTTGGCATTGTCTTAACACAAACCTCAATGTCAGAGATTAGGAAACTCCTACACTTTGGCTTTTATAGATGTAGTCTCTATCTCTGACCCGTGTTGCAACGTGAATCAAGTAAATGCAGTCTGACTGAAGTACTAATGCAAATCTCTGGCATTTTTCATGTTTCAGCTAACCATGAAAAAATAAAGTTTTGATTCAAAGCAAAATTGTGGTTGCATGTTTGCATTTCTATTTTAGTGTTTTAAAATTTTATAACACCTGTGTTTGAAAACAACCCTTTGCACTGCTAAGAATTCATTGATTGACCAAGTCCACAACCAATTTCTTCATTGAATGGATATTTGAACTTGGATCTGGGTAGTTTTTCATGTGTCAAATGAATCGTGATTAATGTAAAATTATTATAGGATTGTGGCATGTTTGCTATTTCATTGTAACATAAGCTTTTCTCTTTTTTTTCTCATCTTCTGCAACTATTCTATGCACAATTAAAGATACACTTTTATTTGAATCTTATAGACAAAGAAGATGGCAGTAAGAGCACTCTGGGCAACTGAGGATAACAAGCAACACTGAACAGCAAAGCAAGTCAGGCCAGAAATCAAAATATTTCCCTTTTCCTTCTGAAAACTATACAATCTTCCTAAGCAGATGAGGGAGAATAAAAAAAAGAAAACTAAGAAGAGATTTCTATCTGGATAAAGAAGAGTATGCAAAACTCAAGCATACGTTACATGAAAAGTCAAGGGAGATTATTTTTCCATTGAGCAAAAAAGGGAAATATCTTGAAGTTACTGGTGTGGTAGGCCTTGTTTTTGGAAGAAGAAAATCACCACTAAATCAAAGCACCACTGAACAAGGAATTATCTATATTTTTGATCTCCTCGGGAACATGAGTTGTGGAAAAGCTCCGTAGACGTGCCTGTTGTGAGAAAGATATCACTTGCAACTCATAGCTGATTATGCCTGAGAGGATCCAGACTGGAGAAAAGCCATACAAGTGCTCCCATTGCGGTAAATGCTTTAGCATGGCAACATGGACTCACACCAAAGAGAAACCCTTTGAATGTCCTGATTGTGGGAAAAGCTTCAGTAATAATTCCAGCCTGGTGACACGTCAGAGGACTCACACAGGAGAGAAACCCTTTGAGTGTCCTGATTGTGGGAAAAGCTTCAGTCAAAATTCTCATCTCGTTTCACACCAGAGCATTCACACAGGAGAGAAACCATTTGGGTGTCCTGATTGTGAGAAATGTTTCAGTGAGAATTCTAGTCTTGTTAAACACCAGAGGACTCACACAGGAGAAAAACCGTTTGAATGTCCTGATTGTGGGAAAAGCTTCAGTAACAATTCCAGCCTGGTGACACATCAGAGGACTCACACAGGAGAGAAACCCTTTGAATGTCCTGATTGTGGGAAAAGTTTCAATACCAATTCCTGGCTGGTGATACACCAGTGGGTTCACACAGGACAGAAACCCTTTGAGTGTCCTGATTGTGAGAAATGTTTCAGTGAGAATTCCAGTCTGGTTAGACACCAGAGGACTCACACAGGAGAGAAACCCTTTGAGTGTCCTGATTGTGGGAAAAGTTTCAGTCAGAATTCTAATCTGGTTAGACACCAGAGCATTCACACAGGAGAGAAACCCTTTGAGTGTCCTGATTGTGAGAAATGTTTCAGTGAGAATTCCAGTCTGGTTAGACACCAGAGGACTCACACAGGAGAGAAGCCCTTTGAGTGTCCTGATTGTGGGAAAAGCTTCAGTCAAAATTCTCATCTCGTTTCACACCAGAGCATTCACACAGGAGACAAACCCTTTGGGTGTCCTGATTGTGAGAAATGTTTCAGTCAGAATTCCAATCTTGTTAAACACCAGAGGACTCACACAAGAGAGAAACCCTTTGAATGTCTTGATTGTGGGAAAAGTTTCAATACCAATTCCTGGCTGGTGATACACCAGAGGGTTCACATAGGACAGAAATCCTTTGAGTGTCCTGATTGTGAGAAATGTTTCAGTGAGAATTCCAGTCTGGTTAGACACCAGAGGACTCACACAGGAGAGAAACCCTTTGAGTGTCCTGATTGTGAGAAATGTTTCAGTGAGAATTCCAGTCTGGTTAGACACCAGAGGACTCACACAGGAGAGAAACCCTTTGAGTGTCCTGATTGTGGGAAAAGCTTCAGTCAAAATTCTCATCTCGTTTCACACCAGAGGACTCACACAGGAGAGAAACCCTTTGAGTGTCCTGATTGTGGGAAAAGTTTCAGTCAGAATTCTAGTCTGGTTAAACACCAGAGGACTCACACAGGAGAGAAACCCTTTGAGTGTCCTGATTGTGGGAAAAGTTTCAGTCAGAATTCTAGTCTGGTTAAACACCAGAGGACTCACACAGGGGAGAAACCCTTTGAATGTCCTGATTGTGGGAAAAGCTTCAGTAACAGTTCTAACCTGATGATGCACAGGAGGAGTCACACAGGAGAGAAACCCTTTGAGTGTCCTGATTGTGGGAAACGTTACAGTCAGAATTCCAGCCTGGTGAGTCACCAGAGGACTCACACAGGTGAGATACCTTATGAGTGTCCAGACAGTGGGGAAGATCTCGTACTAGGGTTAACCTTATAAATTATGTCCTTATACACAGAGGGGAGAAATCATTTGAATGCCCTGAGTGTCACCTTTGCTTCAGAAAACATTCCACCCTTACACCTTCAGCATAAGAAGTTGCTGAATTTTTTTTTTTTTTGCAGAAACTCTGCAATTATGCAGAAATCTATTTTGGAGTGTTATATGCATTCTTATGGTGATAGATGATAGAAATGCCAAATACAGGTCGCAGTGAACCAGAGTCGTGTGATTCTCTTCTATGTCCTTTTGACCAGCAAATTCAATATGGAAGCCAGATTAGCTTAACAACCACGTAACTAACAACAGCAATGATTCACTTAGCTGTAGCAAGAAAAGTGGTTAAAATGGAGCAAAACTTGCTTAACAGATGTCTCACTTAGCAAGTGAAATTTTGGGATCAATTGTTCTAAATCAAGGACTGCCTGTATTTACACAAAGTATCAGAGTTGGACATTACATGTTTTCTAGTCCAAACCCTCCTGCTCAAGGCAGGGGACCCGGTTCCATTTCACACAGTCTCTTCTTGAAAACCTCCAGTCGACTTCTGTGGGCAAATCCGGTCCTTTAATCTCGCTGAATCTCTTGGGATCATTTCATCAATGAACATCCCCCCCCTTCCTCTAAAGTTAGATCAAAAAGTATGAGTGTGCTGTAAGGAGTACTGTATTTTTGGGAGGCTAAGACACATCTTTTTCCCTGAAAAAAGAGGCTGAAAACCTGGGTGCGTCTTATACACTCAATTCAGCACTTTTTGCCTCCCGAAATCCCACCCCCTTCACCAAAATGGCCATGCAAAGCCTTTAGGAGGCTTATAGAGTGATCCTGGGGAGGGCAGAAATGAGCGAAAAATGGGCCATTTTTTGCTCATTTTTGCCCCCCATCCCCCAGGAGCACTCTATAAGCCTTCTAAAGGCTATACATGCCCCCCTTTTGTGACAAAATATGGGTCCAATTTTTGCTTGGTTTGTGGGGGGCCCACTCCCCAGGAGCACTCTACAAGCCTCCTAAAGGCTATTCTTCCCCTTTTTTTGAGAAGAAACGAGCCTGTTTTCATGAAAAATGGGTTGTTTTTGGAAGGTCTGCAGAGTGCAAAAACTTTTTTTAAAATTTGCCTCTTCAAAATCTTGGTGCGTCATACTCCAAAAAATACGGTAAATACACACGCACAAACGTACGCGCACCCCCCCCCACACCAGAATATGAAATATTTTGGGGAATATTAAAAAGAGGCAGAATAGTATATTTCCACAAAGGAGAAATGGAGAAAAAAAATCTTAACAAAGGCAGAAAACGGCTTGGAGAACAGGTCTACTAACCCCATTTCACTGCTCTCAGGGAGCTCAACGATAAAATCCATAGCAATCTCCTCCCAGGGCCCGAGCAGGTCTGCCATTTGCTGCAGCACCCTGGGAGGTCCCCCTGGTCTTTGTTTCCTGGCTGCACACATTGCACAACTTTTAACCTACAGTGGGGCAAAAAAGAATTTAGACAGCCACCAATTGTGCAAGTTCTCCCACTTAAAAAGATGAGAGAGGCTTGTAATTGACATCATAGGTAGACCTCAAATATGGGAGACAAAATAGCCTTTAGGAGGCTTATAGAGTGCTCCTGGGGGCTGGGGGGACAAAAACAAGCAAAAAACAGCCCATTTGTCGCTCATTTTTGCTCTCTCCAGCCCCCCACTCTGGAAGCCTCCTATGCATGGCCATTTTTGCAAAAGGAGCGGGGTTTCCAGAGGCCAAAAAATGCTGTATTCAGTGTATGATGCACCCAGATTTTCACCCTCTTTTTTGAGGGGGGAAAAGGTGCTTCTTATACTTCGAAAAATATGGTAGTTTGTCTCCCAAAGGCCGGCAATGAGTTGGGGCTTTTAATCTTGTTTAGCAAATGTAATTAATCCTAGATTCTGATTTCCTTGGGGTTTTATTCCTGTCTTGAATGGATTACCAAATATGCATTTCTAAAAGTTGGCCCCTTTGTTTCTCCTTGGGGCAGAGAGCTGAGGCTTTGAGAATCTGTCTTTATAAGCATGTTTCTCCTTTAGGGAAAATATAATATTCTGCCTTTTTTATATTTTCTAACATATTTCATTCTTCTAAGAGCGTGTGTGTGTGTGTGTGTGTGTGTGTGTGTGCGCGCGCATGTGCTAAGTTTCTTCACTTGGAAACAATATGGAACTGATAATGCCAATGCTGCCTTCTGTGCTTTTTTAAAACTTCCATACCTAACAAACAAACACAGGATTTTCTAGTGGTGCACAATCCGACACAACTGTGCTTAACCTAAGATTTTCTAAATAATAGTTATCGAGTACCTTTTGGGATGTTCAGTTTTATAGACAGTCCTCGCCTACCACTTACAATGGTGCTGAAAAAGTAGTCTTACAATTGTTCCTCAAAGTTGCGGCCATCACACTTAGTGTGTTTTTCAGACTATAAGATGCACTGGACTATAAGACACACCTAAATTTACAGAGGGAAAACATGAAAAAATATTTTTTGGCTTCTGTGCATTGCCAAGCCCTCCATGCATCGTGGTTACGCCTTTCCTGGCCCCCAGAAGCACTCTGCAGTGCTCCGCACGGCCCGTTTTAATCAGAAATGGGCCCATTTTCGCCAAAAGCAGGACTGGTATGGGCTCCCAAGCTCTCTGTGCAACACGTTTTTGCCCTTCCAGGCCCCCAGAAACACTCTATAGTATACCGCATGGCCCATTTTTGCCAAAAACGCACCTGTTTTCACCAAAAACACATCCGTTCTTGGCCTGCAGAGTGCTTCTGGGGGCCTGGGAGGGCGAAACTGCAATGCACGGAGGACTTGGGAGCTCATAAACGTCCCCATTTTTGGTAAAAACAGGCCTATTTTTGGTGAAATAATATTGGCCCTTTACCCAACTCACCACAAGGCATCTGAGAACTTAACCAACCTGGATTCAAACCACATCCTAGAGAGTTGCCCCTGCATGGCTCCATGGGAGTCTGACAACCAATCAGAATACAAGCTCAAGATCAAAGGCCAGAGAGGGCATAAAACCAGGGACTCAGCATCTCAGTCCCCGCTTCTCTTCTCCACCAACATTGAAGCAGGTGACCACCTTTTCTGTTCAGGACTCAAGCCATGTGGTCCTGTCCACCATTAAAACCATATTTCCAATCAGCCTCCATGTCTCCAGTGTCTTTCTTCCCCACTTGAAGCTGAACCCAGAAGGACATTTCTTCCAACAGTCCCTTCCAGCTCTATTGTCATTGATTGATTGGTTGATCTTGAAAGCTGGAGCCTTGAATTTGTTCTGGGAGCAGCAGAAAAAGGTCAACGGGTAGATTTTGTGGGGAGGAAGGTGGTCTAGTTTGGTGAAATGGTGAAGGAAAGGGGGAAAACCACTTCCAAAAACCCTTGCCAAGGAAACTACAAGGCCAGACATCAAGACTGACCCAAAGGCAGTAAAAGGGGGGCTAAGTAGAGTCACGTTTCACTATTTCACTTGGCTCAGTTGCAAAGGTCGGTTGCAAGGAAATAAAAAGGACTCGATGCCATGTAATGGGTGAAAACATCTCTCCCAAACGCCTTGGTGGAGATTGGACAAGCGTGGTTTTCCCACCTCCCGTCGCTAGATGGCGGTCAGGAAACATCTGGGCCTAGAAAGGCATCGATTCAGTAATGCCATCCGAGCTTGAGCTTTAAAAAGGAGTTTTTAAACCATTGAGTTCTTCATTGCTAGAAAGGATAGAAGAGGAGAAGCGCAGAGCAACTTCCTCTTCCTGATCACTCATGGGAGGAGAGTGGTGTGCAGAGCGGCTTTTGTGCTCTTCCCGTGGTCGAAGCAGCAGCTGGAAGGTGAGTTGAGGGCGGGTGGGAGGAGAGTCCTGGAAGCAGAGAAGCAACTGGGCTGAAGCATCTCAGCTGCTGCTGCTGCAGGTTCCTTCCCGAATTTAAGCCCACTGGGTCTGCACGCTGTGAAACTGGTGGCTGCAATTTTCCTCCTGGTGGGAAGATTTTTAAAACCTCTTTTTAAATTAAGGAGGATTCTTTGGGAATGGCTTCCCTCCAGAGGTTGTGGGTGCTCCCATCAAAATATTCTAGGTATTGGATTTGTATATATACCAACATTCCATTGCATCATTCTTCGTCTATGTAATAATAATATGCCTTTATGATATCACCTATATCGTTCTATTATTCTTAACAGTATAAACAATTCTCCAACATTTTTCATTTCCATGTTTTTTTAATCTAATCACTAATAGAACAAATCCCATACCTTATATAATTGTTCATCTTCTTGTTCTCTAATTTCAAATGTCAATTTGCTTATTTCAGCACATTCCATTATTTTTCGAATAACTTCCTCCTGCGTTGGTATTTTCTCATTTTTCCAATTTTTTGCAAATACAATTTTAGCTGCCATTAAAACATTTACATTCAAATATTTCAGGTCTCTTGTATATTTCCGGTATAATTCCCAATAAAAAAAATATCTTTGTTTTAGTATCGTTTTCTCCAACCACGTGTGGATTTTAGTCCAATATCTTTTCGCTTCTGTGCAAGTCCACAACATACGGTAGTATAAACCCGGTGTCTGATGACATTTCCAACACTTTTCCAATTTGTTCTTGAACATTGGGGGTAAATGCCACCTGTAAAACATCTTATACAAATTTTCCTTATATGCTGTTGACATTGTCATTTTATAATTTTGAGACCACAATTTCTGCCACTTCTCTAGTTCAATCTCATGTCCAAAATTGAAGAATTGAAGACTGCAGCGTGGGAGAGCAGACCAAGGGATCAACTGCAGAAGAACACATCACTTTTTTTCCTCATTGAAACTAGATGTAATGAGAAAACCTTGCAATTTTGATTGGGCTGTATCTTCTCCCCCACGCCCTTCTACTTCTGTGAATTAAAGAGGTGTCAATCTGAGTCTCTTCTGTGTAAAATATGTGTGCTGCAGACTTGGGAGGTGTTTCCCCACGCCCCTTCTCTTTAGTACTGGAGTTTGCATATCTTTCAATGCCATTTTCTTTATTCCAAGGGTGTCCAAACCTGGGAACTTTAAGACTTGTGGACTTCAACTCCCAGAATTCCCCAGCCAGCCAGCCATGCTGGCTGGGGGATTCTGGGAGTTGAAATCCACGAATCTTAAAGTTCCCAAGTTTGGACACCCCTGCTTTATTCTCTGCACTGGAGGCTTCTGGGCATAGGAAAAGTGTGGGTGACAGTGCTGGGCTAGCAGCAGTGAGAAATGTGAGAGATACAGTGTGTTTGCCACCCAGTCAAGTGCCCATTGATTATTCATACAGATCATAGAGTTACATTCACTATCAACCCTCTGAGATGTGCAGAGGTGGTATTCAGCAGGTGCTGACTAGTTCTGGAGAACCGGTAGTGGAAATTTTGAGTAGTTCGGAGAACCAGTAAATGCCACCTCTGACTGGCCCCACCCCCATCTATTCTCTGCCTCCTGAGTCCCAGCTGATCAGGAGGAAATGGGGATTTTGCAGTAACCTTCCCCTGGAGTGGGGTGGGAATGGAGATTTTACAGTATCCTTTCCCTGCCACGCCCACCAAGCCACACCCACAGAACAGGTAGTAAACATTTTTGAATCCCATACTTGTATAGAGTGCTTAAAAGTCTTTGTAAGTAAACATTGAGGACAAGCTGAATTGGGCCTGAGTGGGCACAGGAGGAAGAATCAGACAGGAATTTCTGGACCAGCGAGTCAAACTATTTACATTCCCTGACAATATTTCACAGAGAGCATAGTTGCCATGCATACCTTGTAGGAAAGGATAAATAATGAGGTCTCTCAAGTTGGATTATCAAAAATATTCCAACATTATGCTGTACTCTATAGGGTTCCTGTCTGTTTATATATCTAATATAGTGGGCCAATGGTATATAAGCTGCAGTTCTGCTTTAGGTGGGGGCTGCTCAGAAGGTTCCACCACAAAACCACGTTAGACAAAAGCGCGCTTGACGAAAGCGCGTACGTGACATCACAGCGCGACGAAAACATCGCGCTGTGATCGATAAATGTAAAATTAAAGCGAAAACCTTACCCTAACCCCCCCAAACCTAACCCTAACCCTTAACCTAATCCTAAACCTAACCCTTAACCTAACGCTAAACCTAACGCTAACCCTTAACCTAACGCTAAACGTAACCCTAACGCTCTAAACCTAACCCTAACCCTTAACCTAACCCTAACCCTAACCCTTACCTTTATGTGAATCGGCTTGCTTTAATTTTATTTTTATTTCAATTTTTAATTTTTTTCGTCACGCTGTGATGACGTCACGTACGCGCTTTTGTCGAGCGCACTTTTGTGGACCGCGGTTTTGACGGGTCACGGCTCAGAAAGCTGCCAATGCTTTGCTGGAATCCAGTGTGCACAGAGATCGTTTCAATATTTTAATATATGCTGAATCTTGCAAGTGGTTTGGTTGCTTTACATGAGGCAGGTTTTGGCCCCAATATTGTCTTCCTTTATGCTTCTCCCTTTTCTCTCTCTTCCTCCCCCTTTGACTGCCAGGGGATAGTCAGGTTGCTCTTGCTGAAATGTTTGTAAGGTCCCCGGGGCTGTTTGTGTTTATAAGAGCTGAGGTGGCGCAGTGGTTAGGGTGCAGTACTGCAGGCCACTTCAGCTGACTGTTATCTGCAGTTCAGCGGTTCTAGTCTCACCGGCTCAAGGTTGACTCAGCCTTCCATCCTTGCGAGGTGGGTGAAATGAGGACCCAGACTGTGGGGGCGATATGCTGACTCTGTAAACCGCTTAGAGAGGGCTGAAAGCCCTATGAAGCGGTATATAAGTCTAATTGCTATTGCTATTGTGTGTGAGACAGAAAACACCCTGAAGAAGGAAATGACAATTTGTGTATTGCTGTCAAGAAACCAGCAATGATTAATCCTTGAAATCACCAAACTGCTCCAAAGAGACTTGGGTCAACCTTTTCTGCAGCATAATTAGAATAGGAGAGTTGGAAGGGATATTGGAGGTCTTCTAGTCCAACCCCCTGCTTAGGCAGGAAACCCTACACCACTACAAATGGTCATCCAACATCTTCTTAAAAACTTCCAGTGTTGGGGCATTCACAACTTCTGGAGGCAAGCGGTTCCTCTGATTAATTGTTCTGTCAGGAAATTTCTCCTTAGTTCTAAGTTGCTTCTCTCCTTGATTAGTTTCCACCCATTGCTTCTTGTTCTACCCTCAGGTGCCTTGGAGAATAGCTTGACTCCCTCTTCTTTGTGGCAACCCCTGAGATATTGGAAGACTGCTATCATGTCTCCCCTAGTCCTTCTTTTCATTAAACTAGACATACCCAGTTCCTGCAACCGTTCTTCACGTTTTAGTCTCCAGTCCCCTATTCATCTTTGTTGTCCTTCTAACTTGCTTGTTGTTTTGGAGGCTCCCGCCATCAACTGTTTCCTCAGAGAAGTCATAGACCTTCCCCAAGGGAACGTACAGCAGGAGGAGGAGGAGAACAATTTTTGACTCCCCTCCAAGTGGCTTGGTGGGTCCCTATCAACTAGTGCAGTGTTTTTCAACCACTGTGCCGCGGCACACTAGTGTGCCGTGACATAGTGTAAGGTGTGCCGTGGGAAAATTACTTTATATATAGTCAATATAGGCACAGAGTTAAAAAAATTTAACATTTTCTAATGGTGGTGTGCCTCGTGATTTTTTTCATGAAAAAAGTGTGCCTTTGCACAAAAAAGGTTGAAAAACACTGAACTAGTGTATGTGTGTTTGCTCCTGTTGTATAGGGTATTTCAGTCTGAGCTTCAAAGTTAGATTCTGAAGAAATGGACTGTTCCTGATGGGGAACTTATGGCTTTTGAACTCACCCTGTAGACCAACTAACGTTGTCACGGTGGCATTACATGACATATCGTGACTCCCCCCCCTTCATTAAACAGGGCGTGGCCAGCACATGATGCATCCGGCCTGTGGACCCGCCCTGTAGACCACCCCCCTCTGATTCTTCAAGTAGGCTTTATTTGATTTTATCTGATATTTTGAAATAGCCCTGCAAGAGATTCAGAGGCTTTGAGATCATTGCAAGGGTTTGCAATGATCATAATGAGACACGATAAAGATGTGCACTAAAATATGACACCAAAGAAAGAGAGGAAGGAAAATTGATTGAATATAATTTTACTATTTTAAAGTTTAGAAATTTTGCACATGAAATCCAAAGTCACTTGGAGGTTGAGACTCAGGCCAAGAGAGCCTCTTAGTTCCTCCAGACACCAGTCTTGATCTGCTCCTGGTCACTGTGTGTCCTCCTGCTAATTGTAACCTGCCCTTTTGAACTGTGTTACAGAAATGAACAAATGTGGAATTCTTTGGTGCCTTCTGATCCCAGCAAAATCAGGATCATTTGTCTGCATTGCTAAAATCACTTTTGCTGCTACAAAAAAAAAAGTTCCTCTCTTTATTTGATTGAAATTTTGAAAAAATATTAAGAAAAGTGAAAGAACAGGAAATATCTCCCATGTGTTGGGAACACATTTGTCCCAATGTTTACAGAAATGCCGACACCTGCCTTTATTTATCTTTCTCGGAAGCTATTCATGATTCTTATACAATGCTCTTTTAGCAATGAAGCATCTACTGTACAATTTTTCCCTCATATTTCCCCAAGAAGGGGAGACCACAAAAGTATCATCCCCTTGGTTCTGCTCTCACCCACCAGCCATCAAAGGCTAACAAGAAGGCACTTGCAAACAAAGATCATAGGAGATGCGAATAAACCTGGAGATCTTGTGCACAAAACCACGATCCCTTTTCTCCTCAACATTCACTCAGCTCTTCTCCACTGAAATCACCTGCAAGGCAGAATAGCCTTTATAGCTGAAATTTTACACTGGTTTTGTCACGGACCCAAATTCCCCCAATATATTTGCTATTCATATGGTTTCTTCGACTTATGTACCTCATTCTTGACATAATCTGAACAAAAATGTTTGGTGCACTGAATTCCTGGAACAGTTAGAAAAGGATGAACTTTGAAACCGCTGTTTCTTCTCTCTCTTTCTCAATATATGAGGACCTACAATCTCTTAACTGCAGGCTGTGTTAAGAGTGTCCCGACCCTGAAGATATGCTGGTTGGGGAATTCTGTGGCTCAAAACCTCGAAGACACTCAGGTAGAAGGCTGGGACTCAAGTGACATTTTGTATTCTATCATGATAAAAATGTATAGAACGGCGCTATTTTTTTTTTTTGCAGAATTCTACATCTCTGCAACAATAAATATCCAGCAATGTCTGCTGCTAATGGCTAGGTAGCGCAGTGGTAAGAGCCGAGGTGGCGCAGTGGTTAGAATGCAGCACTGCAGGCTACTTCAGCTGACTGTTAGCTGCAGTTCGGCTGTTCAAATCTCACCGGCTCAAGGTTGACTCAGCCTTCCATCCTTCCGAGGTGGGTAAAATGAGGACCCGGATTGTTGGGGGCAATATGCTGACTCTGTAAACCGCTTAGAGAGGGCTAAAAGCCCTATGAAGCGGTATATAAGTCTAACTGCTATTATTAAATTTCTCCCCTTCTTCACATCTAAAACCATGATGTATTTGACTAAAAAGAATGGGACTTTAGAAAGGAAATTCAAGCCTCCTCTATATTCAGCACTTTGGGCTTCATGTGGATTTTCTTGTGTGCGATAAGGGTGGAATGTTTCCTGAAGCACTGTCCACAGTCGGGGCACTTAAATGGTTTCTCCCCTGTGTGTATACGCACATGATTTATAAGGTTAGACCTAGTACTGAAATCTTTCCCACAGTCTGGACATTCATACGGTTTTTCTCCTGTGTGAGTCCTCTGGTGTATCACCAGCTCAGAATTCCGAAGGAAACATTTCCAACAATCTGGACACTCATAGAGTTTCTTCCCTGTGTGAATCTTCTGGTGTATCACCAGGTGGGAATTCAGACAGAAACCTTCTCCACAATCTGGGCATTCATATACTTTGTCTGCTGTGTGACTCCTCTGGTGTCTCACCAGGCTGGAATTTTGACTAAAACATTTCCCACAGTCTAGACACTCATAAGGTTTCTCTCCTGAGTGAGTTCTCTGATGTATCACCAGGGAGGAATTCTGACTGAAACCTTTCCCACACTCCAGACACTTATATGGTTTCTCTCCTGTGTGAATCTTCTGGTGTATTAGCAGGTAAGAATTCCGACTGAAACTTTTCCCACAAATCAGGCACTCATATGGTTTCTCTCCTGTGTGTGTTGCATGGTGTCTCACCAGGTCAGAATTCCGAATGAAACTTTTTTCACAATCTGGACACTCATATGGCTTCTCTCCCGTATGAGTCCGCTGGTGTACCACCAAGTGCGAATTCCAATTGAAACTTTTCCCACAATCTGGACACACATATGGTTTCACTCCTGTGTGAGTCCGCTGGTGTACCACCAAGTGTGAATTCCAATTGAAACTTTTCCCACAAACTGGGCACTCATATGGTTTCTCTCCTGTGTGAGTCCTCTGATGTATCACTAGGTCAAAATTCTGACTGAAACATTTTCCACAATCCAAACACTCATATGGTTTCTCTCCTGTGTGTGTCCTCTGGTGTATCACCAGGTCACAATTCCGAATGAAACATTTCGAACAATCTGGACATTCATATGGTTTCTCACCTGTGTGAATCTTCTGGTGTATCACCAGGTGGGAATTCTGACGGAAACCTTTCCCACATTCAGGACATTCATATGGTTTGTCTCCTGTATGTGTCCATTGGTGTATTATCAGGCTGGAATTCTGACTGAAAGTTTTTCCACAAACTGGACACTCATACATGGTGTATTATCAACTGTGATTTACTATCCATGCTTTCTCCACAATATGTACATCTATGGTGTTTTTCCACCATTGACATTCTTGGATTCTCAAGGAAGTTAAAAATTGTTTGGATCTCTTGTTGGATGGAGTTTTGACTCAAGCTAGTGTTTCCTTCCGCACAGGTGAGGCCTGCAGTGCTCTCCACCCTACATGGCTATCCAAGTGATTTTTTCCCCTTCCTGCTGACATCCCGTGTTTTTTGAATTTGGAAACTAGTGAAGAAAAGGCTCTGGTTTTCTGGAGAAAATAGAAATTATTTTGATAGTTGGCTTCATTTGCTTTGCTTTTCAATGCTGCTTGTTATTCTCAGTTGTCCAAAGTGCTCTGACTGGCATTCTCTTTGTCTACAAGATTCACATAAGAGGGTGAGTTTAATTATGGTTTATAAAATGGTTAGTCAACATAATAAAACCAAAAGGGATAAATTACAATTAATAAGCAAACATTACAAAATGTTAATAAAATCTCTTACATTACTTAAGGTTCATTTTCTGTTTGTATAAGTCTATAATCTAGTGATACCCAAGTTCAAATATCCACTGAGTCAAGAGATTCATTTGTTGACTACCGTCAGTCACTCCTTTCTAGACATGCAATGGTTTCTTTCAAAATATATTTGCTCTAATTTTAGAAAGGCTTTAAGCCCTCCGATGACATCACAACGTACATTGCCCTCACTGATCACCACAACTACTGACAGGCAACTTCTAAACAGTGTGGTCCTTAAGCATGATGTCACATGACAGTGCCAATTTACAACACCTGTTCGATCATGATCATTAAGCAAATCACGGTGGATTGTTAGGTGCAACGTAACATGACTCGCAAGTTTCCCAATTGGCTTTGTTTGGAGGAAGCCAACTGTGAAGGTCCCAGTTGTGGTGATTCCATGACTGTGGGACATCACAACTGTCGCAACTGCAAGCCGGTGCCAGCACCCCAATAACTGCAATGGCCACAACTTTTGAGGACGAGGTGTAAATCTCCCTTGTTCAGCGCTGCTGTTATTTCTGAAGGGTGGGGGGGGGGGGAGGAAAGTAGGACTATGTATACAACTGAAAATTCCAAATGATGTTCGAAAGCTATTTTTAAACAAGTGCGGGGTTAAGCACATTTGAACCTGGTGAATACACAGATGGGGCACCCCTGGGAAATCCAGTGTGTGTTAGTTAGGCATGAAAGTAAGAAGAAGAAAAATCCCAGAAGAGGGCAATAAGTAGATCAGCCTCGCATTGTTGCCAGTAAAACAAACCCCACCCTAAAACCACCAGGAGTCAAACCTAACTTGAAGGAGACTTGGTAAATCTTCCAACCACCAGAAAATTGCAGGCGGCGCTTTTAAAGCGTGCAGCCCCAGTGGAGTAGAATTTATTTGGTTTATAAAAATATGCAGCAGCCGATGAGTTTCAGCCTAGCTGCTTCCCTGCTTCTACACCGTGGAGGGAACCAAACAGCCCTACTTGCTTTCTGATTTCTGCTCCGATTCTTCGACTCACCTTCCAGCAGCCGCTTCGACCCTGGGAAGAGCACGAGAGCCTACTACACCACCACCATACTCACATTGCTGAGCCGGAAGGAGTCCTTCTACCCTCTTTCTCGTCTTCTCCGACGTCCTCTCTACCAAATTAATACGCTACACTTTCCATTCCTTTCAGTTTACCACCGTAACTGTGTCCGCCGACACAGTTCCCTCATCCCGAGCATTGCTGAGCGATATAACGCCCTCTAGCGACAGATGCTGTTTTCTCTCTGTTTGTTTTGTATTTATATTAGATTTAAAAATTCAAATTTTTATGAAAAAAGGAATGTATCCATCAAAGAGTGGGGCGACTTTTATACAGTTTTGCATGGACTTCTATATTGCCAACCTTTTTACAATGTTTTGAAAGTGCTTTTTGGAAATATTTTAGAACGCTATGTTTGCCTTTCTCTTGGCTTTGCTGAGTATGTGTCTCTCTCTCTCAGATTGACTTAAGAAATACTTCTTTTTCATGGGAATTTATAGATGCACATGACATTTAGCATTTCGCAGACTGAAAATCTCCTCCAGGAGCAAATCTGGCTTGTTGGGAACATCACATATAACCCAGCGGTGAAATTCAGCGGGTTCTGACAGGTTCTGGAGAACCGGTAGCGGACATTTTGAGTTCAGCGAACCGGCAACTACCACATCTGGTTGGCCCCAGACTGGGGTGGGAATAGAGATTTTGCAGTATCCTTCCCCTGGAGTGGAGTGAGAATGGAGATTTTGCAGTATCCTTCCCCCGGAGTGGAGTGGGAATGGGGATTTTGCAGTATCCTTTCCCCAGAGTGGAGTAGGAATGGAGATTTTGCAGTATCCTTTCCCCAGAGTGGAGTGGGAATGGAGATTTTGCACTATCCTTGCCAAGAGCCAAGGTGGCGCAGTGGTTAAATGCAGCACTGCAGGCTACTGCTAGATCAGCAGTTCAGCGGTTCAAATCTCACCGGCTCAGGGTTGACTCAGCCTTCCATCCTTCCGAGGTGGGTAAAATGAGGACCCAGATTGTTGGGGGCAATATGCTGACTCTCTGTAAACCGCTTAGAGAGGCCTGAAAGGCCTATGAAGCGGTATATAAGTCTACTGCTATTGCTACTATCCTTCCCCTGGAGTGAAGTGGGAATCGGGATTTTGCAGTATTCTTCCCCTGCCACGCCCACAAAACCTGTAGTAAAAAAAAATTGCACATGGCTAGTTTATTGAAGAGAAGGACCAAGGGTGACATGCTAGCAGTCTTCCAATACTTGAGAAGATGTCACACAGAGGAGGGATGTCAACTTATTTTCCAAAGCACCTAAAGGTCAGACAAGGAATAATGGATGGAAACTGAACAAGGAGAGATTCAACCTGGAAATAAGGAGAAATTTTCTGACTGAGAGAGCAATCAACTAATGGAACAGTTTGCCTTTGGAAATTGTGGGAGCTTCATCACTGGAAGCTTTCAAGAAGAGACTGGACTGCCATCTGTCAGAAATGGTGTAAGGTCTGCTTGGGCGGGATCCCTTCGAACTCTGTTAATCAGTATCTGTTGATGGATAGATATATAATCATTTAGCCATTGTTTATCCATTGCAGGATGAAGGTCTCTTCTGCATGTTTCTCTTTAGCATCTGCTCTCTCTCCCTCTCCCCTGCCCAAATTTATAATTCTCTAAGTTGAAGGTCATATTTTGCAATAGTAGAATTACAAAGTTATGAGCAACTTGATGCAGGGGTGCTTCTCCAAATGCTAATGTTGGTGATACAATGGACTATAAATGGGAGCTTTAATGTAGACCAGGGGTGTAAAACCCATGTCATCACGGCATCGTCATGTGTCGTGACTTCCTCCCTTCGCTAAACTGGGCGTGGGCTGACCAGCAGAGGACCGCGAATTTGACAGCCCTGCTGTAGGTTACATTAGTAGCAGAAGAAAGATGGTAAGAAATAAGATAATGGCTGTTTCAAATCTCCTTCGGTGCTAAATATGTTGCTGTCGATCAAACCAAAAACAAGCATTGTTCTGAACCTCCTCTTAATTTTTGCCTCTTCTTCCCATCTGAAATCTCTGAAAATTAATGCAATTAGAGAAAAGAAAATGTTCCCATGTGAAGTCCTGTCCCCCCCCTTATTCCGGATCTCAGTTTGTGAAGGGCATCGTATGAAGTTCCCTCAGTTAGATTGGCAAAGTGATGCAGCACTATTGTGTAGTCTTATCACACCTGTGCCTAGGTTTCTTTCGTCTTTGGGGATACCCAATTCCACCGGTAGAAAACTTGTTTTTGGGGCACAACATGTTGAAAGATGGAAACCCTTAAAACGGGAGAGAGAGAAAAAGCTAGGAAATGGATCCTCCTATTCAGAATAAGAAAACCTGGGAGACTACAGTGGCCAAAAAATCAGAAGGCATCAAATTGCCTTCTTTTGCTGACTAAGAAATTTTGTGAAAAGCCTTGCAGGAGCTGTGCCTATTAATACAAGGGGTTAGAAAAGGTGCTAGCAGATTCCTTCTGACATTATGAAGAAGGTTAGTGATTGAAGAAATGGCAGCATCTCCAGCCAAGAATTGCTGGGCTGAAGGATGTTGTAGTCCAGCGACTTCGGCAGGTCTGCTCGCCCCTCTTCAGCACGAATGCCTTCCTAATGGACTAGACCAGTGGTCTCCAACCTTGGCAACTTTAAGACCTGTGGGCTTCAACTCCCAGAGTTGAAAAGCTGGCTGAGGAACTCGGGGAATTGAAGTTCACAAGTCTTAAAGTTGCCAAGGTTGGAGACCACTGGACTAGGCCATGCAAATTATTGTTGGTGATCTCTCTCTCTCTCTCTCTCTCTCTCTCTCTCTCTCCCTCCCTCTCCCTCTCCCTCTCTCTCTGTTTAAATCCGGACTTTGGCATTGCTCGTCGGCACCCCAGTCGCCCCCTCTCCGCAGCGGCTTCAGCGAAGGGGTTAAATGCAGAGAGGTTTCTTCTTGCGCCTAGAGAGGAGGAAGGAAAGTGGGGGGGAGCGCAGTTTCCTGCCCTCCCACCCCTTCCTGATCTCCAGAAATCCTTTACGCCAGGGCTGCGGAGATCCCTTCCTGGGGAGGGGCGCGTAAGGGGCGGCAGGTGGGCAAGGACGCTGCAAGAGGAGGTAGGAGGAATCGGCATCCCCAGGTGCAGGAAGGGAAAACGCTTGTGTGCGCGCGTGGAGGTGGATCTTTTTACAGCTGGTCCCCTTCTGAGTCCCCGCCTTGGCTTGCAAAGTTTTCTGCTCCCTGCCGGGCGCTGCGCCTCCGCTTGACTCTGATTCCCCTTGAAATTCTTCCTCCAAGGCTCCTTCCTTCCCCTCAGCCCAACATTTTGGTGCAGCACAGCTCCCAGCGTGTGGCTTCCCGGCGTTGCCGTTCCCACGTTCCCGGGCTGCAGATGGTGGAGGATCGGGTCCCCAAAGTAAGTCTGGAGGGATAGAAGAGGTGGAAGAACTGGGGAGATCGGAGTTCAGAGGGAAGGTGGCTGAAGGGGCTCCCTCCGAGGTTATGAACCCTGCAAGGAAGAGGCCAGTGGCATCTGAAAGACAGGTGACAGAGACTTGAGAGGCATCCAGGTGGGTTTGTTTTGAGATGCAGCCCCTGAATCTGCCTCTCTTTTACATGCCCAGATAAACTTTCTGATGACTGCTGCCTCCCTCTTCATCTCTGCCCCACTAACTGTGTGGAAGTTTTCAATTTTACTTCTACCAGGTAGTTCTCGACTTGCCACCACAGACAATTGTTAAGTGAGTTTTGACCCATTTTACAATTTTTCTTGCTCCTGTTGTTAAGCGAATCACTGCAGTTGTTAAGCTTAGTAACACTGTTGTTAAGTGAATCTGGGCTCCCCCATTGACCTTGCTTGTCAGAAGGGTGCAGAAGACATGACTGCAGGATATTGCGACCGTCATTAATATGAGTCAGTTGCCAAGGAGCTGAATTTTGATCACGTGACCAATGATCAATGCGGCAATGGTCGTAAGTGTGAAAAACGGTCATAAGTCTCTTTTTTCAGTGCTATTGTAACTTCGAACAGTCACTAAATGAACAGTTGTAAATCAAGGACTACCTGTATTTCTTTTATGGGTGGTTTGTTTGGACTGGAGAAAAAAACAACCTGCTATTTTTACAACTGCTAAAATATGGAGAACTTTACAACAATTTAGAAAGAAAGGAGCCAGATTTTACTCCGAATGGCATTTGGATTGCTTTCTTGCCAGTGTCCTCTTCTGAAATTTGTTTGACTTCATGATTTAATGTTCAATTCCAAAATTTCATGGTCACCTATGTATATGTATCATGTGCGCCCCTGTTTAATTTCCCAAGATCTGTGAAATGTCAAGCAGTATTTTAACAGGGTAAATTTAAAAGCAGTGATCAAATTAAATCATCTGTACAGCCAGGACTGTTTCAGGAGGGAATTCTCAGAATCGGTGGGGCTTTCAGCATGCAGAGGCAAAAATCTCCTATTTCAAATATTAAAAGCTGACTTTATCCCAAAAGGACGTCAGTTTGCCTTAACATTATGTCTTTATCAGTTTGATTTATATTCCTGTTTTGTACACACAGGGCATCACAGTAGCTTGAATGGTGAATGTTGATTTCGCCCTAAAAAATTATTCTTGTAGAAAATCAACTGGATTCAGATCATCAAGAAGCACTGCGGAGAAACAGACCTTTATGGATCCTTGGCTTCCCTTTTGTGCATTAGTAATTATGATAATTTCTATTCCTGCCAGGAAGAAAGATGGAGCTACAGGACTCGTCCGGGTCACAGGCAAGAAAGGAAGCACCAGCAAGGGGAACTGTTCAAACTGTGGCAACACGGGAATATCTGAAGGGTTTCACTACATCTCAGATTAAGCAAGAACCAGAAGAGGGGCTGGACCAGTTGTGTGAGATCCAGAAAAGAGGAACTCTGAGGGCTCCATATTTGGATGGAAGAAACTCTCCATCTTCTCAGTCCTCACCAGAGAATAACACTAGGCCGACTTTTAGCAGAAAGGCCGATCTCCATCAACGGTCCTTTGGAGGAAAAGCTGCATCCGAAACCTTGCCAGGCCTGGGGTGCATGGAAGTTCCTGAATTTTATAAAGGCCTGGATTCCCCAGTGGAAGTGAAGGAAGAGCTGGTGGAGGAGGGCAAGCTCAGCGTGGCGTTAAGATGCCAACGCTTCCGGCAGTTTCGCTATGAGGAAGCTGAAGGGCCTAAGAAAGTGTTTGGTCAACTCTGGGACCTCTGCTGCCAGTGGCTGAAGCCGGAGCGTCACTCTAAGGAGCAAATCCTGGAGCTGGTGATCTTGGAGCAGTTCCTGATGATCCTGCCGCTGGAAATGCAGAACTGGGTTCGGGAACAGTGTCCGGAGAAGGGGAGCCAGGCGGTGGCTTTGGCCGAGGACTTCCTTCGGAGGCTGCCACAAGGAGATGAGCAGAGGGTGAGCATGGAACCTCGTCATGTTGGGCACCCTTGTAGAGCTCAGAATTGAGCGCCAAGTTTCTGTTGCTAAATGAGACATTTGTTAAGTGAGTTTTGCTCCATTTTGCAACTTTTATTCTTGTAAATCATTGTGGCAGTTAAGTTAGTAACACATTTCTTAAGTGAATTTGGCTTCCCTGTTGAACTTCCTTGTCAGAAGGTGGCAGAAGAAGATCACATGGCCCCAGGACATCTCAGATTCAGAGATGGTCTCCTCCATCATTGCCAGTCAGACATTTTAAAATTAGGACATTTTAAACTTGTTCTGGACAACTAAGCTGTGGTTTTCCTTGTAACCTCGTAAAGAAGATCACATAGCAATAGCAGTTAGACTTATATACCGCTGCATAGGGCTTTCAGCCCTCTCTAAGCGGTTTACAGAGTCAGCATATTGCCCCCAACAATCCGGGTCCTCATTTTACCCACCTCGGAAGGATGGAAGGCTGAGTCAACCCTGAGCCGGTGAGATTTGAACAGCCGAACTGCAGAACTGCAGTCAGCTGAAGTAGCCTGCAGTGCTGCATTTAACCACTGCGCCACCTCGACTCTCTCATAGAGAGCCCCATAGCCCCAGGACATTGCAACTCTCATAAATGTGAGTCAGTTGCCAAGGTTTCTGAATTTGATCACGTGACTGTTGGAATAGCGTAACTGTCATAAGTGTAAAAAATGGTCATAAGTCGCTTTTTCTGTGCTGTTTTAACTTCAAACTGTCACTAAATGAACTGTTGTATGTTGAGGACTACCTATAGCCTGCCAAGGGAGTGTTTTTAATGATGAAAAATTCAGGAGGAATCTGATGATGTGTTTCCACGTAACACTTTTTATTAAAAGACATCAGCTTTTGTGAACAGCAGCTCATCACCGGATGCTCATCATGGCTAAATTTTAATTAGTTTTGAGAGACAGATTTGGGGATGCAGATGTCAGAAAACAGAGCCATGAGAAACTGGTTAAAAGGCTCTTATCAAACAGCAATTGTAATGGGTTATAAACCCAGTGAATATGTTGAGACATGGAAACATAGAAAACCGATGGCAGAAGAGATTAGTGAGCCATTGGGTCTTTCCTTTGAGTTATTCTTTTAATTTTTGTCGGATGACAGGCATGTGTTTATCTCAAGTACGTTTAAACTCTTTTACCCACTACCTCCTCTGGCAATAATCTTTCTGGGAAGTAATACTTTCTAACAATACTTTTGAACTTCCCTTCTGCCGGTTTGAGATTATGCCACCGTTTTCTTGATTTTTGCTTAAAATTGAAAACACTGCCTTCTAGAATCTTATTCGTACTCTTACTATGTTTCAGGATTTCAATCGTGTCCTTTTTTCTTCTGTCTTTCGGGCAATAGCAATAGCACTTAGACTTATATACACGGGGCTTTACTGCCCTCTCTAAATGGTTTACAGTGTCAGCATATTCCACCACGACCACCCAAACAATCTGGCTCCTCATCTTACTGTCCTCGGAAGGATGGAAGACTGAGTCAACCTTCAGCTGGTGTGACTTGAACGGCTGAACTCCTGGCAGCCTGCAGTTGGCAGGATTAGCCTACAACCATGATAGCGGGCCTATGGCACACATGCCGGAAGTGGCATGCAGAACTATCTCTCTGGGCATGCCAGCTGTTGCCCATTGCCCTTCTGGGTTCTAGTGTGCTAACTGGTCTTCACAAGCACAGGAGTGCTGGAAACAGGAAGAGTAACTCCCTGGCACCCATGTGCATGCTGTGAAGCTGAGCTTCTGGTTTCCGGTGCGCACATGGACGCCAGCCAGCTAGTCTTTGTACGCACATGTGTGTCAGAAACCAAAAGACTAGGTGGTGCATATGTGCTAGGGAGCTGCTCTTTAAGTTTCCGGTGCTCCCCCACATGGCTGCTCCTGTTTTGGCACTCGGTGCTGAAAAGCTTCGCCAACACTGGCCTATAGTATTCCATTCTAACCACTGAGCCACCACCTCTCTTCAGACAGTACATAGTCAGATCCTCCCGATATGTTTTGACCCTCAAATCCTGCACAATTTCTGTTGCCTGGTTCTGAACACGCTTAATCTTATCAATATCTTTATTTAAAGTGAGTCCTTTTGGAGATGGCTGGAATCTTTTGCTGTGAGTTCAGCAAAATCTCGGTCTGTGGTACTGTTCAAGAGAGGTCTGAACGCATAGTGTCAGTTTCTAACACATTACAATTGTTAAGACATACCTGAATTCCTTAGCTTCTTCTCATCATAAAATTAAATTTTCAATTTCAATCCTACAGGATTCAAACCACTCTATGACTCTGACGACATCAATTGCAGTTCACAAAAGTTTCCTCTTTCTAATTAATTTGCTGCATTAATATCTGCCTGCAGTGCTAAATTCAATGAAAGTACAACATTTCTTTATGCAGTTAAGAAATTGGAATGGCTAAACGGGATCTATTTTGATTGGCATTCTTCTCAGATTTAGGGATGGTCTTCTCCATATATTGCCATTTTGCCTTTGAAAATTATGTTGCCAGAGATCAAGAAGGGCTGAAATGAATCCCCGATCGATCCTGGTTTGTGTACCAGCTGTTGGCTGACATTGAGAAGATGTGTTCCAATTGTCTCCGTTTCTCACACATAGGATCTGCGGAACTTGCCTGATGAGCCTTCCAATTCTGAACTGGAACCGTTGGATATTGTGAAAGTTGAGGTCCTCATGGATGGAGACAGTGAGTAGACCAAAATGCTTTGAAATACCTGGGGATGAAATCTGCTAAGCGCAGGTAGAACTAGGTTGATCAATTTGAAACTACATTCTGATCATGCCCCTTAGGGTGTTTGAAGGTACTTGTCACTACAAATCTTACTGACAGAATTGCCTGTCCTAATTGTGGTCACTAAGTGAGGACTATCCATGTTCATTCATCACCACCCTGCCATCTTATTCTCCCTGTAGTTGATGGGGAGGACACCAATGTGCAGTAGGGAGTCTCTCTGGAGTCTGGATGGCTTTCCTATTAGAGAGCTGGGCTGCTGCAGTAGTGAAGGTGCTATTGGTGGACTAGGAATGCCGACACCCACGTTCCAGCACCGCCTCAGCCATGAAAGGTCCCTCAGGCTCAGCCCCACTTGATAGACCACACCAAAGAAATCAACACCACAGGAAGACTCTAACACAATTGTAAGTGCAAGGACCAATTGTAAGTCACTTTTTCAGTGCTGTTGTAAATTCAAACAGTTAATAAGTGAATGATTATAAGACATTCACAAAGCTAAATTTACCCTGAGTGGCCAAAGGGGGAAGAATCAGACAGGAATTCCAAGATACAGAATAACAGAGTTGGGAGGTCTTCTAGTCCAACCCCGTGCTCAAGCAGATGATCCTATACTATTTCAGACAAGAGTCTGTCCAGTCTCTTCTTAAAATTCTCTAGCGAGGGAGCAGAGAACATAGCTGCCATTGTGATCTAGTAGACAGGGATAAATGATGAGGTCACCCAGATGGGATTATCAAAAATATTTTAACATACTGAAATTCACATGTTGACTTGCTCTTTCTGTATATCTTTGTAGCATAGTTAGCCAACTGTATTTCAACTGTGGTTCAGTTTTAGTTCAGAGCTGCTGAGTAAGCTGCCAATGTATTGCTGGGAATCCAATATGCACCATAACATTTCGCATGCTTAATAATTGTACGTTGCAATCGTCCAAGTGATTCAGTTGCTTTAGGTGAGGCAGGGCATAACAGTCTCCATCTGCTCCTTTATGCATCTCCCTAGATTGTCAGGGAAGAATCAGATTTTTTTGCCCTGACAAATGGCTCCGCGTGCCACCTGTGGCACACGTGGCATAGGTTCACCATCCTGGCTCTAGGATCTGGCTAGGTGCTGCGGTTTGATATCTCCAATCCCCAGATTTGCTAAGGTCTACAGGCACCATCAACCTACAGTCAAGGATTGTGGTCCGTGATTCCTTTGTCCAAGTCAGGGGCCGGTACCTCACTTGCTCCTGGAATGCAGGTTGGTGGTTGATGTCTCCCTCCACCTGATAGACCTCCTTGGCGGCCGACCACGGTGCAGATCTTGGGTCGGGCACCTGCCTAGCACGCGATCTCCACCATGCTTCTGCCACTTGCTGTGTCTCCAAGCGGGTTGGCAGACTCTCAACAGGGCCCCCGCAAAACCCGTAGGCTGCCGCCGTGCCTTCAATCCCCTTCTCTATCTTCCCTGAGTCTTCCCCTTGCCCAGGTACATTGGGTAAGTGGCCAGGGCACAGGACCTAGGATAGCGGCTCCGGTTGGAGTGGGAAGTTTAGAAGAGTTCTAATGTCAGGTTCCAAGTAACATACCCTTAGCAAACAAACTTCCGAGGCAGTTAATTTTCTCAAAGAATAGTTTTATTTGATATGCCTTATTGACACAGGTGAAAACCGACTCTGAATATTCCACTTTTTCAATGCTGTGAACAGTCACTAAATGAACTGCTGTAGGTTGAGGTCTACCTGTAGTTTCTGTGTTGCTGTCAAAACACCTGTATCGACTAATCCATGAAATTAGCAGGCATTGAGTGCCACTCTGAAGAGATTTGAGTTGAATTTTTGTGCAATATAAGCACTAAATTGCTTGTTCTTCTAGGAAGCTCCGACTGCCAAGAGTACTTCCTCGGAGAAGTGACAGACTTGCCCAAGGGAATGTACAGCAACAGGAGGATGAAGGCCACTTTTGACTCTCCTCCAAGGAGCCAGAAAGTCCCACTGAAGGAAAAACTGCACAAATGCCAATATTGTGGGAAGCTCTCCGACTGCCGCGCCCACTTGATTATTCACGAGCGAACCCACACAGGGGAGAAACCCCACAGATGCTCAGAGTGTGGGAAAAGCTTCACCCGGAAGGAGTCTCTGATTATCCATGAGAGGTTCCATACAGGAGAGAAGCCCTACAAATGCTCATTGTGTGGCAAAACCTTCAGTGATAAAATCGGGCGCCTCATCCATGAGAGAACTCACACTGGGGAGAAGCCTTACAAGTGCTCCGAGTGCGGGAAGAGCTTTGGCACTCACTGCAACCTTCTGAGGCACCGGAGAGTTCACACAGGCGAGAAACCGTACCGTTGCTCAGACTGCGGCCAGAGTTTCCGATACAGACCGCAGTTAGTGATCCACGAGGGAACCCACAAAGGGGAGAAGGCTTATAAATGTGCAGACTGTGGAGAAACCTTCAGTCAGATGCGGCATCTGGTGATACATAAATGGACTCACACAGGAGAGAGGCCTCACCAATGTGCTGTCTGCAGCAAAAGTTTCAATCAAAAGTCAGATCTTGTTGTACACACCAGGACCCACACTGGGGAGAAGCCGTATGTCTGCTCCGATTGTGGGAAGAGTTTCATTTCAAGTTGCCAGCTGAGGAAGCACGAGAGAGTTCACACTGGGGAGAAACCATACCAGTGCACAGAGTGCGGGAAATGCTTCTCTTACAGTTCACATCTCACCACACACAAACGGATACACACGGGCGAGAAACCTTACCAGTGCCTGGATTGTGGGAAATGTTTCATTTCTAGTTCTCACTTCGCCACCCATAAAAGGACACATACTGGTGAGAAGCCCCACCAGTGTACCTTCTGCGGGAACAGTTTCATTCAGCGATCGCAGCTTGCCAAACATGAGAGGTCGCATACGGGAGAGAAGCCCTTCATCTGTTCCGAGTGCGGGCAGAGCTTCCGGTGGAGCCAAGGGCTCAAAAAGCACATGCGGACTCACACTGGTGAGAAGCCATATGGGTGCTCCGTATGCGAGAAAACGTTCTCAAGTTCCTTTAACCTGTCCAGGCATCAGAAAATCCATGCGAAGAAGAAGCTATAATAGGGCACTTTTAGACAAAAGATGGTAGGGAGATGGGAATAGCTTGATACAGGTAGTCCTCATTCGAAGTGACAATCGAAAAAGGGGATTTATAAACTGGATTCGCAAGGTCATGTAACAGAAATTTCGGGTATTTGGCAACAGAGCTATTTGCAGTATCCAATGGTTACCTGGCCATTTTGTAATGGTTGTTGCAGAAAACCAGCACTTGGCAAAACTGCACCCATTGTAAACAATCAGTTTGCTTAAGAACCATGGTGTTTACATAACAACGGCAGATTTTGCTTAATAAATGTGGTTATTCTCTTAACGACCACTGTGAAAGGGTTCATAATATTGGGTTGGTAAAGTTCTGTGACTGTTGTGCCATGACTGTAACAGACAGGCTCTGAGCCATGGTGGCACAGTGGTTAGAATGCAGTACTACAGGTTACCTGCTGATTGCCTGCTGACTGCAGTTAGGCAATTCGATTCTCACTTATTCAAGGTTGACTCAATCTTCCATTCTTCTGAGGTCGGTAAAATGAGGACCAAGATTGTTGGGGGTAATATGCTGACTCTGTAAACCGCTTAGAGGGGTCTGTAAAGCGGTATATAAGTCTTAAGTGCTATTCCTACCGCTAGCAATTCTACCCTCTACCACGCTCTAGACTTTGCAAGAATGAAGATGGAAAGATAATATCTCCTATCGAGATCCGATTCGGAAGCATTACTGGTTCATAAATAAAACATCTTGCTTCATGGAGTTGCGAGTGCTCTTTCGCTGGAGGTTTTCAAGAAAAGATTAGACAACCATTTATCCGGAATGATAAAAGGACTCCTGCCTTGGGCAGGGGGTTGGGCTAGAAGACCTCCAAGGTGCCTTCCAGCCATACAATTCTGTGACATTTGGAGGTATTGTTCTACATTGCATTACTCTGATATTGGATGATGCTCACAATCCTTTTGGGGCTGTGCACACACAAAGAAGACCTTCATAAACCTTTACGAAGCACAACTCGTCCCTAATCTTGAGAAGCTAAGTAGGATCAAGCTTCACTCTTCAAGCTTTGCTCAGTTGCAAAGATAGGTTGTGAGGACATTATCCTGCATGATGTAATCTAAGCTGTGATTGGTTGCTGTGAGTGTAAAGGGGGAGTTTCCAAAGATAGGTTGTGAGGACGTTATCCTGCATGATGTAATCTAAGCTGTGATTGGTTGCTGTGAGTGTAAAGGGGGAGTTTCCTTGTTTCCCGCCTTTTTTTCCTCCTGTGTGCTCTGTAATTTACCTCATGATGTTCCTGCTATATTGATTTACCTCACGATGCTCTTGTTTGGCCGACTATCTTGTTTGCTCTAAATATAATTGTTTATATAAGACTACAAGTTTGTGTCATTTGGTACCCCATTTGGATACTTGCTGTGCAATTCCCTCACAAGCTGATGGGACATAAAAAATATGGGATATTGAGATGCCAATTGAGAGGCAAAAACTCTGCACCAAAATTGCATCAAAAATGGCCGTGTAGCTTTTCCTTCTATCCCATTCTTGAATTTATGTATTTAGCTGTTGGCTCTGTACTGTTCACAGAAGGTACATCAATTATATTCAAAATAGTCTTCATCATATCATGCATTCCCTTCTTCCGATTTATTTAATGGAGTTTATTCCTTTTCGTTGTAAACATTCCACATACCTCCCATCTATCTATCAATCAATCTATTGTCTGTCTGTCTATTTGTCTGTCTATCAATCATTATTTTATCCATTGTCTATCCACTGCAGGATGATAGCCTCTTCTGCGTGTTTCCAACAATACAATCCTGAGCTTTGTTTTAACTGTTTATTAAATTTATAGGCCGTCCAATCCCGGAGGTTTTACAATTGGGCCTGCAATACTTGCTGATGATGTCTATCCATCTTGTTTTAGATCTGTTTCATGGATGCTCTCTCTCTCTCTCTCCCCTCTTCTATCTGTCCATCATCTATCTATCTGCGCACACACACAAATATATATTTTTCATTAAAGCCATATTTTGCAATGGAAGAATTACAAAGTTATGGGCATTTTGAGGGAGTGGGTGATTCTCCAAAAGTTTGTGTTCGTGACACAATGAACTATACAATGAACTATAAACAGGAGCTTTAATGTAGACTACATTAGTAACCGAAGAGAGATGCTTAAAAAAAAAAAATCAAATGATGGCTGTTTCAAATCTCCTTCAATGCTAAATATGTTGTTGTCAATCAAACCATAACTAAGCATTGTTCTGAATCTTCTCCTCTTCATTTTTGCCTCTTCGTCCCATCTGAAATCTCTGAAAATTTGTGCAATTAGAGAAGAGAAAATGTTCCCACATGAAGTTTTTTCCCCTTATTCCTGATCTCAGTTGGTGAAGGGGGGTGGGCTGTATGAAGTTTCCTCAGTTAGATTGGCAATGTGATGCAGCACTATTGTGTAGTCCTATCATACCTGTGCCTAGTTTTCTTTCATCTTTGGGGATACACAATTCCACCAGTAGAAAAGGGAATCAGCTTGATTTTGGGCACAACATGTTGAAAGATGAAAACCCTTAAAGCAGAAGCAGCAAGCTAGGAAATGGATCCTCCTACTCAGGACAAGAGAGGGTTTACAATGGCCAAAAAATCAAAAGGCCTCGAATTGCTCAAGATTGTTGGAAGAAATATCCTTCTGGGTTCGGCTCCAAGTGGGGAAAAAGATACTAGAGACATGGAGGCTGCTTGGAAAGATGGTTTTAATGGTGGATATGGCTTGAGTCCTGAACAGAAAAGGTGATCACATGCTTCAATGTTGGTGGAGAAGAGAAGGGAGGGGAGAAGCTGAGTCCCTGGTTTTATGCCCTCTCTGGTCTTTGATCTTGAGCTTGTATTCTGATTGGTTGTCAGACTCTCATGGGGCCATGCAGGGGCAACTCTCTAGGCTGCGTTTTGAATCCAGGTTTGGTTGAGTTTTCAGATGCCATGTGGTGAGTTGGGTAAAGGGCCAATATTATCATGCCTTAGTTAATCCCATCACTCTGGATCTGAAGTGGAGAACTCTTTATTATGTAAAGGGACTAGCTAGGCCGCCTTAATGGCCCATTGGCAAAAAGGGGGGGGGGGGAGCAGGAAGCTGCAGGAAGTTTCTCTTTAAAACGTTTCTCCTTTTCACATCCAGAGAAATATTCTGCCTTTTCAATATATCCTAGGATATTTCATTTTTCTGGGAGAGGGCTGGGTGATAACTTCCTATAGAGAGATTCAACCAGAAATAAGGAGAAACTTCCTTACAGTGAGGACAATTAACCAGTGGAACAGCTTGCCTTCAGAAGTTGTGGGGGCTTCACTGGAGACTTTCAAGAAGAGATTGGGCTGCCATTTGTCAGAAATGGTGTAGGGTTGTTAATCTGGTCCTTTGCAGACTAAGAAACTTTGTGAAAAGTCTTGCAGGAGGAGCTCCTTCTGACATGCTTTATAAGGTTAGATATTGAGGAAAAGGCGGCATCACTAAAGAAGAATTGCATGGCTGAAGGATGGTGGGCCTTGTAGTCCAATGACATCAGGAGGTAGGCCACACCCCTCTTCAGCATCAATGCCTTCCTAATTTGCAGCTATTGTAGCTGCGGATTAGCGCATGCAAGTTTCTTTTACTATTGCAATGATTTTCGGTCTCTTTTATTTAAAAAAAAGAATCCTGGTGCTTAGTTTCAATCCTTAGGTGTTTCTCGGCGGGGGTTGGGGTTGGGTCAGCCTCTCTGGCGTTGCTCGGAAACGTCCCAATCCCGCCCCCCTCCCCGCAGCGGCTTCGGTGAAGGGGTTAAATACAGAGAGCTTTCCTCTTGCGCCTAGAGAGGAGGCAGGAAAGGGGGTGGGTGTGAGCCCAGTTTCCTGCCCATCTCCAGACATCTCTTATGGCAGGGCTGCGGAGATCTCTTCGTGGGGAGGGGCGCGCAAGGGGGCCAGGTGGGCAAGGACGCTGCAAGAGGAGGGAGGCGGAATCGGCATCCCCAGGTGCAGGAAGGGAGGGGGAGAAGCGTGGAGGCGATCTTTTTACAGCTGGTCCCCTTCCCTTCTGAGTCCCCGCCTTTGCTTGCAATGTTTTCTGCTCCCTGCTGGCTGCTGCGCGCCGGCGAGGGTTGCCCAAGGGGGAACCCGGAGAGGGAGGATGGGGAGGGGAGAGGAGGCAGAGGAGAGGAAATCCCCACATGCAGGAAAAGAAGGGGAGAATCCTGGGGTGGTGGTGGTGGTGGGAGAGAAGCGTGGAGATGGTCTTTTTACAGCGGGTCCTCTTCCTTTCTGAATTCTCCTATCTTTACTTGCAGCCGCTGCACCTCTGCTAGAGTGATTCCCCTTGACATTCTTTCTTCAAGACTCCTTCCTTCGCATCAGCACAACATCTTGGTGCAGCACAGCTCCTAGTGTGTAGCTTCCTAGTGTTGCTGTTCCCCAGCTGCTGACGGGGAGGATCAGGTCCCCAAAGTAAGTCTGGAGGGATAGAAGAGGTGGAAGAACTGAGTTCAGAGGGAAGGTGGCTGAAGGGGCTCCCTCCGAGGTTATGAACCCTGCTAGGAGGAGGCCAGTGGCATCTTAAAAGCAGGGGACAGAGACCTGAGAGGCGTCCAGGTGGGTTTGTTTTGAGATGGAGCCCCTGAATCTGCCTCTCTTTTACATGCCCAGGTTCCCTTTCTGGTGACTGCCGCGTCCTTCTTTATCTCTGCCCCACTAACTGATATCTGTGTGGAAGTTTTCAATTTTACTTCTACCAGGTAGTTCTCCACTCATGATAACAATTGAGCCCAAGATTTATGTTGCTAAGTGAGACATTTGTTAAGTGAGTAATTATGATAAATTCTATCCTTGCCAGGAAGAAAGATGGAGGTACGGGACTTGCCTAGATCCCAGGCAGAAAAGAGAGCGCCAGTGAGGGAAAGTGTAACTGTAGCAACACGGGAATATCTGAAGGGTTTCACTACATCTCAGATTAAGCAAGAACCAGAAGAGGGGCTGGACTTGTTGTGTGAGATCCAGAAAAGAGAAACTCTGAGGGCTCCATATTTGGATGGAAGAAACTCTCCATCTTCTCAGTCCTCACCAGAGAATAACACTAGGCCGACTTTTAGCAGAAAGGCCGATCTCCATCAACGGTCCTTTGGAGGAAAAGCTGCATCCGAAGCCTTGCCAGGCCTGGGCTGCATGGAAGTTCCTGAATTTTATAAAGGCCTGGATTCCCCAGTGGAAGTGAAGGAAGAGCTGGTGGAGGAGGGCAAGCTCAGCGTGGCGTTAAGATGCCAACGCTTCCGGCAGTTTCGTTATGAGGAAGCTGAAGGGCCTCAGAAAGTGTTTGGTCAACTCTGGGACTTCTGCTGCCAGTGGCTGAAGCCGGAGCGTCACTCTAAGGAGCAAATCCTGGAGCTGGTGATCTTGGAGCAGTTCCTGATGATCCTGCCGCTGGAAATGCAGAACTGGGTTCGGGAACAGTGTCCGGAGAAGGGGAGCCAGGCGGTGGCTTTGGCCGAGGACTTCCTTCGGAGGCTGCCACAAGGAGATGAGCAGAGGGTGAGCATGGAACCTCGTCATGTTGGGCACCCTTGTAGAGCTCAGCCTACGGCCACAATTGAACCCCAAATTAAGTGAGACATTTGTTAAGTGAGTTTTGCCCCATTTTGTGACTTGTTGTTAAGCGAGTCCTTGCGGTTGTTAAGTTAGTAACATGTTTGTTAAGTGAATCTGGCTTCCCCATTGACTTTGCTTGCCAGAATGTGGCAAAAGGGGATCACATGACTCCAGGACACTACAACTGTCATAAATAGCCAAAGTTATTGAATTTGATCATGTGACTGTTGGAATGACACAATGGTCATCTGTGTATATAATGGTCATAAGTCACTTTTTCAGTGCTGTTGTGCCTTCAAACGGTCAGTAAATGAACTGTTGTAAGTTGAGGATTATCTTTAGCCCACCATAGGAGTGTTTTGAATGATGGAATAAGCAGCCTAAAATCAGTAGGAAAGGCTTATTGAAAGACATCAGCTTTTGTGGCTCATAATCTGATTCTCCGCATGACTCCATTTTAATTAGTTTGAGAGACAGACTTGGGGATGCAGATTTGGGGAAGCAGAGCCATGAGAAACTGGTTAAAAGCCTCTTCTCAAACAGCAACTGTAATGGGTTATAAACCCAGTGTGTATGTTGAGACCTGGAAAAAGAAAACTAATGGCAGAAGACACTGACCCATCGAACTTCATCCTTTAAATTTATTTGCTGCATTAAAATCTCCCCCCAGTGCTAAATTCAATGAAAATACAATATTTTTTTATGCACAGTTGAGAAATTGGAATAGCTAAACGGGATCCATTTTGATTGGCATTCTTCTCAGATTCAAAGATGTCTTCTCCATCATTGCCAATCTGATTCAAATTAGGACATTTTAAACTTGTTCTGGACAACTAAGCTTTGCTTTTCCTTATAACTTTACCAATCTTAAAAGCAGCCTAGTTGTGTCACATCATTGCTTCCTGAACCCCAGTGGGTTTGTAGCCTTTGAAAATAATTTTGCCAGTTTGAGAACGGCTGAAACGAATCTGATTTATCCTGATTTGTGTATACCAGCTGTTGGCTGAGACTGAGAAGAGGTGTCCCAATCGTCTCCTTAGACATCTTCATGTTTCTCACACACAGGAAGATCTGGCAGACTTGCCTGATGAGCCTTCCCATTCTGAACTGGAACTGTTGGATATTGTGAAAGTTGAGGTCCTCATGGATGGAGACAGTGAGTAGACCAAAATGCTTTGAAATACCTAGGGATGAAATCTGGGAAGCGTAGGTGGAATGTGGTTGATCAATCTGAAATTACATCTTGATTATGCCCCTTGGGGTATTTCAAGGTGCTTCTTACTACAAATCTTAGTGATAGAATTATTGGTTCTAATTGTCACTAAATGAGGACTACCCACATTCATTCACCACCACCCTGCAGTCTTATCCTCCTGCAGTTGATGGGGAGGACACCATTGTGCAGTCCTACTGCACATTGTGAGTCTCTGTGAATGGCTTTCCTATTAGAAAGCTGGTTGCTGCAGGGGGGAAGATGCTATTGCTGGACTAGGAGCGGGGACACCCAAGTTCCAGTCTCTCCACAACCATGAAATGTCCCTCAGGCTCAGTCCCAGGGTTGGGTTGGGATTCAGCAGGTCTGCACTGGGGCCAGCCTGGAAATATCAAAGGACCAGCTGCTGATGCCTCTGGCGGCCAAAACGGGCCATGTACACCCCCACCCCACCCCCGTGCAGTGGTGGTATTCAAATAATTTAACAACAGGTTATCTGACCTAATGACTGGCTGGGTAGGCCTAGCCGGGTGGTCATGTGACTGGGTAGGCATTGCCAACTTGACGTCACTCACCACACCAAGCCCTGCCTCCTGGCCACTAGCCTCAAAGGCAAAAGTGAGATTCAACTGGTTCTGAATGGTTCAGGCTAATCCTACCACTGGCCGGCCCCGCCTGCATCCATTTTTTGGCCCGTTTTGAAGTCTATAAGTTTTAAAGTTGCCAGTTACCCCTGAGCTAGATGTTCTGATAGAAGAGTGTTTTTCACATTTGGCAACTTTTAAGATGTGTAGACTTCAACTTCCAGAATGCTGTGTGGGCAATTCTGGAAGTCCACACATTTTAGGATTGCAAGTTTGAAAAACCCTGTCAAAAATGGGCAAATTAACATCCTTTTTAAGGATCTGTGCTTTGGACTCCTTAAAAAAAACATTACAGACTATCTTGAGCAGCATATCTATGAAGTATTTTTGACCCTCTTTCAAGCTTATCTTCTCAGAATTGGTTCTAATCTAAAACTGTACATAAAGTTTATTAGCACAGAAATTATAATTGAAGCAAAGAAAAGGAAGCAGGGGACTTTAGGAATACCAACATTATGGTGTTGATGAACTTTTCTTGTTTTCTTTATTTTCATATCTTGGCTTTAAATCAACCAAAAGACATTACATTTGTTCAACATAATCTATATATGGGATATGGGAAATTATATCAATTATTTTCACAAGGTTTTGCTACAGTCCAGGTGTTACTGTGTTTAATAGTGTGATTTTATACTATTTCATATGGTTGTGTAATAATCCAAATTCAGAAGGGGGAAAATGGGGTGAAGGCTCACTTTCTGTTTGCCAGAAAATGTTTAAAAGTTTAGTTCAGCGGGGAAGGAAAAAGCACAATAAATATGATGTATTGAGAAGTCTGAAGTGTGTGCCCACACAAGCTATGAATTCCTCTTTACCTTTCAAATTCAGATTGTTATATAGCTTCAAGTGAGGTAATTGAAGATTTGAAATTTTCATTTTCAGGCCGTTTTTCAGGCCGTTTTCGTCCAGTTTTGGATGTTCACTATTAGTAAATAAATAGAGAGGGAAATTAAGTCAAAGGCCTCAACAATGTACAGGGTTCCATCTCTATTTATTTGCTACTACTGAACATCCAAAACACCCTGAAAAATGGCCTGAAAATGCCCCCAAAACAGACCGAAAAACTGTCTGAAAATAACTGAAAAACAGCCCGGAAAATTGGTGGGGGTGGGGCCAGCCAGTTTGTCGAACTGGGTATAATTTTAATAACCGGTTCATCCGAACTGGGCCAACCAGCTGAATTCCACCTCTGTCCCTGCGTTTTGTTTTCACCCTCCATGGTCTCCTGCCTCCACCCACTGCCAGCCAAAAATGGCCCGAAATTAGGGCCCAAAACAGCCTGAAAAAGTCTGAAAGCTAGATTGTGAAAGGAGATAAAAAGTGCTCCGAAAAAAGAAAATGACAATTGGAGGCAGTTCTTGACTTACGACCACAATCGAGCCCCAAATTTATGTTGCTAAGCGAGAACTTAAATGAGCTTTGCCCCATTTTATAACTTTTCTCATCACACTTGTTAACTGAATAACTGCACTTGTTAAATTAGTCATACGATTGTTAAGTGAATGCGACCATGAGGGTGCTTGCATAGTCATAAGTAAGAAAAATGGTCATAAGACACTTTTTCCAGTGCTGCTGTAACTTTGAATAGTCACTAAATGAATTATTTAAGTCGAGTACTAACTGTCGTTTCTGTGTTGCTGTCAAGATGCCTGTATCAACTAATCCATGAAATTAGCAGGCATTGAGTGCCACTCTGAAGAGATTTGAGTTGAATTTTTGTGCAGTATAATTGATGTCCTCCTAACTTGCTTGTTCTTCTAGGAAGCTCCGATCGTCAAGAGTACTGCCTCGGAGAAGTGACAGACTTGCCCAAGGGAATGTACAGCAACAGGAGGATGAAGGCCACTTTTGACTCTCCTCCAAGGAGCCAGAAAGTCCCACTGAAGGAAAAACTGCACAAATGCCAGTATTGTGGGAAGCTCTTCGACTTCAGCTCCCACCTGATTATTCACGAGCGAACCCACACAGGGGAGAAACCCCACAGATGCTCAGAGTGTGGGAAAAGCTTCATCCAGAAGGAATCTCTGATTATCCACGAGAGGTGTCATATCGGGGAGAAGCCCTACAAATGCTCATTGTGTGGCAAAACCTTCAGTGATAAAATCAGGCACCTCATCCACGAGAGAATTCACACCAGGGAGAAGCCGTACAAATGCTCCGAGTGCGGGAAGAGCTTTGGCACTCGCTGCAACCTCCTGAGGCACCGGAGAGTTCACACGGGCGAGAAACCGTACCGTTGCTCAGACTGCGGCCAGAGTTTCCGATACAGACCGCAGTTAGTGATCCACGAGGGAACCCACAAAGGGGAGAAGGCTTATAAATGTGCAGACTGTGGAGAAACCTTCAGTCAGATGCGGCATCTGGTGATACATAAATGGACTCACACAGGAGAGAGGCCTCACCAATGTGCCTTCTGCAGCAAAAGTTTCAATCAAAGGTCAGATCTTGTTGTGCACACGAGGACCCACACTGGGGAAAAGCCGTATGTCTGCTCCGATTGTGGGAAGAGTTTCATTTCAAGTTGCCAGCTGAGGAAGCACGAGAGAATTCACACTGGGGAGAAACCGTACCAGTGCACAGAGTGCGGGAAATGCTTCACTTACAGTTATCATTTCACAACACACAAGCGGATACACACGGGCGAGAAACCTTACCAGTGCCCGGATTGTGGGAAATGTTTCATTTCTAGTTCTCACTTCGCCACCCATAAAAGGACGCATACTGTCGAGAAGCCCTACCAGTGTACCTTCTGCGGGAACAGTTTCATTCAGCGATTGCAGCTTGCCAAACATGAGAGGTTGCACACGGGAGAGAAGCCCTTCATCTGTCCTGAATGCGGGAAGAGCTTCCCGCAGAGCCAAGGGCTTAAAAAGCACATGCGGACTCACACTAGCGAGAAATCATATGGTTGCCCCGAATGCAAGAAAATGTTCTCTAGTTCCTTTAATCTGTCCAGGCATCAGAAAATCCATGCCCGGGAGAAGCTATAATGAGGCACTCTAGACAAAAGACAGTAAGGCGATCGGAGTAGCTAGATACAGATAGTCCTTGCTCGAAGTGACAATCAACATGAAGAAGGGGGTTGCAACCTAGATTCAGAGTTCTGACGGACGTGCCCCCTCCATGGCCCCTGGGCAAACCATCAATTTGCTTAAGAACCACAATGTTTACTTAATGATGGCAGGTTTTGCTTAATAAATGTGGTGATTTACTTAACAACTGCCATGAATGGGTTCGTAACATCGGGTTGGTCATCTTCTATGACTGTTGTGACATGATTGTAACGGGCAGGCTCTGAGCCTGGTGGCGCAATGGTTAATGCAATACGGCAGGCTACTTTTGCTGCCTGACGGCTGCCTGCAATTCAGCAGTTCAAATTTCACCAGGCTCAAGATTGACTTGGCCTTCCATCCTTCCAAGGTTGTTAAATGAGGACCCAGATTGTTGGGGGGAATATGCTGGCTCTGTAAACTGCTTAGAGTGGGCTGTAAAAGCACTGTGAAGCGGTATATGTCTAAGCGCTATTGCTATTTTTATGTCAAGACGGCTTGTAGTGGGTGTAGTAGGTGTAGGTCAAGAAAGAACATAGAAAGGAACCAAGTTGTTTCTAGTTAGCTGCTAAACCAGATTGCTGTAAAGATCTGGTTTGCTGAGAATGACCTTGTTTCTTGGGAATGACCTTATTCCCCATTCAGCTTCACCTGCTAGTGGGAGAAATTAAACCAGAAGTGTCTCCTCTCTGCTCCCTAATCTGCAAGGAAATGAGATTGCCAGACCTCATATTCTCATGCTTGGATATATACTAAGACACTGCAAAGAATGCCGAAGTTGTACCACATAGTACCACATAGCTTATGAAAGGCTGATGCATTTACAGTATATAAGATATATCCTATGTTTAAACTATTTCAGTTAGTATCTTAACATATAGCCACATTACAGGCATGTTTTAATGTTGCTTACAGATAATTTCCTGTTAACCTGAAAGGGGACTTCTTCCCTCTCTCTCACTCCCTGCTTGAGACCAGAACTGACAGGGAAAGCAATTAATCTGTTAACAAGTCTCCATAAATAAGGGAAATAGTCAAGCTCAGCCTTGACTGGGGTAAGAATGTATCTAATTCAAGCTCACTTTGACATCCTCCTCCCTTGAATGTTGTTTCTACTCAATTAATATCCTGTTTTATGGCTATGTTTTGATTTTTGTCTAGCAAGGTAATTGATATGGAAGTATCAAAGGGATTGGATAGGAGGGGGTTGATTGCTTAGCAAGTTTGGGTGACAATAACGGTTTAACTAACTTTATACATTTAGTGATTAGTAGATTATAGGTGGTCGGAAAGTATGTGACTGAACCAGACCTATCAACAGGGTGTAGCTAGGATAGAAAGGACCTGTGGCCGGTGAGAGGGATGTATAAAATATGCTGAGATCTATAACTTGGTGTGGGCTTCTGTTGTTGTGTCAAGCAAATGTGTCACCAGCTCTTTGCAAACAGCTTCTCTTAATCTTACTTCTGGTTGACCCAAGTATTGTGTGAATTTATTACACACGCATAGAAGACAAAGATCATTCTTGGAAAGCCCCAATACTTCAGTACGTAGTTTGCAAATGTGGCCTATACATTTGCTCATTGACTGAAAATTCATCTTTGTTGAAATAAATATCCATCTGCTTCAGTTCCAAGCTGGGAAAAAGACACTGGAAACGTGGAGTCTGATTGGAAAGATGGTTTAATGAAGCAGAACCACATGGGTTCTGGGCAGCTGACCACATGGAGATTGAGGGGAGGGTGTATTTATACCTTTTCTTGGGCTTTGCACTTGAACTTCCAGTTCCTGGGCAAGAACATGTATTCTATTGGCTGATGTCAGACTCCCATGGGGCCATGTATAAATCCTAGGAATTTGTCTGAGGTAAGCTTGGTTGAAGTTTGGCTGATGCAATGAAGGGGCTTGTTGGGCAATTCCTATTGTGGCTGAATGGCTTTGCCCTGAAGGATAATTCTATCATCCTGGAGCTGAAGGTCTTTTGTTTTGTAGATACAGTCTTTCCTAATGGGCACAAAATATCTGCTGGGGCTATTAAGAAAGTGGGGGTTGCTTAAAAAAACATGTTTCCCCATGTCTCATCCAGGGAAATATAATATTCTGCCTTTTTAATATTTCTCAAAATATTTCATTCTTCTAGGAGAGGGGTAGATGCTAACTTTCTTCATCTCTAAATCATCGCAAGGAACCTGATTGGTTCCAACTTTGTGTCAGTTCCAAATTTACTACAGGCAGTGCTGGACTTAGGACCGGTCGCTTACCAATCGTCTGTTATGATGAACCTCCCTAGGGGTACCTATGACCCAGATTTGAGATGATGGTTGTCACTCCCTCCTGCAATCACCTTGATTGTAACTTTGGGCCCTTGACCTGTAATCATAAAGCCTGCAAACTTGAAATTTGGCATGAAAGTTCCTCTTGGGGTCTAGGTGCTCGCTAAGAAAGGATTTTTCAAAAGGACCATCAGATCATTAGTGTTTCTTATACAGTAATTAACAGGCTTGAATGCTAAGGAGTTCTATTCCCCCTCCCCACCTGAAAAGAAGTCTCACATTCCATTACCTCAGTTCAAACTGGCAGTCACTCATGAGCTGTCTGGGGCTCCTTACAGTAGTAAACTTGGGTACCTCACCAAAATGACTACGCCTTCCACCTATGGAACTGCTTCCGGACTCGAGGCGGTGGGAGCGATATTCCCTTATGTGTTTCAGGCCTCTATATTTTTCCTCCTGCAGAACTGGTTGCCTTTCCATATATATAGTAAGTTGGAAGTTCGCAATATAAAAGGGTCCTTGCGAAAGCATCAATTTTGCACAGCTCAAAAAAGCCCCAAAGTGTTGTTTTTGGAGGGTTATTGATCCTTTCAACAACGTTGTCCTCGGTAAAATAAACTCTCTGGCCGTTTTCGAGATGTATGGCAAGGTGCATAACAGGAGGAAACCTTTTGTGAATAGCCCAATCACATAGTTTTGTTGCGAAGCATGGCTAGTACCTGATAAAATAAGCAAGGGAGCTGTGACTCTACTTCCTTACACAATCGTGGGGATGCTAGAAAGATTGTAACTGTGCAAAATGGTCATGCTTTTTAAAGTGCCTTTGTAATGGTCATTAAATGAACTGTTGTAAGCCTAGGACTACCTGTATTATTTTGCACATCCAGAGCTGTTTTGTTACATAGTATAATTATTTTATTGTCATACATTTATATCAGTGATGTTACATTCAAAAAAATCATCTTCAGTCCTTATTACCCCGAACCCAAAGAATTGAAAAAGATCAAAACAGAAACTTTCATGTGAGATGAGATAAAGGATCCCCGAAAGGGTAGGCAGAACCAACACATGCACAACTGGACAGCTGGTGTTCATGCGTGCAAGCACACCAGAAACGGGAAGATCGTCTGCTTTTCTGGTTCGTGCACACAAGCGCTTCGGCACTCGGTGCCGAAAAGGATCACACGCACTCCCGTTTCGGCACTTGGTGCCAAAAAGGTTAGCTGTCACTGGTATAGGATCTCCTGCTTGAGCAGGGGACTGGACTAGATGACCTCCAAGGTGCCTTCCAGCTGTATTCTGATTCTGATTCATCACTGGAGGTTTTTAAGAATGAAGACTGAACAGTCACTTGTCTGAAATGGTATGGGGTCTCCTGCTTGAGCAGGGGGTTGGACTAGAAGACCTCCAAGGTCCCTTCCAGCTCCATTCTGATTCTGACTTCAGCTCCTGGAATCCAGCATAGGTGGGTGGAAAATTTTGGTGTTTGAAGTCCACACATTATAACCCTTGCTAAGGTTGAGAAACACTAAGCAAGTGTTGTCCCCGATTCGGATCTGAGCCAGGTGCCGAAGCCAACGAACACCAGGCACGAGGTGCAGGTTTTGTTTCCTTTTACAGGTAGTCCTTGACTTAAACTTGTTTCGCTTAGTGACTGTTCAAAGTTACAACGGCACTGAAAATGATTTATGACCATTTTTCAGACTTACAACCGTTGCAGCATCCCCATGGTGACCTGATTTAATCAGTCAGATGCTTGATAGCTTATTTACCTTTAGGATGGTTGCAGTATCTCCAGGTCACAAGATCCATTTTTTTCTGACACCGCAAAGTGTGTTTAAGTGATTCACTTAAATCATGTGGCCAAATTTAACTGCAGTGATTCACTTAACAACTGCGGCAACAAAAATCGTAAAACAAGGGAAAACATTTTTCATTTAGCAACATAATTTTTGGGGGTTCAATTGTAGCCCCAAGTCAAAAACTACCCTAAAGGACTTTTCTCCGTTTTATCTTCACCTATGAGAACAATCCCAAATAGCTAAATTATTTCATGGTCATCGCTGCCTCTAAAGGTTCAGGGCGAAGTTATCCACCTCTGGGCAGCCAGTTCTGATCTCCAGGGGTATTCATTTCAAAAGGAAACTATTCCTTGTGAGGCCTCGGGCCCGGTACTGGGCCTCGGCCCAGAGGTTGGGGGATCCCTGTGTTAAGACTACAGCGCCCCTTATCCGCAGCCACTGATTAGACGGCGCTTGGAAGACGCCAACTTGAGAAATGACCAACCGACTGCTCGTGCATCCACGAATATCAACGGTGCGTTTTTCTCCTTCTCTCCGTCTGATTGGATAACAGCGACATTCAAACGCCCCAATTGAAAACGATGGATTCGATGGGTCGCGTCAGCGGGGCGGGGAGTAGAAGATATTCTGGCTCGTCTATTGGCCAAGAGTCCCTCTTGCGCCAAGCGTCAATCAATCGACCTCCCGGAAGGAGGCTCTCATCCCTTTCCCCCGCCCAGGTCTCGGCCCCGCCCAGGTGTCCCAGCCCCGCCTCTTCATTGGGAGATTCGGTCAGCAGTGGCCCGCCTCCTTCCCCGGTGAAGATTCGAACGCCTTTTCTAAAAGAGCGGATTGGCTCTCTAGCGAGGGGCGGGGCTCGGAAAGCGTGGCGCGAAGGTTGAATGTAGCGGACGGGAACAAGAAAGGGGCTCGTTCGGGGACCCGCTGCCGCTGCCGCTGCCCTTCCCCACTCCCGCCCCCGCCCCAGGTGAGAATTTCCGAGCATTGTGATGTCACCGCCAGGAATCCGTGCCATTGTGACGTCACGAGAGGCACGGGATTGCTCCCATCGGTGGTGACGTCACAGTTAAAAACCCCCAAGTTTCTGAAGTATTTGCGGGAATGGTAGCGGATCCCTGGCCGAAATCTATTTAGCATCCTTGGCTAGCTGAGGTCTGAATTAGGATCGCTCCCGTAGAAACAAAAATCCACTTTGGGGCTCAGGCAGCGGTTTGGCTGTGTCGGCATTTGCTACCCGGCTTTTAGGTATGAACAAATTAATTGCATCGATTAATGAATTGCACGTAACTGTTTCTTTCCTGGGACCTTTAGGACTGGAGACAGCTTTTGTTGTTGTTGTTGTTGTTGTTGTTGTTCTTCTTCTTCTTCTTCTTCTTCTTCTTCTTCTTCTTCTTCTTCTTCTTCTTCTTCTTCTTCTTCTTCTTATTATTATTATTATTATTATTATTATTATTATTATTATTATTATTATACAATTGTATCACAGCGGCCAGTTGTTTCGCCGGATTTGGCATTGGTTACTAGTCGGGCCCCACCCAGGGGCCTAGGACGTCGTAACGTAATATGCGTGCAGATCCAAGCAATGCGGCTTTTTGCATTTGACTGATGGTGATTTTGTCAATTTTTAACTGTTTTAAATGTAATTCCAGTGCTTTTGGAATAGCACCCAGTGTGCCAATTACCACTGGAATTATCACTGCTGGTTTGTGCCATAGTCGTTGAATTTCGATTTTTAAGTCCTGGTATCTTGCGATTTTTTCATGTTCCTTCTCGGCGACCCTGCTATCACCTGGTATTGCGATGTCTATGATTGTGACCTTATTTTTCTCAACCAGTGTGATGTCTGGTGTATTATGCGCCAGTATTTTGTTGGTTTGTATACGGAAATCCCACAAGATCTTGACCATCTGATTTTCTGTGACTTTTTCAGGCTGATGTTCCCACCAGTTTGTTGCTGTTTTAATATTATAATTTTTGCACAAATTCCAATGGATCATTTGTGCTACTGAATTGTGCCGCAATTTATAATCAGTCTGCGCGATTTTTTTACAGCAGCTGAGAATGTGATCAACAGTTTCGTCAGCTTCTTTGCAAAGTCTGCATTTGGCATCATCAGAGGATTTTTAGATTTTGGCCTTAATGGCATTTGTGCGGATAGCTTGTTCTTGCGCAGCCAGGATTAGTGACTCTGTTTCTTTCTTTAATGTACCTGTTTTTAACCATAACCAAGTTTGTTCCCTGTCCACTTTATCTTTTATTTTTTCCAGAAATTGACCATGCAGTGCTTTGTTCTGCCAACTCTCCATTCTTGATTTTATCACATCTTTTCTGTATTCTTGTTTTGTCTGTTGGGCCTTCAGTAGATTTTTGTTCTTTACTTCGATTAATAGATGTTCTTGACTTTCTTTTAAATAATCAGCCAGTGCATGTTTTTCTTCTTCAACTGTTTGCTTCACTTGTAATAATCCTCTGCCACCTGATTTTCGGGGCAGGTAGAGTCTATCAGTATCACCACGTGGATGTAAACTGTAGTGCATTGTCATTAGTTTCCTGGTTTTTTGGTCCAAAAGGTCCAAATCAGTTTGTGTCCAGTTAACTATGCCAGCTGTGTATCTTATAACTGGTATTGCCCAGGTATTTATGGCCTTGATTGTATTTCCACCATTCAATTTAGATTTCAAAATTTTCCTAACTCTGTTGGTGTACTCTCGTCTGACAATAGTTTTTACTTCTCCATGCTTGATGTTATCCAACTGCAGAATGCCTAAGTATTTGTAGGCTTCATTTTCTTTGCATTTAATTAGTTGGCCATTGGGCATTTCAATTCCCTCAGATGCAGTGATTTTGCCCCTTTTTATGGATACAGTGGCGCATTTTTCCATGCCAAACTGCATTGAAATATCGGTGCTGAATATTCGGACTGTATTTGTCAATGATTGGATTTCTATTTCTGACTTTCCATAGAGTTTCAAATCATCCATATATAGTAAATGCGAAATTTTTTCAGCTTTTTTGGCTGTTTGGTAGCCTAATTTCATTTTTTTGAACCTTCCTCCTTTCTCATCCGGGCTTGGGACCGGCAATGGCGGAGTTTTATTATTATTATTATTGTACAATTGTATCACAGCGGCCAGTTGTTTCGCCGGATTTGGCATTGGTTACTAGTCGGGCCCCACCCAGGGGCCTAGGACGTCGTAACGTATTTTCGTAATATGCGTGCAGATCCAAGCAGTGCAGCTTTTTGCATTTGACTGATGGTGATTTTGTCAATTTTTAACTGTTTTAAATGTAATTCCAGTGCTTTTGGAATAGCACCCAGTGTGCCAATTACCACTGGAATTACCACTGCTGGTTTGTGCCATAGTCGTTGAATTTCGATTTTTAAGTCCTGGTATTTTGCGATTTTTTCATGTTCCTTCTCGGCGACCCTGCTATCACCTGGTATTGCGATGTCTATGATTGTGACCTTATTTTTCTCAACCAGTGTTATTATTATTATTATTATTATTATTATCTATTTGTCAAGCATCTATAAGATAACATAAGTATAAACGTAATTATGATTACATGACATGGATATGAATAAATGGGGACATTAGGACAGGGACGGTAAGCACATGATGGGCTTATGCAAGCCCCTTAATTGTTGAACTCCCCCTCCTTTAATCCCTGCAACTCAGCTATTAGGTTTACTAACTGTATTCAGCAAACTCATGCGGGTGATCATTAACAGAAATATCCCCCTTATCATTAAAAAAAAACTTGAAAGAGTCTCAGCATTTCTACCCATGTTTGCAAGCACAGATGCTAATGTTGGAATCTACCCGTCCAAATGATTAGGGATGCACCGCCGCCGATCGCCACGCCGAGGGCAACCCTCTCCCTCTCGTCCTGGACCGAGGCAACCCCCACCGCAAGGAGAAGGTACGAAATTTGGATCATTGACTGGAACAAAAAGCCTAATGAAAAGAAGAACTGGGGTGACGATAGCAGTGAGTGTTCCAATATCTCAGGGGCCGCCCCAAAGAAGCGGGGGACAACCTATACTCCAAAACACCTGAAGGCATGACAAGAAACAATGGGTGGGAAACTAATCAAGGAGAGAAGAAACCTAGAACTAAGGAGACATTTCCTGACAGTGAGAACAATCAGTGGAACAACTTGCTCCCAGATGTTGTGGATGCTCCAACAATGGAACTTTTTAAGAGGAGATTGGACAATCATGTGTCTGAAATGCTATAGGGCCGTGATGGTGAACCCATGTGGCACATAGAGGCCTCTCTGCTGGCACGAGAGCCGCTGCCCAGCTGAGCTCCACCAAGCACAGCCAGCTGATTTTCAGGTCTCTGCAAAACACTATACAAGCCATCAAGACTATAACTGTATACATCCAACAGGAACAGGAAGTGCCTCACAGGAGCAGACAGAGATAAATCCTAGAGAGGCAGGAAATGCATCACTGAACAATGGAGATGAATGCTAGAGAGGAATAAAACTGTATACAAGTCTGACATAACACCTATAACAGCTTAGGCATGTGGGGGAGTGGCACACACCCCCCCCCCCCCGTGGCCCTTTTTTGGTCCCAGGAGGCTTCAGGGAGGCCTTCTAGTCCAAAACAGGACGTGGGCAGTCGCGGTGCACGCATTGTATTATGGGTGTGGGCACGTGATTAGCCATCACTAGTCTAGGGTTCCTGCCTGAGCAGGGGGTTGGGCTCGAAGACCTCCAAGGTCCTTTTCAACTCTTATTCTATTTCTTGATAACGAAATAAACTAGGATAATTAGGATTAAGGTTAACCGCTACCGCAGGCTCTTCCCCAAAACACAAGGGCTCAGACGTAAACTTATTGGTGATTCTGGGGAAGTTGTATGCAATAGAAGAGCTACAAGGTCCCTTCCAACTCTGTTTTCCTGCAGTTGAAAGAAAGAGGATTTTTTTTTCCAGCTGTAGCTAATCTGGGCAAATTACCCCTTCTGAAGCTTTGGAGATTTTATCGGAATCCCTCAATTTAGGAGCAGTGATATAGAGGTTGAGCCCAAAACGTCTGTTGTTAAGCGAGACAGTTGTTATGTGACTATTGCCCCATTTTGCCACCTTTTTTGCCTTAATTGTTAAGGGAATCGCTGCAATTGAGGCTAGTAACCCAGTTTGTAAGTGAATCTGGCTTCCCCATGATGAAAGAAATGTCCTTCTGGGTTCAACTCCAAGTGGGGAAAAAGACACTGGAGACATGGAGGCTGCTTGGAAAGATGGTTTATTGTTGGACAGGACCACATGGCTTGATCCCTGAACAGAAAAGGTGATCACATGCTTCAATGTTGGTGGAGAAGAAGAAAAGGGCTGAAGGAGGGGCTTGCTAGGCTTTTTATACCCTGTTTAGTCCCACCTCTCTGTTTCCTGTTCCTGTGTAAGAACTGTATTCTGATTGCTTGTCAGACTCCCATGGGGCCATGCAGGGGCTACTCTCTAGGCTGTGATGAGTTCTCAGTTGCCTTGTGGTCAGTTGAGTAAAGTTCCAACATTATCATGCCTTTACTCCCATCCCCCCCTGGGGCTGCAGTGGAGAAGTCTTTATTATGTAAAGTGGACTAGCTTGGCCCATTTGCAATTTTTTCATGTTCTTTCTCAGCGACCCTGCTATCACCTGGTATTGCGATGATTGTGATCTTATTTTTCTATGATTGTGACCTTATTTTTCTCAGAACTGGTTCCAGCTCCTTCCCCCACCTGTCTGGATGGGCAGGAAGCTACAGGCAACTATTCTGTCTTTTAAAAACATGTTTCTTTTTCATATCTAGAGAAATATTCTGCCTTTTCAATATTTCCTAGGATATTTCATTTTTCTGGGAGAGGGCTGGATGATAACTTCCCACACCCATTTTCAGAAATTACTTGTCAGAAATTCGCAAAAGGGGATCACATGACTCAGGGATACTGCAAGGGTCATAAGTATGAACCAGTTGGCCAAACTTCTGAATTTTGATCACACGATCAGAAGGCTGCTACAAAGGTTGTAAGTGAAGAATGGAATGAAATGGAATGGAATAGAATAGAATAGAATAACAAGAGTTGGAAGGGACCTTGGAAGTCTTCTAGTCCAACCCCCTGCCTAGGCAGGAAACCCTACACCACTTCAGACACATGGTTGATTATCCAATCTCTTAAAAACTTCCACTGTTGGAGCATTCACAACTTCTGGAGGCAAGTTGTTCCACGGATTAATTGTTGTAATGGGTCCCTATTTTCAGAGCTGTTGCAACTTTGAACGGTCACAAAATGAACTGTTATAAGGCAAGGACTACCTGTACTGCCTGGAGATTATGATGGCATAGGGGGAAGCTGATCCATATAAATACCTGGCAATTTTGGGCTGCTAAGGCAGCTGTTCTCCATCATGGCGACTTTAAAAACGCACGGACTTCAATTCCCAGAATTTCAAGCCATCAAAGTTGGGAACTACTGAACTGAAACCTCTCTTCCTCTTGGGGGATCATCCTCTCTTTGTTAAACACCCCACCCCCTTTATGTCCTATCAGCAGCTCCACGGAGAAGGCGGAGATACAGGCCTGGCCAGCGAGCCATGCTGGAGATCAGAAAGTATCAAAAAAGTACTAATCTACTTATTGCCAAGGCGCCCTTTTCTCGTTTGGTAAGTTGATTGTGCACCCTATTTTGTTTTATTTTGTTTTCCTCTACATGTGGCCTCCTTAGTTCCCACAGTGTCCAAAATGAAACTTTTATCTAAGATTTTTGTTTGCACTGGTGATGTTACCTGCAGAATGTCTGCAAGGAAACCACCAAGCTCAGAGAGCACCAAGGACCCTTCAGAAGGTTATTATGCATTTCATGATTCTCTGTAAGATACCCATAGGCTCCTTTAACACACACCCTGTAAAATTTCATAATGATTCAGAGGCCACCCATTTTTCCCATCTCTGGTACAGATTGTCAGATTCACTGTTTGTCGGTCCCATTCACGGTGCAGATGTCCCAGGATGCCCCATTCAGCACCATATATGGGTGGGAGGGGGCAGCGGAAAGGGGTGCTCCATTTCTGTCACGACGGAAGCAGTGTGTGCCTGTGGAGGTCACTTGCTTGCCCCTTCTCTCTTTCTGTGGCTTCTACATTCTGCCTGATCTCTACATTCTTGATATCACGCTATTTGAAAAAAGTTAAAATAAAAGCACCAATATACATACTGAGTGTGTGGGGGGGTTCCAGCCAGTTCTAACTCTCCATTAGGCATACTGGATGGACTGCCAGTTCTAACCTCTTCTATAGAAGAGGTTCCACAAATCTACAGTGCCTTTTAGAACTGGTTCCAGCTCCCTCCCCCACCTGTCCGCATATCATCAAGACAAAGAGCCAGAGGAGGATTCTGGGAGTTGAAGTCCACAAGTCATAAAGCTGTCAAGTTTGAACACCCCTGGGGTTCTTTTTTCTAAAGGGTTAGGGGTGCAAGGGTCTTGTAATTTGACAGCTTTAAGACTTGCGTGCTTCAAATGCCAGAGTTTCTGAGCCAACATTTTGGTTGCTAAGCAAGAGTGTTGTTAAGTGAGTTTCATCACATTTTACAAGTTGGCCATGCCCACCCAGTCACATGGCTGGCAAGCCACTCCCACCCAGTCACATGGCCATCAGCCACTTCCACCTGGTCAAATGGCTGGCAAGCCACTCCCTCCCAGTCACATGGCCATCAAGCCACTCCCACCTGCTCACATGGCTGGCAAGCTACTCCCACAAAGCAGGCCACACCTACAGAAGAGGTTCTAAAAAAAATTGAAACCCACCACTGGTACACACACACAAATATATACACGTATGTATGTATGTACATGTGTATATGTGTATAGATATGTGTGTGAGTGTGTGTATAGGACGCAGTGGCTCAGTGACTAAGACACTGAGCTTGTTAATGAGAAAGTTCAGCAGTTCGGCGGTTGGAATCCCTAGTGCCATGTAACAGAGTGTGCTGTTACCTGTCCCAGCTTCTGCCAACCTAGCAGTTTGAAAGCATGTAAAAAATGCAAGTAGAAAAATAGGGACCACTTTGGTGGGAAGGTAACAGCGTTCCATGCGCCTTCAGTGTTTAGTCATGCCGGCCACATGACCAGGGAGATGTCTTCGGACACACACACATATACCGTGTTTTCCCCAAAATAGGCCCTATCGTGTTATTTGTGCATGCACTGAATATAAGCCTTCACACACACATCTGAATTTTGATTGTGTGGGGATGCAGCAAAGGTCATAAACGTGAAAATGGTCATAACTTTGAACGGGTACTAAATGAACTAAATAAAAAGTGGGCTTTTCCAGCAAGCCGGCCTGGCCTGAACAGAATAAAATAAATGATTAATTTAATTGTTAATTTTAATCTAAATTTTTTAAATTTTATTAATATTAACTGGGTTTGTTTTTTGGATACTTTATTTAATTTCCTCTTTAACTTTTGTAATATGTGTTTTTTTAATGTTGTACGCCACCCTGAGTCCTTTGGGAGAAGGGCAGCATATAAATCCAAGAAACAGAAACTGCTGTAAGTTGAGGACTACCTGCATTTTGGTTTAAAAACCACACAAGTGCCAATGCCTCCCAGCAGATGGCAGCACCTACCAACTTTGGCTGATGAAAAATAAAGATCATGTTTATTGTTGGATTGGATTGGATTTATATGCCGCCCTTCTCCCAAGGATTCAGCAGTTAGCAGTTAGACTTATATACCACTTCATAGGGCTTTCAGCCCTCTCTAAGCGGTTTACAGAGTCAGCATATTGCCCCCACAGTCTGAGTCCTCATTTCACCCACCTCAGAAGGATGGAAGGCTGAGTCAACCTTGAGCCGGTGAGATTTGAACCGCTGAACTGCAGATAACAGTCAGCTGAAGTGGCCTGCAGTACTGCACCCTAACCACTGCGCCACCTCAGCTCTTCAGGGCGGCGTACAACATTAAAAAAAAACACATATTACAAAAAAAAAAAAAAAATAGATAGAATATCCAAAAAACAAACCCAATTAAGATTAACAATAACATTTTTTAAAAAAGAATTCGATTAAAATTAACAATAATCAATAATTTATTTTGTTTTGTTCAGGCCAGGCTGGCTTGCTGGAAAAGCCTACTTTTTAGGGCACGTCGGGGATTATACGAAGCTCCGGGGGCAGCTCATTCTAGAGGGAAGGGGCTCCCCCTGGAGGTCGCTAGCCGACACTGGCCAATGGCATCCTGAGGAGGCTAACTCTGTGGGATCACACTGGACGGTGGGAGGCTACCGGTGGCAGTAGGTGGTCTCGCAGGTATCCTGGGCCTAAGCCATGGATCGCTTTAAAGGTCCTAATTAGTACCTTGAATCGTACCCGGAAGACAACCGGCAACCAGTTCAGGCCGCCTAAAAGGGGTGCAACATGGGAGCACCTAGGTGCCCCCCTGATAACCCGCACAGCCACATTCTGGACCAATTGAAGCCTATATGAGAATTCCTAAACGTGGAAACTCGGGTGAGAAATTAGAAAGAAACAAAATCAGAGGAAGGTAATGGCAAACCATTTCCTTCTGCCAGGAATCAAAGCTCAACACAGTCTCACGTTGGCTGGGGAGGACGGAATTTGCAGTATACATTGAGAGGTTAGCTGCCTGGACTGCTACTCATGCAGCTAGTCCTCGACTTAACAACAGTTCGCTTAGTGACCATTCGAAGTTGCAACAGCACTGAAAAAAGTGACTTGCGACTGTTTTTCACACTTACGACGGTTGCAGCATCCCCATACTCGTGATCAAAATTCGGATGCTTGACAACTGACTCACATTCGTGACGGTTGCAGTGTCCCGGGGTCACGTGATCCCTTTTTGCGACCACCTAATGAGCAACGTTCATGGGGAAACCCAGAAACCAACCGTGTCACTAATTTTAACAATTGCAGTAATTCACTTAACCAATGTGGCAAGAAAAGTCGTAAAACGGGGCAAAAACCCACTTGACAAATTACTCAGCAGCATAAATTTGGGGCTCATTTGTGGCCATAAGTTAAGGACCACCTGTATTTACGGAGGGGGTGGTGGAGAATAAGTTCTCAGCAGACTACAGAATTTAACGAAGCTACTCAGCAACCTGGAACAAAGGAAGCTCTCCCCAGGGTTTCTTGTCAACTCCCCTGTGTCTTTTCCACCCCTCCACAGGTACGAGAGATCTGCCTGGAATATACCCGAGGGCTTGACATGTTGTGGCAGTCTATGGCACTGCTTGCCTTGCAGGAGGTAAGAGTTCGGGCAGGGCTGAGTGGGGTCACAAGAAGGCTGATTTCAAGAACAGCGATGGGTGACATTCCCCCCCCCCCCGACCTTTCATTCTTATTCTTTTCCCTGTGAGAAAGTCCTTGAGAGACAGAAGGAGAAGGAGGTGCAGTGTAGGCAATGATCAAACTTTCTGAGACATTTGCCAAGTCCCCATTGCTTCTTTGGACTAAGCTGCCTGCTATGCTGTGCTGTGATGTGCTCATTCCCATTCATGCCATGCCTCCACTCCACTCTGTTCAATCTTAGATATTTATCTAATATAAATCCTCATTCTATCCTCTCTTTTTTTCCTCAACAACCTCCTCCCCCCCCTCTCCTTCCTGCTCTCCTTCCCTCTCTCTCTTCCACTCCTCCCCCTTTCCCCAAACCCTTCTGCCCAAAACTCCTCCTCCTGGATCTATGTCATATTTTGTACCCGTTTGAGTGTCAGGTTTCCTAAAAATACTCTAATTGATTCATGAGTATCAAGCCAAGTTTCAGTACAAAACTAGTCATTTATTAGCAGCACCATTAGGCAAGGCCATTTTGCAGTCAGATTTGAGCTTTGTTTGAATTATAGCCGAACTTTGCCCCTGTTCCTTCCCTCCCCTCGGTCTGTGTCATAAATCACATTCCCCAATGAGGTGCACCCCTCCCAAGCCTGCTGCAGTCATCCGAGATCCGACTCTAGCTGAAAGTATTCGTGGAATGCTCTCCTTCCCCCATTCCCTCACCATGACAACTTTACGAGTTGTCATTGAGCACAAACCACCTGAAACTGGCCATTCTCTGCCCAGGGCAATTTGGGTGCCAAGGGCTTTGTATGACCCTGCCTGTTATTTTGGAGGAACATCACAGGGGCAGGGCATGGATCGGTAATGGAGGCAGCAAAGGTAAAGCTAGGAGAGCTTTCTGCCAGCTTGAGAGAGGGCACAAATGGTACCCTGCCAGGAAGGGGGCGGTGGTGGCCCCCAAATTAACCGTATGTGTGTGCCCTCTCTCTCTCTTCCCCTCTTCCTTTCTCTCTCTGTCTCTTACGTCTCTCTGTCTCTTGTGTTTCTCCCTCCCAAGGCAGCTGAAGCCTTTTTGGTGCATCTCATGGAAGACGCCTACCTGTGCACCCTCCATGCTAAACGGGTCACCCTCCATCCAAGAGACATCCAGTTGGCTCGCCGGATCCGTGGCATCGATCAGGGTTTGGGTTAGTTCCCTTCCCCGAGCTGTCCTGGATGAAGAGGCGCCTTTTGGGGGCCCCAGAGCTGCAGGGGAGCGACCCCACAACTGCTTTGGAGGAGGGGGACAACCAAATTTACACACACCAGTCCTCAACATTCCATGGATTGCGAGTCGCAGCCTGGCCTCTTCCTGGGATTTCCAAAGAGCTTCATTGGTTGACCTCTTCTTCCCTCTCCCCACCGCCCTGCTCGGAAGGTGAGCAGAGATGGATCTAAAAGACGAGAGGAGAAATGAACAGCCTAATTGCCAGGAAGAAGGAGAAGAACCACCCAACCGCCCGTGTTTAAAGTACTTCTGCGGTCTGTGCTTTGAATGGAGCCTCGGGACTGAAAAGTCGCTTTCCGTTTTAAAGTTTGCCCTGTATTTTTGCACTTCAACCTTTAAAATAAAATCTTTTACCTTAATTGTTCTTCGGTATCCTGCTCACTGGGTCATCCTTTCCCTCCCCTTCTTCAGTCCATTGTTTGATGCTCGCCAGATCCTTTCCGGGAATGCCTGATTCCCATGATTCCCTGCTGCCTGGGAATTATGGGCTTTACCATATTTACTTACTCTATCCATATTTTTTAATGAAATAATCTAATCCAACGAACTTCCATCGTACCCAAACCAGCAGCTGAACGGAAACACTTCTGAATTAATTCCTACTTTTTATGCTTCACACATAAACACTCTGTTTTCTTTGTTATTTTCCCACCACAATGCTGCCATTTGCAAACACGTGTTTGTCCCCAAGTGTCTTGCTTCAGCTCCTTCCTTTAGTTAAAATGGTCCCCAATCCTGCTTTTTACAGATAATCCTCCACTTATGGCCATAATGGAGCCTGCCCATTGCAGTCATAAATTGTGACAGTCCTGAAGCAGGCCATCGTGTGACTGATGCGATTTTACGATTTTTTTTTTGTAGCAGTCATTAAGCAAACCATGATGACTGTGAAGCGGATTCATGGTTGTTAAGTGAATCCATTGTTTGCCGATGGGGCATTTCTGGCGAAAACTTGAAATGAATGCCAGTTTTTGGCAAGAAATGTCACTCGTCAAGTGACTGCAGGATGGTGCAAAGAACTGTAAACGTGGGCTGGTTGCCAAGCATCTAAAATGCAGTCAAGTGATCATTGGGGAGAGGTGGGGATAGACTTGGCTGTTGGAACTTTGGAAGAAGGTCGTAAGTATCCTTTGGGGTGTTGCAACCAGTCCTAAGTTGAGGACTACCTGTGGTTGCTCCTGGTCAAATCTGCACCGCTTCCTTCAAGAACTGAACAATCCTTGATTTTATTTATGGCTGCCCTTTTTCTCTCTCTACTTTCCTCCATTTAGGGCAAGCACTGTTCTAAAATATCTTTCATTCATCCCTCCCCTCTGCAAAAGTAGTCATATACTCCCTTTTGGTATAAATGCTATTGATTTTTGCCCCACTCCCTCGAAGGCTAACATTGTTTTTCCTGGGATTTGCTGCTTTATGCCCTGATTCTAATGCCACTGATCTGTTAGCATCCCCAGTTTAATATATAACTCTAATGCCCCTGATGTCTGATTTCAACTTGCTTATTTGATGAGGCTATTGTTTTTCAGAATCTTATCTGGTCCTTGATATGCCCAATCTTCCTTATGCCCTCGCCTAGGGAGTCATCACAACAATCCCTTTTGTATTGTGGTTGCGTGTATGGAGAAGGGCTTGAAAGAGATTGGGGGGGGAAATACGAGTGCAGTAAATGTGCCTTTAATAGATCAGGAAAAGCTCTCTTGGTTAACCCAAGTAGCACCAGGAGATCAGTCTCTCTGAATAACAGGATAACACAGTTGGAAGGCACCTTGGAGATCTTCTAATCCAGTCAGGGCTAACCTTTTTGTCCTCACGCGCGACAGTGTGTGTGCGTGCCCACATCCATAATGCAATGTGCACACAACCCCTCGTGCGCATGCGACCCCCTCTGGGCACCCTGTTTTGGGCCTAGCAGGCCTCCCTGAAGCCTCCTGGGACCAAAAATGTGCCACAGGGAGGGGCACACCACTCCCCCCACGCTCCCCCTCTACCCTTTGCACATGCGCGCCCGCCCACTGTCCCCGTCCACACGTGCGCACTTCCTGCATGCATGGCAGACGCCCAAAAATCAGCTGGCCGGTGGGAGGTGCACGGCCACGCACAGTGGAGCCGAGCTGGGCGACGGCTCGCATGCCTGCAGAGAGGGCTCCGTGTGCCACCTGTGGCATGTGTGCCATGGGTTTGCCATCACGATTCTAGTCCAATCAGCTTTTCCCGGTGCTAAATGGAGTCCGAGTTTTAGCAGACCAACTGAAATCTACCATGCTGTGACTGATGTAAAATAACCATTTACGAATGGAAGCATAACTAGGTATTCAAAGAGGAATCGTAGCACCAAACGTTGGAGCAGAAGACCTGCCCCAGCCCGAAGCCCTAGGAAAGAAAGACCCTTGACTCCAGTTACTTGAAGTGATAAGTTCTTTTACTAAAAGTTGCTGGCTGCAGTATACTCAGAACTGAATTTCCTGCGCAAGAGCATAGAGACTTTTCCCATTGATCCATCCCACCCACCCTCCATGCCAATCCAATGCCATCCAATGTGTTGGCATCTAGAGTATTCAGTGTTTAGAGCAATTGACATTTCTTTCCCACCTTTTACGGCATCTTGATGTCCTTGAAAGCTGGCACTAACTGCTTCAAAGCATCCCTGGTGTTAGGCAAGCTCCCCGTTGGGAGAGCGAGTACGTTCAAAGAAGCGTTGTGAGAGTGTTGTTGGAGAACACACAAGCCAGCATACAGAGACACTGCAGTTTAAATAGGCTTTTACTTTCGTGGAAATAGAGGTATCAGAGTCCATCAAACAGTCCAAGTCATACATGGATAAGACAGTCAGTCATCAACGTCTTTCAGTTAAGGGATAATCCAAATAACATAGTCCAGTATCATATAATCAGTTCAGTACTCAAAGTTTGCTAACAGTTGCAAAACTTACAGTAGCTCACGGCACTCAGATCAGATCAGCCCAGCATGAGAACAGAGAGCTAACAGTCATTCTGGCTCCCTCTTATGGCCGATTGAGGAAAACAGCAACCAATCACATTTTACAGTATGATTTAAAGAAACAGGTACAGTATTGTTACATGATTTATATATTGCCAACCCGACCGTTAGATTATATTCCTAACACCTGGCCTTCCTCAACTGTCATTTCCCCCCTCCCAATTTCCCATCACATACTAACACAGGTTTATTGCCCATTCATTTATCCTCCTCCTCCTCAGTCTGGACAACTCATTGAAAGTCTCTAGCTAGAGCATGGGATCGGACTAGAAGACCTCCAAGGTCCCTTTCTCTAATACTGTAACTTTGCAATAAAAGTAGCATTGGTGTCTAGTTGATTTTTGGTTTCCTAGTTTGTGGTTTACCTTGAAGGACCACATCATGGCAAAAAAAAAAAAGGTTACTAAGGAGAGACCTCTGAAGTGAAAGAATGAGGAATCAAGTGATGGAAGCAGCTTTCTGCCAATGCAATGCAAACCTAATGCACAAATTTGCATATAGGTAGGTAATCCTTACTTACAGTCACAATTGGATCAGGTATTTTCAGATATAAAATTTTGCATAGTGTGCATTTGGGCATTAACATGATAACTGACTCTTTTCCTTTTCCCACCTGAAGCAAAGCTAGAGTGAGATTTGGTTTTCTGAGGATTGTAGGAAACAAAGAAATCAAATGAAGTCCAGGTAGTCCTCCACTTACAATTCATTTAGAGACCGTTCAAAGTTACAAAAACACTGAAAAAAGTGACTCATGACTATTTTTTTACACTTACGACCACTGCTGACATGATCAAAATTCAGACACTAATTGTCAACTTGCTCAGATTCACTTAACAACCGCCTTTACCAACTTAGCAACTTGGTGATTTGCGTAACAACTGTGGCAGGGAAGGTTGTAAAACGAGGCAAAATTCACTTAGCAACTGTTTCGCTTAGCAACAGAAATTTTGGGCTCAATTGTAGTCATAATCAGAGGACTACCTTGCCACTTGATGATGGAATAGAATGCCTTGCCACCAGATGGTGGTTCCTGAAATTCCACTTTCTTATGCTCTGCTATAGTCAAGTACTGGAGATTCAGTCAGTTCAAATGAGTATGAAGATTTGTTGCAAGTTTAAGCTCTGCAAGAATCTGACCAAGTAGTGGTCAAGTGAAATGAGTGGGGGATAAGAAAGGTATATTGTTATATATATAATATATATATATGTGTGTGTGTGTGTGTGTGTTTTGTGCTGATAAATAAATAAAGGGAGACTAGTATAGATCTATTTCAAGCTATTTAGCTCTCATCAGCTAGCCATACCTTTACTGGGATTCGAACCTGTGCTGTATTGCATCTTAGGCAAACGTCTTAGCAATTAAGCCACAGGTCTCCTCCTTATCAGCTGAAGCCAGGGAAGAAGGTATATATTTAGAGTCACAACCCCTGGTAAGCCCCAATTATGGGAGGAAGCTAACTGCTTCCATCATCTGTCAATCGGCTCGTCACAAGAGTCCATCACGACAGAAACCCAATATTTTTACTGTTGCCTTTGTTCGAAATAGATCTATACTAGTCTCCCTTTATTTATTTATCAGCACAAATAAAAAAAACCACAAATATAACAAAGGCAACAGTAAAAATATTGGGTTTCTGTCGTGATGGACTCTTGTGACGAGCCGATTGACAGATGATGGAAGCAGTTAGCTTCCTCCCATAATTGGGGCTTACCAGGGGTTGTGACTCTAAATATATACCTTCTTCCCTGGCTTCAGCTGATAAGGAGGAGACCTGTGGCTTAATTGCTAAGACGTTTGCCTAAGATGCAATACAGCACAGGTTCGAATCCCAGTAAGGGTATGGCTAGCTGATGAGAGCTAAATAGCTTGAAATAGATCTATACTAGTCTCCCTTTATTTATTTATCAGCACAAATAAAAAAAAACACAAATATAACAAAGGCAACAGTAAAAATATTGGGTTTCTGTCGTGATGGACTCTTGTGACGAGCCGATTGACAGATGATGGAAGCAGTTAGCTTCCTCCCATAATTGGGGCTTACCAGGGGTTGTGACTCTAAATATATATATATATATATATATATATATATATATATATATATATATATATATATATATATATATATATATATATATATATAGTCAGGGGTGGGTTTCTCGCCCTGTTCCAACCGGTTTGGTTGGAACGGGGCTGGTGGCGTCCTCGTGCACGCGCGCAGCGCATGCATGTGTACTAGCATCTGTGCGATGCTCCAGCTGCTCCTGGAGGATCGCGCAGGCGCTGTATGCGTCCTGCGCATGCGTGGAAGCGCAGAACTCGTCAAAACCGGGTAAGGAGCGCGGGTGGGCGGGTGGGCCTTTTGCCGTTCCCGGAAGTTACTTACTTCCGGGTTCGCCGACCAACCGGTTTGCGGGGACCGCCGCAAACCGGTTGAAACCCACCCCTGATATATATAAATAAATAAAGGGAGAGTAGTTTAGATCTATTTCAAGCTATTTAGCTCTCATCAGCTAGCCATACCCTTACAGCACAGGCTCTTATCCATTATCAGCGAAGCCAGGGTGAAAGGTATCTATTAGATTTCTATTTAGCTCTCATCAGCTAGCCATACCCTTACTGGGATTTGAACCTGGGCTATCTTACATACTAGGCAGACATCTTAGCCAAATCTAATATATATATAGTCTTAAGTAGTATTTATTTTATACAACATGGCTAGAGCATAAAACAAGAACCAGCATGTTCACATTAGGAGAAATAGCAATAGCACTTAGACATATATGCCTCCCCATAGTGCTTTGCAACACTCTCTATAGTGTTTACAATATGCTTACAATGTCAGCTTATTGCCCCCAACAATCTGGCTCCTCACTGTAATGATCTCAGAAGGATGGAGGGCTTGAGTTAATCTTGAGCCCATCAGGATTGAAACTGCAGGCTGAGGACAGAGTTAGCCTGAAATATTACATTCTAACCACTGTGTCACCACGTTCAGGGAGAATAGGAGAGATAGCAACAATGGAAAGAAATCAGCGTTTTTTGAAAACTGCCCAATATGTTTCAGACAACCTTCCAATGATCTGGGTTTGACATCTGCATTTTTATTTTACACTTTTATGGCATTCTTGTAGTTTGCACTGAGGATGCATATTGCAATTGTTGTTGTTTTTTTTGATTGTAAAGGTCAACCATTGAGATAATACCATGGATATTTAAATTGCATTATTTGTTTTCTTTAAGTTGCCGTGAGACTGTTTGGGCTGTGGCAGGATTAAAAAAGTTGTTGAGACTCTAGAAAGCGTGCAGAGAAGTACGAGAAAGATAGTTGGAAGGCTGAAGGCTAAAGCATGAATGGTTGCTGGAACTGGGTATGCCTAGTTTAATGAAAAGAAGGATTAGGGGAGACGTGATAGCAGTCTTCCAAAATCTAAGGGGCTGCCAAAGAGAAGAGGGGGGTCAACCTATTATCCAAAGCACCTGAAGGCAGGACAAGAAACAATAAATGGAAACTAATCAAGGGGAGAAGCAGCCTAGAACTAAGGAGAAATTTCCTAACATCGAGAACAATTAAACAAGTGGAACAGCTTGTTTCCAGAATTTGTGAATGCTCCATCACTGGAGGTTTTTAAGAAGAGATTGGACAGCCATTTGTCTGAAAAGGTATAGGGTCTCCTGTCTGAGCAGGGTATTAGACTAGTCACTAGAAGATCTCCAAGGTCCTTTCCAAATCTGCCATCATTACTATAATTAAAAGACATTCAATTAATCAGTCCAGCCCTCCCTTTCCGAGTGAATTGTTTAGGGAGTGGACCACCACCTGTCAAGAAAGTTTCAGAAAGGACAGAGTTAAACAGAGTTGTCAAGAAAGACCTTGGACACCAACCTCTCACTACCCCAATGTGGAGAATTTCTGCAAAACAATAAATTACGGTGTGGAAATACTGAGTCTGATAAGTACAAGGCGAAATTCTGGAACGCATCAATCAGTATCAAAAACCAGGAACAAATAAAATAGAAAACCAAGTGGAATGAATTGGAAAAGTTGAGGAGTACAGCTAAGGATTCCCATCACTCAGCTCTTCCACAGGTGGTCCTTGATTTACAACCATTCATTTAGTGTCTGTTCAAAGTTACAGGGATAAGGATAACAACATACATATAGATATGGGTATAACATAAGGAAACTGGATGTAAATCCGAAACAGTGATTTGGAAAGGAGGATTAGAAAATTTTGTTATTAAATATTATCGATGTTTAGCTAGAATAGGACATCAGGATTCAGTGTCAATGGAGGAGTTTAGAAATAGTAAATGGAAAGGCCAGTATGTGGTTATGTATTAAATCTTGGTATGTTTTATGATGAAGGACGTTTAAACAATTATAGTCAAATGAAAATGGAGGTATGATGATGGTAAGATGTATAAATATCTGAGTTAGAATACTTGAGTTCATATGAATTATGTTTGTTGACTGGGGAAGAGATGCAAAGTCTTTTTGTAACCAACTGATACACTTTCTACAGAAGTATGTTGGTTTTGAAAATTAAAAATAAAAAAAAATATTTAAAAAAGTTACAGTGGCACTGAAAAAAGTATTTTTATGATTTATTTTTTTTACATTTACGATGGTTGCAGAATCCCAATGGTCATGGGATCAAAGTTCAAATGACCACTGACCTGGCAACAGGCTCATATTTATGATAGTTTCGCTGTCCGGGATCATATGATCTATTTTTTTGTGACCTGACAAGCAAAGTCAATGCGGAAGTCAGATTCATTTAAAAACCAAGTTACTCACAACTGCAGTGGTTCACTTAATAACGGTGGCAAGAAAGGTTGCAAAATGAGGCAAAACTCAAATGTTTGACTTCGCCACGGAAATCTTGGGCTCAATTTTAGGCATAACTCGGAGACTACCCATACACAAGAGATGTCTTCCTTTCCACTAGAGGATGCGATATCCATTTTATTGCTGGGCTGCTAACTTAACAATTGCAGTGATTCGCTTAACTACTGTGTGAAGAAAGATCGTAAAATGGGGCTAAACAATGAATGTTTTGCTTATCACCAGAAATGTTGAACTCCACTGTGGTTGTAAGTTGAGGACCACCTATACTAGAAATACAGCAGGTGCAAATACCTTCTTTTCCAGAAGTCTCTGGAGATTCTCAGTCGTGGCTGTCCCAAATGTTCTTTTTTTTTTCAAAAGGCAACTGGATTTTGTGTTTCCTTGAAGACGTTTCTTGGATATAGAAGTGAAACAAGGAAAAGCAAAAGTCCAGTTGCCTTTTGAGGGAAAAAGCCCCTTTTGGGACTTTTCCAGATGGGTGGCAATACCATCTGCCTACCAGTGGTGGGTTTCAAATTTTTTTAGAACCTCTTCTGTAGGTGTGGCCTGCTTTGTGGGAGTGGCTTGCCAGCCCTGTGACTGGGTGGGAGTGGCTTGATGGCCATGTGACCAGGTGGGAGTGGCTTGCCAGCCATGTGACTGGGTGGGCATGGCCAACTTGTAAAATGTGGTGAAACTCACTTAACAACGCTCTTGCTTAGCAACCAAAATGTTGGCTCAGGAACTCTGGCATTGAAGCACACAAGTCTTAAAGCTGTCAAATTACAAGACCCTTCTACCCCTAACCCTTTAGTAAAAAATAACCCAGGGGTGTTTAAACTTGACAGCTTTAAGACTTGTGGACTTCAACTCCCAGAATTCCTCCTCTTGCTCTTCGTCTTGATGATATGCGGACGGGCTGAGGGAGAGTTGGAACCGGTTCTGAATGGCACTGTAGATTTGTGGAACCTCTTCAATAGAAGAGGTTAGAACTGGCAGTCCATCCAGTATGCCTAATGGAGAGGGATGTGTTTAATCTTAATAGCCCCTGGCTTGCAATGTGGAGGATGATTCATTGCACAGGACCTGTGTTTATTTTGAGGGGGGGGACGGACAGAGAGAAATTGAAAAATGAGAGGAAAAATAAGCGAAAAAGAACACACAATCATCTTTTATGACAACGTGGATATTATCCTTCGGAGGTTTCACAAAACATGTTCTCTTTGGTTGGACTAGAAGATCTCCAAGGTGCCTTCCATCTGTGTTATTCTTTCTTGTCGGCTGAGTCAAGGGGAAAAGAGAGGTTCTCAAACCATAAATATGTCCTATCTCAAGGATGGGGATGGGGATGGCCTCCATGTTGACAGTTATATGAGGTCAGGGGGAAGGAGAGAAAAAACCTCAGTGATTTTCCTGGCAGAGATATGATGTAGCTCCGCCCTGCGGTTGGGGAGAGATAGGTTAAGGAAGGATGATGGGTGGCTTTGAGGAGGGGCAGTCTCTCCTCCTCCTCCTCCTCCTCCTCCTCCTCCTCCTCCTCCTCCTCCTCCTCCTCTCCTACACGCACGTTGAATAGGCTTGCCCTTAAATGCAAGGAGCCTCACTTGGCTGATTTAACAATGCTCTGGACTTCCCTTTGGGTATTGGTCTTCCTGGCTGTGGCCCTTCTGTGGTGGTTTCAGGGGTGGCTGAGATGGAGGAAGGAACTGTGGGAGCTCCCGGGGCCTTCACCTTGGCCCTTAGTGGGGAATCTCCACCACTTGCTGCATGCCGATCTGCCAGTCCACTTCCTCCAGTTAGCCCAGCATTATGGACCCATCTACCGCCTCCAATGTGGGAAGAAAGGTAGTTCTTGAGTGTGTTCGGATGGGTGGGTGGGTGGGGAGAACTGTGATTTGGGGGGATGCTAGGGAGGAGGCACTGGGGGAAATTAATTTAAAACCTATGTATTTGTGGAGTTTTTAGCCTTCCAAAAAATATGGGGGTTCTGGTGGGAACAGTTATGTTTATGGATTTGAACTTTAATAACTTGCAAATTCATTTTCCTTCCTTCCTTCCTTCCTTCCTTCCTTCCTTCCTTCCTTCCTTCCTTCCTTCCTTCCTTCCTTCCTCCCTCCCTCCCTCCTTCCTTCCTTCCTTCTTCCCTGCCCCCTCTTTCTTTCTTGCTTGCTTTTCCTTCCTCCCTCCCTCCTTCCTTCCTTCTTCCCTGCCCCCCTCTTTCTTCCTCGCTTGCTTTTCCTTCCTTCCTTCCTCCCTCCCTCCTTCCTTCTTCCCTGCCCCCTCTTTCTTTCTTGCTTGCTTTTCCTTCCTTCCTTCCTTCCTTCCTCCCTCCTTCCTTCTTCCCTGCCCCCTCTTTCTTTCTTGCTTGCTTTTCCTTCCTTCCTTCCTTCCTCCCTCCCTCCTTCCTTCTTCCCTGCCCCCTCTTTCTTTCTTGCTTGCTTTTCCTTCCTTCCTTCCTCCCTCCCTCCTTCCTTCTTCCCTGCCCCCCGCTTTCTTCCTTGCTTGCTTTTCCTTCCTTCCTTCCTTCCTCCCTCCTTCCTTCTTCCCTGCCCCCCTCTTTCTTCCTTGCTTGCTTGCTTTTCCTTCCTTCCTTCCTTCCTTCCTTCCTTCCTTTCTTCCTTTCCTCCCTCCCTCCTTCTTTTCTTTTCTTTTCTTTCTTCTGTTGTTAACTGGCTTCCCCCGTTGACTTTGCTTGTCAGAAGGTTGCAAAACGTGATCACATGACCCCGGGACACTGCAGCTACCATAAACACATGCCAATTACCATGCGTCTGAATTTTAATCATGTGACCACAGGGATGCTGCAATGGTTGTGTGAAAAAGAGTCATAACTCACATTTTTCCAGTGCTGTTGTAACTGAGCGGATGGTTATAAGTGGAGGGCTTCCTGTACTAATGGGAAAAGTCTGTTCTAAGACTAAGCTAATTGCTGTTTGGGAGTTTTGGGGACTACCTTTGAAAATATATTATTTTTTTAAGTTGCTCTTTTTTCCCCCTGTCTTCCCCTTGCTCAGTTGTGATTGTGCTGAACAGCTCCGAATTAATTCGGGAGGCTTTGATGCGAAAATGGTCTGATTTCGCTGGACGACCTCATAACTTTCTGGGTAATAATTTTCTGGATGGTTGATAATTCTGGTAATGAACTGAGCTCAAATCATAGCTTGAGAGCCGTTTTGTAAGCTATCTCCAGTGGGAGGAAGGATCACACATTGCACAGACATGGGATTTGCTTGGTTGTGGAAAAAAAAACCTAGATGGGAGTGGTTTGTCGGCCATGTGACTGGGTGGGAGTGGCCAACTTGTAAAATGTGGTGAAACTCACTTAACAACGCACTTGCTTAGCAACCAAAACGTTGGCTCAGAAACTCTGGCATTTGAAGCACACAAGTCTTAAAGCTGTCAAGTTACAAGACCCTTGCACCCCTAAACCTTTAGAAAAAAAACCCCAGGGGTGTTCAAACTTGACAGCTTTAAGACTTGTGGACTTCAATTCTCAGAATTTCTCCTCTCGCTCTTCATCTGGATGATGTGCGGACGGGTGGTGGGAGGGAGCTGGAACCGGTTCTAAATGGCACTGCAGATTTGTGGAACCTCTTCTATAGAAGAGATTAGAACTGGCAGGAACCCACCCCTGGGGGTGGGGAACATACTATTTTTACCGACATCTCTTGGGGATGCCCAATCAATATCGGTAGAGTTTGAGAGCAGGATTTTTTCCCAAGCTTTGGGAATCTTTCTGAAGCCAGAGTGAAGACTTTTGCCATTTCCCTACATCCTTCTCCTTGAAGGCTATTTCTAACCTCTCCTTCCTACCTTTCTTCTCCAGCCCACTTGATTTCCAAGGGTGGCAAAGATCTCTCGCTGGGGAACTACACGCCGACGTGGCGCTTGCAACGCAAACTCGCCCACGTGGCCTTCCAGCGTTGCCTGCGAGGAAACATGGAGAAGATCGTGCAGGACCAGGCTCAACACCTCTCCAAGGTGACCTTGACAAGGAAAGAGGAAGTCCATGCATCTAAAAGCTGAGGCTGAAGATGCTGATGTAGAATCTACTTTTTAATATTTTTTTAAAAAATGGGGAAAGGGTGTAAAAATCCATGCGTTCTTATTTTTTTGCATGTAATGTACCTACGGTGGTCATACATCCTTAATTGTGCAGGGAGCCCTCGCTTAACAACCAATTGTTTTAAAACAAAGGTGTCAAACTCAAAGCCCGTGGGCCGGATCTGGCCAGTGGGTGCTTAGATCTGGCCCGTGGGGGTTGGCCTGGAAATTGTGAAGGACTGGCCCGCAGTGCCCCTGCCAGAAAAAAAACAGAGCTCAGGAGAGCCATGTGCAGACTGGGCTTTGCGGACTAGCAGGGGTTGCCACGATGTAGAAAAGATGTGGAGACTCTAGAAAGAGTGCAGAGAAGAGCAACAAAGACGATTAGGGGACTGGAGACTAAAACATATGAGGAACTGTTGCAGGAACTGGGTCTAGTTTAATAAAAAGAAGGACTAGGGGGGACATGATAACAGTCTTCCAATATCTCAGGGGTTGCCACAAAGAAGAGGGAGTCAAACTATTCTCCAAGGCACCTGAGGGTAGAACAAGAAGCAACGGGTGGAAACTAATCAAGAAGAGAAGCAACATAGAACTGAGTAGAAATTTCATGACAGTTATAATAATTAATCATTGGAACAGCTTGCCTCCAGAAGTTGTGAATGCCCCAACCCTGGAAGTCTTTAAGAAGATGTTGGATAGCCCTTTGTCTGGAACGGTATAGGGTTTCCTGCCTAGGCAGGGGGTTGAACTAGGAGACCTCCAAGGTCCCTTCCAACTCTGCTATTGTATTGTATTGTATTGTATTGTATTGTATTGTATTGTATTGTATTGCATTGCATTGCATTGCATTGCATTGCATTGCATTGCATTGCATTGCATTGCATTGCATTGCTTTGCATTGCATTGCATTGCATTGCATTGCATTGTATTGGGTGGTGAAGTGTGGAGAATGAGATGGTTCCTTCCAAGTGGACAGTAAGCACCCACAACTTCATTTGCATGAGCTGCACGCACAAGCGCCTGCCACTTGCTTAAATGGAGCGCAGGTATGCACACTTGTCCGCTGCTCACACACGTGACTGGACATGCTAGCTGCCCATTTCCGCACACCCCTCACTGCCCACTCGTGTGCCACGGCCCACAGGTTGTGGACCCCTGATCCGAGGTGTATTTCTCTCTTGTAATTCTTCAACAGGTGTTCCACAGTTACGATGGGCAACCTGTGGATGTGGCACATGCCTTTTCCCTGCATGCTTGTGCAGTCATCTCCAACTTGATATTTGGAGCGGCGGTGAGTCTTACGACCTGCTGTGTCATTGCTCTGCTTTCCCATGGATTGTCTTCTCCAAGCTACCTCTGCCTTTTCCTCCATCGCAGGATATTTCCACCGTCGAAGAAATGCATAACTGCATGATTGAGCTGGTTGAAAATTGGAGCTCTGCTTCCATCCAGATGCTTGATTTTCTTCCCATCTTCAGGGTGAGACCTGGTTAGAGGGCTTTTTATTTTTGGGTGCCTTTAGGGTCAGAGTTGCAGATCTAAAACTGACATCTTAGAGAGGCATTTCCTGGGTCAAAAAAAGTCAATGTGGCACCTCCAGCACATGAAGCCTGCCACATTTACATCCCCATATAAAAAGGGGATGGGTTGTAATCATGAAGTCCCAACCACTATGTACTTTAGTGACCTTCCCATGGATGATGTGACTGAGACAGATAAAAAATATCACCTTTTTTCATATTTGCAAGTAATAATCTTGGCCTAATCGAGCTTAGTACAGTATTTTTCAACTTTAGCCACTTTAAGATGGCTGGGGAAATCTGAGAGTTGAAGTCCAAACAATTTGAAGTGGCCAAGGTTGAGAAAGAGAGAATTAATATATTAGGCTGGCCTTGGGCAGATTTGCATTCAGCCCTATGTGTTGAGGATAGTCAACAAATGTTAGATTGCTGATGTTTTTCAAAGTTGTGCCCCCTTAATTTTCGGACACACTATCAGGACAGATAGCCACTCATAATGTTTTCGTCTCTGTCTCTGTCTAAATGAATGCATGCACGCGCAGATTAATAGAGGTTTTCTTCAAGGGGGTTTAGATAAATATTCCACTTTTTGATACCACAGGCCTCTATTATCTTTAACAAACAGGGGCTGGCAGAAAGTTAAATGTTTCATAAGTTTCCATCACACGTGAAAGAAAGATTGGGAAGGATATCTTTTTAGATTGTACTTCTGTGGTTAGTATATCGTGTGGCTTGCTAGAATGTCATAGATTGTTCATGCACATTCCAACTGCTGAAGGACGATGAGCAACCACTGAATGTTGGAAAACAGTCCAGTTCTCTGCACACAGAAAATTTGCGGAAGAGGAGTCCTCCTCCTCCTCCTCCTCCTCCTCCTCCTCCTCCTCCTTCTTCTTCTTCTTCTTTCCCTTCTCCTCCTCCCCATCCCCCCATTGGTCCGCTCTCCTCCTCTCCCCCTTTCCTCCCCTCCCCCTTCCTCTCCTCTCCCCTCCTCTCCCTTCCCCTTCCCCTCCCCCTTCCTCCCACTTTCCACTCCCCTGCTCCCCTTCTTCCCTTCCCCTCTGCTCACCCATTGCTTTCCTCCCTTCACCTCCCCTTCCCTCCTCTCTTTTCCTCCCCTCTCCTCTCCTCCCCTCTCCTCTTCTCTCTCCTCTCCCTCTTTTACTACTTTGGGTGTTGACGGAGATACAATATTTCTAAAATGTGAGAAGGGAATGGTCAAGGAAGAAATGTGGGTGTCCTGAGTGTTTGTACTAAAACCAACTTCATTCAGATCCCTTGCTGCGTCGTAGGTGTTCCCCAACCCTACTTTGCGACATCTGCTTTCCTGTGTCAAAAACCGGGATGTCTTGATCCAAAGCCAGATGAAGAAACACCAGGTGAGAATGTGGAGAATGGCTGCTACATTAGGGCTATACAAGTAATCCTCGACTTACAACCATTCGTTTAGCAATTGTTCAAAGTTGCGATGGCATTTTAAAAAGTGACTTACCACCTGTCCTTATCAGTGGTGGGTTTCAAAAATTTTTAGAACCTCTTCCGTAGGTGTGGCCTGCTTTGTGGGAGTGGCTTGCCGGCCATGTGACCGGGTAGGAGTGGCTTGGCAGTCGTGTGACTGGGTGGGCATGGCCAACTTGTAAAATGTGGTGAAACTCAATGCTTTTGCTTAGCAACCAAAATGTTGGCTCAGAAACTCTGGCATTTGAAGCACGCAAGTCTTAAAGCTGTCAAGTTACATGACCCTTGCACCCCTAAACCTTTAGAAAAAAAACCTCATGAGAAAAGAATCTACTAATTTGAGAACAGGAATGATGAGAAGATCTTCCGGATTTATCACCATAGTAAATTGGGCCAGTGCTTACCACAGAGATGGGGAAGCCATATCTCGTTGAAAGAGCAGGGGTGGGCTTCCAAAATTTCAATTTAAAAAAAAATTTTTTTTTTAGTAGCCAAAAAGTCTCTATTTTTGTCATAGTATACTTAAGCTTTAAGAAGTATGTGAACACAAACCTATTAATTTGACAGAGTATCTATTGCTTCTAAAAGGTTACAAGGTTTGCCTCCGTTTGAGGGCACTTGAGGCATTTTGTAACATAATAAAGTAAAACAGAATTGAATTTACTTCCAATGAAATCCAGATGGATTCGTAACTGGCTGACCAACCGCACTCAACGTGTAGTCCTCAATGGAACTGCATCTTCATGGAGGGAAGTATGCAGTGGAGTACCCCAAGGCTCTGTTTTAGGCCCAATACTCTTCAACATCTTCATCAGTGGTTTGGATGAGGGAATAAATGGGGAACTCATCAAATTTGCAGATGACACCAAGCTGGCAGGAATAGCCAACACTCCAGAAGACAGGCTTAAGATACAGAAGGATCTTGACAAACTTGAACATTGGGCACTATCTCATAAAATGAAATTCAATGGTGAAAAAAGTAAGGTTCTACATTTAGGAAGCAAAAATGAAATGCACAGGTACAGTATAGGTGGTACCTTGCTCAATAGTAGTAACTGTGAGAGGGATCTTTGGGATCCTAATGGACAACCATTTAAATATGAGCCAGCAGTGTGCAGCAGTTGCCAAAAAAGCCAACACAGTTCTAGGCTGCATAAACAGGGATAGAATCAAGATCACGTGAAGTGTTCATACCACTTTATAATGCCTTGGTAAGGCCAAACTTGGAATACTGCATTCAGTTCTGGTTGCCACAATGTAGAAAAGATGTGGAGACTTTAGAAAGTGTGCAGAGAAGAGCAACAAAGATGATTAAGTGACTGGAGGCTAAAACATATGAAGAACGATTGCAGGAACTGGGTATGTTTAGTTGAATGAAAAGAAGGACTAGGGGAGACATGTTAGCAGTCTTCCAATATCTCAGGGGTTGCCACAAAGAAGAGGGAGTCAAACTATTCTTCAAGGCACCTGAGGGTAGAATAAGAAGCAATTGGTGGAAACTAATCAAGGAGAGAAGCAACTTAGAACTGAGGAGAAATTTCCTGACAGAACAATTAATCAGTGAAACAGCTTGCCTCCAGAAGTTGTGAATGCCCCAACACTGGAAGTCTTTAAGAAGATGTTGGATAGCCATTTGTCTGAAACGTTATAGGGTTTCCTGCCTAGGCAGGGGGTTGGACTAGAAGACCTCCAAGGCCCCATCCAACTCTGCTATTGTATTGTATTAAAAAAAATCCTTGCAAGACAGTCTGCAAAGGAAATAATAGTCTGGAAAAGAAATAAAAATAAATTCTCTTCACTAGTACAAAACAGAAATTATTGAAAAGGTCAATGAATGAGTCTGTATCATCCTTCCCAGATATATGATTAGTGTGTTTCCCTTATAAGCAGCCTGTAGTCCTGTCCATTTCTTATAATCACAAGACAGTTTGTTGATTGTTTACTGAACAAATTGTTCCCTGATAGGATGAATAGATGGATGAAATTAGTTTGTCTTGTGTCAGGCCTGCAGTCATATCCCTTTTGGATCTTTGGCCTGACACACTTTCTGTTATTCTACTATGCCGTTTCCATGGTGGGAAAATGGAAGGGGGGATGGTACGGAGTTAAATGCTATGTAGCCAAAACAAAATTCCTTTCTAGAAAGCCAAGGTCATCCTTTGTCTCTGCGCCTCTGCACCTGACTGGAACTGGATGGGTGGAACTGCCATCATGGCAATGGGAGATTGGACCATGTGATGGACTTGTGGATGTGGGGGCAGTATCTTGAACTTTAAACTGGGTGGGGAAAACCAGGAAGCTTTCAGATTCGGGTTTCCCCAGATGTGCCAACATGGCTCTCCTAATAAATTGGAACTTTGAGCAATACTTTGCCTTGGACTCTGATTTAATTTTAGATGCTATTTGGAACCCTGACATCTTGATTGATTGATTGATTGATTGCACACCTTCTTCTCTTTCTTAGGAGTCACGTAGCCCTTCAGAGATCCAGGACATGCTGGATGACATGCTGCAGCTTCTGCATGACTATGGCACTGAAAAATGGGGGGAGACCGGCCTCTTGTTGGATCACATCCATATGGCCATTGTTGACCTGCTTATTGGAGGCACGGAGACCACAGCAACCCTGCTCACTTGGGCTATTGCCTTCCTGGTGCATCGTCCTGAGGTACGGTGAACGGTTTGCTGGTGCCAAGCTCGCAAGGGCCACAGGCAGCACTCCCAACTCCATTTTCACTGGCAGAGGGTTGCCGGAGACCATCACAGCTGAAAATGGAGCTCAGGAATCCATTTTCGCTGGCAGAGAGCTCAGGCCCCCACAGGGCCCCCCGACATGAGTGACATTGAGCTGGCCACACTCATCCTAGCCATGCCCCCCAAGGTCAAACACAAATGAAATCATGTTTGACATCCCTGCCCTAGGCAGTATTTCTTTGTCCTGTGTCTCTCAAGGTCTTTCTCACATACCATTAGAGATAATCCTTGACCTACAACCATTCATTCAAGGTTACTGTACAATGGCACTGGGAAAAATGTGATTTATGACTGTTTTTAATCCTTAGGACTGTTGAAGCATTCCTGTGATCAAAATTCAGACGCTTGGCAACTGGCACATATTAACAACAGTTGCTCTGTTTTGCGACCTTCTCACACGCAGTCAAGGGGGAAGCCAGGTTCACTTACAAACCAGGTTACTAACTTAACAACTGCAGGGATTCCCTTACAAACGGTGGCAAGAAAGGTTGTAAAATGGGGCAACATTCTCCGAACAACTGTCTCACAGAATGATTAGTGTGTTTCCCTTCTAAGCAGCCTGTAGTCCTGTCAGAAATTTTGGGCTCAATTGGGGGTGGGGGTGGGGGTCATAAGTCGAGGACTGCCTATATCTCACTCTTCATAAATGGAGGGCTTCCTGCAAAAGCCAACCTCTCCAAAGCTTTATTACAACTTCTTGCTTACCAAAATAAATTTTGGGCTCAATTGTGGTGGTAAGTCAAGAACTATCTGTCAGGAGTCTCAGCCCTCTTCTATTTTGGCCTTGGTGCCACTGCTGCTAGGGGTGGGGGAGAATTTCAATTCCTGCTCCACAAAGCCCCATCTGTTCTCAGTCAATCTGTTCTCCGCATATTCGCCCCCCAAAAATCCTCATTTCACCCACCTCGGAAGGATGGAAGGCTGAGTCAACCATGAGCCAGTTAGGATCGAACTGCCAGGCTGAGGGCAGAGTTAGCCTGCAATACTGAACTTTAACCACTGGGTGAAGGTCCAGTGGGAGGCAGCGGTGGGGAGCACAGATTGGCAAGGAGGTAAGTGACGGAGGGCAGGTGGTCAAAAGGGTAGGATTGGGTGAGGAGATAAGCCAGCTTGGGGGTGTGGGTGGGCAATGAAGCATACACTGCTGTTGTAAATGTGGGTGAGATGCCAAGCACCTGAACTTTGATCATATGACTTGCGGGTGTGTGTGTGTTGTTGCAAAGATTGTAACTTCAACATGGTCATAAATTATGTTGCTGAGCAAATGGTCATTTATCCAGGGCAACCTGTAGTGTCTTCTTTCTTCTCACCATGTTTTTTTTTTCTTCTTCTTTCTTTGCCACTCTAGATTCAGGAGCAGATCCACCAAGAATTAACCACTGTCGTCGGATTTCACCGTGATCTGACCTACGGCGATCAGGAGCAGCTGCCTTACCTCCGAGCCACCATCTGGGAGACTTTGCGCCTGCGTCCATCAGCACCCCTGGCTCTGCCCCACATGACTATCCGTAACACTAGGTAACAGGTTTCAAAAGACTTTCCTCCCACCTAAATTTGTCCTTGACGGAAGGGTATCCAGGTTGCCTCCCCCTATCTCCTACTGCATACTACCAAGTGCTCTTTCTACCTTGCCTTCTGAACACCCATGACCCTCCTGGGCACCAAACAGTTGAAGGCATCAAGCTTGTGGCATCAAGTTCTTTTTAAAAAACAAACAAACATATAAACCTTGAGTGCCTTTAGACAGAATGTGGGGAAAGTGAGAAAATGTGAGCCAAACAGGCCTGAGCGCAGGTGCGCGCATGCAATGTGCACATGCGCAGAGCCGCCAGGAGAAGGGGACTGTCACGGCGGCCTCCCTCAGTAACCAAGAAAGAAACCACTCTACTCCATTTTGCAGAATTAAGATCTACTTTTACTGGTCATGAGTAGATAGCAGCTAAGCAAAGCAAGATCTGAGGCAAAAGCGCGCGTAATCATAGATATCAATAAGTGACCCAACCCCCTCCCCTTGGTAACCCCATCCCATAGTCTAATCCGTACACCCCAGAAGTGTCATGTGGGAGACATCTTTAAAAATCATCATCAGGTTGGTATGCCGGACAGTTGGCCTTGGTGGCAACTCCTCTATCTGCAACATGCGCAGTAGATGGTGAGAACAACTCCCTTTTTCCAGTTACTCCTGCACTGAATACTTCCCCACCCAAATACCATGCCCCCCGTCCCCGTTTCAATGGCAGCCGAAAGCAAGCAGCAAAACAGAGGCTGTCAGGAACAGCTAAGGAACAAGGGCCAACTCTGGAGTAAAGGCAGAGCTGGATGGTGAATGGCCCCTCCCATAGGGAATAAAGAGGAGCGAAAGGGGAGGGGAGTTTGCAGGAGACAATTAGTTCAATTCATTAGGGTGAAGATCTGTTCCTGAGTAATTGTTGCTATAGCATGGTGTTTGGAAGTTTAGTTTGGCTTGGTTTTGGTTTTATTGCACTTATATGCCGCCCTTCTCCCAAAGGACTCAGGGCGACGTACAACATAAAAACACATTTAACAAAAGTTAAAAGTTAAAAAAGATTAAATAGGCAATCCAATAACCTTCCATTGACAATTTAAATCACATTTAGGATTAAATTAAAATTAACAATTTAAAATTAATAATTTAATTTATTCTATTCAGGCCAGGCTGGCTTGCTGAAAAAGCCAACTTTTTAGGGCGCGCCGGAAGGACTGGCGGTCGGGGATTAGGTGGAGCTCCGGGGGTAGCTCATTCCAAAGGGAAGGTGCTCCCACAGAGAAGGCTCTCCCCCTGGGGGTCGCCAACTGACACTGCCTGGCCAACGACACCCTGAGGAGGCCGACTCTGTGGGATTGTACTGAATGGTGGGAGCTACCGGTGGCAGTAGGCGGTCTCGCAAGTACTCTGGGCATAAGACATGGAGTGCTTTAAAGATCATAATTAACATCTTCGATCGCACCCGGAAAACAACTGGCAACCAGTGCAGGCAGCCTAAAAGGGGTGTAATATGGGAGCACCTAAATACCCCCATGACAACCCGCGCAGCCGCATTCTGGATCAACTGGAGTCTCCGGGTGCTCTTCAAGGGCAGCCCCATGTAGAGAGCATTACAGTAGTCCAGGCGAAAAAGGACGAGGGCGTTAGTGACTGTGCACAGGGCATCCCGATCCAGGAAGGGGTGCAACTGGTAGAAGGCCCCCCTGGTCTCGGCTGTAAGATGTTGTTCTAAACTAAGCTGCGTATCCAGGAGGACTTCTAAATTACGGGCCCTCTCTGAGGGGGCTAAAATTTCTCCCCCTATCATCGAAGATGGTACATGATGCACAAATCGGGCTGACGGGAACCACAGCCACTCAGTCTTGGAGGGATTAAGCTTGAGCCTGTTCGTCCCCACCCAGGTCTGCATAGCCTCCAAGCACCGGAACATCACGTCGAGGGCATCGACGTTGGGGTGGCTTGGGGTAGATGAAAAGTTGGGTATCATCAGCGTATTGATGATACCGTACCCCAAAACCACGAATGACCTCGCCCAGCGGTTTCATATATATATTGAACAGGAGGGGTGAGAGAACCAACCCCTGGAGCACCCCACAAGTGAGGCGCCTCGGGGTCGATCTCTGTCCTCCAGTCAACACGAATTGCGATCGATCTGAGAGGTAGGAGGAGAACCACCGCAAAACGGTGCCCCCCACTCCCAACCCCCTGAGTCGTCGCAATAGGATACCATGGTCGATGGTATCGAAAGCTGCGAGAGTTCTAATAAGACCAGAACAGAGGAGCAACCCCTGTCCCGGGCCCGCCAGAGATCATCAACCAATGCGACCAATGCCGTTTCCATGCTGTACCTGGGCCTGAAACCTGACTGAAATGGATCCAGGTAAGCAGCTTCATCCAGGTACTGGGGAAGCTGACGTGCTACCACGCTCTCAACAACCTTCGCTACAAAGCGGAGGTTGGAGACCAGACGATAGTTGGCTAAAGAAACTGGGTCCAGGGAAGGCTTCTTAAGGAGGGGCCTCACCACTGCCTCCTGACAACTCTACAAGCCTGATAAAGCTCTATAGTTGTGAAATCTCATGAAAGACTGTTTGCCAGGAGTTTGCTGAAGAGGAATTCCCTCATCCTGATAAAAGAGATTTTATCGGGACGAGGAGTCTGCTTCATGGTCTTGGGAAGCCTAGGTCAGAACACCGGGTTTCTAGCCTGATGCCTTAACTGCTAGAACAAACTGGTTCTGGGATGTTTTCAGATGCCCATGAGACCCATAATCTCAGGGCAAACAAGAGGAACAAATTACATTGCTGAAGCCTTGTTGATATAATTGTTGTCTTCTTTTTTCCTCTCCCTCTCATCCCCTCTCCCAAGTCTGTCTGGTTTCTCCATTCCTAAGGGCACAACGGTCATTCCCAACCTCTATGGGGCCCATCACGATGAGAACAAGTGGCACCGTCCTCTGGAGTTTAGGCCAGGTATTCTAATTTGCAAGTGTGTGTGTGTGTGTGAGAGAGAGAGACTGAGTTCCTACATCACATTAAGCCACCATGAAGTTTGCTTGGCTTTGGCTTAGTGCAGTGTTCTGACCCCACTTGTCCCACACCAACACACACTCCGAGCCAAAGATAAGTTACAGCGTTTAATTAACAGACAGACAGGTCCTTGGCAGCAAACCGGCACAGACAAGCTTGGGCAGCAATCCAGCACAGATAAGGCTTGGCAGCAATCCAGCCTGCCAAGCTCACCATAATGTTCTCTGACATTGATTCCTGTGTTGACTTCTGCAAGAGGGGCGTGTGCACAAGCAGTCTTTTTATAGTCTGGAGAGGAGCCTAATGACCACCAGCTGAGTGCAATTACCTCCTGTAACTGCACAACTGTTCCTGACGCCTATTAGCTCTTCGGGGCTGTGCATCCAGAAACAACTCACTGCTGGTGTTCGGCTCACTCTCCCTTGTCTCCTCCCCACTGGTCCAAGGCTCAGGTGCCTCCTGGTGGCCAACCAGCCTCTCTGCGCCCTGCTTGGAGTCGGAACCCTGTCCAGGGTCCTCCACATCCTCCAGAGCCGACTCATAGGGCCCCTCGCTGTCGGAGTCTGGTGGCAACTCCAACGGCTCATGCTGGGCCACAACAGTGCAGTATCCCTCAACATTGGCAATTTTAAGACAGATGGACTTTCCCAGAATTACCCAGCCAGCATGTTGAAGACCACCTGTCTTAAAGTTACCAAGTTTGGGACACACCAGCTTAGTGTGTTGTGTCAGTGCAGCTTATTGTGCACCAATCAATAAAGTACATTTCAGAAAACCATAGCTTAGGGCAACTAAAAGAGGTAGCTTGGGGAAGAAATCTGTGTGGATTTTATGATGTGTTAGATGTGCAAATGGTGAGACCCAGATCAAAGAAAGAAAAGTTGGGATTTACCCATCATACTAAGCCATGTACGATTTGTTTTTCAGCTAGCGAGATCAAAAATGGGCTGGTGCTGTGGCTCAGCGGTTAAGACAATGGGCTTGTTGACTGGAAAGCTGGCAGCCCACGTTCGAGACCCAAGCGGCAACAAGACAGGATGAGCTCCTGTCCTTGCTCCAGCTCCTGCCAAACCTAGCAGTTTGAAAGCATGCAAATGCAAGTAGATAAATAGGTACCACTTCAGTGAGAACGTAATAGGGATCTGTGACATCATGTGAGCCACATGGACACAGAAATTGCTTCAGACAGCGCTGGCTCAATGGCCTTGAAACAGAGATGAGCCAACCAGAGGTGGTATTCAGCAGGTTCTGACCAGTTCTGGAGAACCGGTAGTGGAAATTTTGAGTAGTTCAGAGAACCGGTAAATACCACCTCTGACTGGCCCCACCCCCATTTATTCTCTGCCTCCCGAGTCCCAGCTGATCGGGAGGAAATGGGGATTTTGCAGTATCTTTTACCTGCTATGCCCACCAAGCCATGCATGCCCACCAAACCTCACCCACAGAACCGGTAGTAAAAAATTTTTAATCCCACCACTGGATCCAACCCTATAGACAGCAGCAACTAGCAGAGTAAAGTCTACAGGGACTTTTTTACCTTTACCTAGTTAGGTTACAGGAGTAAAGTCCCAAGTTGCTGGAAGCTAGGATTTTATATTGATCTATTGATTTCAGCTAAGCACTTGCGGTGTGTGTGTGTGTATTTTATTTCTGGCTTATTTATTTATTTAGCCCCACCCAAATCTTTAACCCAGTGTTCCCCAACCATGAAAACTTTAAGATGTGGGAAAGGATTTATTTCCTTCCTTCCTTCCTTCCTTCCTTCCTTCCTTCCCTCCCTCCCTCCCTCCCTCCCTTCCTTCCTTCCCTCCCTTCCTTTATTTATTTATTATTTGTTTGTTATATTTGTTTGTCTGTTTATTTTAGCCTGCCTTTATTATTATTTTTATACATAACTCAAGGGGGTGAACACATTCAATATTCCTTCCTCCTCTAATTTTCCACGCAACAACTCCTCTGTAAAGTGGGTTTTGGCTTAGAGAGAATGACAAGCTTAAAGTTGCCCGGTCGGTTTTCGTACCAAAAAGCTGGATTAGAACTCGCAATCTCCTGGTTTCCAGTCTGGGGCCTTCGTTACTAGACCCAAACTGGCTGTCCTTGTTAATATGACCAGTCTCTTTCTTTTGTCCAGAGAGATTCCTGGAGGGTGAAGCCTCTGACGAGGCCTGGCGGAATCTGGTGCCATTCAGCTGTGGGGCGCGGGTATGCCTGGGGGAAGCCTTAGCCCGCATGGAGTCGTTTCTCTTCCTTGCTTACATCCTGCGAGATTTCCAGCTCTTGCCTGCCTCAGCCGGATGCCTTCCTGACCTCAGGGGATCATTTCGATTCCTTATTCATTGCAAGCCCTTCCTGGTGCGGCTGGTACCCCGGGTGAGAACCCCAATGCCCGAAAAGTGAAGCCTTTCCCACCCTTCCTGCTGGGTGGGAAATGGAAATCATCCACCTGCTTTTTAGCAATAGCAATAGCAATAGCAGTTAGAGTTACATACCGCTTCATAGGCCTTTCAGCCCTCTCTAAGCGGTTTACAGAGTCAGCATATCGCCCCCACAGTCTGGGTCCTCATTTTACCCACCTCGGAAGGATGGAAGGCTGAGTCAACCCTGAGCTGGTGAGATTTGAACAGCCGAACTGCAGAACTGCAGTCAGCTGAAGTAGCCTGTAGTGCTGCATTTAAGTACTGCGCCACCTTGTTAGTTTGATCTTGCGTTTTGTCATATTATGGAGGCCCTGTTTCCCACATTATTATAATGGGTTTACCAGTAACTAAAGTTTAAATCTATGCGCAATCCTTATCCTCGGTAGCTTTGAACCAGTTCTTATAGGACTCTACATTCCTCATGGAGAACTTGCTTTGTCACTTCAAAGAACAAGAAACATCAATCAAAGGAACTCCTAGTTCCTGAAGACATTACTGAAAGAGTCACCGCTCTACTACTGCCATCAAGGTCTTTATTCGCCCTCCCTTATTTCTCTTGGCAGTTCTCAACTTTCACCGATGTAGCCAACCATGCATGGATTTTAGGATAGTTTAAACTACAGGAGGTCTTCATTTAGCAATGTCCTGATAGGAACACGGTGGCTTAAGTGATTAGGATGCTAGGATGGAGGTTAGCAAGCCTGTGTTCGAGACCCAAGTGCTGCTGTGTGGCAGACCTGAACTCCCATCGTTCGCTCCAGCTCCTCCTGGGGACATGGAAGGAGTCCTCAACTGGACACCCCCTGGACAACGGCAATGTCACCGGCTACGCTTTTCAACCCTGAAGCACCTTAGTGCTTCTGACACAAGTGGAAAAAAAAAAAGAGAGCACTATCCCAATAGCCTCATTTAATAATCATTTGCAGTTGTCATGGTAAGGAAAAAATGATCCATATGACTTCCACCTGATGACATTCTAGAAGCTATTAAAGATCTGGCTATTGCTGTTTGGTTTGGCTCTGCAACCCAACAAGAGAGACACAGACTTCAGAGGATAATTAGAACTGCAGAAAAAACAATTACTACCAACCTGCCTTCCATTGAGGACCTGTACACTGCACGAGTCAAAAAAGAGGGCTGTGAAAATATATACAGACCCCTCACATCCTGGACATAAATTGTTTCGACTCCTACCCTCAAAATGATGCTATAGGGCACTGCACACCAGAATAATCAGACACAAGGACGTTTTTCCCCCCAAATGCCATCACTCTGCTTAACAACCAATTCCGACAACACTGTCAAATTATTTACTTAGACTGTATTACTATCCTTCCTAGCAGCTTTCATGACTATAACTATGTTGCTTATATCTTAACAATTTATATTGTTTTATTTGTTTCCTAGTATGATTTGATTGGTTATTAGTAACCTATGACTATTATTAAGTGTTGTATCTTACGATCTTGATGAAGGTATTTTATTTCTCTTTATGTACATTGAGAGCATTTGCATCAAAGGCAAATTCCTTGTGTCCCCAATCACACTTGGCCAATAAATTCTATTCTATTCTATTCTATTCTATTCTATGCCATGCCATTCCATTCTACTCTATGGTCCCAAGCTTTGCCACAGTGTGATGTTGAGCTTCTGTTGGGTTATTGTTCTTGCTTGATATGTTTGATTTTAGATTGCTCCTATTTTTTAGGTCATCTCCTGTAGAGTTGTTTGAGAATTAGATGTTCTGTAAATAAAATAAATTAAAAACAATCCAAAGAGGAACATGAGATGCTTCTGAAGCAGTGGTGTGTTCTGGATTCCGTTCCAACGGATATGGTTGGAACGGCCCCGGTGTCACCCATATGCATGTGCGTGGTGCGTGCATGCATTTTAGCATCAAATGATGCTTCCGGAAGCCTCCATGATGCTCCAGCTGCTCAGCAGAGCGTCGCATAGGCGCTGTATGCACCATGTGTGTGGGTGGAAGTACCGACAAGCTTTAAAACACAGTAAGTAGCGCAGGCGGGTGGGTGGGCCCTCCGGAGCACCGTACCGGAACAGTATCCGTTGCTCCGGACAGGATCCGGTATGCCCGTACCGGGGCGTACCGCCTGCAACCCACCACTGTTCTGAATATCCAATTGATGGCCGTTTCATACCTTTTAATGCTCATTGCTAATTATGGTACAAAGCCCTGGTGAAGGACAACAGAGTTGGAAGCACTTTGGAGGTCTTCTACTCCAACCCTCTACATAAGCAGGAGGCACTATACCAGATATTCAGGTCTCTGTAAGTCCTCCTGGCAGACTAGTGGAGATCTGCAGTCCTGAAATGCACGCTCTCCCAAAATTTGGATCCTGAATCAGCTTCTGCTTCATTCCTGTTGCAATTGGAGGATGGCTTTCCACCGGCTAATGACGGTCAGAAAAGGAAGGGCAGCAAATCCAGAGGTTTAACCAACTGCTTTGCTTAATAAGATCTCATGGTGGTAAACCATCTAGCCAGCCCCACCTAAAGAGATATAATACTTAGAAGAGGGATCTACACTGGGGACAGGCTATCTTATGCCAAGATAGTTTGTACTCAAGGAACAGGTGTCTCTGTGTGTGTGTGGGGGGGGTGGGAGCACATTTACCCAGAAGTGGGGAAGGGCTCACAGAAAAGAAGAATTAACAACAAGATCAACACAATTGAGTCGACACAAATTTGCCATGGGCTGATAATAATACTGAGAATCCTCAGAACCAGCTACATTGGAGTCAACACACTTTTGCTATTGATAATCAGACAAGACTCCGAAGCAATCAGTTCTGGGATGTTTTGCTAGGTGACATCAAATCTACTCTTTTCAGAGTAGGTGGTCTCACCAATTCCGATCCAGGTTTGGGGCAATTCCACTTCACCCACCCGCCTCAATGAGATTCAAAAGAGCAAACACCCTATTCAGTTACAAAGCTGCTACCAATTCTAGGTTGTTTCCCACCAGACTAAGTGGCTGTACAAAAAACCCCCAAAACGAATGTTGAAGAACGTCACTAGTCCTTTCTTTTTTCAATTTGATTTTTATTTTAAACATATTTTCCCCATGATCTAAAAATAACTTTTTTCCCCAAGCACTTCTTTTATAGAAGAGTTTTATTCTCCCCTGCTCTTATAAAGAAACAATACTTTACAGCTTGCCTTTCCCTCCCACCAAATTTGTGCAAATTTCCTACCCTGCCTCAAGTTGTAAAAGACCGTCCTTTCAACATTCCCTTAAAGTTCCCGTAAGAAGAAGAAAAAACTTCTTGTGAGCTCTTCCACCTGCTTCTAATATCAAGTGGCTTGTCTTGACGAGTGTCACAGTCCCAGAGAAACACAACTTTGTTCCCGTGTTGAACCAAATCGACAAATTTGCTGGCCTCATCTTTACCCAGTACAAACAAAGACATTTGCCCAAGTCACAAATATTAACCCCAATAGGTGCTGGATGAATCATGTGAAGCTGGGCTTGTGGAGGACGATGGACAGATTACAGGTCTTGCTTGAGTCACAGGTCAAACTCTCTCTCTCTCTCCCACTTCAAAGCCCATGGTCTCCTCTCCAAGTTTTCTGTCCGAAGCCAGGCTTACTCCTGTCTTGGAGATCATCTCTTTAACATTTGTCTTCAATTGTGCCTCGTGATCAGATGGCAGCGGAATTGTGGTTGGTTGCACAGTCATCCCGATGTTTACACTCGATCTGGCTTTTCAAACTACCTATTGACTCCTTCCCAAGGACCGGAGCCAGGGGTGAAATCCACTTACCTTTGTTACCGGTTCGGTAGCAATGTGAGCACACACACTTCACTCGCATGTGCCACCTCCGTGATGCACAGTACCACCTGTGCATGCACAGAGCGTCAAAAAGGTAAGGTAAGCGAACAGGAAGGGGGGGGGAATCCGTTGTGCCACACGATTTATATTAGCTAGAAAGCAGGAAATTCTGCTTTCTAGCTAATATAAATCGTGTGTCACAGCTGTTCGTCGGAAAAACCAGTTCGCCCGAACCAGTTTCATTTATTTTACCACTGGTTCGGGCAAACCAGTAGCATTTTTACTACCAGTAGTAAACGGGCCCGAACCGGTAGCATTTCACCCCTGACCTGAGTTACGACTTGATAGGCGGATTAGAATGCCAAATCCAGTCTAAACGTCTGATTATGGGACTAACTGTAACATTTTCACATTTCCAGAGAAGAAAAAGAACACTCGGTGACGTAATTAGTAGTTTGGGAAGGCTGCAGAGAAGTCTTAATTAGCTAAAACTATTTGAGAAAGGGAAAAAACAGGAAATTGGGATTTTATTAGCATCTCCCCCTGTTCCTAGTTATAATCCTAGCACTGTCTGGGTACAATCAGGACTCTGAGTTCCTTGATGCTCTCCGTGCTTGGTTGTTTTCTTGTAGTGTTTCATTAGCAAATTAGGTAATCTACTAGGTAATGTCAGATAAGTAATCTAGTAATCAATGCTAGTTGATGTTACCTAATTTGGTAATGAAACCGCTGCCGGAAAACAACCAAGCTCAGGGACCACCAAGGACAGTTCAATCCTGAGCTAAGTATTCTCTTCTATCAGTACAATCAAGACTATTGGCATTTGACTTTTAAACAAATCTGGGACTTCTGCCTTTGAAGTCTGTTGTTTGTACTAGTAATTAATACATTAATCATTAAAAAGTATGCTCCTAATGCCTCATTTGGATCTCCTTTAATCTTTCAAAGGAAGTCTGTCTGATTCACTAAAGAGGTTCAAGAAACGGACAAAATGTTTAGAAGATCAAATTGGGAAGTCATTCCCACATCTGGATTGCGTTTGTCTCTCTTTGATTTTAGATGGAATATTCTGGCTAATCCTGACATTCACCTCAGGTTTTTCTTCAATTCCAATTATATCACCCACATTTCTCTTAATTCTGGATGGATTTAGTCCAACCCACAAAGGCATCAGGTTAGGAAAGAAACAGTGGTTCTTAAAATGTTTGGCCCAAATGACACTTTGCATTGAATAATGTCATTGTCCCCACAAGAGACCTGACTGTTGTTTTACACAAGTGTCTCACCAGTAGCAGTCCCAAACTGGACCCACAACTCTGAAACAGAATTTACATATGGTATTATTTCATAAACCCCAGGAATAGGCCCAAATTATCAGTTTGGGGGTAACTGTCCTCAGTTTAAGAACAACTGCAATACCAAATATCTTTATACCTTACAATTATATATATATATATACCTTACAATCATAAAGTTCTCCATTATAAAGTTGCAAAATGCAATTATTCTCCTATAAAGTGCCCAATCAGAGGGCTCTTACGTACTGCTCAGAGGCAGGAAATCGCTCCTTTTTTTCTGACAGAATCTACTTGGATTTGGGCCAGAATTTAAATAAATCCTTTACTCTTAGAGAAAGTTTAAAGCAAGAAAAAAAAAAGAATTTACCCTCACCATCTGTAAAATGCTAGGTTTCTATGTGCCAGAATTTCTTGAAAATGTTTATATAATCATAAACTCAGTTTTTAAGTGAGAATTAATCCCAATTTGGTCCCTGAAATCTCATATAAATGAGAGAAAGCATACACAATTTAGGAACTGGCCTGTTGATTTTTCGGTGTTTTATTATTATTTATGAGGACAAGAATGAATCTGAGGTCTTTCCCATTTTCTTCAGTTCTTTTTCCACTCTGCAATCCACCCCCCTTTGCCCAGTTTGATTCCTACCTGTGCCTTTCAGTACTAATCATTTACCTTTCGGTGTAAAAGTTTGCAGAGCGAGAGGCAAAAAGGTTACGGATGGGAGAACAGTCTGTTGTTTGAGTTCACAAGGTTTCCCCAGGGGGTAAAAGGAATGGGGGAGAAAAATCAAACCAACATTAAAAGTGCTTTTTATGTCAAGCTGCGTTCACCAACATACTTATGACTTTAACTCCATTTTGAATGGCATTCGCAGGAGGAAGAAAATGGAGCCTGGGTTGGGAATGAGGCTGGAGAAGGAAGGGAAAAGTCTTTAGCGGGTGAGCTGATGAGAAGCAAAAGGGGTCAAGAAGGAGAGATTTTGGGTGCGAATCAGGACTTCACTGCTGCATGAAGTCATTGATTCCCAGAACCAGAACTAAGGGAAGGGAATCGACTTTTGTTGGCTGATGTTTTGCCGGCTGATCTGATTTCTTGGCTCTCTTAAAAGCTTTCCTTTACAAAAATAAAAATCACAGGTAGTCCTCAACTTACAACTGTTTGTTTAGGGACCATTCAAAAGGACAACAGCACTGAAAAAAGTGATTGGCAGCCAGTCCTTGTGCCAGGGTCATGGGATCAAAATCGGGGAGCTTGACTCAACCGGCATGTGTTTATCACGGCTGCAGGGTCACGAAATCCCCATTTGTGGCATTCCGACAAGCAAAGTCCAGGGGGTAGGTCAGATTTGCTTAGTGACCTCACAATTCGCTTTGCAGCTACCCTGACTCACTTAACAACCGTGGTAAAATTGGCCGTGACTCAACAATCGCCTTGCATTGTAATAAAAATCCCGCTCCCAATTGTTGTTGTACATTGAGGACTACCTATGTTCAGATGAATTGCTTCCATCCTCTCAAACTCTAGTTCTTAGCTCTCTCTCCTTTTTGATTGAAGTGGATTTTCTCAAATCTCCAAAGGTTTTTTTCCCCCCTCCTTTTGGTTTTGATGCATTCCTCTTTTTCCTCAGGATGGGCCAGAAAAGCAGAACAAAGGCCAGATGTGAGGTATCCTGTTGCAAAAGGGGTCATTGCCGGGATTTCCCCCGCTGTTTTTTTTTTGTTGCTTTGCCTCTGCTGTTCTCTCCCTTAGTCCACCCCGCATCCCGCTCAGGACCGCTGCAATAGGTGGAAGCTGCTGGGCCGCAGTTTCATCTCAGTGAAAGGAATGGAAAACTCGAATCCTTTCCAGTTAAACCAGTTGACGCCCTGGAATGGAGGAGAGAGAGGAGACGGGTGAGAAATGCAAAGCCGAATCTGTAAAAATTAGACTCCTCCCCTTCCCGCCAAAGGAAGATCAGTGAAGTCAGAGAAAGAGAGAGAGAAATTGAGGTGAAAGTGTTTTATACAAGTAGTCCTCCATTTACGACCACAATTGAGCCCAACATTTCTGTTGCTAAGTGAAGCAATGTTTTGTTAAGTGAATTTTGCCCCATTTTACGACCTTTCTTGCCACTGTTGTTAAGGGAATCAGTGCCGTTATTAAGTTAGCAAGACAGTTATTAAATGAATCTGGATTCCCAATTGACTTTGTTTGTCAGAAGGTCGCAAAAGGGGATCACAGGACCCCGGGACACTGCAACCGTCATAAATACGAGTCAGTTGCCAAGCATCCGCATTTTGATCACACAACCATGGTGATGCTGCAACGGTGGTAAGTGTGAGAAACAGTCCTAAGTCACTTTTTTCAGTGCCGTTGTAACTTTGAACGGTCACTAAATGAACTGTTGTAAGTCGAGGACTACCTGTCAATGGTTCGACTGATGAACTCAATCAAAGCAAGCATATTCAAGACTTTCAGATGTCCGAAGGCAAAACTTTATTGAGTTTGGCACCGATGAAGGCAAAACCAGCTGTACCTGATTCCCGCGCAAACCCACCTAGTTACAATATGGATTTAGGTTTAGGTTTAGGTTTATTGGGATTTATATGCCGCCCTTTTCCCTGAGGGGACTCAGGGCGGCTTACAACCACAGGGGAGGGGGGTGCAAGGTCAGAAACAAAACAATATGTGCACAAAGAAAAAATAATAAAACACAACTTTCATTCAGCAATCAAACACTCAGGCGGGTAATTGGAAACCTATCCCCAGGCCTGCTGGGAGAGCCAGATCTTGAGGGCTGCGCGGAAGGTCTGGATAGTGGTGAGGGTACGGATCTCCATGGGGAGCTCGTTCCACAGGGTCGGGGCAGCAACAGAAAAGGCTCTCCTCCGTGTGGTCGCCAGTCGACATTGACTGGCAGATGGGATTCGGAGGAGGCCCAGTCTGTGCGATCTAATTGGTCGATTTAGGGAGGTAATCGGCAGAAGGCGGTCTCTCAAGTACCCAGATCCACTACCATGGAGTGCTTTAAAGATGGTCATCAGTATCCTGAAGCGCACCCGGAGACCAACAGGTAGCCAGTGCAGCTCGCGGAGGACAGGTGTAACGTGGGCGAACCGCGGTGCGCCCACTATCACTCGCGCGGCTGCATTTTGGACTAGCTGTAGTCGCCGGATGCACCTCAAGGGCAACCCCATGTAGAGCCCATTTCCCGCTCCCCCTATCAGTGCAGGTCACATTGTCCAATTGAGTGTCACTATTTTGTTATGAGAAAAAGTCTCTGGTCTTGGCAAACACTTGCCAAGTGTCCTTGGCTCCCATGGCTCTTCTTCCTACATCTGGAGGCTGCATTCCATCTCACCCTCCCCTCCCTTCTAGTTTCTTGAAAGTTGAGAAGCGATAATGGTTGTAAGGCAGGACATAAAGCGAGATTTGGATATAAGCGTGAACATGAAGCGGGGTCAGACTAGAGGATCTCCTGGGGACCCCGTCTAGCCCTTCTACCTCGTTATACATTTCCTAATCTTCAAAGAAGAACAGGAAACTTGAACTCAGGAAATTCAAATGTCAAACCGCAACACCTGCTGTAAGTAGGCCAAGTCAGTTGGAGGTCTGGCTTGCGAGTCTGACATAGCGCTTAACCACATATGTCAGAATGAAACTAGTGTTTCCTGCATGCTTTTCTGCCTAGCAATAAGGAGCCTAGCCAATAGAAATGATTTAGCACATTTCCGTGTTAGCTGTTTTGAAGAAGTTATAAGAACACGCTTCTCCCTAAGAACCTCGTTCAGACAAAGATGTGGGTTTACACTGTCTGAATCTTTTGGCCAAAATAAATCTTTTCCTGATCTCGCATTCCGGATCTCCTGATTTTCTGCAACAGTTGCAATAGCATAAGGACACTTCAAGCTTGACACTACACCTATGCTATAAACCATCCAGTCATTTGACATGAGATGGGTGGTAAATAAATTTCATAATAAATAAATATATAAAAGCGACCCAGCAAGGCTAGAGAGTTCTACCTGACAAGAAGTCTGCTTAAGAGAGTGGGAAATACCATATTTTTTCGGAGTATAAGACGCACATTTTTCACTCAAAAAGGAGGCTGAAAATCTGGGTGCGTCTTATACACTGAATACAGCATTTTTTTTTGCCTCCTGAAACCCCGCCCCTTCACCAAAATGGCAGTGCATAGCCTTTAGGAGGCTTTCAGAGAGCTTCTGGGGGCTGGGGAGAGTAGAAATGAGAAATCAGCCTGTTTTTTGCTCAGTTTTGCCCCCACCCCCAGCTCCCAGGAGCACTCTACAAGCCTCCTAAAGGCTATTCATAGCCTTTTTTTTAATGGGTGCATTTTTGCAAAAAATAAGCCATTTTTTGCTCAATTTTGTACTCCCAGCCCCCAGGAACACTCTACAAGCCTCCTAAAGGCTATTCATGTCCTTTAAAAAAAAAGTGGGCCCGTTTTTGTGAAAAATGGACCATTTTGGGAAAGTTTGCAGAGTGCAAAAACTTTTTTTTTTTTTTGCTCCATCCCATTTGCCCACCGGGGATTACCTGGTGATCACGGTTGTTAGCGTAGAGCCCATTGAGGTTGGTGTAGTGGCAGTTGCGATACCACCATGCCCCACGGTAAGAAATGGCACAGGGGATGATGACCCGATTCGGATCCCGGTCCCGAGTGGAGAAAACACTCCCTGAGTGGTAGCTGAAAGCATCGCCTGGGTGAGAAAGAAAGTGGGAAAGTGAAAAACAACCACAGTCCTCCCTCCTGAATTTTTGGATGAATTTTTGGCTGCTCTTAAGAATTATCTTCTTCCCTGGGTACGTGAATCCCTTTTGCTACAGGTAGTCCTTGATTTATGATTGATCAAAGTTATGATGGACCTCCCAAGAACTACTTACAACCCATTTTGGGAGTAACTATGGCTGAAACTCCCCAAGTCACATGATCATATTTTGGGTGCTTGGCCAATAACCTTGAGGGGGGGAAAAGGTCCATCTCCAAAGCTTTGCCCTTTGTAATGACAGTAACTCAAATCAAGACATGCTTTTCCCATCATCCCCCAATTCATAAAACCCACACCTGAGGATTCTAGTCCTTCCCAGTTTCTAACATCACATCTCTCCATGCATACATATATATTCACTTAGGGCCTTTCCATACAACCCCCTAACCATGGGCAATGCTTCAGCTTCAGTGGACACTTCATTAGTCCTATTGGAAAGACTTGGAAAGATGACACCCCAGCATAGAAGCACACCAAAAACAATGCTTTTCTGCCAGAATAGAAAAGAAAAACAGAGTTGGAAGGGATCTTGGAGGTCTTCTAGGCCAACCTCCTGCTCAGACAGGAAACCTATACCATTTCAGTCAAAGAGTTGTCCAGTGTCAAAATTAAAAATTTCCAGTGTTGGAGCATTCACAACTTCTGGAGACAAGTCGTTCCGCTGATTAATTGTTTTCACTGTCAGGAAATTTCTCTTTAGTTCTAGGTTGATTCTCTCCATGTTTAGTTTCCCTCCCTGGCTTCTTGTCCTACCCTCAAGTGCTTTGGAGAATAGTTTGACTCCCTCTTCTTCGTGCCAACCTTTCAGATATTGCAACACAGCTGTCATGTCTCCCTTAGTCCTTCTGTTCATTAAACTAGGCACACCCAATTCCAGCAATCATTTTTTATATGTTTTAGCCTTCCGTCCCCTAATCATCTTTGTTGCTCTTCTCTGCAAATACCATATTTTTCAGAGTATAAGACGCACCAAGATTTTGAAGTGGCAAATTTTTAAAAACAATTTTTGCACTCTGCAGACCTCCCAAAACAGTTTTTGTCCCCAAAAAAAGGGACGAATAGCCTTTAGGAGGCTTTTAGAGTGCTCCTGGGTTCTGGGGGAAATGAGCAAAAAATGGCCCATTTTTTGTGAAAATGAGCCCGGTTTGTGTCAAAAAAGGGCATGAATAGCCTTTAGGAGGCTGTAGAGTGCTCCTGAAGGCTGGGAAGGGGGGGGATGAGCAGAAAACGTCCCATTTTTCACTCATTTTTGCCTCCCCAGCCCCCATCAGCACTTTGGAAGCCTCCTAAAGGCTATGCACGGCCATTTTTGCAAAGCGGGCGGGGTTTCAAGAGGCCAAAAATGCTGTATTCGGTGTATAAGATGCACCCAGATTTTCACTCTTTTTTTTGAGGGGAAAAAGGTGTGTCTTACACTTCGAAAAATGCGGTAGTTCTTTCCAACTTGTGCCAGCATGAAGCTGGTCATGTGGGAATTACGCCGCACTTAATTCAGTCTTATTGTGGTAATCAACATTGTCTGAAAGTCATACAAAGATAAAAAGCCCAGTGAAACACTTTACAGGTTAACAATGTCCAGCGGTCCTGGGAGGCGGCTACAGAAACCGAACGGGATGGAGATGTTCAAAAAATGGCCTCGGAGTTCTCATTGTTCTGGGTATATTACTGGGAACCCTGACGCACAGTCCCACAGCTATGCTCACCAGCTGTGCCCTGGTAACTGCCCAGATGCAGGCGGTAATGGTCAGCTGGAGGGTCCACACGGAAGTGCTGATAGGTGGCATAGACGGACTCCTCCCCAGCACGGAGATCCACGCGGAGCTCATAGTCCCCTGAAGAGGTGATCTGGTGCAGGGCATTGTTTCCTGGAATCCAAAGAGAAAAGAGAGGTTGATTTTATTTTATTTTATTTTATTTCATTTATATGCAGCCTTTTCCCCGAAGGGGACTCAGGGCGGCTCACAATTCAAATCAGGGAAGGGGGGGTACAGACAGGAAATAAAAAGATGAAACATAACAATACATAATTTAAAAACACACAACAGTCATACCATTCGAGACAGGAGGCAACAGCTCTTTAGCCCCAGGCCTGTCGGAACAGCCAGGTTTTAAGGGCTTTGCGGAAGGCCTGGAGGGTGGTGAGGGTTTGAATCTCCACGGGGAGCTCGTTCCAGAGGGTCGGAGCAGCCGCAGAGAAGGCTCTCCTCCGGGTAGTCGCCAGTCGGCATTGGCCGGCGGATGAAATTCGGAGGAGGCCTAATCTGTGGGATCTAATCGGTCTAGTGGAGGTAATTGGCATCAGGCGGTCTCTCAAGTACCCAGGTCCAATACCATGAAGGGCTTTATAAGTGACGACTAGCGCCTTGAAGCGTATCCGAAGACCAATAGGCAGCCAGTGCAGCTCGCGGAGGATAGGTGTTACGTGGGTGAACCGAGGTGCACCCACGATCGCTCGCGCGGCTGCATTGTGGACAAGCTGAAGTATCCGAATGCTCTTCAAGGGCTGCCCCATGTAGAGCACGTTGCAGTAGTCCAGTCTAGAGGTCACAAGGGCACGAGTGACTGTTGTGAGGGCCTCCCGGTTCAGGTAGGGACGCAACTGGTGCACCAGGCGAACCTGGGCAAATGCCCCCCTGGTCACAGCCGACAAGTGGTGTTCGAAAGTCAGCTGTGGAGTTTGAGTCTTCCGAAGCTACATGTAATGATGAGGGCGCTGTTGGAAGAATCCCCAGGTTGGGGACACATCATCCTGGAGAGAATCAGTCTATGTGGTCACCAAGGAACAATTTGTCATCTCTAGGCTGGATTATTGCAACACGCTCTACAGTGTTGGCTGGCTGGCCCCCGGAGGAGAGCCTTCTCTGTGGCTGCTCCGACTCTCTGGAATCAACTACCCCCAGAGATCCGGACCGCACCCACTCTCATGGCCTTCAGGAAAGCTGTTAAAACCTGGCTGTTCCAGCAGGCCTGATTAGAATGAATGCATGTGGATTTATGATTTTAAACTGTCTTTTTTTCTTATTTTTCTTTCTCTCTTTCTTTTTCTTCTTCTTTTGTAAGCCGCCCGGAGTCCTTTGGGATTGGGCAGCATATAAATTTTAATAATAAATAAATAAATAAATAATCAATAATTCTTCTGAAGGAGGTTAAAGAAGGAGTGACACCTACAAATGGAATCCTTATGGAACTTGTATACAACTGTGTGGAAGTTAGTATAGCCTTATTATCATTTCCATCGTTAAAAAAATATTAATGTTTATTATTGTATAGAATACAAAAAGAAATAAAGATCAAAAATTGGAAAAATGAAACAATACCAAAACAGGAAGAAGTTATTCGAAAGATAATGGAGTGTGCTGAAATTAGCAAATTGACATTTGAAATTAGAGAACAAGAAGACGAGCCATTTTATAAGATATGGGATTTATTTTATCAGTGGCTGGGAAAAAAACATGGAAATGAAAAATGTTTTACTTATGTTTTAACTGAAGGAGATAAGTGATAATACAATTATGTTGTTAAATAGATTAATAATGATACAATGAAAGACTGACATATATATGAATTGAATAATTTAGAATATTTTGTTTTAAAATGAAGGATAAGGATAATAATGAATCTGTGTACATTTGATAGAGGATCGGTGATATTATGCATAACTCTAAGTAGTGATGTATATTATAAAGATATCTTGTTGTTGATAGTTTTAATAAGGAAGTAATGAAAGATTGGTATATATATGAAGTGAGTATTTCGAATACTTTGTTTAAAAATGAAGGAATAACATTTTTGCTTGAATGTATGATGTACAAGGACAACAATGAACATAAGCATATTCGATGGATGATTGGCGGGATTATGCATAATTGAAAGTAGTGATGTATAAACATAAACAGTTGGTAAATTCTTTTACACTGTAAAAATATTCAGAATGAGATAAGTGATTACATAAAGGTATATTGTTATTAAATAGACAATCAAGAATGCAAGGGAATTAGGTTAGTTGAAAAGAAAGAAATATTAATCATAATTCTATATATGTTGTACAATGAAAGTGAGGTATCTAATTATATTAGACGGAAAATCTGTGATTGTATATGTAATTGAGAATATGGATGCACAAACGCTTGTAACCAAACGACATGCTGTATGTAATGGATGAGAATTTTTTTTATGTTGTCTTTTATGTTTAAAAATAAAAAAAAATATTTGGAAAAAAAAAAAGGTTGGGGACACATCATCCTGGAGAGAATCAATCTATGTGCTCACCAAGGAACAATTTGATAATCAATAATTCTTCTGAAGGAGGTTAAAGAAGGAGTGACACTTACAAATGGAATCCTTATGGAACTTGTATACAACTGTGGAAGTTGGTATTGCCTTATTATCATTTCCATCTTTAAAAAAATATTAAAGCTTATTATTGTATAAAATACAAAAAGAAATAAAGATCATGAGAGAATAGGGAAAAGTAAAGAGGGGGAGAAGGGAAAAGGGAAAGAAAAAAAAGGTAAAAGTGACTATCAACTTTTTTGCTTCAGTAGAGTACAACACATAGTTACCGTATTTCCCCAAAAATAAGACAGGTTCTTATTTTCTTTTGACCCCCGAAATAAGCACTTGGCCTTATTTTCGGGGAGGTCTTATTATTTTTGAGGTTCAGGAGATGGCGAGCATTGTCACCTCATGGCTGCTGCAGGGTTGCAATATTTTTGGGGAGGGCTTATTTTCAGGGGAGGGCTTATATTAGCGCATGCGCTCAAAAGCCCGCTTGGGCTTATTATCCGGGGAGGTCTTATTTTTGAGGAAATGGGGTATTCAATGATGCTAACCATTTCTATAACAAGATTGTCTGAATCAAAGTTTCATTTTTCCCCCCATTTCAAGCATAAAATCCAGAAATGGGTTCAGCTGAGACAAGCACTTATCCTTCTGTGGGCTCAGTTTTCAGTCTGCAAAAGGACAGAAAGGATGAAAGGCTAGATATATCTGGCTACACAGATAAGGGGACGCAGGTAAAGTTGCAGACTTACCAAGCCAAAATTCCCGGGTTAGGTTGCCAAAGCCAAGAGCATAACTTTGCCAGTCCCGCCAGAAATCCGTCTCACCATTCATCCGACGTTGGAAGACCTGGGGAGGAGGAGGAGAAGAATGAGGATGCCATGATGGAGAAGGAACGAAAGAAAATTGATAGTGATTGATATCAGAAAGCAATAAAACCCCAAGATGTTCTTCAACTGTACATGATTTTGAGAGCAATTTTTCTCAATATCTATGGAGATTCTTACTCATCCAGGTCATGGTTGTCCCAAAGGTGCTTTTTCAAGAGGCAACTGGATTTCTGTTTTTTCTTTGAAGGCGTTTCACTTCTCATCCAAGAAGCTTCTTCAGCGCTGGCTGGCTGGTGGGGAAGGGAAGGATTTATCCTCCTTGCAGACAGCTGGTCATTTGCAGAGAGCCGAGGTGGCGCAGTGGTTAGAGTGCAGCACTGCAGGCTACTTCAGCTGACTGCGATTCTGCAGTTCGGCTGTTCAAATCTCACCGGCTCCAGGTTGACTCAGCCTTCCATCCTTCCGAGGTGGGTAAAATGAGGACCCGGATTGTTGTTGGGGGCGATATGCTGACTCTGTAAACCGCTTAGAGAGGGCTGAAAGCCCTATGAAGCGGTATATAAGTCTAACTGCTATTGCATTCAGCCAGAGCTGAAGAAACTTCTTGGATGAGAAGCGAAACATCTTAAAAAAATAAACCCCAGAAAGTCCAGTTGCCTCTTGAAAAAGCACCTTTGTGACAATTTTTCTCAATATAAACATGTACATCAGTGGTGGGATTCAAATAATTTAACAACTGGTTCTCTGCCCTAATGACCAGTTGTGTAGGCATGGCTAGGTGATCATGTGATTGGGTGGGTGTGGCCAACTCAACGTCACTCACGCACGTCAACGGGTGCTTCGCATCAACTGTTACATTATAATAAGGGTTAACTAGAGAGGCAGTTTCTGTAAGCAGGGCAATAAAGATTAAGCTAGAAACAACACCAGAATGTTTCCTTCCTGCTTTCCTTTACAGGGATCAGCCCTGTAAAGTGGAAAAAAACAAAAGGAGATTTCTTCCATCAACCGGTTCTCCGAACTGCTTAGAAAGTTAACAACCGGTTCTCCCGAGTAGGTATGAACTGGCTGAATCCCACCACTGATGTACATATGCCAGATTATACAATAATACAATGCAATAGCAGAGTTGGAAGGGACCTTGGAGGTCTTCTAGTCCAACCCCCTACCTAGCCAGGAAACCCTATACCGTTCCAGACAGATGGCTATCCAACATCTTCTTAAAGACTTCCAATGTTGGGGAATTCACAACTTCTGGAGGGAAGCTGTTCCACTGGTTGATTGTTCTAACTGTCAGGAAATTTCTCCTCAGTTCTAAGTTGCTTCCCTCCTTGATTAGTTTCCACCCATTGCTTATTCTACCCTCAGGTGGAACATCAGTATGCCTCTTCGACCAGGGGTGGGTTCTGGCAGAGACTACTGCCAGTTCACTCAGGGACGCGCTGCGCATGGATGCGCAGTACAACTAAAATTGATCTGTGCATGTGCAGAAGCAAAAAACAAGATGGCGCTGCCTATGGTGCCACCAGGAGAACCAATTCAGGGGCATGGCAGGCCTGGGTCGCTGCCGGTTCCGGCGACCCAGGCCGCCAAGCTACTACCAGTTCAGCTGACCCAAGCTAAACTAGTAGGAACCCACTACTGTGTTCGACCCTTTCACATGGGTCACAACATTGCACCCAAATAAGTTAGGGGCAGAGCTTGTGCCATGTTTCTGGTTTGTCGCTTTGTCTCTCTTGTGCTCTTGGTAGAAGACTATCCTCTCACTGCTCCTGAATTTGATCAGTAGAAAGCTGGTGTTATTGTGGTTCCATGCCTCACAACTTCACAATGACTTGTCCTGGCTGGGCAATTCTGAGAGTCGAAAGTCTGCACGTCTTAAACTTGGAAAAGTTCTGCGCTAGAATGTCCTTCTCTAACCTGGCATCTTCTACATCTGTTGGCTCAAAATGATCACTCTCTAAGAATAGCATGTTGGCTATGGATGATGGGATCTATTGTCTGATGTACCCGGAAAGTTGGAGAAGGATGCTGCTTTAAATTCTTCCATTGGTTTCCCTTCATTAACTCCACCCACCATTTAAAATTCTTCAACTGCCAATGTCTGTGGCTGAAAGAAACAGCACGCATGAAATCGTGGCTGGAGGAAACAATGATTCTGTCAACCCTGAAGCTGACCTGACCGAGGCCATTTTGAAGCTTCAATGTTGCCACACTAGAGCTGAGGGATTGGGAGCGGGGAACTGGGGTTTTGTAGCTGAGACAAAATACTTTCTCCTGGGAAACAAGGACATTCTCACACCTGACCAGAGAGAGGAGGAGTGACGTTACCAAGCAACCGGATGGCAACCTGATTGGACCATGTGACTGATTGTTTGGGGAAGGGGAAAAACTTTTTACCTTTAATTATGAGAAACCTGTGGGAACTTTCAGAGTCGGTTTTCACCAGAACTCTGTCAATGTGATATATCCAATAAAACTATTCTTTGAGGAATCTACTGGCCTCGGAGTTTTGTTTGCTATGGGATTATTACTTGGAAACCTGACAGATCCTTTTTCAAGAAACTGTAGTTTGACCATCATCAACTCAACCGTACTGTTCATACTCACAATCCAGCCTCCCCCATCTGTCTCCATATCACAGAACACCCTCAAGGGACGTTCACGGTTGCCCCCGAGATAAATTGTTGTTACTCGTGAAGCTCCTGGCCCATTCTTGATTTCTTCCGAGCAGTCCCGAGGGAAGGGATATGTCAGATGTCCTGTCCAAGAAAGAAACGGTGATCACTGCACCCATTCATTCAGGGTTTGGGTCTTTAGGAAGTCCCAAAGGACCACAGATAGTCTGTCTCAAACGTAGACATATCAGGGAGCCTATAATGTTATTACCAGTGGTGAAGGACGTGGAGATGGGAGCTGTTGGTGTTCCCCTCCTCACTGCCTGGACTTGGACCTGGTACCGACTTGAAGGAATCAGGTCTTGAAGTTTATACGAGGTGACGGAAGCATCCAGAGGGATCTCCTGTGGAGAGCAAAATAAAGGCAGGGAAATTTAGGCCAGCAATATATAAATGCTTTGAATTGCAGCTATATGGAGAACAATACATGAAATTGTTGTGGCCCACCAGTGGCCAGCAAAGCTGGGAGAAGATTCAGACAGTGAGGAGGTTGGGGAGAAACATGGGCCAGTCCTGGAGACTGGGGAAGGCTCGGATGAGGATTTAGATTAGATTTAGATTTATTTTATTTGTATGCCGCCCTTGTCCGGGAGGGACTCAGGGCGGCGAACAACTCAAAAGGGGAAAAGGGGAACATAGAACACAATACAAGTAGTTAAAATAGCCAAGAATCACACAAACCACACAGGTCAAGAGCGGAGGGGAACTCATCAACCCCAGGCCTGCCGGCAAAGCCAGGTTTTGACGGCTTTTCGGAAGGCTTGGAGAGAGGTGAGGGTCCGAATCTCTGCGGGGAGTTCGTTCCAGAGGGCCGGAGCTACCACAGAGAAGGCCCTCCCCCGGGTAGTAGCCAGGTGGCATTGGCTGGTAGACGGCACCCGGACGAGGCCAACCCTGTGTGATCTAATGGGTCTTTGGGAGGTAATTGACAGCAGGCGGTCTCTCAAGGACTCTGTGTCGGAGGCAAAGAGGGGTCCAGAGCCGTATGTCAGCTATCAGCTGCCTTCCGAGCAGAGGTGGTGTTCTGCCAGTTTACCCCAGTTTGGGCGAACTGGTAGTAGCCGTGGTGGGAGGCTCCGCCCACCTGCCCAGATTTCATCATGGATGCTCTGTGCATGCTGTGCGCGAGCGCTCCCGGTTGCAAACCGGTAGTGAAGCTAAGAGGATTTCACGCCTGCTTCCGAATCAGACATCAGTGAGGCAGACAAACAACAGAAGCGTGTTCCAGTCTGCGCATGCTCAGAGTTGCCAGATGAAGGAAACAGCTAAAGAACAGAGGTTGACATGGGAGTAAGGCCAGACGATGAATGGCCCCTCCCAGAGGAAATAAAAGAGGAGCCAAAGGGGAGTGGAATTTGCAGGAGACAATTAGTTCGAGACTCCTTGTCAAGTTCTGTAGATATCAGCCTGCGTGAGCTCTCCAAGTCAGATAAGTTCTGTGACCATAAATCCTCCTTTGAAAGACTTTGCCGGCTGTGAATGAGCAGAATTCACAGCAAATTAATAAAAGGGGTTTTTGCTGGGACACGGAGTCTGTTTCATGTTCTTGGGAAGCCTCGGTCAGAACAGAAATTTCCCAAAGGGTGCTTTTTCAAGAGGCAACTGAAAAACTGTGGCTAGGTACCTTTGATTGTCCATCGGGGGTCTCATAACTCAGCAGATATCCCTCAGGTGGGGCACCAGGGGGTGACCAGGTGAGACGCACACTGCGGGGAGAAATTTCCGTAGCATGCAGGTCCCGGGGCCCATCTGCTCCTGCAGGAGGGGGAAGGAAAGTGAGAGTTTTTAAAAAATGAACCAAATTGTACAATTATGAATTTAACCCTACCTTGCGCTATAGAGCAGCGGAGAAAAATCTATGAACTCTTTTGGGAAAAGAAGCCAAAAGCCATTTTGCCCAATGTTTCCAAAAATTATCCTGAGAAATTCTAAGACAGGGTAGGACAAATGAGACAATCTGGTTTTAACTAGCTCTGGCTTCCTTTTGTGTGTGAACTCTGCTGCTTTCATCATCTTCAAGCATCCGGCACTCCTGTGGCTTGTTTCCCTCCAAGATGGCTGAATTTTTAGCAGACATGAAATGTCATGCCTGAAAATTCACTAATGTTAAAATCGGGTTTTTGAACGTAGACGACTTCCTTGAGTGTTTGAATTGTGTTACAAAGGTATAGTAAAGTCAACCCCCTGCTTAAGCAGGAGACACCGGCCTATACCATTTCAGACAATTGGCCACCCAGTCTCTCCTCTTTAAGAATCTTCAGTGATGGGGCACCCACAACTTTTGAAGGCAAGCCGTTCCACTGGTTAATTGTTCTGTTACTAAATTTCTCTTTAATTCCAGGTTGCTTTCTCTCCTTGATTAATTTCCATTCATTGTTTCTCGTCCTTCTCTCTGGTCCTTTGGAAAATAAATTGACCCCCCCTCTCCTTTGTGGCAGCCTCTCAAATGCTGCAATACTGCTATCATGTCACTCCTAATCCTTCTTTTTTCTAGACTAGCCATGCTCAATTCCTGCAACCGTTCTTCCTATGTTTTAGTCTCCAGGCCTTTAATCATCTTAGCTGCTCTTCTCTGCACTTCCTCACCCCCCCCTCAACATCTTTTTTTGTAATCTGGTGACCTATCTGGGTGCAGTATTCCAGATGTGGCCTTACCAAGGATTTACAAAGCAGTACTAATGTTTCATGTGATTTTGATTCCATGCCTCTTTTTAGGAAACCTAGATTTGTATTTTTGTGACATCACATCAGTGGTGGGTTGCAGGCGGTACGCCCCGGTACGGGTGTGCAGGAGCCTGCCTAAAGCACCAGATACCGTTCCTGTACGGTGCTCCGGAGGGCCCACCCGCCCTCCCATGCTCCTTATCTGTCTTTTAAGTCTTCAGTGCTTCCGCGCACACGCACGGCATGTACAGCAGCTGCGCAACGCTCCGCTGAGCAGCTGGAGCATCACAGAGGCTCGCGGAGACGCTAAGACGCATGTGGACGCCACCGGGCCATTCCAACCGTACCGGTTGGAATAGGATCCGGAACCTACCACTGCATCACATGTAATAATTGTGGCAAAAAGGTCGCAAAATTGGTTGCGGTCACATGATGCAGCATTTATTGACCATGCCACTTAATAAATTTTCTGGTCCCAGTTATGGTTGTAAATCAACCTGTAGACATATTTTTTTTACTCTTCAGATTCAATCCCTATTGACCTCACTATTCACTTTGATTGATGGATTGAGTCAGAGGTGGGTTGCTACCGGTTTGCACCGGTTCGGGTGAACTGGTAGGGGAAATAGTGACCGGGTCGCCGAACCGGTAGAGATGGCAGGCTGGCCACGCCCCCGAACAGGTTCTCCATCCATCCATGCCATTGCCGGCATGTTTATAGAGCCGAGATGGCGCAGTGGTTAGAGTGCAGTACTGCAGGCCACTTCAGCTGACTGTTATCTGCAGTTTAGCGGTTCTAATCTCACCGGCTCAAGGTTGACTCAGCCTTCCATCCTTCCGAGGTGGGTGAAATGAGGACCCAGACTGTGGGGGTGATATGCTGACTCTGTAAACCGCTTAGAGAGGGCTGAAAGCCCTATGAAGCGGTATATAAGTCTAACTGCTATTACTATTGCTATTTTATAATGTTCTATGCATCCGCAATGTACAGGTAACTGCGCATGCGCAAGCAATGCGTGATGGGCGCATGTGCAAAGTGAACCAGCAGTAACGCCAGCAGCAACCCACCCCTGAATTGACTGGTTAATTGACCATCAAGTCTTAGCAACCACAGAGGTGCATCTTTCCAGGAGGGTCTGTCCGCTACCTGGCACTTCAGGTCTTCCCTACTACCACCACTGTAATGGAACCCATCTACTCACCAGTGGTGAAAGCAGCGCTGGTGGGAGAACTTCGGTTTCCTTCCTTTTCCCCATAGACATTGGCCCAATATTCCATGTCCCTTTGCAGCTCTGACAGCTGAAGCTGGACACGATTTCCTGGAACCGATTCGGAGACCTGTGAGCCTGGGTGGGGGAAAATGCAGAGATGAAATCTGTTCCAAGAATAGCCTAAGCCAAACCAGATCAAGAGTCTAGGACAGGGGTCTCCAAACTTGGCAAACTTTTAAGACTTGTGGACTTCAGCTCCCAGAATTCTCCAGCCAACTGTCAACTCTGAAGCCGTCTTTTGCTGCCTCACAGTAGTCACGAATTCAGGGTGTGTGTGGCGAAGAAAAGTAGACAGGCTGGCTAGCAGTCATAACAAAAAAACTTTCTCATGGGAACCAAGGTCATCCCAATAGGTGGCAGTTGGAGGAGAAGAGGTGTGACCGAGGAACCCGCCAAACGCCTTAATCGGACAATGTGACCTGTGACATTTGGGGAAGGGAAACAATTGCTCTTTTAATTATGCTACAACCGAGGGGAAAACTTTCAGAGTTGGCTTTCAGTAGCTGGTCATTAAGCGAGGACTACCTGAGTTCAAGGTTCAAGCTGGCATGTATAGAAAAGCACTGGCAGGAGGAACGTGAAGGCATGGAGCGAAGCGGAAGAAGGGATGAAAAAGAAACTGAAGATTGTCCACACTCTCAAGGAAACATCATATTTTAAATTAAAGTAGTTGCAACATGGTGTGAGACCACATTTACATTCATAGGAGAGTTAGCCTTTTTTGGAAGGGGGCATGAACTCCAAAAGCAGGTTGATGGCCAACTAATTGACCCCCAGGCTTCGCAAGCTCTTATTACTTACCGGTGCTGGTGATAGGTCCGTATGTGACAATATAGTTGTTCATCTCAGCCACAGCAGGACGCCATGTCAGCACGGCGGAGGTACCGGTTACATTGACAGCCCGCAAATCCGAAGGACCGTCTGGCACTGTGAGTTAAAGAAGGAGAGGATTGCCTAAGTGTTTCTCCTGTAGGGAGTCCCTACACCAGAATTCCCCAACCTTTCCAGATTGGGGGCCCGGAGTTGTAAGGGGGGGGTAGGGGGAAAGAGAAGGACAGGCGCATGGGCATGCAAACACACGTCAGCTCCCATGATGTTCGTGGCAACGCTCTCGTGAGTGGGATGTCAAGCGCCCACAGTGAGACTTGCATGAGTTGGACCATGCCCGCCTGTGATGACACTCGTGCAAGTGGGGAGCACGGCTGCCCACAACAACGCTTGTGCGAGACGTGCTGCAACCGCCCGCGATGCACATAGGAGTGGGGATGAGTGTGCACCAGCTGGCCACTCATGTGGCCTGGTGGTGATTTAGCCCACGGCCGTTCGTAGGCCATGGCCTACAATTTGGGGGACCCCTTCCCTACACTGTGGAAGAAGACATGACCCTCTGGAAGGGCACAGTGTGATACATAACCACCTATCTCCTGTCAACAACACTGTTACCAATACAGTCCTTTGAGCCGTACCAAGACGGTTCCACACTCATTTGCCCTCAATGGCCCCAATGACTCTCAGAGAGCCAATGACCGACCTTCAGAGTACTATGACCAGATGGCTGCTAAGAATAAACGTCCTTCCATTTCCCACCATTCTGCCAGAACTGAAGATGGTTTCCGAATGAAAAGCAAAATATTTTCAAGGGGGGGGGGGGAACCAAGAAAGTCCAGTTGCCTTTTGAGCAACACCTTTGGGATAACTCTGACCTGGATGACTGAGTATCTCCATGGACAGTGTGGAATAAGTGAGCTTCATAGATGTGTACAGGGGTGGACTTCGAAAACTTTAGCAAGAGGTTCTCTGCCTGGTTGCTGGGTGGGCATGGCCATGGTGGGCATGGCCTAATCGGCAGTTGGGAGCGCTTTTTACCCTCCCCAAGCTCCGGAGGTTTTCCTCCAGCCTCCAGGAGGGCGAAAACGGCTTCCCCAAGCTCCGGAGGCCCTCTGGAGGCTGGAAATAGGCCCATTTCTGGACTTCCTGACCTTCTGATAGGCCCGTTTTTGCTCTCCCGGAGCCTCCACATGCGCCCTGCACTTACCTGCATCCAAAATGAGCCGTGTTGAGACTCCTGGGAGGGGAAGGGTGGGTGGGGCCAGCCAGGGGTGGGATTTGGGGGTTCTCCGAATTGCACAGAATCTTAACTAGAGGTTCTCCCAAACCCTTGTGAACCCCCAGCAGCCCTCCCCTGGAGGTGTATCCTAATCCTTGGGCAAAGCTAGATGAGTGAACTATAGAGGCCTGCTTTTTGGGGTAGTGTCTGTTTCCTGAATTGGCTTACCTCGAAGGACTGGCATTAAATGAATCAATAAGGGCGTCGATCAATGAATAAGTAGATCTGCTGCTAGGAACCCAACATTTAAGCTTCTTGCCCTCATGAATTACCTGTGGTGATGTAGCCCACCAACGGCTCGCTCTCTTCAAACCCACGGATAGACATTACAGCGACCTCATAGCTGGCCCCAGGAGTCAGACCCTCAATGAGTGTCCTGAGTTCAGATCCATCCACTGGAATGCTTTTAGGCTCCCCTAAAAACAGGAAAAAAATACCCCCAGAGTTGATAGCTTTGCCTGAACTATTATGAAGTCAGTGGTGGATTAAGGCTTACTGGTGTCCTAAGCACTGACAAATCTTGGTGCCACCCTCCTTTGTGCATACTGTACAAACCTTCATTGGCTTTTTTCTTTCTTTCTCAGCTTTGTGGTGCCCCCTTGGGCCTGGTGCTCTAAGCATGTGCTTAGTCTGCTTGATGGTTAATACACCACTGTATGAAGTGCTGGACAGATATTATTTGATTTCTTGATATAGTGTTCTCCAGTCTGATAGGAAGCTTCTTGAACTAGCATGGGAAAGGCACATCTTGGCTGAGCATGATGGGGTTTGTCGCCCAAATCATTGGGAGAGGGCCAGACTGGAAAAGCTCTCACTGAGATACATGCTGACTGAATAATAAGATTTCTAGAAGTGGTTTTTCTATTGCTGTGTCTTTCTAACAGCCGAGAGTAAGGACTGACTCAAATTCACCCACTAGAACTCATTTTCCCAACTCTTAGGCCTGCACTTTAATCACTAGACCAAACTGGGTATCAACATTACCATAACAACCAAATTAGAGTTGAGTCTTGGCTCGCCGTTACAAAATGCTAAGACCACTGAGGAGGCCCAATTTGATTAACGTGACACGACAAACCATAAACCCAGTTTCATAAAATGCAATTGCTATGCTCCTGGGGTGGATTCCTGCCGGCATTCCTGCTGGTTTGGCGCACAATTTCTTTTGCGTTTTCTGCAATGAAGATTGTTCTGCGCATGCGCAGAACAGAAAATCAAGATGGCAGCCCCGAGGATAGAACCGGTTCAGGCATGTGTCCGGCTGAGTTACTACCTACTCAGCTGAACAGTTCCGAACCGGTAGGAACCCACCTCTGCTATGCTCACATAATCCTAACCTTTAGTAATAACCCTGTACCCAAATAAACCACACTAAGCTGATTCATAATGGTTGGCTTTTTCTCCGACGGTAGCTCTGTTCCCCTTGAGCTCCTTCTGCCGTAGAAAGTGGAGTGTGGACTCCACTAAGAGGTTCTGTGTGCTGTTAACTGATCATCCTGGGGGACAAGTAGATAAAGACCCTCACCGCCATCTGAAGGCTGGAAAGAAACTTTGTAGCCGTCAATGCGAGAGGTTGGGGGTCTCCAGTTGGCTACCACAGAGGTTTCATGAATGTCACTGAACCGCAAGTCCTGGGGGCCATCCAGCTCTGGAAGAAGGGAGAAGAGAACAAGCAAGAGATGGGTCCGTGTGTCTTTTTGTAGGAAATCAAACAAGGAAGACATCATTGTAGGAAGAGTCAATGTCTTAGTTAAAAGAGGAGACACCCAATCTAACCGAAAGAGGAAACACCCAACTGACTAAGAAAATCTTCTTAGTTCTAGGTTGCTTCTCTCCTTGATTGGTTTCCAACAATGGATGGAACCAATGGAACAACTTGCCTCCAGAAGTTGTGGATCTCCAACACTGGAAATTTTTAAGAAGAGATTGGACAACCATTTGCCTCAAATGGTATTGGACCGTGATGGAGAACCTATGGCATGCGGAGCCATATTTTCTGGCATGGCAGACCTCAGCTCCGGGACACATGTGCGTGCCAGGTAGATGATTTTCGGTCTTCCGGGGGGCCAGGGAAGGCAATTTTCGCCCTCCCCAGGGTTCAGGAAAGTCTCCGGAGCCTGGGGAGGGTGAAAATCCCCCCCACAGGGGATCAGTCATACATGGGTAGGGAGGGTGCTCACACATGCGCAGGTGGGCGGGTCGTGCAGATATGCGCAGATGGGTGAGCATGCGGACACACGCAATAGAGCATGCACAGAATTTTGGCACACCTTTAGAAAAAGGTTAGCCATCACGGGTATATGGTTGCCTGCCTGAGCAGGGGATTGGACTAGAAGACCTCAAAGGTCCCTTCCAACTCTCTTATTCTATTCCAGTGACGGCTAACCTTTTTGTTGCTGCATACCCACACCCATAATGCAATGTGCATATGACACACACACACGCTCCACATGCATGACCGCCGTGTGACCCTGCGCATGCAAGTGTGACCCTCTGCGTTCCCCCCGTGCATGCGCCCCAACCCCCCCCCCCGGTGCCCATTTATGGCTTCCAGATTGGTGCAGGAGGCTTCCCTGGCCCAAAATGGGTTATGGGGCACTGCGCGAAACACCAAAATGCAATGTGAGTGCCCTAGCACATGCGCCCTGCGCTCCGCATGCGTGGCAAAGACCAGCTGGCCAGCAGGAGGTGCACGTGCTTCAGTGGTGGGTTTCAAATTTTTTTAGAACCTCATCTGTAGGTGTGGCCTGCTTTGTGGGAGTGGCTTGCCAGCCATGTGACTGGGTGAGAGTGGCTTGCCGGCCATGTAACCGGGTGGGAGTGGCTTGGCACTTAGCAACCAAAATGTTGCCTCAGAAACTCTGGCATTTGAAGCACGCAAGTCTTAAAGCTGTCAAGTTACAAGACCCTTGCACCCCTAACCCTTTAGAAAAAAAAACCCAGGGGTGTTCAAACTTGACAGCTTTAAGACTTGTGGACTTCAGTTCTCAGAATTTCTCCTCTCGCTCTTCATCTGGATGATGTGTGGACGGGTGGTGGGAGGGAGCTGGAACCGGTTCTAAATGGCACTGTAGATTTGTGGAACCTCTTCTATAGAAGAGATTAGAACTGGCAGGAACCCACCCCTGACATGCATGCATGGTGAAGCTGTGCTGGGGTGATGGCTGGAGTGCCCGCATGTCATAGGTTTGCCATCACGGTTCTATTCTATTCTTTTCTTTTCCCATCAAGTTTTTTTTTATACTATTTATACATATCAATGCATGAATGGTGTGATACCTGGTATCATACATTTCAATACAAATAGACACAATATTCTTATTCACAATTATTACATTTCATTTTCATTGCTTCATATTGTTTACACATAGCTTTTACTACCGCCCTTCAGTTTCTAAACCTCCCTCTTATTCTTTCGTATATCTTAATGTGTTACTATATATATATATATACGATTATTCTCCTCTTATTTCTATCTCTATTTTAACATTTTTCCCCATATCACTATAATATTCAAAGACGTTTCTTTTCTATTTCCCATCTTTCACCTGTTTTATTATTCATATTTCCCTTATTTAGCTCTTCACATCTCTTTATGCTAGAATTTCATCCTTCATTCTTTCATTATTCAATGTCTTAATGTACACTTCTAGTACCAATCACAACCCTTTAAACATTTAAAGTACATCTATTCATATTCTTTCCAATCCTCCAATCCATTTGATTCTACTATGAATAGACATGTTTACATTAAAGTATATTCTCTTATTATTTAATCACCCTTTGTTTAATTTTATCATTTCACTGCTAATTCTATTATAATCCTCTAAAACAGGGCTCTCTAAACTTGGCAACTTTAAGACTTGTGGACTATAACTGTGGGAATTCTGGGCGTTGAACTCCACAAGTCTTAAAGCTGCCAAGTTTGGAGGGCCTCGCTCTAATATAAAACACAACAGAACCAAAACAAAAAGGAAGAGTAAATGTTATAATCGCCTTAAAACGCAGCAAGGGTTTAATTGGGGAAACCACCTTGGGAGGCTGGCTACAGCCAGCAAAATGTTGAATTCCCTTTCTTTTTGCCCCGAGGCCTAAGTTTAACTTGGGGGTTTGCTTCCTCCTCCCCTTTTATTTTAGGAAGAAATGAAAAACGACCTTGTGGATTTGAAATCAGATGTGGCTGCAGCTGGGCCCTTCTGAGAAAAGAGGAGTACAGAAACGAGGCCTGCGGTTTGGCATGTACCTCTTACATGCTCGCCCCTTCCCCTTAATAGTCTTCCCTCCCTCCCTCTTGGGATCCACGGTGGCCAATCTGGCAGACCACAAAGAAAACAGCACAGTGCCAAAGATGAATTGACTCGGGTCTTACACAAAGAAACCACAGTTGGAAGCTGGCCCAGCTCGATGCGAACCAAGCCAGGAATGCACAGCTGCTGAGTTGCTTGTGGTCTCCCACAAGAACAGCTCTGAGCTCTCAAAAATTGTGGCCTCTTCCTCGATGACCCAAAATGGCCTTCCTAGGACAGATGAGCAGGTAGAGGTCAAGAGTAAAAGAGAAGGTAAAGGTTCCCCTCGCACATACGTGCTAGTCGTTCCTGACTCTAGGGGGCGGTGCTCATCTCCGTTTCAAAGCCGAAGAGCCAGCGCTGTCCAAAAAACGTCTCTGTGGTCATGTGGCCGGCATGACTAAATGCCAAAGGTGCATGGAACATTGTTACCTTCCCACCAAAACTGCCGAAGCATTTTTTTTACTACTGCACATGTGCGCATAGCATGCACTGAGAATGCGCACAGCACATCCCTGAGTGAACTGGCAGTAACAAAAACCGGAACCCACCCCTGCTTGGCAGCCATCTTTACCTCCTCCAGAAGTCCTAAGGAAGAGGGCTCTATTATGGTTAGTAATTCCTAGCTTATTCCCAGAATAGAGGGAGGGAACCAGGAAGAGCATCATAGGCTGCTACAGCTGTTCTTGACAGGTCTCTCCTGTGAAATCTGGAATGACGATGAAAACAGCCAAGAAATGGCTCCCTCTTCCTCCTTTGGTTTTTAGCCAAAGATCCCCAGACTTCTCTGGCAAAGCTGAACTTATTTCCCACCAGTTCTGTGAGTTTTAATTTAATTAATTAATCAGAATAGAATTGGAAGGGACCTTGGAGATCTCCTGGTCCAACCCCTTGTTCAAGCAGGAGACCCTACACCATGTGAGATAAATGGCTGTCCAGACTCTTCTTTAAAGCCTCCAGTGATGGAGAACTCACAACTTCCAAGTTCTCCCAATCCTTCATTTCATATTTGTCAGGGATACCCCAAGGTAGGAAGCTTGCCCTTTCACCATCATTCCACCTCTTTTCTTTCCCTTCCAAGAATTGTACAGGCAGTTACTTTATGCACCTGAAAGGTCCTTATTGTAATCTTTCTGTGACATCACAGAAGCCAGGCCAATAATTATGGGACTAGACTTTTAAGCAAATGGCATGTTTGCAGCTTTGCCAAGGAATTCAATGGAATGGAATAGAGTGGAATAGAATGGAATGAATGAATGAATCTATCTCTATATCTATGTCTGTCTGTCTGTCTGTCTATTTATCATCTACCTACCTACCTACCTACCTACCTACCTACCTCTATCTATCTATCTATCTATCTATCTATCTATCTATCTATCTATCTATCTATCTATCTATCTATCTATCATCTACCTCTCTTGGTCATATTTATCACCTCTACATCTCTCTCTCTCTCTCTCTCTCTCTCTCTCTCTCTCTCTCTCTCTCTCTCTCTCTCTCTCTCTCTCTCTCTCTCGGAATATATATATATATATATATATATATATATATATATATGTATATGTATATGTATATGTATATGTATATGTATATGTATATGTATATGTATATGTATATGTATATGTATATGTATATGTATATGTATATGTATATGTATATGTATATATATGTGTATATATATATATATATATATATATATGTATATGTATATGTATATGTATATGATGTATATGTATATGTATATGTATATGTATATGTATATGTATATGTATATGTATATGTATATGTATATGTATATGTATATGTATATGTATATGTATATGTATATGTATATGTATATGTATATATATATATATAAAGTCACAACCCCTGGTATGCCCAAATATGGGAGGAAGATCACACTTCCATTCTCTGTCCTTCGGCTCGTCACAAGAGACCATCCAGACAGAAACCCAATATTTTTTTACTCTTGCCTTTTTGTTACATTTGTTATATTTGTGCTGATAAATAAATAAAGGGAGACTAGTATAGATCTATTTCAAGCTATTTAGCTCTCATCAGCTAGCCATACCCTTGGTATGGCTAATAGAGCACAGGTTCGATTCCCAGCAAGGGTATGGCTAGCTGATGAGAGCTAAATAGCTTGAAATAGATCTATACTAGTCTCCCTTTATTTATTTATCAGCACAAATATAACAATATATATATCTTTTCTAACCATCTCTCTCTCTCTCTCTCTCTCTCTTTCTATCTACCTATCTATCTATCATCTATCTCTATCACCGCTCTCTATCACTTTACCATATCTGCCTGTCTGTCTGTCCATCCGTCCATCCATCCGTTTCTCTATCTGTCAATCTATCTGGTTAGCTAGCTCTCTTTTTGTGACTGGCACCCACTTACTACGTTAATGCTTTCATTGAGAAGTATTTGTTCCTGGGTGTTTTGGTTTTGTTTGGCTTTTTGACATTGGGGTAACCCATGCTGCCCCTTTACCTAGCCCGCTCGTCCTTGCTTCAGTGTTGATATCGGCCACTTCCGACTCATCCTTTATGCCATAGACCGTAATGCTGTATTCGGTACTGGGTGCGAGTCCCTGGAGGATGACGGAGCGCTCGTCCCCAGGCACTTTAACTTCTTTGGCTGGGACAGGCTTTTGGCCGCTTCCCAAACTGTCCTTCCATCTCACGAGGAAGGAGTCAAACTCCCCCTCCGGGACATCCCAGCCGAGCTGCAGAGTGGTGGAGGTAACTTCAGAGACCATAAGATGATCGAGCAAGGCAGCTGGAAGGCTGGTGCTTTCTGAGAAAGCTGCAGGAGAAAGAATGCAAATGGATAAGGGGGGGGGGCACAAACCAGGAATGAGTTCAAATTAAGATAGGTCATATTGTTTTGACCCCAGGGCCAGTCCTTGTGACCTTGGCCCCAGGGGCTGGTGGAGTAGCAACAGCAATAGCACTTAGACTTATATACCACTGTACCAGAGGTGGTATTCAGCAGGTTCTGACCAGTTCTGGAGAACCGGTAGCGAAAATTTTGAGTAGTTCGGAGAACTGGAAAATACCACCTCTGACTGGCCCCGCCCCCATCTATTCTCTGCCTCCCGAGTCCCAGCTGATTGGGAGGAAATGGGGATTTTGCAGTAACCTTACCCTGCCACGCCCACCAAGCCATGCCCACCAATCCATGCCACGCCCACTAAGTCACGCTCACACCACTTAATTGCACCACTGCGCTGTCCAGTGCTTTTACAGCCCTCCCTAAGCGGTTTACAGATTCAGCCTATTGCCCCCAACAACCTTGGTCCTCATTTTACCCACCTCGGAAGGATGGAAGGCTGAGTCAATCTTGAGCCAGTGAGAAATGAACTGCCGAACTGCTGGCAGCCGGCAGTCAGCAGAAGTAGCCTGCAGTACTGCACGCTAACCACTGCGCCACCACGGCTCATAAGCACAACATTAAGTGAACACAGGGACTAAATTCTCACTCTTCTTCCCCACCCCTCCAATCCCCCAAATGTTCTTAGGGGTTCAGGTGAGTTTCTGAGTGGGATGTTCAGGGATTGAGTACTGAAACATCTGTAAGGAAAGCTCATAGAGCACTAAGGATCCTCTCAAAGAGAGAGAGAGAGATTCACCTGCTGTGACAGCATCAATAGAGACTGGTCCAAACTGTTCTTTCCCAGAGAGACCATAGAGGCTGAACTTGTATTTGTGGGAAGGTATTAAGTCAGAGATGAAAACTGTCCGGGAGTCCACACCAACAGGCACGGTTTGAGGGTTCCGTTGGGCGTCTTTGTATCGGATGACAAAAGAGTCAAATTTCCCAGACGAGATAGTCCACGAAAGACGGACAGAGACATTGGTGACATCGGAAATGGAGAGATCACCCAGCTTGGGATTTGCCTCTGAGTCCTTCCCTTGAGCTGGAAGAAATAAAAAAATATGAAATGTCTGCGGAGATCATCAGTCATCTGGGTCACGGTTGTCCCAAAGGTGTTTTTTTTTCCCCCAAGAGACGCCTGGACTTTCTTGGTTTTTCATTGGAGACGTTTCCATAAGAGCTGAAGAAGCTTCCTGGATGAGAAGGGAAATGTTTTCAAAGGCAAGAGTAAGGTTCTATATTTAGGCAAGAAAAACGAAATGCACAGGTACAATATAGGTGGTACCTTGCTCAATAGTAGTAACTGTGAGAGAGATCTTGGAGTCCTAGTGGACAACCATTTAAATATGAGCCAGCAGTGTGCAGCAGCTGCCAAAAAAAGCCAACTCAGTTCTAGGCTGCATAAATAGAGGGATAGAATCAAGATCACGTGAAGTGTTAATACCAATTTATAATGCCTTGGGAAGGCCCCACTTGGAATACTGCATTCAGTTTTGGTCACCACGCTGTAGAAAAGATGTGGAGACTCTAGAAAGAGTGAAGAGAAGAGCAACAAAGATGATTAGGGGACTGGAGACTAAAACATATGAAGAAGGGTTGCAGGAACTGGGTATGTCTAGTTTAATGAAAAGAAGGACTAGGGGAGACATGATAGCAGTCTTCCAATATCTCAGGGGTTGCCACAAAGAAGAGGGAGTCAAACTATTCTCCAAGGCACCTGAGGGTAGAACAAAAAGCAATGGGTGGAAACTAATCAAGGAGAGAAGCAACTTGGAACTGAGGAGAAATTTCCTGACAGAACAATTAATCAGTGGAACAGCTTCCCTCCAGAAGTTGTGAATGCCCCAACACTGGAAGTCTTTAAGAAGATGTTGGATAACCATTTGTCTGGAACAGTATAGGGTTTCTTGCTTAGGCATGGGTTTGGACCTGCCTAGGCAGTGGTTAAATGCAGCACTGCAGGCTACTGCTAGATCAGCAGTTCAGCGGTTCAAATCTCACCGGCTCAGGGTTGACTCAGCCTTCCATCCTTCCGAGGTGGGTAAAATGAGGACCCAGATTGTTGGGGGCAATATGCTGACTCTCTGTAAACCGCTTAGAGAGGGCTGAAAGCCCTATGAAGCGGTATATAAGTCTACTGCTATATTGCTATTGGACTAGAAGATCTCCAAGGTCCCTTACAACTCTCCTATTGTATTGTATTGTATTGTATTATTGGCTTCACAAACCAGAAAGTCCAGTCGCCTCTTGAAAAAGCAGCTTTGAGACAAAAATACAAAACATTCCGAAGGGTGCCATGCTTTTGGCAAAGGGCCAAGGGATCTAGCACAGGGTATCTAAACTGGGTTCCATGGAAACCCAGGCTCCTGAAACTAGAATGGATTCCACAAAATGCAAGGGAGGAGGGGATGGGAACGACGGACAGTTTTTGGCAGAATGAAAAAAGGCATATTCCTTTGCAGAGATTGATTGATTGATTTGAGTGGTGTGGTGGCCTAGAGGTGGATCTTTCGCTTCACAATCAGGAGGCTGTGAGTTCGCTCCTAGGTAGAGGATATTATTTCTATCTGGGCATGATGAGAATACATCTGCTAAATATAACTACGCACTGGCAACAGGAAGGGCATCTGGCCACTAAAGAGTTCCCCAGACTCCACCCCAAAAGGGATTATATAATTATATAATATATTATTATTAAATATAATAATTAATATAATTATTTCATTAAAAGATGATTATATATTGATTTAGTTAGAAAATTTATATTTCACTCATACACAGGAGATTCCGGGTAGCTTACAATGTTTAAAAACTACAATGTAAAAGCCGTAATCTTTCCCTCTCCTTATGGCAGAGAATTAGATTAACCACTTCAGTGGCTTTTTAAAAAAAACAAAAAAACAGGCCCGTTTCCATGAAAAACGGCCATTTTTGGGAGGTTTGCAGAGTGCAAAATCTTTTTTAAAAAAATTTGCCTCTTCAAAACCTTGGTGGGTCTTATACTCCAGTGCGTCTCATACTCCGAAAAGTACGGTATATATCTACATATATGGCAGCTAGAAAAACCCTTGAAAAGAAATAATGAGGTATAGAGAGAAGGATTTTATTTTCCCTCTTAAAGAAATTGGAATCTCTGACCTGTGACGGCTTCAGTAGAGACAGGACCGAATCGTTTCTGTTGAGAGACCCCGTAGAGGTTGAACATATACTTGTGGGAAGGCACCAAGTTGGAAATCACGACATCCCGGGCGTCGGTGTCTATAGACAAGACCTGGGGGTTGCCCTCTGCATCTCTGTACTCAATGCTGAAGGATTCGAATTTCCCAGTCAAGACGCGCCAGGCCAGACGGAGAGATGTATCAGAGATGTCGGAAGCAGAGAGCTTCCCCAGCTTGGGTTGAGGAGCAACTTGCAGACCTGAAGGTTTGGGGGCTAAAGAAAAACAAAAGAAAACAGAAAATTCAAATTTACTTGAGCTCTGGGTCTGTGGAAAGCAAGTAGAAGAACATTTGGTTGATCAAGAAGAGGCAGCCCAGACCAGAGATAAGACAGTGTCCCAGGATCAAATGGTCACCACAATGTAGAAAAGATGTGGAGACTCTAGAAAGAGTGCAGAGAAGAGCAACAAAGATGATTAGGGGACTGGAGACTAAAACATATGAAGAACAGTTGCTGGAATTGGGTATGTCTAGTTCAAGAGAAAGAAGGACTAGGGGAGACATGATAGCAGTGTTCCAATATCTCAGGGTTTGCCACAAAGAAGAGGGAGTCAAACTATTCTCCAAAGCACCTGAGGGCAGGAAAAAAAGCAATGGGTGGAAACTAATCAAGGAGAGAATCAACTTAGAACTGAGGAGAAATTTCCTGACAGTTAGAACAATTCATCAGTGGAACAACTTGCCTCCAGAATTTGTGAATGCCCCAACACTGGAAGTCTTTAAGAAGATGTTGGATAGCCATCTGTATGAAATGGTATAGGGTTTCTTGCCTAGGCAGGGGGTTGGACTAGAAGACCTCCAAGGTCCCTTCCAACTCTGCTATTGTATTGTATTGATTGCCATTTGGGACTCCTTCAACTGGTTTCCAACAAGCAAAGTTCGTGTAGGAAACTGGATTCACTTAACCACCATGGCAGTTTGCTTAACAACTGTGACAAAATAGGTCATAATATTGGGTACAACTCATTTAATGTCTGTCTTGCTTAGCTGTGTGAGGTGAAGCAAGGCCCCTTTGATGTGAGTGATGTCGAGTTGGCCACGCCCACCCAGTCACATGACCCCCCTCAGCCACGCCCACACAGCCGGTCATTAGGGCAGAGAACCGGCTGTTAAATTATTTGAATCCCACCACTGGATCAGAGCTGTGGGGAGGAAGGAGGGTTGACCTTCATTGACTTGTGATACGTTTGCCAAGAAAGTATTCGTGTATTTGTTAACAGAGCTTACATCAATGTTTCTTAACTGTGGCAACTTCTAGCATGTGTAGGCTTCAAGTTCCAGAATTCCCCAGCCAAAATAGTAACGGAAAAAGTGACATTGTTTTTACATTTTCCCCCCAAATATATTCAATTTCTGGCAAATCATTTCGTGGAAGGCTGAGAGCCCCCATGAGACTGTCTGGATCTATTGGGGGGGGGGGAACTGGAATCATATCATACTCCTTTGTGGAATAAACAGAATAACAGAGTTGGAAGAGATCTTATAGGTCATCTAGTCCAACCCCCCACTCAAGCAGGAGACCTTACACCAGTGATGGCTAACCTTTTTGTCATCACATGCTGAAAGCACATGCACCCATAATGTAATACGAGCGCAACACCCTCTGCATCCCTGCGCATGTGCACGTGACACCCCTATTCTCCCCCCGACCCCACGCATGTGCATATGACCTCCCCCCTGCACCCCGTTTTGGGCCTGGTAAGCTTCCCGGCAGCCTCCCGGGACCAAAAACAGGCCACCAGGTGGGCGTGCTGCACCCCCACAGCATGTCTCCCGCATGCACAAAGCGGGCGCGAAGCAAACCAGTACTGATGCCGGTAGGAACCCACCCTTGCCACAATGTACATTTCTCCAATTCTTTGCTCTTTCTATGGGTCAGGCACACATGCACAGAAATACATCGCAAACAGCGTACATCAGCAAATTGTTGGGAGGCAGCGGCTGATTTTTTTTTCTTGTTTTCCTCCGCAAAAGCTAGTTGTGTCATATACTTCAGAGCACCTTATACTCTGGAAAATATGGTAATTGTCTCCTACAAACTCCACTCCCCTTTCACTCCTGTTTTATTTCCTCTGGGAGGGGCCATTCACTCTCCACCTGTGGCTTTACTCCCAAGTCGACACTTAGCTGTTCCCTTTGTCTGGCTACTCTGCACCTGCACACACTGGGAACAGGCTCCAGCTGTTCATCTGCCTCATGGTGTCCGACTCTGAAGGCAGCTGATAACTGTCAGACGTCCCTCGCCCCATCTCTGCCTCTGATGCAGAGCCCTCATCAGAGCCTTCCCCAGACTCCAGGACTGGCCCACGTTCCTCCCCAACCTCCTCACTGTCTGAATCTGCCGCCAGCTCTGCTGGCCGCTGGGGGCCCACAACACTAACTTACATAGTTACTTGTATTTTAATTTGATTTACTTCCTCTCTTTTAAAATGATGTTCAAGTTTATTTGTTTTAACATTCCTAAACTAATAAACAGGCTGGGGATTACCTCCAGATAAGAAAAAGTTTGTTATTACAAATTGGAATCTGGTTTATCTCTTTCGTGAACTCCAAACCATTGTAATGAGCATGTGTGATATTATGGGATGAAGATATGTAACATGTTTGACTACATGTAACTGCTTTCCTAGGCAAAGGGGAGATTACTATTATCCTGTCCAATCAGCTTTCCTCTTTCATTTTCATTTGTTGTGTTAATTATAAAAGGGGACGTAAACTAAGGATCGGGGTTCCCCCTTTGCATGAGAGGAATCCTTTTTGTTTGAATACTCTGATAAATTATAATAAAATGATCTTACTGTCTCATTGGAAAGTATGCTTGCTGAGCAGTGGTGGGATTAAAAAATTTTTACTACTGGTTCTGTGGGCTTGGTGGGAGTGGTGTTGCTTTGGTGGGCATGTATTGGTGGGCGTGGCAGGGGAAGGTTACTGCAAAATCCCCATTTCCTCCCAAACAGCTGGGACTCGGGAGGCAGAGAATAGATGGGGGCGGGGCCAGTCAGAGGTGGT